>NW_026943821.1:14237107-15437107 GCF_035594765.1 Anolis carolinensis
GTTGCTTAATAATAGCGCGAACCAAGCTAAAAACAGCATGGTACACTTTGCTGATGTTGGATGCCCCCAAGTCATTTCTGACTTATGGCAATCCTATCCTGGGGTCTTCTTGGTAAGAATTGTGCAGAGCGACTTGTCATTGCCGTCCTCTGTGGCTAAGAGAATGTGACTGGTTCAGTGGGTTTCCATGGCCAAGTGGTATTTGAGCAATCATCCCCCGGAGCCAAAGACCAATACTCACAGCCAACACCACACTGCTTCTTCCTTGACACAGTAGGCTATTACATTTACAATTATCTAAAGCTGAGAAAACAGTAACACATTTAAAGCCATGGATAAGACAGTTTCAGAAATAGACTCACCCTGTTAAGGCGAGATCATATCCATGCTTATTAAGGATGTAATTCATCACTAATTTTCTTCTTGAAGAAAGCAATAAGTAATTTTAGCCATTTTCTTCCCGCTGTGATAAATTCTTTGAAAACCACACTGTTTTTGGAAACCTATTTGCAATTTGGAACTTATTACAAACTCTTGTGATATTACCAGGGGCTATGACACCATCCATTTTGACCTTGAAATCTCAGGGCCTGAAATAGTCCTGACCTGGCAAACCTTGTAATGAGCAGCAACTAACCTTACTTTAAAAAAATATCCACCAGTGGTAATACATCGGCTTTCACAATGACATTTCCAAACTCAGTGTGTGAAAACACAGTTAAGAAGGAGACATTTCCAAATCCAGCTATAATCTGCATTTTTGTCAGCCATTCTAACACCTGCTGAATTCAGATATGCATCCAACTGGGGGAGAAATAGCAGACAGCAGCGGAATGGTCAGTATTATCATATTGGCAATTACAACCAGAATCCCTTTAAGCCAGTTTCTTAATTGGAGGGGGAGAGGAAAGAGAGGAGGAAACACATTTTTGATGAAGCTGAAAAGTCAGCAAGGTTTTTGTTTTCCCCAAACAGTTTATTTCTCTCTGAAGGCAGGATATTATTAGGCATGCTGGTATGATGCATCTGGTCCCTTTCTTTTTCCAGCAAGTATAAACTACTATATAGGAACGCCCTATAACTGGAGGAGATAAAATTAGGAGAAAGTGGAAGAGCGCAATGAAAACGGGGTCTCACAACTCCCCACATTGAGGGTACTTGCTGAGGAGACAATCACCTACCTTCCTCCCACACTCCCTCCCCTTCCTTCCTTCCTTCCTTCCTTCCTTCCTTCCTTCCTTCCTTCCTTCCTTCCTTCCTTCCTTCTAGGGATTGCAATTCCCCTGCATTAGGCAGGCAAGTTGGTTGCTGCAGGCAGTAGATGCTGATATCCATTAGCAAGGTTTCCGAGAAGAACCGTGACCCAAACTGTCCTGCCCAGTGTGCCCCAAGGCTTCAGGTGTGGTGGATTTTCATTCATCACCAGTGTTTGAGAAAAACAGCTACATCTGCTGGTCCATTTGGCTTTCATACAAGGAATGAACAGGTGTCACCAAATTCTTTGCCTTTGGTGGCAAAAATTGCTACAATGGTTTCATTGGGCTTGGAGAATCACTCATCATGCAGGCCTGCTTGAATGGTATTTACAGGTGGTTCCCAAACTTTGGTCCTTTGAGTGTGTTGGGTTTCATTTTCCAGGACTGTTAACCTTCAGTCATGCTAGTTAGGATGTCTGAGGATTGAAGTCCAAAATATCTAAAGGTCCGACATTTGAGCACCACTGCTTTATTAGTTCTACTTTCCCCTTTGCAGTATTGACACAACAGGAAAAGCAGCACCTGTCAAAATTTCCTTAAAAGATAGCAGAAGCTTGCCATACGTCAAATTTGAGGCAATACAGGCCTCCTCGCTCCAGCATTTTTTGTTCATTAGGCATGGGTGGAAAGGAGGAGAGAGGAATGTACGTCACATTATATTCCATTGGCTTTTTTGGACCGACATGTCCTCCCCCATAACTGCAGCTCAAAGCTTCCCATATATCAACACGATCAGACTTTGTTGTGCAGCGAAGAAAGAAACCCTGCAGCCAATTTCCCAGACTCACCCAGCAGTGACAATAGCCAGCCGGTCAGGGCAGAAGAGAGACGGGTGCAGGGATGCCAGGACGCCATGCGAGGGCTGATTCAATGGAAAGAAGACAGAGGTGAGGTGTGGGCCACTCTGTGCTAGGGACGACTCTCTCTAGGGCACTGCTGGGAAGGGCCTTCTGGTGTTGCCGGAAGACAGGTGCCGCCAGGTAGCGGAAGCAGCAAGAAACTCAATGCCCAGAAGCGTGACCCAATCCTCCCTCCGGGGAATAGTGACAAAAGGAGCTCAATTATTCAAGTTATGCAGCCAGGAAAACCTGTTGAGCTGTTTTAGGCGGGGAGGAGCGTAAGTGTGGCTGTCCGGTTGACTGTTTTTGCAAGCGGAGGGTGGAATTGACTGGCACAGGTTGGTGGGGCAAGGAGGAACTTTGTGGGGAGTGTCTCCGGCAAAGAAAGGGAGGAACAGCTCCGAATGCTGCTTCCTAAACAGACTGCAGACAGACACTACTCTTGCTCCTCTACTTTATTTTGGTTATTTGATTTTGCTAAATTGAAATATAAAGCTCATTCTGGAGACCACTTTTAAAGATTATAATTTCTGGAATCCTACAAACAGGGATCCCACAGTAACTTGTGCAAAGGTAAACATGAGAAGGGCCCCTGGTGGTGGAGCAGTGTGTTAAAGCGCTGAGCTGCTGAACTTGCAGATCAAAAGGTCCCAGGTTCAAATCCCAGTAGCGGAATGAGCGCCCGCTGTTAGCCCCAACTCCTGCCAACCTAGCAGTTTGAAAACATGCAAATGTGAGTAGATAAATAGGTACCACTCCGGTGGGAAGGTAACGGCGCTCCATGCAGTCATGCCGGCCACATGACCTTGGAGGTGTCTACGGACAACGCAGGCTCTTCGGCTTAGAAATGGAGATGAGCACCAACCCCCAGAGTCGATTGCGACTGGACTTAACGTCAGGGGAAAACCTTTACCTTTACCTAAGCATGAGAAAGGTTTATAACTGCCTGATAATAGAAGAGACCTCTGCCCTCTGTATTATTGTTCAGATCAGTGTCCCTTAGTTGTTGTTGTGTGCCATTTACGATTCATGGACACCCTACCTAAGGTGTTCACAGAGTTTTTGAGGCCAAGCTTATTTAGTGGGTTTCAAGTACTAAGCAAGGAATTGAACCCTGGTTTCCAGAGCTGGTCCAACACCTAAACCATTACACCAAACATATAGCCAAGCAACATTATAGTGTGGTCAATGTGGCAAAAGTTATTGAGGAGAAATGCACAATTTAGAAAAGGCTGCAATAGTTTGCTATGGCTTGAGCCTAGAGAGAAGAATCATAGAATCATAGAGTTGGAAGAAACCTCATGAGCCATCCAGTCCAACCGCCTGCCAAGAAGTAGGAAATTGCATTCAGAGCACCCCCGACAGATGGCCATTCAGCCTCTGCTTAAAAGCCTCCAAAGGAGACTCTACCACACTCCCCTTCCTCTCTTGCCAACTTGACTGCAAACTACTTCAGCACTTTGAATTTAGTTTACATTAACTAAAATAAGTGCAGGACAAAAGGGGAAAGTCAAAAGAGGAACCTGGACTATTCCTGCCAAATCTGAACAGTTGGCTCTATGATGTGCTAGCAGCACATACAGTCCATAACTATCCAAAGCCTTCAATGCAAAAATGTAGAATGATCTCTCCCCAGTAGATGCTGATTGGAAAGAGCAGAGGAAAGGCTTATCTCTAGAGATACAGCAAGCACTTTCTATGTGGAGATGGTGTCTATTATGTGGAAGCATCCTGAAATCATGTAAGGCTTTAAACATATTTAATCTATCTCTTATGTGTCGTGGCACCCTACGTCTTTTTTTAGCAACATGCTAGCAAATGCCAATCCAGAGTTTGAAATAGGAGGCAAGATTCCTAATAGTAAAGATAGGAAATAATAAAGATGCCTGGATTTTATTACTTGTTTTGAGACAGCATGTTGAGGAGCTTACACAGTGAGCTGCCAATCAGATTTTTGTCCGTCCGTCCGTCCGTCCGTCCGTCCGTCCGTCCGTCCGTCCGTCCGTCCATCCATCCATCCATCCATCCATCCATCCATCCATCCATCCATCCATCCATCCATCCATCCATCCATCCATCCATCCATCCATCCATCCATCCATGCTTCCTTGCCTTCTGATCTATTTGAACTCTTTCCCACTGACTAGGTTCTCGCAACCTTTTTTGGCCTTTTCATGTCATCCATTGACTAGGTTCTCACGAACCTAGTCAATGGATGTCATGAAAGGGCCAAAAAGGTCATGGCCAGCACACTGAATTGTATTCAGAACTGTTGCAACAAGGGACTTGAGTATTCCCTATAGCCAGCTTCATGCTTATTCTCCCCACCACTCCATGCCTGGCAAAATCAAGAACTGTCCATCACTTAAAATCTTGCATAATTTATACCCTACACAGAATTAAGCACAGAGCTTACACAGCCCTGCTAGTGACCTGCTACTTGGGGTCACTGTCAGGGTGAATCCATTTCTCATTTCTTATTTATTCAGTGATTTTTCATCCAAAAGGAGCATATGCAAAATCAAATCATGATCAGGGTTTTTTTCCCAAGTTCTCTTACTAGTGTTAATGTGCTGGAGGGTATTCATTTCAAATCCTAGAGAGACTGGAAAAGACGGAAATTTTGGACAGTTCTCAGAATTCCCCAGCCAGAATAGCCACTAAACGAGGGATTATAGGAACTGTATTTGAAAGTTTTTCAAGATCTACTGCTAAACTTACTACCACTCGTTCCCACTTTAGTGCCCAACTAGAGGCAATTACAGATTTGTCTGGCTTTTGCTCCTTGGTTTATCCCAATCTCCTGGAAACAAATGATTGGTTTAAGTGCTGATTCTACATCAGGAACAAGTCTAGGAAACTTAATTAGCATGGCTGAACTTGGTGAGCTATAACCCACTCACCACAAAAACTGCTCCCCAATTACACTCCAAGGGATAAAAGGTACATTTTCAGCATGTTTGGGGGTCTTCCTGAGTCATTTTTCATTAAAAAAATAAACAAAAACAAAAGAAAGTCCCTGAAAGTCAATTTTTGTTTTTAACAAGATCCCTCTTGGGCAGATATTGATTCAGAGGCCTCAAAACGTGGCCTGCAAAATATTATTTTGTTTGTATTTTCTAGGCCTATGAGTGGGGTCTACGAAGACCCCCAGACATGATGGAAATGCCCAACATGCTCTCTAGATAGCTAAAGATGTGTTGGACCTTTTTTAAAAAAATACGGTGGGAGTTGAAGTCCAGACTGGGTGGCTAGTACATACAGGCTATGGACTGTTTTTTGCCCACCCCTGTATACCATTGATTCGACTTTCCTAATGTGTTCATTTTGAATGATCTTGCCATATAATGATTTTGAATGATTTTAAAAATTTTGAATGATCTTGCCGCACAGAAAATTAGATTTGGGGAAAACAGTTCTAGCCTGGTTCCTTTTCCAATTTACCAATTTTTGCTCAGACACAGAATTTCATCTCCACTGCGGAAAAGCCGTTCCTTACAGTATTTTCCCAAAAATAAGTCTTAATTTTTGCTCCAAAAGATGAATCAGGGCTTACTGGGATGTCTTATTTTTTCATGGATCAAGTGCACACGTTATTCACGCGTTGTCTGTACTCTAATTGATCATTCAGCAATAAGTCTCAAGTTCATCTGTTTACATAGGCATTTACTTCTCGTCCAAAGGAACCCACTTGGGTATTTATTTGCAAATACTTAAAATAAATAATATAAATTATAATAAAGTATTAATGTCAATATTATTTATTTATAATTATTATTTTATAATTCAATACATCCATTGTGTGTTGCAACAGATGTACTACCAGTAAATGCATTGGTCTGGATGACAATCTTAACTGGGACTTATTATGGGGGTAGGGCTTATATTATAAGCACCCTAAAAAATCATGCGAGGGCTTATTTTCCAGTTAGGTCTTACTTTTGGGAGAATAGGATACCTTTAATCTATAGTGGTACAATCGAAGTAGAGTTTTACCATCTCCTACCTCACCTGCTGGCTTTGTGAACTATGCCTTTACCATGGTAACAGGTAGTAATGAAGTATTTTAGGAGAACTATGCCAGTCTCGAGTTATGATTATTTAAGGACAGTGTCGAGTAGCACCTCTGAGACTACTTTTAATATAGCATAAATTTACAGATTGTGACCTCCTCCTTCATATGCCTGAACTGCTGGCAGCAAGCAATAGAAGGCAGCTCGCAGAATGTTCTTTAATACACATTTCTTTACAGAGGTGTTGACAGAGTGGGAAACAGAGCCCCACATGAGCTACCCCTGTGAAGGCCCAATAAGAACCTCATATCGGGCCGAAATGTCAATTGCCTGAATCCCGAAGCAATTTAACAGAGAAAAGTTAGCCTCCAACTATGATTTGCAAAAGGAGATGAGCTGTTCAGGACACTTCTTCTACAAAGCATGGCCCATTAAAGCAAAATATACCACTCCAGATGCCCAGGGCAAACCATTTACCGCAGGAGGAGTGAAGCAATTAATTGGGAATGCAAAGAAACAGCAGCAACATGACACTTGCTCGAAGCACCTCCAAAGATCACACGACATTTATTGCAAACCGACCCATCATTAGTACAGAAAATAGAATTAAATTCTCATTCAGCTGTCTTCGGCGGGCAGCTGGGCTGGAAGGCAGCATGGTTACAATCCCAGGAGGACTGATCAGTTCTCAAAGAGGCAGGAAGATGGGCCCCTTAGGGCCAAAGCTCCCTCAACAGCAGCAGACCAGCAGCAGCTCCAAGGAAGGCTGAAAGGTAAAAAGAATGGGTCTTTTATGCCTCTTATATGCACCAGGCAAAGGAATGACAGGCATAGGTTCTACTGTCACTGATTCACAAGGACATTAGATAGTAAGCCAATGATTATAGGTATTTTATAATAAAAAGCAATGCTATACATTTCGAACGTGGATTAGTAACATTTTGAGTTCAGTCCCAGTTCAGGGTTATTAGAGCTAATAACATTCTGGTTTGGTTCAGACACTGTATTTTTTAAAACCATCTTAAATATATTTTAAACAGGCTAAAATCGTGATCTCATAATTGCACGGTAAACTGCTAAAGAAGATTTCTACCAATAGTTAACATAAAATATAGTCTTTTAAAAATGATGCTTGCACATAACAACCTCCAAAATTCTTGTCAGTAGCCAAACAGAGTTGACAAGATCAAATGTATTTCTACTTTCGGGTATTCTTTCAACATGAGCAGCAAAGCAGTCATGCTTTTTGCTTTACACATAGACATAGTATTATATATTGTATTCATTCTGTCTGAATACCAGACACAGACTGTAGTTCAACATATTCACTCATTTGTACATGAATAATTTGTCCCTTGTAAGAAAGGCAGCAATTATAATGTCATTACATGTATCTTTGGTTCTGTCCCATCCTGTAAATTTATTCTTATACAATGCAAAAAGTGGGAATGATCCCAATATATACACAAATACAATGCATTTAGCATATCTCAGAATTTATTATTAAGGCAACCAGACTACATAATGCAACAGACTTAACACACATGTCCTCCTTACCAAAATGTCATGAGGGCTCATATTCGCCCACTTTCTTTGAGCTTTACAACCAGATCATCCACTGTCTCCACCTTGACTCCAGCACTGCGCTGTGGAGGGTCCTCCACATTTAGAGTTTTCACTCGTGATGTAAGGTCCACACCAAGATCTGATGGTTTGACCACTTCAATCTTCTTCTTTTTAGCTTTCTGGGAGGGAAAGCACAATGGAAAGACAGGGAACTCATAAAAAAACTGTTAGAACCAGATTTATCATCAACCCTTGCTAAAAACCAAATTCAGCTGGATAATTCAAGGCTTCTGCACAAATTGTTTTGCTGTGAAGAGCCTATGCTTCTAGCCCAGATGAATGTTTTGCCGCCACCATGACTGTGTCCTTTCAATGTGTTGTCGAAGGCTGGGTCGGGGCATACCATGATATTGGGTAAGGTGGCATAGCGTGGCTCATTGAGTCGTAGGTCAGCAGTCACCACCACAGGCAGCTTCAGGCGCACCGTTTCCAGCCCCCCATCAACTTCACGCTCGACCTTCAGCCAGTCCCCATCCACTGTTACTTGAGAGGCAAACGTCCCCTGTGCAAAAGGGAGAAAGGTGCTGCTAAATTCAGACTAGGCCAAAGATTACATATGTGAATAAAAATACCTCAAACTAAAATTCTGTAAAGTGATATGTTGAACACATATTTCAAAATTCACTGGCAGATTTGAGACAGCAGGAGTTAATTTACACTTCAGGAGGTGGGATTATGAAGTGTGATACCCTGCCTTTTGTTCTTGGTTAATGAAATGACTATCAACAAATCCCACCGCATAAATGTTGCATTTGAAGTGAAACAAGTGAACCTAGGGGGAAAAAATCTGACATACAAGCAGCCCCCAAGTTATGAACAAGACAGGTTCTGTAGGTTTGTGCTTAAGCTGAATTTGCATGTAAGTCAGAACATCTTTAAGTATAACTCCAGCCAAATAGATATATAGTTTAGGTTTGGGTCGCATAGGGAAGAGTGAACAGCCCTGTGGCATTTGTTTTGATGTCTGTGGCCCTGTTTGGAAGATTTCACATCATGTTCTGTCCCTGTGATAATTGGATTTTGAAAAAATTGGCTTGTTGTGGAAATAAGGATTGGTGATAAAGCTTCAATGAAGACACCTTTTTCCACATAACTCTCCCAGGAGTGAATTCCCCTTCATAGGGGTAGATTTCTCTCATTTCCTATTCTTAACGATGAGTGATTTGTTGGATATTTGTAACTTGGGGACTGCTTGTACTTAGGAACCAGGTAACCTCATGACTAGGCTATCCTGTCTGTTTGATGTAGTGGCATGCCATTCATCTCCATTATGAGGAAGCGTGGCAATTGCAACAGTGGAGCCAAGGTGACATGTGACCTCAGGGAACAGGCAGCTTGCCACTGAATCACTTGAAAACTCTGCATTTCTTATATACTCCTGGAACTATTGTCAAGCAGCCAGGAGTGTGTGCTCCATCTCTCTATTAACTTGGCGACTTTGGGTTAATAACATTTCAATGGGTCATTTCCCACCCAGCCACTCCAGAATTTCATCTGCACGTTAATTAGGTTATTAACTGGTGACCAAAACAGGAAAAAATATCAGATCGAACCAAACAAAACAGACGGTTCATGTTATGTTATACCCTATGAAAGAATATGACAATCAGATCAAAGGAGTCCTCTAAAATAAGACAGAACGGTTTACTTCTATTCAATACATTTTAAATTTTTTGTCACTTATCTTTCCATCAAGCTATCAGGTAGATCTTGTCAAAAATAAACTAAAAATAACACAACATTACAGCCAACAGAATAACAGAACTTCACACTGAATAAAGAATTATACCACTATTTAATTCTTTATTTTCTGCCTTTCTCCCAAAACTTCTTACAATTTTAAAAAAGTTAAAATATACCAAAATAAATGCTATTGTTGAATTGAACTAATCACAGGACAAAAAAATTTAGATCTACATTAAAAAGACCAAAATGCAATTAAAAAGATCCAAAGGTTTTAAAATGGGTTGATTGTTTTTAAAATACAGCATCCCTTAACCCATTCCTTGAAAAATATTCTGTATTAAAGGCCTGTCAAAAGAAAAAGGGTTTTGTTTGCCACCAGAAAGAGGGAGCAATGCTGCACAAAATTTTAATAATTTTAAATGCATTTTTAGATTTGGCTAGATTTGTGTTGTGTTTTAATGTTAGATGTAACGTAATTGATTGGTTGTTATTTTAGTTTTGATTATGTGTTATCATTTTGTGTGATATGTGGATTTATTTCTGGGATTTCGCTGGGTTATTTGTTCTTGTTGGGTTTATTACGGCATTGAATGTTTGCCAGCTTTAGCACAGCAGGTTAATCACCAGCTGCAGTAAATCTTGCCACCCAAAAGGTTGACAGTTCAAAGCCGGGTCAGGGTGAGCTCCTGACCTTAAGCCCTGATCCTAGCGGATCGAAAACAGCAATAGGAACCGCATTAAAAGCAGGGAGGCATTTTAGGCACGGCAAAAAGGGAGAAAAAGTTTACAAACAAAGAAAAAAGCTCTTCTGCAAGGATATGGAGCAACAGCACCCCCATATGGCCAGAGCCAAGCACAGCCTCCAAAGATGCCAAAAAGATGGGGAAAAGCCTATATAATACCTCTATCTGTTGTCTGTCTTGTCATTGTTTAACCGGCATTGAATGTTTGCTATATATGTGTTCTGTGATCCTCCCTAACTCCCCTTTGGGGGGGCGGAATATAAATGCCGTAAATAAAATAATAAATTTGCCAATTTTTTTTGGAAACTGCCTCAAGTACCCTCGGGGAGATAGGTGCGGGATATAAATAAAGTTTTATTACATTATTATTATTATTATGCTGCTAGCATCCCCTGGAAGGATGCACCAAGAAGGCCCTCACATGTCTCCAGCAACTGGGCTTGTGATGGTGGTGGGACAGTGATGGGACCTCTCCTGATGATCTCAGGACACATGGAGAGTAATATGAAGAGATATGGTCTGCCAGATAGCCTTGACCATCTTGCAATAAATCAGACCACAAATAAAGCATATAAAATTTTTGAAGAAGGAGATCTATCTGCCATTCAGTCATATAGAAGTTCCTTGTGCTGGTTCACACCATCAACCTCTGAGGAGTGAAGTTTTCTCACCCCTACCTGTCATTTTTTGTTACTCATTCCCTCAACACCCCTAATTCTGCCACATGGTACCTGAGGCCAGTCAAGAAATGCTGCTGTCATTTGCCCTGTCTGGTTACAGTCATCGTCAATGGCCTGGAAAAGCAAACAAAATGGAAGTCATACAAAGAATGAGAAAGTATGTTCCAGTTTCCATAGCTGGACTCTTTCCCCACAAATAAACTCATGTCAGGATAGCCTGCTCTGTGAGCAATTCCTAGGACTCTGCACACACTAGGTTTGGCCTAAGCAGACTGCGTTTTCTAACAACTGTAACTGCAACAGGAATGTGTTGGACAGAATAGACTGGTCAAAGAAATGCACTGTCTGCTAGAGGAGAATGTGAGTTTGGTCTCTTGTTGATTAAAAAAAAATGCCTCCCCTGACCCCTTCGTTCTAAACTTAGTAAGTTATCAGCACATGGAAAAAGTACAGTAACCTTTCAGCAAAGTACCAGTCCATAAAAACAGGATTAAGCATCCTTCAGATCCTGTGGGTGATGTGGAGGTGACGGAAAATAGCAATCTTAAGTTTAGCTGTGACTTCTATCAATGACTTTCAAGCTTAGCAAGGCTGTCTGGGATCCTCAATTAAAATTACTTGGATCAGCTTCCATCAGGGTATTTTGTGAGCAAATTGCTATTTGCAAATCAGACTTCTAATCTCTTCAGCCTAAAACCTATTTGATTTTGCTTTTCATGACTTTGGCATAGCTATCCCCTAAATTCCGCACCCCTCTGTTGAGTAAGGGACTCCCTGCCTCTATTGCTATGCTAACGTTCTCATAGTGGAAACAAGAGTATCTATACATGACCCACTCAGCTCAGCTGCAATCCTTAGTGACCTCAATCACCATCCCCGACTAGACTGATAATTATTCTACCCATTAAAAGGAAAATGCTGAGATTAGAATTTAACAAGATGTCACCTTTGGCCTTTAATCATCACTAAAACCTCAATGGCTACCAAGTTCCTCTTCCAATGAAGCCCCAGATTCAGAAAGAGATGAACACTGACAGTATAAATTCCACTCCATGATGCATTTATGTGTCTATGCAAAAAGATACACACACACACACTTCAGTTTTGCTCACCTGTTTGCCAAGCAGCAGAAGGTTAACACCTTCCTTCTTGGCCAACGCAGCTAAGATCTTTGAAACCTGGAAGGGGCCAAGACTCTCATAGTCCTTCGCAGGAATCTCCACATGTACCCCTCGGTCGGCCCCCATCGCAAGAGCTGTGCGGATTGTCTCCTAAGGGCACAATGATCGTTGAAAGAAATATTTCTTTTTTCTACACCTACAGAAGCTCAAACACAGAAGCCATGTTCCAATGCTACCATTGTACCCGCAAAAGCTGTTTCCATAGCTGAAAGCATGGGGGTGGACACCCTCTCAATGGTCCCCACATTCCAAAAACCTTAACAGTTGCTCAAGGGAGGAAACATCCTCGAGATCAATTTTTCATCTCAGAGGGATACAGAGGGAGAAGCTAAAAATCTTAATAATGCTGTCAGGTGGGATTTTGGCCAACTTTTTCTCCACTGCTTCTCAGGCATCTCTCCACTATCAGTATCTTTGTCACCATCAATTATTATTAATTAAAATATTCATACACTACCCTGTATCATTTATATCCTGTCATATATCATGGGATCGTGGGGTAACATGCAAGTAAAATCAATTTAAGGAGTTTAAAACTACTTAAAATAATTTACACAGACTGAAGACAAATTAACCAATTTAACAGGTTAAAAAGAATGAGGCCATTTAAAACTATGTGCATACATACTGAAGAGCAAATCAATTTAATAAAAAGTCTGGCAATGGAATGTAATGACTGTTATCAGCACCTAAGCCTCCAAGAGGTTGTGAGACACTCTACAATCGGGGTGCCACAATTGAGAAGACTGTCCCCCACATGCTCATACAGCCTACTGCTCCCAAGGATGGAGAATAAATAGGGTCCCCTTCAGTGGACCTTAGTCCTTGGGCAATCTGTCTGGCAGCTTCCAAATCCTCATGTGTAAAACGGATCAGTGTTCTTTCTTATATTGTATGCTTCTGCTAAGATTTTCAAGCCTGGATATATAGAGCAACCACATTTTACCTTCACAACCACACTATGAGGTGACAGGTCATGTCTTACCCAGAGTAACCTAATACATTCTGCACATAAACAAGAACATGAACATATATCTCACCACACCACCTGTATATCAGTGTGCTTTAAAGTTTTATATTAATACCACAGAACATCTTAAAACTATTCAATATTTGTGAGTTGCTATAGCTAACTTATTCTGCCAAACTGTTTGTGGAGAAAGCTGAAAAAGAGGAAAGTAAAGTCTATTTAGGGAATCTGTAGAATGTAATCTCAGGACCCAACCCCAATTCCTTTCCCTTAGGAATTGAACAGTGGAGTATCACAGAAAGAAAAGCAATACGTTTGTAGTATTACCTGTATTTATACCAATCCCTAACCTCATTTCAGATCTATTTATTCAACAAGCAACCAGACAAATCCAATGCTTAGGAAACACTTCTGTTCTTAAGCAACCTGGACTCATAGGTCAACAATTGATGGAGGCACATAGGTAAATAAATTGCAAGCCTACTTCATATACTTCTTTGTCAATTGATTGGAAAATCGCTCATCTCGAATGCTCACGTTGTCTCCTACAAGACAAGTAATATAACTAAAACAGATTCTGCTTTCCCAACTTCGTTAATAACAGACAGTAACCGCTTCTATGGGGAAAAGGATGCCTGCTCTACTGGGAACACAGCCAAGGCACTAGCACACTTCATGTGCACATACACAAGACGTATGGCAGCTGCTGAGTTAGCAGCAATACACACATCTCTGCCCCATTCGACTTCTTTCTACAGCAGGAGGTAGAAACTGGCAGGAAGGAAGAAGGGAACTCTGATCTTTGTCTTCTCTTTATTTTATTTTTTTGTGAGGCTGAAGATTGTCAATGGACTGCTGCTAGGAGAGGGCTACAAAAAAGGATTGGCGAAATAAGCCAGGAAGTGAAGGTCACCAGGAAGCGGGAGCAACAGTGCAGAAAATAGATGGTGACTATGGGGCTGTCAGAAAGCTGGAACTGACAGAAAACAGAATAGAGCCAGGTCTGTGAATACTGAAGGGAGAGGGAAAAGGCATAGAGGTGGCATATTTGGACCAGTTACTTTCTGAGGCTGTAGCAGTTTGTACTTTCTTGCATATGGTCACACACACGTGTTGTTAAAGGATCTCAACAAAAGAAGGGAAATAGTAAACCTTCTGCATGTCTGCTTCCACCCTTTTGGGGATACTATGGAGGATACCAATGAGAGTGCTACATCTGGTTATGTGCAATGCAATTTCCAAATCTGCCCAGTTGTAAAACTCGTTCAGTTTGAAATCCTACACATTATCCCTAGGAGTAATCACAACTGAACAGACTTACTACTCAGCAAGCCTGCACATAATTGCATGGTCAATTGATATATATAAAAAGTCCCAGCATGCATTCATTCTCTTTCATACACCACATACAAATTATATTTTTAGCAATGTTATGAGAGCCATTTTCTCATCTACATTTGGGTGAAAACCTAATACAGGGATAAGCTAAAGTACATTAGTGTCTACATAAGTTGGCAGGCTGACTAATGGGGCAGACCCCCTTGGATTAAATCCTATTCAGTGTTAACTAGAGTAGGCCGAGTTAAGCAAATGGGAGTGGACGTAGCTGTTTAATTAAAACTGGCTTCAGTGGGTCAATTCTCATTGGGATGCATACTGGATTAAGCCTGAATTTTAGTAACAACCATTATAATTCTCCTCCCCTCTAGTAGATGGTTTGAATTTCTGCTCAAGAGTAACATAAGTGCCCTTCCACACTGCCCTTTATACCCCAATCTGGTTCCAGATTATCTACTTTAAACAGGAATATATGAGCCCTACTGCCATATAACCTGGGATCAGATCCTTGGATATAGGGGCAGTGTGGAAGGGCCCTCAGATGCAGAAGTGGGAATGTATATGCAATTATCCCAGTGCATGCCTGATGCATACCAGACGTAGAAACCCATCTCAGGTTTCAAATAAAATATATAAACATACAAAGGAAATACCCATGCGTCAAGTCTTTCCATGTCTAGCCTAGGTCTAGCTGTATGGCATGTATGGAAACCTTAACTACCCAGATTCCACAGTTGTTGCCTGTCTAACTTCAAATACACAAATCACCCTCTAACCCAGGCACCCGCAATCTTGGCCCTGCCCTGAACCAGTTGCAAGAGTCAAACTACTCCAGAAATGAATATCTAATGTTTGGAAAAAATATAGTGATATACAGTACTTCAAAAGAATGCAAAGTACAGGTATCTCACTGAGCAACTTATGCAAACCTGCTGCCACCTGGTGGTCAACAGCTTCCTAAACAGCAGTTCACCCAACCACATCCGTCTGTTAAATCCATGTACAGTAGACACATCCAACATAAACGGGCTGGCAAAACGTTGGATAAGCGAATATGTTGGATAATAAGGAGGGATTAAGGAAAAGCCTATTAAAACATCAAATTAGGTTATGATTTTACAAATTAAGCATCAAAACATCATGTTATACAACAAATTTGACAGAAAAAGTAGTTCAATACGCAGTAATGCTATGTAGTAATTACTGTATTTATGAATTTAGCACCAAAAATCATGATATATTGAAAACATTAACTACAAAAATGCATTGGATAATCCAGAACATTGGATAAGCAAGTGTTGGATAAGTGAGACTCTACTGTACCTTGTTTAATAGACAGGGAGGAGCCTTGGTATCAATTTATAGGACAAGCAGGAGGAAGACAATGGGGTTCTTATATAATATCTGATTGATAATAAAGGTCTGGGTTATAGCACGACTTGGATGCTATACTCAATACTGGTCCAAGTACATGTAAATGTAAATCTGGCTCCTGTGCATTCTGTTATTGGATATTTTTATTTATGCAGCCTGAAAATGCGGACAGGATCTTTGGAGATGTGACACATGTGGACGTGCTTATGAGCTTATTGCGACAAGGCAGATTGCTACCTTCCCAAAATAAACTGTGGTACAGTTATTATAGAATAAAACAAACAACACCCTGAACTTTATCATGCTGGAGAATAATTTGACCAGCTTCCAACATCCCATTTTTTATCAAGATTTTGGAGATTCAGACAACACAGAAAAGCATTTGGGAGAGCAACAATTTGTGACAGAAGTGAGGATGGAATTGGGGTTTGAGTTATTGTGAACAGATTGTTAAAAAAGAACCATAGATACAGGTTCTAGTTACAGGCTTCTCATGTTCAAGGTGGATTTTTGTCCACCGCTCAATATCCGACTGCCACCTCACCTGGCACTGCTGTGGACCACAGCTTACAGCAATCACTTCAGAGACAAGCTTCTTCTCCTTGAGACGAACAGCCTCCTCCACAGCAATCTCGCAGAAAGGGTTCATAGAGTGTTTCACCCCATCCGTCACCACACCAGTCTTGTCTGGCTTCACCCGCACCTGCAAGAGCAGTAGTCTGTGAGGAAAAGAGCCCAGGAAAATTCAGAACTGGGGAATGTCTCCTTACAAGCAATATCTAGTCTTTTGGGGATAGCAATCTAATAACTGAGCACAGCATAAAGCACATAAATCTTAATCCACTAATCTCAGTCCCAACTAGAACACAGCCACTGAATCAGTGGGAGTGACAGGAAAGTTTATTTGCCAGTCAGCAAATGATTAAATGGATCTACTCCTGTTCAAACTAATTATTGGATTGGTCATTATCAGCCTAAAGGTATGGGTACATTAGTAGACACACTTCATAGGGAAGAAGACTAATCAATCAGGTTATACCGTTTTGCGCTTTCGTGTAATTTGTTATAACAACCCTAAAGTAAACCAACTAATAGGGTTTTCTTTGTTCAAAGGGGGTTTCCCTTTGCCTTCCTCTGAGGCTGAGAATGTGAGTTATCCAAGCTCATACAGGACCCTTCCATAAAATCATATAACCCAGAATATCAATACAGAAAATCCCACAATATCTGCTTTGAACTGAGTCCACACTGCCATATATTTAAAGCAGATAATGTGGGATTTTATTAAGCTATGTGGGGGGGGGGGGGGGGCTCAGTGATTTTCATGGCTAGGGATTCAGTCCAATGATACTGTCAAATTACTATGTAGAGTTGGGACCCACAGTTTAAGAAGCAGTGATCTACTGTAAGGAGGTACACATGGCTATTAATTAGAGTAGAATTCTGTCCTGTTCCCTGCTCACTACAAACATATTTCTGCTACCCAAAAACTGTGTTGTCAATGCTGCTAAAAAAACCGTCCTAGCTACACAGAAGACAAGAAGAAAAGGAGGACTGCAGAAGCACAAAAATACTGTAATAAGAAGCTTCCATCTCAGAGGTTTTGTTATTTGAGGAGTATCTGCATTAAACTAATGATTAATGATCTGACTCCATACAAGACAATCTTTTGGAAATGGTAATCATCAACTCCTACCATCTAGGCTTCTCTGAGATTTATGGGTTAAAGGGCAGGGTGGAAGCTGTTTGCACAAGGGAGGGGCCAAGATTAAATGCTGTCCTCAATAACAACTGCAATCAGAAAAATGAATATGCTACCACATAGCCTGTGATAACAGGATAGTACAGAAGGGTAGATACAGTGTTGCTGATTGGACAATTTTGCCCAAACAAACAAAATGAATTCCAACGGGGATAAATGTAAGATACTATATTTAGGCAGAAAAAATGAAACATGTAAACATATGGTGAGTGATACATGACGATAGATGGGAAAAGAATCTAGGATTCTAAGGGTTTCATAAAACAAACCTGTCTTAACAGTTTAATAAAGGTAAAGGTAAAGGTTTCCCCCGACGTTAGGTCCAGTCATGTCTGACTCTGGGGGTTGGTGCTCATTTCTATTCCTAAGCCGAAGAGCCAGCGTTGTCCGTAGACACCTCCAAGGTCATGTGGCTGGCATGACTGCATGGAGCGCCGTTACCTTCCTGCCGGAGTGGTACCTATTGATCTACTCACATTGGCATGTTTTCGAACTGCTAGGCTGGCAGGAGCTGGAGCTAACAGTTTGATATGGCAGCAAATTATCAAGCAAACAAACAAATTAAAAAATAAGCTGCATCAACAGGATCATCGTGTCCCGACCATGGGATGTAGTACTTTTATTCCATTATATGTTGATTAGCCCTATGAGAAATGGCTTCACAAGTTGGGTGCATTTAGATTGGAATTTAAGCCAACAGTAAACTAGCAGAAAATTATTCATTCACAGATGGTATAAAATAACAATAATTGTAAAATTAAATAGAATCCTGTTTAACAATTAAACAAGAATTCTTGCTAAACAGAATCCTTTTAATTATTTACCTACCCAGGTTGTTTATATGCCATTCCAATAGCTAAAGTTCTCTGGATACAAAGTAAAAAATAGTAACAACAAGAACACAAGTAAGACCCCTTCTGCACTGCTTTATAATCCAGATAATCTACATTATCTGCTTTGAACTGGATTATATGAGTCTACACTGCTATATAATCCAGTTCAAAGTAGATAATCTGTATTTTATATGGCAGTGTAGAAGGGGCCCTTGAATATTCCTTGCCTAAGAAAACCCTAGGTCACTGGTTCTTTACCTGTGGGTCCCCAGATGTTTTGGCCTTCAACTCCCAGAAATCCTAACAGCTAGTAAACTGGCTAGGATTTCTGGGAGATATAGACCAAAAACATCTGGGGACCCCAGGTTGAGAACCACTAAACTAGGTGGACATCATAAACCAACATATGACTTAAAGACACATGCACATGAGGAAAAGAAATTGTCTCTTTTGCATTACCATGCCAGATGCAGTTCCATCTGGCTCAATGATTGTCAACTCTGGCTGGCAGCAGCTCTTCAGGTTTAAGTGTGTTTCCAAGACCCTACCTGAAGGCCTCGTGGCCCCCTTCCACACAGTTGTATAAAATCCACATTCAACTGGATTGTATATGGCAGTGTGGATGCAGATAATCCAGTTCAAAGCTGATATTGTGCGTTATCTGCCTAGATATTCTGGGTTATATAGCTGTGAGGAAGGGCCCTTGATGTTTTTACCCAGGGACTTGTCCAAGGTTAGATCTAGGGCCTCTTGGACCTCTTCCACACAGTTGCATAAAATCCACATTGAACTGGATTTTATATGGCAGTATGAGCTCAGATAATCCAGTTCAAAGCAGATATTGTGGATTGCCTAACTGATATTCTGGGTTATATGGCTATGTGGAAGGGCCCTTCTACACTGCTATATAATCCAGATTATCAAATCAGATAACCCACTTCGAGTACCTGCAGGAAGAGAGAAAGTTATTATAACCTGCTTTGAACTGGATTATATGAGTCTACACTGACATATAATTCAGTTGAAAGCAGATAATCAGGATTTTATATGGCAGTGTACATGGGACCTAGATTGCCCTACATGCTGAAATCTGATCCCAGATTGCCTTCTTAACCCAGATTATCTAGCAGTACAAGATAAAAGTATTCCCCTGACATTAAGTCTAGTCAAGTCTGACTCGGGGGGTTGGTGCCCGTCTCAATTTCTAAGCCGAAGAGTTGGCGTTGTCCGTAGACGCCTCCAAGATCATGTGGCCGGCATGGCTGCATGAAGTGCTGCTACCTTCTCGCCGGAGCAGTACCTATTGATCTACTCACATTTGCATGTTTTTGAACTGCTAGGTTGGTTTCTTCTATTTTTTATCAGTTTTATACTAATTTATGCAATGCTTTTGATACAGAATAAATAAATCCAGTTTGAAGCAGAAAACTCTTTACGGCCAGGGCCCATCGTACCTTAGGGACTGTCTCTCCTTCTCCCATCATTGGAGGTCGCAACGACATCCCAACATGACTTACTTTATATACTGGGTCCTAGAGAAGTGCACTTGTAAAGGACCAGACGCAAAGCTTTTTCTACTTCTGCCCCTGCCTTATGGAATGCCTTGCCGCCCAATATGAGAGCCATGCGTGGGTTAGGGCCTTTTACCTCGCTCTAGTCATCTCTAGACCTGGCTCTTTACTAGAGCTTTTGATCTATGTTAATTTTATCAATATTTGTATGTATGTATTTTTATCCTTTACAATTTAGTTTGTAAATTGCCTAGAGCATCTTGGATGGAGGGCGATTAATAAGTACAGTAGAGTCTCGCTTATCCAACATAAACGGGCTGGCAGAACGTTGGATAAGCGAATATGTTGGATAATAAGGAGGTATTAAGGAAAAGCCTATTAAACATCAAATTAGGTTATGCTTTTACAAATTAAGCACCAAAACATCATGTTATACAACAAATCTGACAGAAAAAGTAGTTCAATACGCAGTAATGCTATGTAGTAATTACTGTATTTACGAATTTAGCACCAAAATATCACGATGTATTGAAAACATTGACTACAAAAATGTGTTGGATAATCCAGAATGTTGGATAAGCGAGTGTTGGATAAGTGAGACTCTACTGTAATTAAATGATGATGATGATAATCTGGGATTAGATCCTGGGATATAGGGCAGTGTAGATCAAACCCTCATCTTCTTGTTCTCTTACTCCGACAATGTAGGAGTTACTTGGGTTCCAGGTTGTACTCCCTTTTGAACCACAAAGCTCCTTATTTGACCCTCAGATGGTCTCTTCCTCTTTTTCACAGGGTTGTTGCAAGCATAAAGCACGAAGGACACTCATTTGTGGGCCCTCCCACACAGGCCCATATCCCAGAATATCAAGGCAGACAATCCCACATAATCTGAATATAGACTACTCAGTTCAAAGCATATATTGTGGGATTTTCTGCCTTGATATTCTGGGATATAGGGCTGTGTGGAAGGGCCCTGTATCACTCTTGAGAATGGCTAATAACAACAACACTACAAGGACTGCAATGGAAACTATATTGTCGGAAGCTTTCATGGTCCGTCACTGTCAGTCTTTCAGGCTGTAGACGCCTCATTCCCCCATCCAAAAAAGAAAATAAATCCCCCGCGCGCACCTTCACAGCGTAGTCAATGACCCGCTTCACTCCAACCATCGCCCTCAGCCCGGACGCCGCCATCTTGCCTCTCTCTCATTCACCTTCTCCCCTCGGCGAACAGCTCATCTCCCCGCCCACTACACAAGCTCAGCCAATAGAAAGAGAATACACAGCGGAACGGGCGGGGCGACGTCCTTCGATTTGAGCGTGTGCTTTCCCTCAGCACCCAATCACGAGCCGGGCTCGTATTTCGTTTCAGCCAATCGCTCAACTCGAGAGAAAAGGTGGTGTTGAGTTGCTTGATTGACGTGTCGCCTTAGCCACTCCTCGCACCGCAAGCAGACTGAAACGGGAGAGAAGGGGCGGGGGACAAAATATGCAAAACGTCAATCAAATATTCAGCACCCTGACGACACGCCCCCTCCCGAAAGGAGCCAATAGGAGCTCAGAAGCTTCTCCTCCTCTTCCTGCCTGCAACGAGGAATGCCAGGAATGTAGGTGAAAGGGTAAGAAGCGTGACACGTGTGTGCCTCTCCAGACGTTAAGAAGCGTGCAAATAGGTCAGTTGAAAAGTTAACACGAAAATAATAATTATTATTGTTTCATGTCTGGATTTCCTCTATTTTCAGAAGGAGGAAACCATGAAAATGAAAAAAAATCTGGCTACCAGTGTTAAAAAACCCCTCTAAAATCGGGACAGTAAATAAGGAACAACACTCTGAAAACAGGAGAATTCCAGACACGAAACAACCAGGGCCAGCTAACGCCTCCCAAGAAAGGATTCCCCCAGGCAGGAAGCAGCCAGACTTTGAAGCTGAAAGGCCTTAAATGCTAATCAAGTTGGCCTCGAATAGACAAGAGTTTTTTCTCCTACCCTGGACTTTCCACAGATCTATAAACCTCACTTGCTTAGTTTCCAACAGACCTCACACCTCTGAGGATGCCTGCCATAGATGTGGGCAAAACATCAGGAGACAATGCTTCTGGAACATGGCCATACAGCCCGGAAAACTCACAGCAACCCAGGTTCTTATTTTATTTACCAACCAGCACAACTTCAATCCATATCAGGTTCTTCTTTTTGTTGACAAGGCCTGAATCTGCAGTCCCTTCTACACTGCCATATAATCTGGATTATCAAAGATAAACCACATCTACTTTAAACTGGATTATATGAGTCTACACTGTTATATAATCTAGTTCAACGTAGATAATCTAGGCAGTGTAGAAGGGGCCCACTCTCCCCTATATCCCAGGATCTGATCCCAGATTATCTGCTTTGAAGTGGATCATATAAGGTCATTTTCTACGCCTCCTTCTTCACTGCCATATAAAATCTTGTTTTTCTGCTTTGAACTGGTTTATATCAGTCTACACTGCCATATAATCCAGTTCAAAGCAGATAATATGGATTGTATATGGTAGTGTAGATCCAACCATAGTCTTCAAGCAGCACAAAAAATTACTGAGGTGAAAGCTAGTTCATATCTGAACATATATCTGAAGTTTGTGTTTTTTCACTTCCATGAGAGTCGCGTGCCCCTAGCCCCTGTGAATGTGGAGAGTTAACTGTTGCGTAACAGCATTTTAAATTATTTTAATTTTAAGCATTTCTAACAAGGGAATAGTCTGCTTTGTGGTCCAAAACATCTGAAGAATGTGAGGGCTGGAAAAGTTTCATTGGAGATAATAATAATAATAATTATAATTTTGTCGAAGGCTTTCATGGCCAGGATCACAGGGTTGTTGTGTGTCTTTCGGGCTGTGTGGCCATGTTCCAGAAGCATTCTCTCCTGACGTTTCGCCCACATCTATGGCAGGCATCCTCAGAGGATGCCTGCCATAGATGTGGGCGAAACGTCAGGAGAGAATGCTTCTGGAACATGGCCACACAGCCCGAAAGACACACAATAACCCAATAATTATAATTATTATACACTATTATAATGGTATATTTATATTACATGTAACATTACTAATAATATTACAATATAGTGTTATAGTGCAATATAGTAATATATAATTCTTATATTGTGCTAAACGAATAATATATTGTATGTACATATAACTTGTAAGCCGCCCTGAGTCCCCATCGGGGTGAGAAGTGCAGGATATAAATGTCACTAATAAATAATAAATAAATAACTATGAGTGAATCCATAAGAACGAAAGAGCACATGCTGAGCATGCTAAAGGGATTTATTTAGGGGGCAACAAACATCATACCAAACATTGAGGGAAAGTTCAGGTGGGTAGCACACTGCCTCGCTCAACAAGAACACTTCTTGCTTTCCAGGGCAGGATTAACTTCTTCTTAACCGTTCAGGCTGGAGCAAGCTGAATGTGTCACCCAACATGGGGACGTATGCTTATCTTCAAGCCTGGATTAATGTTTGAAGTTTGTATCAACCCAAAGTAAAACACTATGTCAAAGCTGAGTGTGTTTTCTCCTAATTCCCCAAAACGTCCTTTGGGCATTAGGTGGGCACAGGCCCACCCAGCAGTTTTTGTCACTTCTTGTACATGGATTTATTCCTGAGTCATGCAGATGTGTCAGATTCTGGCAGTCTTTTTCTCTTCTGCTGGGCTTCTTCAGAAGCAGCCCTAGCCACGCAGTCCTCTTGCAGCGTAAAGACCACTGTGGTCCCAAGAAGGGTTTGGGCCAATTCCTCCTCTTCCCAATTCCTTGCCACAAAGTGGCAAACACCTACAAGACAAAGTAAGTTTAATCCAGTAGCTTGCTGAGAATCCTAGCCAAATAAACTACCTTTGGAAATACACTGCCCATCACGTTCAATGCTAGCTGGGGAACCTGGAGAGCTGTGGCATCCAAAAATTACTTTCCCAAGATCTGCTGTTCCTATTAGCGACCCATCTCTGCTAAAACTTCCTCTAGTACAGTGGTTCTCAACCTGTGGTCCCCAGATGTTTTGACCTTCAACTCCCAGAAATCCTAACAGCTGGTATACTGGCTGGGATTTCTGGGAGTTGAAGGCAAAAACACCCGAGGTCCCCCAGGTAGAGAACCACTGCTCTAGTATTTCTCTGGGTATCTGACCCCCTTTTGAATTGAGGAACCCAAAAATATGGGAAAGGTGGCAACCTTCTTCATTGTTCTGCCATGCTCACTTGGTACATATGCATTACTGTCTTTCAAATACCAGGAATTTTTTTTCCATTTTCCCAGAATTTTAGAGTGTGGTTAAATTTACACTTCAATGTTATTAAGTGTTTGGTAAAGATGGTTGTGGTGGAGCTTTGTAATGCTATTCCCACTCAGCCCTTGTTCAGTGAGCCAATCATAGGTTCATTCACCAATATCTAGTAGGCCACAACTAGTTAATTTTAAGCATCAAAATCTAAACCCAGGAGAAGCTCTCTGGGAATCCTAATACAGGTCCTGTTTATTTCCAGGCTTGCACTCTCGGGCCCCTTCTACACTACTGTGTAATCCAGATTATCAAAGCAGATAACCCACATATTTTTGCACATTGCATCTCATACCTGCAAATAAAACTATGATAACAGAGAACCATCCTGGCGCCAAGGACCATGAAAGGAATGTGTTGGGCTCCTCAGTAGATAACCTCATGAAATTGAACAGGCCTATCCCTCCTGTGAAGCCTGAACAAGAGTAAATGAGAGAACAAAGTCAAAGCAGAAGATCAAGGGAGAGGCTGGATCTACACTGCCATATAATCCAGTTAATCCACATTCTGAAACTGGATTATATATGTAGATTGAGCCAGAAGGACCATTATGAAGAAGTCAGAAAGCTGGTACCTCTTGTTTACATAACAGTGATCTCCATCTTTCCCCATTTCCCTGTAGTTTTGGCATAATACCCAACTTTTCCAGAGGTGCAACAGCAGTGCAAACCAATAACAATGTACATGTCTCTGTTCAGAGCCAGGATTCAAACTCATAGAAACCTTCTACCAGCTTTACCACTGGTCATACTGGATGGAGGATTGTGAGAGCTGTAGTTCAAAACAGAGACGTTTCCAAACTGATTCAAGTGAGACTTGAACAAAAAGTTGCCAGGCAGGTGGTGCTGGTGTTAGGATACAATCTTGTTTAGTAAGGACTCATCCAAGATGGGACCATGAAGATACCCACTCATTCAGATTACTCCTGTTGAAATGGGGATTTTCAGGCCATTGAGATCCTATTTAATTTTTTTATTTCATGTCAAAAGCATTGCACAAATAGATAAGTTTAAAACTGATAAAACAACAGGATCACATGCTGCTAGATAGTTTTAGACCAAAATGGGCAACAGTGACCACATCCTTTGTAGCTTCCTCTGTGCATGAAGCAGGGCATTGTGCTTGGTGTTCGCACTGTGTTTCCTAAATGTTCGCATTTGGTCTAAGGTGATGCCGAGATTTTTAGGGTGGGAACAGTGTTCAAGCTCTTGGCCTTCCCAGGTAACCTTCAGTTTCCTCTTGGCTTCATGATTACATAGGTGGAAACCTAATCCTATTTAACAAGCCAATGCAATTGTTATGAACAGCAATCGAGTTTTTACAAACTGCATTTCTGAAAACCTGTTCCACTAAAGTACAGTATTTGCTTTTATTATTTTGTAAAACAAAACACCTTCTTTTGAAGCTGATCTAAAGCTAGGAAGACAATATTACTTGGAGAAACTTTGGGAAACAGTTGCAGGGACAAATAGGAAGATGATTCCACTTACCAGACACAAAACATAGAGTGATGGTCAGGGTGGTCCATTTTATTTTCTTTGACGGTGGCAAAGCTGTGAGGCACAGTGTTCCAAAGATCACAGACCCATAGCAAGTTACCGCAGAGATCAGCATGAATAATATAGAGATGACAATATAGTCTGGAAGGAAGAAGAGGAAACAACCTGTGAACTTGGTTGTTGCATCTCTTTGTGGGCAATGAGTGGGCCTTGAGCCCAATATAATTCCATGTGTTTGCTATTATAGTTTGCCTTCAAGTCATTTCAGAGTCATGGCAACCCTAAGGTGACCCTATCATAGGGTTTTCTTGGCATGATTTATTCAGGGAAAGTGTCCCTTGCATTTTTCTGAATGTTAGAAAATGCCAGCATTTTCTCCTTTCCCCCCTTTTTCCTTCTATTTGTTTCTCATAATTTTATATTTATTTTTCCCCATAATTTGTTCTCCGTATTCCTTGAATTGTGATATGCTAAAAGTCTCCTTAAGACATGGGGGTTTAATAGATTTTTTTAGTGAAAATATGTGTTGTGAAAAGGATTACTTTAGAACTAGTGTGCTTAAAAGCACTAACCAGTATGACTGTGTTGTCGAAGGCTTTCATGGCTGGGATCACAGGGTTGTTGCATATTTTCCGGGCAGTATGGCCATGTTCCAGAAGTATTCTCTCCTGATGTTTTGCCCACATCTATGGCAGGCATCCTCAGAGGTTGTGAGGTATATGGAGAAACTAAACAAGGAAGGTATGACTATGCTGCTAGCAAACATCAGAGGCTACTTTTGAAAGGCTGTATCATTTCCTGAAATGTTAGATGTTGGCCACGAGATGGAGCAAAAGACTCATCCAGAACTCAGCCAGATTATAAAATTAGTTATCGGGGGGGGGGGGGGGGGGGGGGGGGGGGGGGGGGAAATGAAGCCCAAAGGCCAGATAAAGGGATGTGTTTTTGTGTGTGTGTGAAAACACTGCCATATAATCTAGATTATCAAAAAAGACAATCCACATTATCTGCTTTTAACTGGATTATATGAGTCTACAGTGCCATATAATTCATTTCAAAGCAGATAATCTGGATTTTATACAGCAGAGTAGAAGGAGCATAGGCTTTTAACAGCTATTCTCACAGGCTTTACATTTGTGCTCATCAATCCTCTTTGCATTTCAATCATATACATGCAATGAACATACCCTTCGGGTTTTCAGAGATGAAAATTGAGATACAAGTGTGTGGCCAAGATGGAAACTGTTTTTGATGTGGAAGAACAGATGAGCTAGAAGAAGCTGCAGCAGTTTGTTTTTGCCTGAAGCTTTTGAAAAGGATGAGATTCCACCCTCTCCCTTCTGTGTGAATCAAAATTGAATGCAAACTACTTTTTCACTGTGAACTCAGTTTGCATCAACAGCAATAAACTGAAGGTGAAGACAGAGGGCCCTTCTACAATACCAGATAATCCAGGTTATCAAAGCAGAAAATCCACATTATCTGAATCGAACTGGATTATTTTAGTCTACACTGCCATACAATGCAGTTCAAAGAAGATAATGTGGATTATATATAGCTGTGTAGGGGCTCTTCTAGGCAGTTCCTATTTTCCATGCATACTAGCAAAAAATTGAGTGCTATCTCAGGACCCTTCTACACATGCTGTAAAACCTGGAAGTAATTGGGTTGAAAGCAGGGAAGTGGCTAAATGACGTTTAGCCAAATTGCTGGAGAGATCAGGTTAAGAGCTAAAAAGCACGTATTAAAAAGGTGTGCTTATAACCCGATTCCAGCTGCAAAATGTGCATCCCTGCAATCATGCAAAATGTGTGTTTTCCTTCCCTCCTCCCTGTGTAGACTGCTCCAGTGCATGTGCGCTTTTTAAAAGTTTGAAAATCCGATCAGCTGATCGGGCTGTCAATAGACATGCAGGTGGTTCAAAGGAAGCCCAAATGCAAAGCAATTAGAACTCTCTGAAACTCTTTTACAGTTTATATATTAAATAGAGATTGAATGAACAATTAAGGGAAAAAAGAGATCTGACAGAAGTTTTTTAAAAATAATTCCCTCCATTATGTACTGCACTTCATATGCGCACATGCAAATTTGCTTATATTTATATTAAGATATTTGCATGTGCACTTATGAGGTTCAGCACATAATGGAGGGAATTTTTTAAAAACTTCTGCTGGATGTCCCCATCTTGATCTGCTTCAAAAGAAGACTGTGAGGACAGTGGGGGGTCATATCCCGAGACTGACAGGTCTGTGTGTCGACCTGCCGTCACATCCCGGGATTTTTAAACCTATTTTTAAAATGTGGATTTTGGCGCTGTCTGGAAGTGCCCTTAATTCTCTATCATGCCTGATATGATATGAACCTATTTAGGCTCTGTAATTCTTCAGGGGGTGGCTTTCTTGGCTATAGCAATTTTGCAAATCTGTTTTATGGGAAAGGGAGGAAAGAGACATTTAGAACTCAATCCCTAATGAAGCCAGAATGGCTACCTCCTCGCTGTCTTTCCATCAGCAAGTGCTGAGTGCTGGGTCTTTTTTGCAGTATGTGGTTTTGCTGATCTTAAAGAATATTTTACTCTTTTAACTCTATGTGGTTTAATATTTGTAAGTCTCTTTGAGTTCCAGTATTTGGGGAAAAGATAAAAATAATCTCAATTCTGATCCAGAGACAAGCACAGAGATCTGCAGATTTATTAGTGACATCCCATTCTTTAGCCAATAGGGTCCTAGCACAACAAGCTTTTCTTCCAATTCAGATTGCACAACTGCAGAACCACCTTTTCCACCAATATTTACCCCAGGTCCCACCCCAAAAACTAGAGCACCATCAGGCTGCATCTTTTTCGACTAACTCTTAAAACTTGTCAGAACAATATCTGGATCTTTTACAGTGACTTCTTTTTTTGAATGTTCAGAGAATTTCATGATTCTTACATGGCATTTTGACCAGAGCGGTACATTTTCCCAGCTGGCAGTCCTTCCACAGCCCCCGGAACACAAAAATCCCTCGGACGAATCGTTTGACCCAGTATTCTGTGCTGATTGCTATCATCACCAGACAAGTTGCCAGGCAAGAGAGCACGATGCCACCCAAACGGAGCTTCCTAATAGTTTTTAGGTTCTTGACCCACACAACTGGTTGCCAATTAGAAATAAGATCAATGCAGTGGTTCACAGCATTGGCGCAAGCAAGGCAGTTAAAACGACCAACCATTCTCTCCAAATCTGAGCGATCTATGGAAGGACTGGACTGGATTTCTTCCCAAGGATTCCTTTTTTAATGTTGGTGTGACCCTGAAGACTTTACTGGTGAAATAAGAGAATCCACTATTCCCATAGTAACTCCAGTATTCTGGAATCCCTTGGGATTCTTGCCCATGTGTTTTCCATTTTCCATGCAAAGCAGCTTTATACAAATGTCCATACAAAGCACTCATTTTCAAATTGATAAATCAATAGATTATTAATGCACTAGAGCCTCCGTTATTAGGAGCCATATATATGACACATTTACTAGGAATCTCATTAACTCAGTAAAGATAATTTCTATGTAAACTGACTTAGGTCTGGGTCAAATGGTGGCATTTCAAATTCTGAGATAAAATTACAATTTGCTTAATTAAATTTCCAAATCCTGCATTAAAGTATCTTTATTAGACCAACTCAGAGAATATAAAGACATGAACATTTCCAATAGCTCCAGATTGGTTCATCCCACAAATTGTACATTTTGAATAAGGACACATAAAAACATCTCTGAATATTGAAATGGCATGAAAAAATTAGTAACCTACAGGAAACAGGCACAGGCCTATCCCAATCACAGATTATTAAATTATCTTAACACATATACTTATTATATGTAATATTTTGACTGCCGTTATTTTGATTTTGAAAGAATTTAAAGGAGGAGAAACAGGAATTCTTTAATTAAAGACACAGTAGTCAATCAAAATACTTGATCATAGGTCAGGCTGTCTGCAGTTTCTGGGAGCTGAAGTCGACCAACATCTGAGGACCCAAGCTGGAAACTGATACATATTTCAGAACAGAATGGAATGCATCTATTGTTTATGAACTTGGAAAAAGTTGAGGCCATAGTCGACAAACCAATACAAATGAAAACGAGGCAGCTGGAAAACTACTGCTGTGTAGAAGACATTGCAGGTGGTTTGGGAATGGATCAGAAACAACAGATAAGGAGGGATTTCATTGGCATGGAGGAAAATACCCTGGGCCAGTGTATTTTGGGCCAGTGACAGCCACTAACAATAACAATAATAACAATAATAACTGAATTTCCAGTAATTATCATTGTTTAGCTTCTAAATCGCTGTTGATATTGTTTTATGTTGTTTTATGTGGCTATAATTTAATTTTACTGTTTTATGTTTTAATCGATATTGTTTGGGCTTGTCCCCATGTGAGCTGCACCGAGTCTCTTCGGGGAGATGGAGGCGGGATACAAAAATAAAGTTGTTGTTGGTATTATTATTATTTGAAACACAACAAGATGAGTTCACAGCAGATACTCTGCTGGCCATTGCATTGGATCACACGTCAGACACTTCCCAAGTGTCTAGGACTGTGTGATGTATCGGCAAATTATTATTATTATTATTGAGGTGATGAATCTCACAATTGAATGAGCTGTCCAAAGTGCTCAATTCTCTTTCAGAAGATAGTAGAAATACATAGTTTTGGTGCCTTAGGACTTGTCTATACACAAGCACAAAAAAACCCAAAGTGGACCAAAGATCATGTCTTTATGACATCCAGAGACTTCTGGTCCTTAACACAGGGGTAAAGTGGGGTGAATACTCCAAAGTTTTCTTGAGACAAATTGCTATGGATGCCAGTGATTTGCACTGTGGCTTCACTGCACAGTTGCCATTGTATTTTGGGGTCCAAGCGTTCAAAGATTGTTGTAGCCGGAACGTGAAGAGCACAGCTGGACAACAAGGCTGAATATACCTGCAAGGAAAGAGGACGAGAGAGATGGAAGAAGGGTGAGCTCAAACAGCTATTGCTGTGGCATCTGAGAGACGATAGACATGGGAGCATACAGGCAAAATACTATTGTGCCTTGATCCCAGCAGCTGCTTAGAGACCCTCTCTCTGTACCACTTGCCTCTGATGTGGCTTCTAAAGGAGAGAAGAGCAGCCAGACATAGTGTCATTGTGCTTTGCCCCCAATTAGAGGTCCTTCCTCCGTATCTGTTGGCATCAAAGTGACTTCTCAAGGAGATAAAAGCAACCAGCACTTGCTGGATTTAATCCCTTCCCATACCTTTTTCCTTTTTGTTTTTTGCTTTTGGTGTCTTTTGAGATGGTAAATCTAAGGAATTGCCAATATAACATTTTTTCTGCCACCGTGGGAGATCTTTTGGCTGAAGGGCAAGCTATAAATTGTTTAAATATGTAAATACCCTACCCAACCCATATCAAACTAGTGGTTTTAGCTTTTGTCAGCTTTCCTTCAGTAGACTCACCAGCCAGCAGTAGCATGGGAAATGCTCCCCAGGCAAGGTAGAAAGACCATTCGAAAGTGAGCTGGATTTGGGGGTTCTCATTCTTGCCCCAGGACTCAGCAGTGAATACAGCAACAGCTATGAGAGTGAAGAGTCCTATAAAGCAATAGAAAGGATGTTTGTGGAGCTGACATAATTCTGATTCTTTCCATCATTTTTGCAGAGCCTGGAAAAAATAGTTGCTTGGAAATAATATGTTACACAGCAAAAACAAAGTGGCATTGAAGAAGACATATAATGAGTTGGAATGGGTTACCTCTCGTTTTGGGGTTCAACAAGGAACTCTTTCCAGTTACTTTCTAGTTATTTTTGAAATGGCATTACAATGCATTTTGAATTGATTTGTGGGAGTTTTGTTCATGGGGGTTTCCCTTTGCCTTCCTCTGAAGCCAAGAGCAGTAGAAAACAAGCCTCTCTTCCTTATGACATGCTTTCAAATATTTATACATGGCTATCATGTTTCCCGGGCCCCCCAGTGGCACAGTGGGTTAAACCCTTGTGCTGGCAGGATTGCTGACAGAAAGGTTGGTGGTTTGAATCTGGGGAGTGGTGAGAGCTCCCATCTGGAAGCTCCAGCTTCCCATGCGGGGACATGAAAGAAGCCTCCCACAGGATGGTAAAACATCCGGGCGTCCCCTGGGCAACATCCTTATAGACGGCCAATTCTTTCAAGTCGCTCCTGACATGAAAACAAAATCATGTTTCCTCTCAGCCTTCCCTTTAAGTTCTCCTCAGAGGGATTCTTGGTCTCCAGACCTTTGATGATTTTAGTTGCCCTCTTCTAAACATGTTCCAGCTTCTCAATGTCTCTTTTAAATTGTGGTAGATTATGCTGAATCTATTCACTTCATAGGATTTTTCTAGGCAAAGAATACCAGTCCCTTTGTTGGACACATAGCCCCCACAGTTGGCCACCTCTGTTTACATAGAAATGCAAGGTGATTCACCCACATCAACTACTGTCACAACAACCCCGAGAAGTAGGATGAGGCCAGTAAGCAGCCAAAAAAGGAGACTTGGTAACCATTCAAACAGAGGGCTGTCCTCCAGACTGTAGGAGACATGGGTTCTCAACTCCCTTCCCTCCACCGTAACACGTCAAGACCTCTCCTCTTGGTTGGATACACCTACCAGCTGTGAAGGCAGCCACCAAAGCAAAGAAGGGCTTGTCCAAAATACCACAATCACAGGGTGCAAAGAAGGCAATGTGAGCGATGATCGCAGCTAGGGACATCAGACATGCCATGATCAAGAATGCCCGTGTGGCTACAATGTAGTCTGTAAATGAGATAACGGGCATAAAGTCAATGAGAGACTTGTTTAATGACAGTACATACAAATGGGCAGCAGCAACAGCAGGGAAGAGGTAGGCCTACAAAGAGATGCTAGAGGGTACTTTTCACAAAGGACACCCCCCCCCCCCAAACCTAGGTCTATCACTGTACTGTACAACCTTTGAATGTGAAACAATGCATAATGTTAAATCCTTTTTTTTATTAATTTTTATTAGTAAAAGTGAAAAACAAAAAATAGATTAACATGTATCCATATACAGCCGCAGAAGAAAAGGGAAGAAAAGAAGTAAAAAAAAAAAATACAGACAGGTATAACAATTTGCACTGTAGTGTCGCTGAACTAATGGATGAACACAGATTTGCTATACCATTGTTGTACCTTAACTTATCCTTGTTCCCCTTGCCCCTCACCCGTGAACCCGACCCCCTAGACCTCCAATACCCCTCAGTAAGTATCACGTAACTGACCGTCAACTACCCCTGTATCTTCTTTCGCTAAATCCCCTTTATGGCTGTTATCAAATATACCTTTGTCTTCTTTTCCAAATACCCAAGTGCCAGCCTCCATTTATTTGCAAACTCCTCATTATTTCCTCCTCTGTTACTATTTGTCAGCTTGGCCATTTGGATATATCCCCCCAGTTTATCTCTCCAGTCTCTAATACTTAGCTCTTCTTCCCCCTTCCATGTTTTTGCGATTAATAGTCTTGCCGCAACAAAACAATATTGGCAAATTTCTTCATCTCCTGCGCTAATACGCCTTCTAAATAAACCTAATAAGCATGTCTCGGGGTTCTTCTTGACCTTATTGGTAATCATATTATTTGTTTCTTTCACCACTTTTATCCAGAATTCTTGAACTATATTACAGGTCCACCATAAGTAGAAAAATGTTCATTTTACTTTCTTGCATCTCCAACAGGCCCCTCTTTCTGATTTCTCTATTTTCGCCAGAAGCTCTGGAGTTATGTATGTTCTATAGAACATTTTAAACATATTCTCTCTAATTGAGCCGGCCAGAGAGAATTTAAACCCCTTTTTCCAGAGATATTCCCATTCTTCCAGGTCTATGTTTCTACCAAAGTCTCTGGCCCAAGAGATCATAACGGTTTTTATTTGGTTGTCTGCAAGGTTGTAGTCTAGAATAAATTTATAAAGCCTTGAGAGTAAGCCTTTGTTGCCTCTGTCTAAGATACATTCTAACTCGGATTTTTTGGATGCAAATCCCGCCGCCGCATCCTTTCTAAATCTATCATGCAGTTGGTAAAAACTGAACCAGTCTTTTAACCCTAATTCTTCTCTGCCCTTAAGTACCCATTGCCCTCTTTCTTTAACTAAATATTCCTCATAAGTTCCTATTTCATTACATGTAGCTGGTCTCAAGACTGCTTCAAGTGGGCGCAGCCACAGAGGGGTTTTGGGCTCTATCCCCTTCTTGTATCTTTTCCACGTTGTTAAGAGACTGGATCTTATAATATGCCTTTTAAATTCTTTATTCACCTTGTCCTTTTCATCCCATAGATAAGCATGCCAGCCATATCTTAAATTGTGTCCCTCTAAATTAAGTAATTTTTTGTTGTCCAATTTAATCCAGTCCGTTAGCCAGCTAAAGTTAGCAGCTTCATAGTAGTATCTGAGATCTGGGAGTGCCAGGCCCCCTCTGTCCTTCACGTCAATGTTAAATCCTTTTGAAATGAAGAACTTCTGGCTAAAGGACTTCGAAAATGCCTAGAGATTATTGATAAATGAAACTGTGGATATGGGTTCTATAGCTACTGTACTCAGATACCTTTCCCAAGTAAGATTAAGTATATAGTGGCTCAACTTTCTACGAGGGTTGAATGAAAAGTAATGCTTCCACCTTTGTAACTCCTCAACAGATGGCAGTACTGGTATGTGGCAGGTACTGGCTTCTTCAGTAGGCTCTCCTCTACAGTTCCATTGGGTGGGAAGCCTTAGCATTGAACGGTTGTGTTGTTAAATTGTGAAGTATGGAACCCTGCACAGATGGTCGGTCAATGCAACTTAAGCAATGTGCAGTCATTGAATTCTTGACAGAATACCAGTACTGCCACATACCAGTACTGCCATCTGTTGAGGAGTTATGAAGGTGGAGGCATTACTTTTCATTCCACCCTCTTAAATAGAGAGTCAGATTTTTTTCAAGTCAAAGCTAGTATATATACATAGACTACTTAAAAAAAAAAAAAGGATTAGTGACTAGAGAGGGAAGGGAGACCATTTACATGATTCTGCTCAATCTGTCCTGGGAATCTTTGATAACGTCTAGAATCTCGTCCCTCATTTTCTTACCAAAAGTCACCTCTGGAACAAAGCAGTTTCCATCTCTGCACCATTTCCAGAGCCCGCTGTGCACAATATCATTTGTACCATAAGCCACTAGCCAGTAATCCGTGATCAATGCCATCAGCAGGAGGACCAAGCTAGTGGCTGTCAGCACCATGCTGAAGACTCTGCAAGCCAACATCCTTGAAAAGGTCAAGATGAGTGTCTCAACTGTCTTTGGGATGAGTTCTGGCCTGGAACAATATGAGAAAAATGCCATGAGAATGGGATTTAACACCTGGGTGGAAAGTCCAAAATGTAAAATGAAAGCAAAGAGAAGAATCAATAAGTAAATGTAGGGTTTATTTTATAAGTGGATATGTACAACCAAATCTCCTTCACATTCAGAAAGGGAATGATTTGGAGTTATATTTATTACTAGGGAGCAAAATTGTCCAGCTTCACTGGGATAATTTGTGGGACTCCCTAAAATATATTGCATGTACATCAAGTAGCCTATATTTTAAATTAGATCATTCCCAACATGCCCTCCAAATTTGGTGCTAATAAGTGTAACTGCCTTTAAAGAAATTAGCAGGATTTCCCCCAGGAATTGCCTTAAAGTTCATATATACCACAAAAGTCTTGTATAAATCTATTGATGCATTGTTATTTTTAAGGAAAATTGAAGGATGTCTCATGATTCTTTACATTTTCCACAGTGCCCCAGGGCATTACAGTGCCTGCTGCTACGAAAAGGTAAGTATGTGATGGAAACAGTTCAGAAGCTGCAGCAGAAGAGAAGAGCCAAGAGATTATGGTCTCTCCCAACCTGAAACAGCCCAGCCTGAGCTTCCCCACAGAAGAGTCTAAAAATGACTGGAAGGGTGAGATACAAATATAATATCTGTTTTGACTTGTTCTGTAGAGTTGAACGTGACGTTTGTAGCAGCCTTTGCCGAGTCAACCTCATTCTCCATTTCAAGCCACTTCCTCGAGACTTTTCACACCTCTGAGATCTCACTAAGATCCTGTGAATGACTTATTTATGTGTGCCTTAAGATTGCTTATGTGCATGCAGCTATCCTTTCCAGCTTTGCAAAATACCTCTCCCTTGCCTGAAAGCTTGCTAAGTAAGTGTGTAGCATGTCCAGTTGCAGCCATGAGAAAAGAGTTGTCATTTTCTTTCTGGATTCCAATATACTTCCTAGAAATCCAGAAGGAGAATGTTTGCTGTTTCCTTTCAGGCTGCCTACACTTGTGTGCCATATAAAATTTTTGCAGACAATTTTATCTCAATATAATACATTTTTGACATTATTTTCACTAACTAATGCATTGGTGCATAGCCCTTTCGTTCATCCATTCATCCATTTTTTATTTTTGTTTGCTTGCAAAAATCCAACTGTAACATTTCCAGAATGGTAACTTAGGGAAGATACGTGCATTTTAGTTTTGGTATTAGCTGGAAATTCAGGTGAGTTTGCATTACAATGCAAACTAAATTAATCTTGCCCCCACCTTTCGAAAAAGATGACTAAAGAAACGAATAAAATGATTTCTAAAAAGGTTAAGAAAACCCCAAAAATGTGCCTATTGTGTTTGTTTCAGGAGAGAACCAATAAAGATGTAGAAATTTGCCAATATAGTTTTGTGGCAGCGAGAATTACAATAGCAAAATTTTGGAATGGGGGAAAAGTACTCATTAAGGATTGGAGAAGAATATTAATCTAATTTATCCAAATGGCCAGACTCTCCAAAGGCATAAGGGGAGGAAACAAGAAAAGTTTGCTAGAAAATGGAGACTTGTATTTGGGTATTTTAAAAAGAAGACAAAAATAGATTTTGAAAGAGCCGCACGGGGAATCTACCCTGTTTCCCCTAAAATAAGACATCCCCTGAAAATAAGACCTAGTAGAGGTTTTGCTGAATTGCTAAATATAAGGCCTCCCCCGAAAGTAAGACCTAGCAAAGTTTTTGTTTGGAAGCATGCCCGCCGAACAGAACACCAGAGCATGCAGGATCGGTAAATGTATGTACCATAGAGTGTTGTACATGGAAATATTGGTAGTAACAAGAAATTCTTGATAGGATTCACAGTTTGTCTGGTTATACTGGTTTATGATGACAACTACTGTACAGTATATAATAAATGTTCATTTTTTTGTTCAACAATAAATGTGAATTCTTCTTCATGGAAAAATAAGACATCCCTTGAAAATAAGACCTAGAGCATCTTTGGGAGCAAAAATTAATATAAGACACTGTCTTATTTTCGGGGAAACACGGTATTAGTGTAATGATAAGGATAGATTTTTGTTAGATACTAGTTCTATTTGGAAGTCATGGGTGGGTGGGATTGGGGAAATAATATCTGTACTTTAATTGATGAATTTCGTTGATTGTATTCTATTTCACGTAACACCAAACTACAATGACAAGTATGCTATAGCATTGAACTGTAGCAGTTAAAGTGGTCAAACTGCATTAATTCTACAGTATAGGCTTCCTTTGCCTCATGTTAAGGCCAAGTAACCACTGAACATGAGGTCTACAATTACAAAGATACAGGTAATACATATGGGGCGGGAGATAATATTAATAAAATTCATTAGTATCTTAAAATTCTCTCTTTCAAAATCCCATTTTTCTTTTACTTAAGCATTTGTGAGCCCTGAAGGTATTGCCATCCTTACCTGAATTTTCTTGCAGAAAGGCTACTTTGGAAAGATGCTGCCCCTGAGAACCAAAGTGTGTGATGTTTGCTGCTGGTCTGAGGTTTACTGGCCCAGAGCAGTTGGTTTCAAAGAACTGAGGCAGGAAGAGCTACTAAAACCAAGCTTCTCTCTCTCTTTCTCTGGGCTATGTGTTATCTCTCATCTTTAATCTGTCTCAGCTCAATGTGCAAATCCCCCCTTCGCTACTTCCCCCCTTCACCCTCCTGTCATCTCACACTTTTCTTGTTGTTCTGCCGCAGCACTTTTAACACTCATTGTTCCACTACCCTGGTCACGTAGGTGTGATTTTTGTGAGGAAGAGCTGTTTCCCACCAAAGACTTCTTATTTCCATACTTCTGGCTGCATGTGTCCTCAAGTCATCTATACATTTATGATGACCCCCTGAATTTCTTAGGCAAGGAATACTCAGCGGTGGCTTTGCTAGTTCGTTCCTATGGCATTCCTTGGCAGTCTCTTGTTCAAAGACTAAACAGAGCTAACCTTGTTTAGCTTCCAAGGTCAGGTGGGATCTGGTGCTTTGAGGGCATTAGCTATGTTATTTTTCCCCCACTAAATCAATCTTGCCCTTTTGTTTCCAATTTCAGCCTTTTATTATAGTGAACAGGACAATGAGGCTGAAAGAGGGATACGTACAATATTTAAAATTCATTGCTCACTCAATCTTCCTAAAATCAACCCTGAGAAATCCAGATTTAATATCAAAAAACCACAGCACTAAACTATTTCCAAGAACAACATAAACTTTATGTTATAAAAGATCCTGCTGACTGGAAGGATAGCGGTTCAAGCCCAGGTCGGGATGAGCTTTCGTGACCCCCAGGTTGAGAAACGCTGTCTTATCAGTTCATCTTTATTAAGTGCATTTCTATGGTGTGCAAAGGCACTGTGCTGTGTGTGTGTGTTAACTGGAAAATGAAGTGCATGAAGATGATTGACTGAGCCTGCAAAGACCTGGGGATTGATTTCGATACTGTTTCTGTTCTGCTGCTGCAGAACCAGTTTGGACAAGTTTTCAGTCCTGACTGAGTACTGCTAGTGAAGAGAGCATTCTACTCAGAGAGGCCTTGCTTTTTTGAGGCCTGTTTGCTGCTGAGAAAGGAGGGAGAAGAACCAGGACAGTATTCTTCTCTGAAGCAGATTTGTGGACTGAGAAAGGACTGTTTGTGACCGTGGACTTCTGTAAGTGACCAGAGGGACCATTGTAAATACTACTTTTTTTATCGCTTGGAATTGGTAAAGTTCGTGTATTTTTTGTTCTGCAGAGTAGCATGTTATTGTTCTGCAGGTGACTCTAGATCACAGACACAAGTAAGAGCTTCCATTTATCATCATCAATCCGTAACAGGCAGAACATCAAGAGCAGTCGAAACAGCAGTTTCGAAATACAGTAGAGTCTCGCTTATCCAACGTTCTGGATTATCCAACGCATTTTTGTAGTCAATGTTTTCAATACATCGTGAAATTTTGGTGCTAAATTCATAAATACAGTAATTACTACATAGCATTACTGCGTATTAAATTACTTTTTCTGTCAAATTTGTTGTATAACATGATGTTTTGGTGCTTAATTTGTAAAATCATAAACTAATTTGATGTTTAATAGGCTTTTCCTTAATCCCTCCTTATTATCTAACATATTCGCTTATCCAACATTCTGCCGGCCCGTTTATGTTGGATAAGTGAGACTCTACTGTATTAGATCACGGTTTCACAATCTGTAGAGCCCAACCTTATTGGCAGCCATAGCAGGCTCAACAAATAAAAAAGATAAGGGAGAACATGAAACGCCCTCATTATATTCAAGCATGTTAGAGGGATATCTCAGCAGAAACAAGGTGAAAAGAATTTCAGCACAGAGCTGGGTGGCTGGCCATGATAGTCCTTACCACAGCTCTTTTTCTCATCGCCACCCACAGCAGTTTAACAACCTAACGTTGCTATTCATGGCTGCTTCCAACTGCCACAGTTCCAACTGTAGGCAGGAGCCATGGCCTGGTATCTCCTCTTTTCCTCTGGAAGTGGTGGCTTCAGAAAGAGTTAAACTTAAGTTAGAGGCTTGTGCTGGAACTGTATAAATCCCGGTTCTTTTTGTTAGGCTGGCTCACCCACAGCTTGAGAGTTGCCATTTTTTTTCTGTCAGTTTCATGAGATTGGAGTTTCAGAAAATCCTTCCTTTCAGTAAATTGGCCCGCCCCTTTGCCTGGGGAAAGGGAGCCATTTTGGATTAGAGTTAATACCACCAGGAAATCTTGGAAGCAAGGCGTGTTTGTAGTTGGTCTCAGCAAGAACCATGCTTGGGTAAGCCATTTCAATACTAATATTCTGGGAACTCATTTGACTATACCAGCTTAAGCGGCTGAGGGGGAAAAGGAAGGGGCCTGAGGCGGTTAGGAATGGTGGGAGTTGGAGTCCAAAACACCCGCAGGGCCAAAGTTTGCCCATCCCTGGACTATACTGATCTACTACTGGTTAGTGGCAGCCTGTGGAGTTTCCAAGGCCTTCTTCAAGGTGCTAGGCCTCTATAAAAGAGGCCTGCTCTCTCAGCCTCGAGCCTAAGCATCTTAGGCATTGATTGCCCCAGAGGCGCCTATACCATCCACGACTGACAGCTGGAAAAATCAAGTTACCCTTCAAATTTTAGATATGGACTTCATTGTGGGGAAATCAAGTTAGTGCCTAGGTGGACATAGGCCTAAGATCAATTAATAAATCGTTTCCTGGAAGCAGTCGAATCTAAAGCCAGAATTGTGATAACTGGGTTGCTTTGAGTTTTTTGGGCCATATGGCCATGTTCCAAAAGCATTCTCGCCTGATGTCTCACCCACATCTATGGCAGGCATGCAGCTACTGGAAATATTCTACAAAACTCACACATTATCCGTGGATTTTTTCACTATTTTATATATACAGTAGAGTCTCACTTATCCAAGCTAAACGGGCCGGCAGAAGCTTGGATAAGCGAATATCTTGGATAATAAGGAGGGATCAAGGAAAAGCCTATTAAACATTAAATTAGGTTATGATTTTACAAATTAAGCACCAAAATATCATGTTATACAACAAATTTGACAGAAAAAGTAGTTCAATACGCAGTAATGTTATGTTGTAATTACTGTATTTACGAATTTAGCACCAAAACATTGCAATGTACTGAAAACATTGACTACAAAAACACTGACTACTAAAAGGCAGACTGCGTTGGATAATCCAGAACATTGGATAAGTGAGACTCTGCTCTATATATATATATATATATATATATATATATATATATATATATATATATATCAGGCCACATGACCTGGAGGTGTCTACGGACAACGCCGGCTCTTCGGCTTAGAAATTGAGATGAGCACCAACCCCCAGAGTCAGACATGACTGGACTTAACGTTAGGGGAAACCTTTACCTACTTAGTCTTTTCCTTAATCCCTCCTTATTATCCAACATATTCACTTACCCAGTGTTCTGCTTGCCCGTTTATGTTGGATAAGTGAGACTCTACTGTGTGTATATATACATACATATATACAGTAGAGTCTCGCTTATCCAACATAAACTGGCCGGCAGAACGCTGGATAAGCGAAAATGTTGGATAATAAGGAGGGATTAAGGAAAAGCCTATTAAACATTAAATTAGGTTATGATTTTGCAAATTAAGCAGCAAAACATCATGTTTTACAACAAATCAACAGAAAAGGCAGTTCAACACACGGTAATATTATGTAGTAATTACTGTATTTACGAATTTAGCACCAAAACATTGCAATGTACTGAAAACATTGTCTACAAAAACACTGACTACTAAAAGGCAGACTGCGTTAGATAATACAGAACATTGGATAAGTGAGACTCTAATATATATATATATATATATATATATATATATATATATATATATATATATATTTCCTCAGTCTAAGGTGTGATCCTGGCCCCCCTATAAATGTCTCTAAAAATGTGGTATGCCTTAGAATCTTGGGTGCGTTTCTACATATATGAAAGTCAATGTATGTATGAATGTACCGGTATATTGGTTTGTACCCTCTATTCTGGGCCCCAAAGAGGTGGTTTTCTTTATTAACTCAAGCCCCTCAATTACTGTAAGCTAGATAATGAAAAGTCTGTGAGACAAGGTTGGTTCTGATCCAACCTTGGCCATGTAAACTATGCACTCCTTACCTTCCTTCCCTCCTTCTTGTCCGCAGGATGAATTTGACATGCTGTGCCAGGTCTTCTACCCAAAGACGGACATCCTCCTGCTATGCTCCAGCATGGTAGTGCCCACCTCTTTCCAAAAAATTGTTGACAAGTGGTACCCTAAAATGTGGCGCCACTGCCCCTCCACCCCGGTGCTGCTGGTGGGCACCCAGTCCAGGGCTATGGGTATCATAAGGTGCCTGAGAAATTGCTTTTTGTATGGAAACCCGAATCCCTTCTTGGGTAGAAGAGGGGCCTTTCTCTTTAGGGGGTGACCTTTAGTGGGTCCTTTTAAGTCTCCTCCCTTCTGATTGACTCAGTCAGCCTCCTCTACCTCCTGACAATGGCAGTCACATTATCCCTACACATCACAAGGCCCCCTGCATGCCCTTAAATCTTGGCCAGCCCTGGCTTCATTGTAGAACGAGAGGAGGGTTGGAGAGGTGCAGGAGTGAGTAAGTAGTGAGAGATTGGAAATCAGTGAAAGGTGATGCTGGACATATGCATGATCTTAAAGGATGATGTTGTCATTTGCTTCTCAGACATCAGACATCATATGTGTACAGTAGATGCCACATGGCACATCAAGGAAGAGTGGGCAGAATGAAAAAGCTGGGTTTTGAGGAAGGAGAGATGGGAGACAAAGTGCAGATCTTCACGTCCCATCTTTTGATTCAGGATTTCAACAGTGGTTTCAATCTATGATAAATCACTGATAAATGAGGAGACAGTACTAACCTTTTAGGCATTTCTACCATTCAAAATATATTGCAGCATTAATTTAATCTTTAGGCTTTTCTGCCATTCAAAATATAGTGCCTCCTTTTGTTTTTTTTTTACATCCTAGAGTAATTATTCTACAGCAATAAAACTCTCATTGGGCTTCTTATATTTACTCTAATGATGCCCAAAATCTTGGAGAAATAAGACTGTTTGCATACAGAACATCTGGCATTCTTCAGTCCCATAGTGGGGTTGAGAAAATACCCTGCATTTTCTCCTGATAAACACGGTCAAAGTGTTCATTCTGTGCCACCGTCAGGTGGTTCTTCCAGTCACCAGAGATCCCTGGAACACCATAGGAGGGAAGAGTGAAAACACACAGAACGTTAAATCAATACAGTTGAAATGAATGCCCTTCCAATAACCAACCATTAAGTAATGTGAGGGGAAAAAATATGAGGTGGTCATTGAGGAAAGAACTGTGAACTGATCACTTAGGGGTCTTTCCCTTTGACCGTGGTATTATCCAGGGCCATTGTCAATGCTGCTTGCTTTTCTTGGCCCATGGCACCTCAACTTCAAACAATGAGGTCAGGAAAGCACATTGCCTGCAAATGACCTCATAATACAAGATATCATAGATCAACAGATTATACAATCTAGGGGGCACTGAAATAACTTATTTTTTCTCTTGTTACAGCAACCCTGAATTGCAATATGTAATTGCATTGGGCAAGAAGTTAGGAAGAAGTCCAAAAACAGTCCCATACCTGTCACATAGTATTCTCAGAACCCACCAAACTATATTTCAGGCTTCAGGTACAAAGTGGATTTTGCCCCAAGCTTTGACAATGTTTAGTAAGATTTAACTGTAACTCTACCTTTCCTCATGAACTTCCCCTTGTTGTGATCGAAATCTGGTGCCTGAGAAAAGTTGGACATGTTGTTATCCTTCATCTTCTGGAAAGAGGCATTTTCCACCACAGAGTTTATCTGTTGGCTGTTCAGGTTCTTCCCAAGGATCTGACAGAGCTTCTCCACATTGCCCCGTAGATTCTAAGAAAAGCAAAAACAATTGTAAAAAAAGTTGTAATTTTAGTTTCAGACTGCATCCCCATGGGGACATTTGCCTCTTCCCAAATGGTGAAAAGAGACAATTTTTGCAAAGGGCCTTCAGCTCCCAACAGGGCGGTCTTGGCATGAATGTTGAAATCCCCCAGCACAACTAGCCGTTGGGACTCCAACACCAGGCCTGAGACCACCTCAGGTAGCTCAGGCAGGGAGAATGTTGAGCAGCAGGGTAGACAGGCACCAACAGAATCCCTGTTCTGTCCAGTTGCTTGCCCTTAGATAATAATATAATGGTTTCCCCTTGACATTAAGTCTAGTCGCATCCAACTCTGGGGGTTGGTGCTCATCTGCATTTCTAAGCTGAAGAGCCGATGTCCTCAGACACCTCCAAGGTCATGTGACTGTAACTATTTACTCACGCTTGCATGTTTTCAAACTGCTAGGTTGGCAGAAGCTGGTGCTATCATCGAGAGCTCACCCCGCCTATGGTTTTGAATTTCGACCTTTCGGTCTGCAAGTTCAGCAGCTCAACGGTTTAACCCACTGTGCCACTGCAGCACCCTTAGATACACGCTCTCAAATGTGGTTGCTTGTGGAAAAGGACACCCGGACAGGTGAATGGAATCTCTATAGACCACTGTGACTCCTCCTCGCCCCCCAGGTCATTCCTGCTGCTGCACAATGAAACCTGGTGGGCAGAGATGGGAGAGGTTCACCCCCCTCCTACATCCAATCAGGTCTCAGTAATGCAAGCCAGGTCGATGTGCTCATCCAAGATTAGATCTTGGGTGGCTATTGCTTTCCCATTTACCAACCTGGAATTAAGCAGCAGGATCTTCAGCCTGGGGGACCTGCCATCTTGGTTACCTAGACTATTTGTGGGTGGGGTGCCCCAGGGCTGCCTTTCCCTTCTTCTGCATCTGCGGCTACTGTGGCACACAGGAATGCAAAAGGCCCGGCCCCATGGAACTCCCTCTTGCCCTGGCATATGCCTCACCTGACCTTCTGTACTGCAAAATTGTTGAATTGCTAGTATGGACAAAGCCACAGTATAAAGTGCTGGTAGTTGTTTACCTCAACTCTGAGGAATTGCTCAGCTATAGAGACTACATCAGATCCCTCTGATGTGTCACCAACTAGAAATTTTTAGAACGTTCTTGTAAAGAAGTGTATGATTTTATTTTGTTTAATGATGACATGTTTATTTGATTTGTTTAAACAGTCAGGTTTGGCTAAGTTTAAAATGGTGAGTATTAGAGTGGATGATGTATGGGGGAAGGTAGCCATCTTAAGGCCGGTTACCATAGCAAAAGGGGCGGAGCCAACCGCCGTTTGGAAAGAAAAAGGAGGAATGTTTTAAAACCCAGCAGTCAGGCAGTCTGTGATTTCCAGTCACAGTGAAGGAACTGATTCTTGTGTAGAGGATCAGCGTGGCTCAAATAGAAGAATTTGAGTTAGATCTAAAATAAAGAGAATTATTTTAGACAGACTGTGATTTTAAATCACAGGGAACAGTCTGGTTTCAGGTGAAGGGAACCAGGAAGAACAGACCTCTATTAGGCCAGACTAAGCAAGTTAGGGGACTTGTTTAGGGTCATTTATAGAGTCTGTGGATTAGGGAAGTTAATCCCAGTGGATCCAGGAGGATCAAGTTTTAGTGTAATTTGGAAGAAGAAATATTTTGAAAGTTTGACCACCTCATATCTGTTTGTAACCATTAAGCTAAGTGCCTTTAACAAGTTATAAGAAACCATCAAGCTCTGTACACGCAATAAACTTGTTTTGATTTTATTCCAACTAAGCCTCTGTCATACTCTTATATTAAGTTAAGCAACATCAACATCTGAAGTAAAATAAATAGAGAAAGCTAAAAAAGAACCAGTGCCATCTGCCTGACGTCTCCTCCATTGGTGGCAGCGAAAAAGATAATCAAATAAATAATTAATTAACATCATCCTCCATAAGACATCTTATTAATTGGTGGTATCTGTGTGTTTGGTAAGATCAAAAGGATTCCATTCCTGTCAGACACCTCGTTACAATTGGTGGCAGCGATGGGATCAAAAAGATTCCTTCCCTGCCTCACCTCGTTACAGTTCTGCTTTATATCAACATATCCAGGGGCCATAACATACCTGCTGTAGTTCTTCATAGGTGATCATGAAGAAGTTAGATCTGTCTTTCAACTCCATCCAGCCTCTCACATGGTCAAACCAGGAACCATATGCAACTGGAGAGCAAAAAAGAAGGTAGAATGCAAATATTTGAAAGGGTATTATAATATTGGGATGGAAAAGAAAACCTATAATTTCTTTTTGCAACTAGTGTAATGGAGGACCTCTTCTTGCTTGCCAACTACAGGAATCTTGGCCACTGATTGTTTCCCTTGGGAGCTCTCCATAACCATCTCCCCAAATCCTTATCCTAACCAAAAGGAAGATGAGTTCCTGCCACATCAGCTTAGATATAACAGCAATGACTTCTTTTTCTCATTCTCCTTAAAAGTATAGGCTCTCCTGTGGTGTTCCCAACACCATTCAGTTTCATTCCATTGACAGTTGGCTTGGAGAAGGCCAAAGTTCCCAGACACCAGGGACCCATCTAAATCTTGAAGGCCTGGTAGTGCCCTCCTTTCCCCTCCTCTACAAAGTGGAGGGAAACCTTGAGAGAAGTAGAGAGTATTGCTTATAGAAATTTAAAAAATTGATTGTGTGCTTGATCCTGTTTAAAAATAAGGTACTTTGATGGGCAGAGATGTTTTCCCTAAATCGTCTGGAGACCCAATTCCTCCTTTCTCTTGCCTTTTAAAAACCATATGCTGCTGGCTGCCAGTCAAAAGCAGAGCTTAGATGTATTCAAAGTACAGTAGTTTGCAACTTTGGCAACTTTTGTTGTACTATGGGGAGCATTAAAAGCAGGTATGGAAAAAGTTTGCATTCTGATAATTGTCGATTCTACATTCAAAGACAAAATGAAAGTCACTGCCATGGGCCCTACACCTCAGGGTTGACTTCTGCCTCATTAAGGATTTGACTGCAACTAATTCTAATGGAAACAGCCAACTTATCTCTTTTCTCACCATTCCCACTCAGGAATTTTTCCAAGAATTCTTCCATACTCCCAGGATCCGGGAATCCTTTAAAAAACTTGGAAAAGTGGTAGCTTGAAACCAGCACATCTTTAGGGTTACGCAAGACATAGATAATCTGTAAGGAACAGAAAGGTTACATTTAGGCCGGGCTGTAGCGCAGGCTGGTTAGCAGCCATCTGCAACAAATCACTCTGACCAAGAGGTCATGAGTTCGAGGCCCGCCCATGCCTGTGTCTGTCTCTGTCTCTGTTCTATGTTATGGCATTGAATGTTTGCCTTATATGTGCAATGTGATCCGCCCTGAGTCCCTTCGGGGTGAGAAGGGCAGAATATAAATACTGTAAATAAATAAATAAATAAATAAATAAATTTAAGGAAGTATAAAGTAAATCTAATTTGTGCTGCTTTTTTTCTTTTGACTAGTTTATGATCTGGAACCAGAACCATAATCATTCTGGAGTCCCCTTTATGATTCTCTGTGGTTTAGTATATGGAGTTCCTGGTGGCGCAGTGCATTAAACCCTTGTGCTGGCAGGACTGATGACTTAAAGGTTGGGTTGCTGACCTGAAGGTTGCCAGTTCGAATACAACCCAGGGAGAGCATGAATGAGCTCCCTTTATCAGCTCCAGCTCCATGTAGGGACATAAGCGAAGCCTCTCACAAGGATAGTAAAAACTTCAAAACATCTGGGCATCCCTTGGGCAACATCCTTACAGACGGGCAATTCTCTCACAGCAGAAGCGACTTGCAGTTTCTCAAGTCACTCCTGACATGAAAAAAGTATATCATCTAACTTTAAACAGACAGTGTGAGTCCAGAATTCACCACATCAATTTTGTGCCTTGAAACAAAAGGAACAGTTATTTCATAGGTTTTCTCTTACCTTGGCCTTGGAGTGGATAAAAGATTTAGGGAAAAGCTGGAATGGCAGGTGAGAAGTGAGGAACCTGGGTGGAGGAGATGTCTTGGCTTTGTCAAGGCAGTCATGAACCTCAATCCATGGGAATCGATCCCATACTGGGGCACTGCGAACCCATGATGGATCCCCACCATGTTGGGTCAAACCCAAGATCTCCAGCATCCAATTGGTACCTGAAGGGGAGTCCAGTGGTCAAAAACTATGCACGTCTTGCCCAAACACAACTTTACTTATCTAATTAGAAGGAAACCTTTTATTTATAATTACTTCTTTCCCAGGTCTGCTTGACTATTGTTAGTTAATAAATTCCTAGCCAATTTCTGGTTGACTTCTTGGTTATTTCTGAGATTCAAGAAAAGACTAGTTGGTCTTTATTCACAATTTTTTAAATCAAGAATATATTCTCCAGATGATTTGACAGAACTTAGTCATTCCTTAATGACCGAGAGATCATTGGCATGGAATCTGTCAACTAAAACAAATAGATTCCATATGTTCAGGGGAAAGAATTTACAAATGCAGAAATTCTATCATATTAGCCATAAGTCTCCATGTTTTAACAACAAAGGTTAGATCCATTCATAGGATGTATTGTGGCGGTATGATGACAAAGTCTATAGGCATCAGAGGTTTATGATTAATTAAACAGTCTGAAAATGTTTTATACAATTCTTTTTTCTTCCGCTTTTACTTTCTTCCCTCTCTCCTCCCCCTTTTGTTTTTTTCTTTCTTTTGTCATGAACCCAGAATGCTAGTAGCAGTTTGAGCACTGGACTAACATCAGGAAACCCATTCTACCATGAAATAGCCTAACAATTAGCCAGTGATTTCTCTATATCTGTCACAAGATGAAACAACATTCATTTAAAATCTAACTTATTTATTCACAGTTCCTACTCACTTCATATTTTTCTTCGTGTACTCTGTGAATGCACACTAATGGAGAAGGCTGCGCCTGCGCAGGCTCCAACGGATACTCTTCCAAGCTAAAGTTTGAAATTTGGCGGTAACCCCGCCCCTCTTCCCGGAGGGTATAAAGGGCGCCCTCCGCGCCCGCTCTCCAGTTCCTTTTTTTCCGCCGCAAAGCTCACTTCGGACTCTTCGTTCTTATGTCAACCACGCGTTTTAAACGGTGCACTCAGTGTGCCGCTAAGATTCCAGATTCCGACGGGCACGCTAAGTGCCTTTTCTGCCTTGGCGAAAGCCACGTCGTCGGTACCTGCCGTTTTTGCCTGGCCTTTACAGCTCAGGCCAGAAGAAATAGAGCTGCGAGACTCCGTGCAGCTCTTTATGAAAAAACTCTTGCTCCTGAGGCTTCCACTTCCACCTCGGCCTCGATGGCGTCCAGGCCTGCTCCGTCGGTATCATCTAAAACCTCGAAAACCTCGAGACCGCGACCGACCAAACCGCCCTGCACGGTGACCACCGCTACGGTATCCACCCGGTCGGGCAAGATGGGCCCTTCATCAACTTCGAGTTTGGTGGCTTCGGCCATTTCCACTCGATCCCGCCTGGCTTCGCCGCCATCTTCTTCCGCCATGAAGATTGCCTTCAAGAGGGCTCAGGAGGAATCCAGACGGGCTCAATCTGACTCGGCAGCTGTGTGCCCGATTCCCCCGACGCCGGGAAAATCGCTGAGGGTCGCGTCGAAACAACCCCCAGCAAAGAAACGAATGATCCAGAGGTCATCCTCCTCAGCGTCTTCGAAGAAGGACGTCCCCTCCTCTGGGCCTTCCTCTAGGAGATCCTCTCCTATCCAACCAGCACAACGCCTCCACTCCTCTTCCTCTCCTCATGGTCAGTCCTCGGATGCGGACGCTCAAGCCTCCCCCGACCGGTCGGTCAGGACAGTTATTAAGGCTCCCCAGCCGGCACCATCTCGTCTTCCGGCTCGACAAGAACTCTTTCCCCCGGCTCAAACACCTGAGAGGGGTAGACAGATGACGCGCTTAGCCCGCGCCGCCCAGGCCTCCGCGTCCAAGGGCGTTCCTCCACAGCCGGCTCTCCCTGCTCCTGAGGTAATACCTCATCAGGACTCTGTGCTTGTTTCTCCTCCCCGGTCCCCTCAAGGGCCCGAGGAGGATGACCCCGATATCGAATGCCCCGAGTCGATACTCTCCGCCTCCGTTGTCTCTCTCGGTCTCGACCTCTCCCCGCCTCACGGCGCCTACGAGGTCGACCCACCTTCCCCGACTGATAATATTCGGGCTTTCTCCGACCAGATGGTCAGAATGGCAGACGCTCTGGGGATGGAAATTAAACAGACTTCAAAGGCCGTTACCGACCCCGTTTTCAAGAGGGTTCAAGCCCAAGCCCCGCCAGCCACCTTGCTGCCTTTTCTTCCATACCTCCTGGACGTCATCCAGGCATCTTGGAAGACTCCATCTTCGATACCTCCAACCTCTAAGAAAATAGAGGCCTGGTACCGAACCGATGACGAAGCCTTGGAATGGCTCAAGCATCACCCTGACCCAAACTCCATGGTGGTAAAGGCCTCCCAATCGTCGGGTCGACACTCCAACTCCCCTGCCGACAGAGAGGGCAAACGCTTCGATGCGGTAGGCCGCAAGCTGTACTCCGGTGCTCTCCTCCTTTGCCGTATGGCAAACTACGGGGCCTGCATGGGCGCTTATCAACAGATCCTCTGGGAGAAAGCCCAACCCTTCTTCACCAAGCTTTCTGACGAAGACCGGTCAGTCCTTTCGACCCTCCAACAGGAGGCGGACTCTCTCGCACACCACCAAATTCAAATGGCTAAGCATACCGGTGATACCGCCGGAAAAATGATTGCCCACGCGATCGCGATCAGACGGCATGCATGGCTTCGGTCCTCAGGACTCTCTTCTTCCTCTCGACAAGTGATCGAAGGCCTTCCTTTCGACACCCAGGGCCTTTTCAATTCTGGCACTGATGACAAACTTAAGTCCAATCACGACTTCAAGATTCTCGCAACAAAGTGCGGGACCGATCAACCTCAGGCTCAGCGGACCCGATGGTTCCCGCAACGGTACCGTCGCTACCCTCAGCCTTTTCGTCACCAGCCGTTTCGACGCTCGTCGAGCTCGAGTCACCACAGTCATCAGCAACAACCTCGCCGCCAGCACCAGGTCCCGAAAGGTCGGGGCAAAGGTCCTGCAGCTATGCCACAACCCCAACGACGGGCCTGACGCCCACTCTCTCGGGGATCTTTCTATCTCCACTACTACTGCCACTACCATGCCGTTCCTAGGCCCAGACCAGATCCTTCCTCTCTGTTCTTTTCTCGACCGCCTAGCTCCTTTCTACCGCGAATGGGAGTCTATCACCTCAGATGCCTGGGTTCTTCGCATTGTCAGAGATGGCTATGCCTTGGAATTCGAAACTTTGCCACCCACGGGTCACATCCTCCACACCGACCCTTCACCGGAAATATGCGCCGAGGTCGACTCCCTTCTGGCGAAGGGCGCAATCCAGCCTTCTCCTTCCGAGCAGGACACTCGAGGTTTCTTCTCGAGATACTTTACGGTTCCCAAGCGGGGCGGAGGTCTTCGGCCTATCCTCGACCTACGGGCTCTAAACCTCTTCATTCTGCCTTCAAATTTCGAATGGTTTCAGTGGCCTCCATCCTCCCGATGCTCCGACACGGAGACTACTTCGCCTCTATAGACTTACGCGACGCGTATTTCCACGTCTCGGTGCGTCGATCCCACAGACGCTTCCTTTCCTTCAAGCTCCTGGGACACTCTTACCAGTTCACAGTTCTCCCTTTCGGCCTCGTCACGGCCCCAAGGGTCTTTACAAAGGTGGTCGCCGTGGTGGCAGCGCACCTCAGGAAACAGGGCATTATGGTCTTTCCTTATCTGGACGATTGGATGATTGTCGCGTCCGACCCCTCATCCCTTCAAAACCACGTCTCACAGACTCTTTCTCTCCTGCAACGGCTGGGCCTTCAGTTTAATGTCTCAAAGTCTCAACTCCTCCCAACCACAGAGATCCGTTTCATTGGAGCTCTCTTCAACTCCATCACGGAAACCGCCTCCCTACCGAAGGACAGGTTCCTAGCCCTTCAACAGCACCTTTCTCTCCTCCTCCGCAACCGCAGGATCCGAGCCCACGCGGTCCAAGTTCTTCTGGGTCACATGGCCTCCACGGTCATGGTTACCCCTTTCGCCAGATTACGTCTCAGACCTCTCCAAAGATGGTTTATAGACTCTTTCAAACCCCATCGGCATCCGAGCTCAATGTTCCTCACGGTACCGAACCACGTTTGCCTCTCCCTTCGTTGGTGGCAGGACCCAGCGAACGTTTGTGTGGGACTTCCCTTCCATCCCTCCCTACCGTCAGTCACCATCACGACCGACGCCTCCAATTTTGCGTGGGGAGCCCACATGTCGTACCTCACTGTCAGGGACCTGTGGTCCACCCAAGAAAGGTCTCACCACATAAACTTTCTAGAACTGTTATCAATCTTCAAAGCCCTCCGGGCGTTTGCTCGCTTTCTTCCCCACAAGTCTGTTCTAATCCAAACGGACAACGTAGTAGCCATGTACTACATCAACAAACAAGGGGGTACGGGCTCGAGAAAACTCATGGCTCTCTCGATGGACATTTGGCTATGGTGCATAGCGAGACACATAACTCTGTCGGCAGTTCACCTTCCGGGGGCTCAAAACACTCTAGCAGACTCTCTAAGCAGAATAACGACCTCCCCCCACGAGTGGCGTCTCGATCCCGAGATCCTGAAATCCGTCTTCGACGATTGGGGCTGGCCAGCTCTGGACCTTTTTGCCTCCCCCTCGAACGCTCAACTTCCTCGCTTCGGAGCGAGACTTCCTCCAAACTCGACTCCGGGCTGTCTCGGAGACGCGTTTCTCCTCGACTGGACTCTCGAACCCGTCTATCTTTTTCCTCCCTTCCCTCTCATCTCGAGAGTAATAGAGAGACTCTATCTAACACCGACATCGGCCATCCTGATCGCCCCTGCATGGCCACGCCAGCCGTGGTATCCCACGCTACTCCGGATGTGTGCGGATCCTCCCCGCACTCTCCCAACTCTCCCTCATCTACTATCTTCGCAGAAGGGACAGGTCCTCCACCCCGACGTCCCGTCCCTACACCTGACTGCCTGGAGGATACTTCCTTAAATTCTCTCCACCCAGACCTGCAGGCGATCCTTCGCGCCGCTCACAAACCGGCCACATCGAAGGCCTATGCTTACAAGCTGGCAAAATTCCAAACTTTCCTTCGGGACCGACGCGTCGATCCCGCCTCTACTTCGATCCCGCTGGTCATGGACTTCCTACTTTCCCTTGCGGATCGTCAACTTTCTCTGGCCTCGATAAAATCCTATCTCGCTGCTCTCTCCTGGCATTTCCAACGTCAGGGACAACTCTCTCTCTTTTCTAACAACCTCATTAAGACCTTCCTTCGAGGTTACAACAACTTGCACCCTCCAGTTCAACCTCCGACTCCCGGATGGAGCCTCGAACTCGTCCTTTCTCAACTAGCTTCAGCTCCCTTCGAACCTATGGCCTCTGCAGACCTTCACCTTCTCTCTTGGAAGACTGCCTTCCTTATCGCTATCACCTCTGCGCGCAGGCCTTCGGAACTGGCTGCTCTCCGGGTGGACGAACCCTATCTCCGTTTCCACCACGACAGGGCTGTCCTTCGCCTTCCTACCTAAGGTGGTCTCTGCTTTTCACCTGAACCAGGACATAATACTTCCTGCTTTCTTCCCTAATCCTTCTTCTTCTCTAGAACGGAAACTCCATCTCCTCAATGTCAGGAGAGCCCTCCTTTTCTACAAGGACAGGACTAAGGACATACGTAAGTCACCTAGACTGTTTGTGGCTTACGCTACCCATAAACTGGGCGAACCACTTTCTTCCCAAAGACTCTCACACTGGATTGCTCAGACCATCGAGCTCGCTTATCAGCTGGCCAAACGCCAACCCCCCTCTTCGATCCGCCCTAGATCTACGAGGGGCCTTTCCACCTCTACGGCCTTCCTGAGGGGTGTCCCTCTCGACTCCATCTGTCGAGCGGCTATCTGGTCCACTCCATCCACCTTTGTTTCACACTACAGGATGGACTCAAAGAACCTCAAGGACTCGGCCTTTGCCAGGTCCGTCCTTTCCTCCTGCCTTACCTAATGTTGTTGCCTTACTCAAAACCAGTTTTCGGGTTTATCCTTCTTACAGGCTGACCGTTGTCATCCACCCCGTTTGTAATCGATGTGCTCAGGGATTCTTTAACGTAGTGCTTGTGTACTATACTTACCCACTGCACTGAAATGTATTTTTTTTTGAATACTTCTCCCTCTGTTTTCAGAGAATGAGTTTTATGCCTACCTCTGTATTTTCTTACAGACTATTGCTCACTTACAATGTTGTGATTGTGTTCTGGATCCTAACAACAAGGATCGGTTTTTGTTTTTTTGCACTATATGCTATTGCATCGCTTCTTTGACCGTTGCATTTGCTTGTTTTTGCACCTTGTGCTCAATAAATGTGTTGTTTGGACACTAGACTGATTATCGGGTTTGCTATCCCACCTACCTACACCTCAGCTTGCTAGTCTCCATTAGTGTGCATTCACAGAGTACACGAAGAAAAAGGACAGGTTGCTTACCTGTAACCGTGTTTCTTCGAGTGTACTCTGTGAATTCACACAATCCCGCCCTTCCTTCCCCACATGCAAACCTCTCCCTTTCTCGCTGCCTTTGCGGCGTAGGAACTGGAGAGCGGGCGCGGAGGGCGCCCTTTATACCCTCCGGGAAGAGGGGCGGGGTTACCGCCAAATTTCAAACTTTAGCTTGGAAGAGTATCCGTTGGAGCCTGCGCAGGCGCAGCCTTCTCCATTAGTGTGAATTCACAGAGTACACTCGAAGAAACACGGTTACAGGTAAGCAACCTGTCCTTCTCACTGCTCCTCACTTTTTCATGAGCTCACAATCCATCATTAATTAAAACATTTTATTTCATTCCCATTGCACTTGTAAAATGCCCCACAAATTCACTACATGGTAATCATTTTGTGGCAGGATATATTATGTGGGAAAATAAAGCCACCAAGGTGTAGTGCAGTGGTTCTCAACCTGTGGGTCTCCAGATATTTTTGGCCTACAACTCCCAGAAATCCCAGCCAGTTTACTAGCTGTTAGGATTTCTGGGAGTTGAAGGCCAAAACACAGGTACATAGCACAGGTACATAGGTTATCAGCCCATTTTCAGATATGTTTGAGATAGTTTTTCTGTGCAGATGGCACAGAGGATTTTTCTTACAAATATCAAGCGTTTGCTCTAAGCAGTCCAAAGTCAAAGAAGAATCTAAAGTCTGAGGTCTGAGCTGTCTCAGATCAGATCATGTGGTCTGCAGCCCTTCCCACAACCTCTCAGGAAACATAGAGTAAAAGAAGCTGCATATCAGAAGATGCATACAAAACAATAAGCGAACAGAATAATAGGTTACCAAATTACCAGAGGAGGCTTGAAGAAGGTTGTAATTTCCAACAGAAACAACACACATTATCCTATAAAGAGGCTCCTACGCACAGTAAATGTAGAGAACAAAAATGCTCAACTATATTACTGACCTGACTTTGGATATGTGACAGTCACAACATCGTCATCAAACAGCTGGAATTCTTTTTCCACATAATTCAGTATTTCCACTGAATTTCCACCCACTGGGCTGAACAAGATCCCCTTATGAGTGAAATATTTTTTTTCTGATTCAGACATGCTATACACATGAGAGAAAGGAGGGAGAGAATTAGAGAGAGAGAATAAGAGAGAGAAACATTGTGATGCAACATTCAGAATATTTCCTTTTTAAAAAAAATATATTCAAGAAACACTTAAGGCATTTTTGAATTAATAATAATAATAATAATAATAATAATAATAATAATAATAATAACTTTATTTTTTGATTGTTTTATCGGGCGGCTTACATGGGGCCTTGCCCGATAAAACAATCAAATATCAAAACACAGCAATAAAACAGTTATCCAATAAAAACATCAATTACAGTAAAAACAATCATGAAAATCAGCATAAAACATACAATATTAAAACTGGAGAACAATACCTTTGGTGTGAATTCAATGGACCATAGGCATCTGAGAATATTATTCCTAAAAAATACAGAATCTCTTTCCTTGATCGCCTGTAAAAACTCTCTACTCACCTCGGAATGTGTTTGCTAGCAAGTGTCGTGCACTCCCAGCCACTGCTTCTGATCTTTGGTCTCTTGTTTTGTTATATTATATGAGCTTGCCAACTGATCAGTAAACTTTGACCAATGAAAAATGTAACAGCAAAGCAGCCCTCCGAATGAACAACAGTAAGAGCGAGGGAAAGGAGGAGGAGAAGGACAAATTCAGGTAGTATTTCATAACTGTACAATGTTCTTCAAATAGTATGGATGACATGTAGTGAATGCAGCTAATCTCAATAAAGCTCATGCTGACAGCCTTCCACACCCTTCTCTCCCATCTAACAGAACAGCATATATTTGATTTCCTCTATACTTGTGGTCTGGAGTGGGTGTGTTTTATTTCTGTTGACTTTCTCTCTACAATCTGGCACCAGATTCAGTACACAGACACGACATACACACACAAGTTTGAGAAGGGAAAAGGGATATATACTTTCAGGCAGCAGTTGATAAAGATGCAAAGTTATGCAGATAAAATGGGATGTGTTCATGGAGAGAAAGAAGAAGTGGTGCTGATGTCTGAAATCATGTATCTTCATGGTTGGGTAAATCACTCTGCTCACACAGATGTCCAGACCTGCTCCATTTGGAAGGCACTCTCAATATGGATTATGACACCACAGATGTTCAGAGGATAGGGGAAGGCACAACCAGGTTGGCCATATTTTGGGTATAATATGGCAGCCCAGAGGAAACAACAACTGTTGTCGTCCTGCAACTTTACTGACTTAGTACTATGACATTAAGTGTTGTAGTTAAGTCAGGTAGTAATGTTGCAAGCAGTAGTAGCAGTACCAGTAGGAGACAAAGGGGTAATCGCAGGTGTCAGTTGAGGAACAGCAAAGGGAACGGATCCGGGATATACTTATGGCATCTACTGATGAAGACACCTTTGAAGGGTTTTCAAGTGGCGGGGAGTCGATGAGCGTGGAAGGAAATGTGATGGATGGGAATAGAGGCACAAAGAGGGTTATTCGGGGGCAGGAATCAGATGAAGAACGGGAGAGGAAGAAGCTCCGGGGTATATTTACTGCTCCCACAGATGATGAATCGTTTATGGGTTTCTCTGGGAGTGATGGGTCTGGGAGTGATGAGGATGGGGAGAACACAATGGATTGGACTAGGGTACAAGAGATAGGGAACATATGTGCTGAACCAGCTTCTAGCAACACGTTGGTGGGACAGGAGTATTGGCAAATGGAAGGTACATCCGAGTCATGGGGAAACCTAAGTCTTGACAGGAGATGGAGGAGCTGGAGGGATGGAAACGGGATCGGGTGTGGAGACAAGGACCGCTGCTAGAGATGATGATGGGGTGGAGGCCAGCTCATCATCGGATAATGATGTGTAAGTTAAAAGAAGGCTCTGAAATGGGGAAACTGCAGAAGGCAAAGTGTTGGTTTCGTATCGTGTGGATTTTGTCACTGCCTGTTCTCGTGTTGGGTTTTGGGTTTGGGTTCTGCAGCTTGGAGTTCTGTTTTCTGAGGATTCTCGTTGTTTGGACTGGCTTATTGTGAGTGTGGCTTTCTCCCTTCCTGGACTCTTGGATTGATTTGACAACGGCTCTGTTTAACCACCTTAGTGACGACGTTTGGACTGGCTTATCGTGAATGAGGCTCTCTCCCTTCCTGGACCCTTGGATTACATTTACTACGGCTCTGTTTAACCACCTGTGAAATGATGTTGTTTGGACTCCTTTTACGGTGGCTCTGGGACTTTGGTTTGGCTTTGGCAACTCCTATTTGCAACTGACTCTTTGGATACAGTGCTGTCTAGTGGAACCCTTTGTTACAGCGCTGTTTGCCTGCTGTTTATTTTGAACTGAGTTTAAATCTGGGGTTTCTCCCTGTTTAATCCGGATTTTCTTTCAGTTTAATCCGGGTTATTTTCTGGTTGCTTTTTAAAGCCCAGTTTGGGCAGACTCTTGAGTTTTGGCTAGAGACACTGAAGTTAAATGTCTCTAAGCGAATTTTTGTTACTTTATAATAAACCTTTTGTTGGTCTAAACTCGTGTGTGGCTATTTAAGGCCTCTGTGTCTCGACATTAAGTGGTTCAAGAGCAGAGATTTAAGGCAGGGCACAACATGCACAACAGGTTTCTTATCTCAGTACAAAGGTAATAACTGATTAATTTTATTTTCAGGGGAAAGAAGAGATAATTTAATCAAACTGCTTCATGCTATAAGAAAATCTTTATAATGAGATATATATTTAACAATGCCTTTTCAAAAAAATCAGGGCACTGTGGGGTCCCCAATCAAGTATATATTGAAAGTCAGTGTTTGTATGCAGCAGTACGGTGATGTTTCCTTCCTATGATGGGGTTTGCAGTATTTTCAGTTCAGCTTCAGCTCCCACAGACCACTGCAACCTTCACCAATGATGTATCAGGACCAAACTTGGCACACAGAGCCCCCATGAACCACTTTACATCCTGCTGTGGTTTGGGGGAGGATAGACCATGGATTATGAGATTTGCAGTACCACTGTGACCCACACAAATGACGAACCTGGACCAAATTTGGCACACTAACCCTTCATGACCCACCTCATGTCCTGGTGAAGATTGGGGGAGGACGGACCATGGATGATGGGATTTGCAGTACCTTCATTCACATCCAGAGACTACTGGGATCTCCCCCCCCCCCCCCCAAATGACATAGACCAAACGTGGCACACAGACTTTCCATTACGTACTTTACATCCTGGTGAGTTTTGGGAGAGCATGGACCATAGATAATGGGAATTACAGTACTTTCACTCACTTCCAAGTTTGGTCAAGACCCATTGTCAGCTGGGTTCAGTGCCCTCTGGATGCAGGTAAATGACAACTCCCATATGACTAGACTCAGACTATTGCACACTGTCCAGATTATGAGAAGACCCAACTCAATAGAAGAGACAATGTTTTGTAAGGTAGACTGCATTCCAGATGGATAGACTCAATCAACAAAGTCATGGCTGGCTTTGAATCTTCAAAGATCTGAACTGTTGAAAGGTTGACTGGACAGTCTCTCATTCATAGGGTTGCCATAAGCCAAAGTCTGCTAAACAACGGTTAGCGACAAGCACAATTACAAACATTGACAGTATTGATTACTTTGAGTTTTGGCGGGGAGAAAAAAACTCCAAAGAATGGAGGTTTAGTTATAATAATTGAAAATACATACTTTAGAAAGGAGAAAAAAAGCAATGGAAACAAGAAATCAAATATAATAATTCATTATTTAATATTGCCAAGAAATGACAGTTGAGTCATTCTGAGAATCGCTCCACCTACATAACATCTCTCACACACATGTTCACACACAAATCTTCTCACTCATCTACACATATGCAATGCATACAGTTCAGTGATCTAGAATCTCACAGCACCCATGGATGACTGTAAATCCACATCATGTCACCAAAGTGAGCCTAGCTGAAGAAGGCCTGATAATTACGTTAGTACGTTCTGGCTGTGTTACATTTTCTACTTCTTCTCTTTCTTCTTCCTCTTCTTCCTCCTCCTCCTCCTCTTCTTCCTCTTCTTCTTCATCACCAGCATAGCTTGATGAGGCAGTGGTCCAGCTTGAGTAGGATGAAGAGCTTGTGCTTTCCTTGTCTGTCAAGGCAGCCACTTGCATCAAAACCCGCTGATGGGCCATCAGTCCAAGGAAACCTGCAACAGAAAGACCCAAAGCAGAAGAGTGAGATGATCTAGCCTTGGGTTCATTTACTTTGGGGGCTGAAAAATCCACAGTAGAGGACATTTCTGGTCTCAAGAAATATAACAATACCCATCTTGTATTGTTCTATTTGACTGTGTTTTATTATTATAAGTAGAGAAAAGCTTCCCACAAGGATGGTAAAACATCAAAACATCTGGGCATCCCCTGGGCAATATCCTTGCAGTTGGCCAATTCTCTCACACCAGAAGCGACTTGCAGTTTCTCAAGTCACTACTGACATAAAATATTATTTTAAGGCCATGGTGTTGGGAATAGTGGGACACGTAGCTCAATGCACCTGGAAGACACCAAGCTGGATGTCTCTACTCGTCCCACTATTCTTGCTGCTTTTGAATATCCACTCTCCTCTAACAAGTTCTGGCCAAAACGGAAAGAGCCACGTTCCCAGCAGGTCCCAGGTCATAAGCACAAGATGTAACATTTCTCCAGCTTACCACTTAAAATGAAGAGAGGACAGCTTGCCCAGGCAAAGTAGAAAGACCATTGGTATGTGACCTTCCCTGTTCTGCTGACTGCATGGGTGGAGATGCGGATGGTGTAAACACTCATAGCTAAAAACACCAAGGCAGCTGTGGAAAACATGAAGAAACCATTAGTGTGCATTTCCCAAAGATGTTTGAGAGATCTACATTATCTGCTTTGAACTGGATTGTATGAGTCTCCACTGCCATATAATCCGGTTCAAAGAAGATAGTCTGGATTTTATATAGCAGTGTAGAAGGGGACAGAGACCACAGACATCCAAGGGTTTTAGCATTTTGGAGCTGTGGTTCCTCTGCCCTGTAGTTTGCTCTTTCTGGATCATCTGAGGATTACCTAGGTTTTTAACTATGGAATAAGTGTGTTAGTGGATGGGGCCAGACCTAAGAGAGTGCTTCTTTCTTTTTAACTGGAGAGCTTTCGACCCCTTCTGCACTGCCAAATAATTCATATTATTAAAGCAAATACTCCACATTATCTTCTTTGAACTGGATTATGAGTCTGCACTGCCATATAATCCAGTTCAAAGCAGATAACCTGGATTATATATGGCAGTGTAGAAAGGGCCTTTGTTTCCCATTCTGCCTTTAAATATAATGGAATCTATCCCAAAACAGTAAGCAAGTTGGTTCCTTCTGCCAACCTAGCAGTTCAAAAACATCCAAATATGAATAGATCAATAGGTACCGATTTGGCGGGAAGGTAACAGCACTCCATGCAGTCATGCCAGCCACATGACCTTGGAGGTGTCTATGGACAACGCCGGCTCTTTGGCTTAAAAATGGAGATGAGCACCAACCCCCAGAGTCAGACACGACTGGACTTAACGCCAAGGGGAAATCTTTACCTCTTAGACTCATAAAATCCACTTCAAAGCAGATAATATGGATTATCTGCTTTGATTATCTGGATTATACAGCAGTGTAGAAGGGTCTCAGTTTCACAGATGCTACTGTTATCTAGTTCTTATCAACCGTCTTGTGGATAAAGAGCCACATCATCATCATTCTTTGCAAAAATTCACTAAGGCAATTAAGAATGTATAATATTTTGTGATTTATTCATTCTGTTAATTTCTATCTTGAATGAAACAGCAAGTAATTTTAACAATTTTCTTCTGCCTGTCATTCAAAATTGATGTTTTTGAAAGCTATTCACAGTTTAGCATTTATTCTGTACAGAATTCACACTTCATTTTTGCGTGCAAGAAATGGCAGGAATCCTGTTAGACAGTTATGAACCACATTTCTCCACTGTTCAGAGAGAAAGCCAGTTATAGGGGATTGGGGTAGAAAGCCTTGTTGTTGCTGTTGTTGTTGTTGTTGTTGTTGTTGTTTTAAATCATTTAGTACTTGCATCTCTATGTTTCTAAATACTGAAAGCCACCAGGTCCTGTCTGATCTTGAAAGCATTGGTTAGTATTTGGGTGAGAGACCACTAATGAATATTGGATGCTATATTTCAGAGGAAGAAATTGGCAAAACCATATTTGAGTATCCCTAACACTAAAAAAAGCATACGAAATGTATGGTGTTGCTATAAATTGACAGGCAACTTATGGGCACATTCACAAACACAAAAGGGCCTGACTCAGTAAAATCTGAGACATTATGTGAACTAGAGTGTGATATTTTTACCTGTGATAAAAGATCCCATTGCTGCAACAAGGTACCGGTATATTGTAAAGCTTGAGGAATAGCGGTAGGTGAATGTCATAAATGAAGCACCAACAAACCCAGAAAAAAGAGCCAGAACCAGCAGTGTTTTTGCACCTTGAACATTGGCTGTAGTAGAAAACAATAAGAAGAACAGACGGTTTATTTATTTCAGACTGAGGTGGGGAATTGCAAGATATCTTTTCAAAGTATTTCTTCCATGAACATGACTTGAAGGCACACAACAACAACTAGAACCAACTGCATAGAGTCCCAGCTGATCAATATGCTCCCAAGAAAGAAGGCCCTTTGGGCTCCATAGCTGTATGAAAAGAAGACAGAGGTGTCTTACGTGACATGGCAATGATGTTGGCACACACCAGCTGTATACAGACTTTCCAAATGCCACTGTAGTAAGCCTGCCTATCTGTTTGGACTAAGATCCAGTGATGGTCCATGACGGTGATGACAAGCAGCAGGAGAGTGAAGATGGTGAATCCCGAAGCCAGAATTTCATTCCCCTCCATAGCTCAGTTTGTAGTTTTGGGCCTCTTCTTCTGCTTAATGGAAGATCATTCCACACAAGACAGGAAATTGGAGTTTCTCTGGTAGGATTTCTGCACAGTGCAAGAAGAACAACTTTTCTTGACCTCTGTGAAGTAGGAAGAACACTGTTAGGGATTCCTCTTCTTCAGAAGAGGAAGAGGAGCAGAAAAGTGTTCATGAATCTGAGGGTGAGTTGGAATCTGAGGAGGAGATTTTGCAAGTACCCACATTTCAGGAGAGGTGAAAGGAAACAGAGCAGAGATGGTGTTCAGCTAGAATAACTGCCAGAAATGCAGCTGAATAATTGGGAACTGCCCTAGCAGCTGTGAGGGGACTCAGGGCTATAAAGCAGAAGCAGGTGCAGCCAGATTTTGCTGGTAACAAACTGACTCTAATGCCTAAGCCTTCGCTCCCCTTGTGCCTGCTTCGAGTCTGCATCTGGGAAACTGCTCCTAAGGATTTATTGCTGTTTCTTCATCTGAAGTAAGACTGCTAATTGATTTGGGAATTTATCAGAGACTAAGAACTGTGTTTGCCCTAAGACTTCCTTGCTTCCTTTTGCATTATTCCACTGAGTGTGCTGTTCTTTATGTTTTGCTGAAGCAAAGCAGTTTTCATTTACTTACCACAGTGTTTTAAGGCTGTTCTTGAAAGACAAAACAGGACAAAACACAACTGGACAGCTCAGGCTTCTCCTCTGGTCTTTCCTTCAATTCCAAGTTCCATTCTTTTCTTCTTAGTTACTGTAACAACCATGGAGCATTCTGAATACTTCCGGCCAGTCTGGCCTGTTTTCACCATGTGAGTTCACCTGTAAGTTGTGTTGAATCTTTTGACTGCAGTTTAGTAGTGTGGCAAGCAAATAAATAAATAACTTGCAAAACAATTGGTTCTGTTGTGGTTGTATTTGTATTACTTTTCTTTCCATTAGCACCTGTTTCCATTGTGTCAATATTTCTTTTCTTAATTTTTGTAAATGACAGAAAATGTAACTCCACAAACATGAAAAGATTTTAAATATTTTTCCTAATGTTATGCCATTCTATTATACACAGACAACATTTGCCTTGCCCCAGTGGAATATGTTCACTGCGCCTGACTGTTAGTTATTACTTGAGTATATTTTAATGTATTATATGTTTTATGATTTTATGTTTATATGTTTTAAATGTATTTGTGTGATTGTATTTTATTATGTATTGCTGGGCTTGGTTACCATGTGAGTTGCCCCGAATCCCTTCAGGGAGATGGGGCAGGATATAAGAATAAAGTTATGGTTGTTGTTGTTGTTTTGATATCAGGATGCATGTCTTCATGGCCTTTGGGTCCTAGTTCTTGCATAGACTTAAGTTGAAATGATAGGCTTTTGTGTGTTTGTTTTCAATTTCTTGTGGTGGAGGTTCTTTCTTTGGAGGCTTTTAAACAGAGGCTGGATGGCCATCTATCGGGGGTGCTTTGAATGTGATTTTCCTGCTTCTTGGACTGGATGGCCCGCGAGGTCTCTTCCAACTCTAGGATTCTATGATTCTTAGAAAAGACCAGCAAGACTTTTAAACTCTGACTAAACAATCCTTTAATAATAAGAAGAAATAGTTTGTAGGATCCTCTTTTCACAGAACTGACAAATGTTAGAACCAGAACCTTAATCTCCCCAAACCCTTCCAAAATAAAAAGAATATGCAGTCTTTGTTTTCTGATAGAATGGATTCCATGCTCATTCCTTCATGCAACTGTCGGCTTCATTTGTTTCTGGCTCAGGACACTATGGCGTTTTTTGCGTTTAGCAACAGTTTTCAGAAGTTCTATAAGCAAAAACAGTAGCCCTATGGGGAAAATGGAGAGAAGAGAAACAAGCTGTTGGTAGAAGTGGAAAAAAGCCCTGCTAAGTGTTGCCGGGTTTTCCAATTTTTTTTTAATCATGTCAGAAGTGACTTGAGAACATACTGCAAGTCGCTTCTGGTGTGAGAGAATTGGCCATCTACAGAGACGTTGCCCAGGGGATGCCTGGATGTGTTACCATCCTCTTGAGAGGCTTCTCTCATGTCCCCGCAATATAAAGCTGACAGGCGGGAGCTCACCCCATGTCACGGATTCAAACTGGCCAACTTCAGGTCAGCAACCAAACCTTCAGGTCAGAAGTCCAGCTGGCACAAGAGTTTAACCGACTGCGCCACCATGACCCTGGTTTTCCAAATAGTGATAAGGGATACTCAAAATCCATGACATACAGAATTGACATTATGTAAGTAGCCATTAACAAATTTGTTTTCTATCTGAACACCATATCGAAGTATTGATTTACATAGAATTAATTCATTATTTATATTTATGTCTTTATGAAGGATCCATTTTCCATATACATTTTTTTTTTGCTTTCCAATTCCATCCCTCAAATAAGGGACATCAGTTATAATAAAGTGCTCCTTCCAAATACAATCCTCATCCTGCCCATCTTTCCAGTGAACTTACTTTGAGGTATTCTACCAACCACATCTCCAATAATTAAATTAGCCTCCCATCTTACTCCTAAAAGGGACATATATTGAACCAACTCCTTTCCCCAAATTTTGCAATCCCATTCATGAAAAATAAGATGGAAGCTCCTTCCTTGGAGTCCCTTCGGGGAGATGGGGCGGAGTATAAAAACAAAGTTATTATTATTATTATTATTATTATTATTATTATTATTATTATTATTATTATTTTAAATGGAGTCTGGATGGCCATCTGTCAGGGGTACTTTGATTGTGCTTTTCCTGCATGGCAGGGGGTTGGACTAGATGGCCCACGTGATCTCTTCCAACTTTATTATTCTATGATTCTAAGATATGAGATTCTGGTTCACATGTTTTTATATGTTGAGCGGCTGCTGTTGTAAATCATTTCTGCAGAGTTCAATGGAGTGATGCTACATGATGGCATTGTCAATAAGACAATCAATTCACTCCGGATTTCAGTATGAACTGTAAAACAGATATGCCTATTTTGGGAAAAGTGACAACAGTTTGGGTTTAACACTTTGGGTAGAACTTTTAAAGTTTAGATTCAACTTCAGAGCACATTCACCACTCGACTGACCTTGGAGCCTTTAGTGCTGACTAGTCTATTTTTCCATCTGCATATCTAAAATTTGCACATGGATATTAATTCTCAGTACCATATATCTACCCATATATTCCACTTCCCACACTTCTCTCTTTGTTCTGTATTTTCCCTCCATTATTCTCCCTGGCAACCACCACAAATCAAAAGCATTGTGCATAGGGACCATGGCAATGCAATGAAGAAAAAACACTTACCATTCAAGAAGAACAGGAAGCAGGCAAAGCAGCCAAGGATAAAGGACCAAGAGATGTAAATTGGGTAAGGAGTTGGAGGAACAGGGCTCCCTAATGTGCTTTTGGGGTTTATAGACAAACCATATAACAGCATAGTTAGTAGGGATAAGATTCCTGTGGATGGAGCAAAACATCTGCATTTAACATCAAAATCTTTGGAAGGACTTAACATGACTCTAAGTGAAAAAGAGAAGCATTGCCATGACCTTCAAATTCTCCCAGAAGATCATTGTCATCTGAAGGAGATAGTGGCCTGAGGCCTAGTTGTACCTCCATTCTCTATCTCTCTCTGGAGATTTCTCCATGTTAGCTTTGAAAATGTTGTTTCCTGCTAGAATCATGTGCTCTGTACACTTGCCAAATGTTTCAGATAACACACTTGGAGTATTGTAGTATTGTAATGATGGGATTAATGACCTTGAATGATGGCCTGGGTGAACAGTTGAACGTAAACATGTCAGGTCCAAGATATGACCTGAGTGATAGCCAGATTGGCGTGATGTCCATCATGTTCCAAAGTGTAAACCAGGGGTCCCCAAACTAAGGCCCGGGGGCCGGATGCGGCCCATCGAAGCCATTTATCCTGCCCCCACGGCACAAGGGCAGAAGGGGGTTAGGCTAAATGACCCAAGAGGTCTCTTCTTCTCTTACAACCCATTATTATTATTATTATTATTATTATTATTATTATTATTATTATTATTATTAGAAACACAACAAGATGAGTCCACAGCAGACTCTGCTGGCTGTTGAATTGGATCCCACGTCGGACACTTCCCAAGTGTCTAGGACTGTGTGATGTATCGGCGAATAATGTGCTCAGATCCCAGTAAGGTGGCCTTCTGCAGCTGGCAGATGCTAATTTTGTCAGCGCCGATTGTGTTTAAGTGCAGGCCAAGGCCTTTAGGCACTGTACCCAGTGTGCCGATCACCACTGGGACCACCTTGACTAGCTTGTGCCAGAGTCTTTGTAATTCAATCTTTAAATCCTCATATCATGTCAGCTTTTCCAGTTGTTTCTCCTCAATCCTGCTGTCACCTGGGATTGCAACATCGACAATCTATACTTTGTTTTTTAACACGATTGTGAGGTCAGGAGTATTGTGTTCCAAAACCCTGTATTATTATTATTATTATTATTATTATTATTATTATTATTATTATTATTATTATTAACATTGAGGATGGGTGGCCATCTGTCAGGGATGCTTTGCTTGTGCTTTTGGTGCACAGAGGCAGAAGGGGGTTGGACTAAATGGCCCAAGGGGTCTCTTCCAACCCTCTTTATTATTATTATTATTATTATTATTATTATTATTATTATTATTATTAACATTGAAGCTGGGTGGCCATCTGTCAGGGGTGCTGTGCTTGTGCTTTTGGTGCACAAAGGCAGAAGGGGATTGGACTCAATGGCCCAAAGGGTCTCTGCCAACCCTCTTTTTATTATTGTTGTTGTTGTTGTTATTATTTATTTATTTGTTTATTATTATTATTATTGCTCAGTGGCCAACCATAGTCCGGCCCTCCAACGGTCCGAAGGATTGTGAACTGGCCCCCTGTTTAAAAAGTTTGGGGACCCCTGGTGTAAACAGACCCCCTATAAAATGCTTTGATCCAGAACATAAGTTGGAGCTTCAACAGGAACCTTTGGCCGAGGTGTCATGTATCCAATGGCTACAGCAGAAGGGGTCCATCCTGCTGCTCTCTGGGGCTAACTGGGGTGTTGCTTTGCTTGGTATGTGCCCTGATTGCTGTATAATAAATCTAAGAAGTTTGTGCCTGTTGTGGCTTCCGAATCCAAACACAGAACCTCCACTACATTTGTCAAGACACCCACTAACACTGAGGAAGCCTCCAATGAGGATATAGTCTTCCCAACCTGCAGGGTGGCCCTTCCATGGGAAATGTTTTCATTGTGCAGAATTCTAAAGTTGCAACCTTTGCTGCTGTCTCTAACATTGCTTTTCCCACTTGCTTTTCCCCATCTCAGTCCAGCTTACCAATGGAGGTGCCATCTCATCAAGTGAGCTGGAATTCATAAATTTTGACAATATGTAAAACCAAAGGGGCCAGTGCTGCCACAAGAGGTGCCTTCAGATCCAGCCAGGTTCACAGAATAGGTGAAACAGTCTGTAGAAATGGTCTTGCCAGAATGCAAAATAATTCAATACAATTCTTAAAACAATCTTGCCTGCCCTCAGCTGGCAGAGAGCGATAGCAAAACGCATTTGTTGCTCTCCATGGTCCTGATAAAGTCTCTCAGGACCACAGAGAGCAACTAATGCATTTTGCTGACTATTGCTTTCTGCCAGCTGAGGCTCTGAATGTATGTCTTTTAGCAGCATTACATGTGAAAGTATTCCAGGATCTGAGTTTCCCATAACTAAATGTAAAACCTGTCCATGCCATGTGGTTTTAGCAGTTTTGTGCAGTGAAGGTGGGTAGCTCCTTGGTCAGTGAGGAACGTAATGTATTCCCAATTTTAATATGAACTTAAAAGGATCTTGAGATGAAATTATGTGGGGGAATTATGTGGCTGGAATCTAATTTTCAAATGATGTTGGTAATAATTTGATTTTTTTTTTTGTTTTTGTTTTAAACAGTGTGATCAAATTGTGTGGTTATTGGCCACCTTGAGTCCTCGAGGGGAGAAAACCAGGGTATAACCTAATGGTAAAAAGACAACAATGAAATCATAAATAAATAATAATGATTACAAACTGAAAGGCATGTAATCAATCGTCCACAGAATACAAAACAAAAAGGAGATCAAACTATCAAAAAAATTAGACACAGTTAAGGTATAATCTATTGGAGGAAGGTGCTGTAGCACAATAAACAGAAACATTCAGCACATTGTTGAGATGGAATTGGAAATCATATGCCTTTTGAAAAAGAAACATTTTCACCTTTTGCAAAAAGAGAATAGGGATTTTCTCAAGGTTACCATTAAGGAAGTAATTTCAGTAGATTCACTCAAAAGAGCCTTCATAGAAGCATTGCCCAACTGTGCATTTTGAATATTCACATAGGGTTTGAACATGGGTATTGATCCACTAATCTACCATTTACATTGTAGAGATGGTGCTGTACCTGTGAGGAAATTTGTGATGAGAGGAAACTTGGATTTTTTCGAACCAGAATAAATCTGTAATGTGAAGAAGACTGTCACCAAACCACTGATCATGCTGATTGAAGCTAAGACTCTTACAGTCAAAAGGATCTCTGTGAGAATAAAAAGACAGTAACTCTGATACCTACAAATGGACCTTGAGCTTGTTTAAAGGTTCTGACATGTCTCTGATGATTTTTCCCCCAAATGTTTTTGAAAATTATCCTCCAAGTGTGGCATCCTACACCACCAAACCCCACCCCACACCACTTCACTACAGCCAGCCATAGCAGCTAAAAACGTTTGATTTCTCTTGACAAAAATGTAAAAATTCCCCAAAAATCAGGAGATGTGGTAATCTTTCGGAAACTTGGGGAAAATGATTCCCTGGTTATGTTCTGTGGTTCTAAAGAAATTCTTGTAGTTTGTTTTTTTAAAAAAAATATTTTGTAAAACCTTAAAATATTCACAAAAATCAATAGATGAGTGAAACATTCTGAGACTTTGAGGGGGGAGGAACAGTAATAAGAGGCGGTCCAACTGCCTGGCAATCTAGGCATTTGCCTGTGGCCCCATCGTCCTGGGGGCACCATTGAGGCCCCCGGTAGGGTGGCACCACCCCCCGCCTCCTTCACCTTTGGGATGGGCCTTCCCGCTGTAGCCTGGGCCTTGTCGCCATGCGGTCCGTGCGGCCTGCCCCCACCATGCGGCCTGCACAGCTTGGCCCCGCCTCCTGGCCCACGCAGCCTGACCACACCTCCCATGTGGCCTGGCCACGCCTCCTGCGCGACCTGGTCCTTCCTGCCATGGCCTGGCCCTTCCCGCCACGGCCTGGCCCTTCCCGCTGCAGCCTGGCCCTTCCTGTCGCGGCCTGGCCCTTGCCACTGCGGCCTGGCCCTTGCTGCCACGGCCTGGCCCTTCCCACTGCGGCCTGGGCCTTGCCGCTGCAGCCTGGGCTTTGGTGCCATGCGGCCCACGTGGCCTCGCCTCACCATGCAATTTGTTATACAACAAATTTGTTGTATAACATGATGTTTGGGTCCTTAATTTGTAAAATCATAACCTATTTTGATGTTTAATAGGCTTTTTCTTAATCTCTCCTTATTATCCAACATATTCGCTTATCCAACGTTCTGCCGTCCCGTTTACGTTGGATAAGTGAGACTCTACTGTACTTAATGAAATGGCAATGAATAATTTATTACTCTCATTATAGTAATAAAACGGGCACTTACAATATTTTAGTAACACTTTAGAAATGACTCGCCAGTGGCTCCTAATTTTGTAATGAGTATTGAAATGTGTTTTTTATCGATGCACAGGCTTAATATATATAATTATATATATGCAAGGCTATACATTTCAGATCATTTCCTTAGACTTCCCTTGGGTTCCAATGCTACAAGATCATGCAGATGGAGTTCCACAGCTGAGCAAAAGAAGAGGGAAGGAAGTGAACTTTCTTACTTGATGTCACCGTAAAACTTCGGCACCGTTTACTCCTGCACACGCTCCAGAGGCCAACATAGGTGAGGGGACGGGGGCCAACAATCACACTCCAGTAGGGAGAAACCAAAGTGGCAAACAGAAACATGGCACCAGAAAAGGAAAAGACACAGAGGAACAACTGGTACTTAAGTACCAAAACACCTGTTGGGAACATGGAAGGACAGGAATGTTAATTTCATCAGGATATTTTTTTTTATTTACCAAGTAAGATTAGATGTAATCAAGATAAAATCTTGCCATAGGCACTGAAAAAAATGAATTGCATTTAGAGTGATGTACCGATGATGACCCAGTACTTTAAAAAAAGAGAATAAATGCCTAGATTCAGAGAATGGACCTATAAAACTACATGATAAGGTTCCTGTCCATCATTCCCTTGTTACCCTCCCTCCTTCTCTCTCTCTGAGTGCATCTACACTGTAGAATTAATTCAGTGTGACACTACTTTAATAATAATAATAATAATAATAATAATAATAATAATAATAATAATAATAACTTTATTTTTATACCCGAACTCGGGACTCGGGGCGGCTTACATGGGGCCTTGCCTGATAAAACAATCAAATATCAAAACACAGCAATAAAACAGTTATAATAAAAACATCAATTACAGTAAAAACAATCGTTAAAATCAACATAAAACATACAATATTAACACTGGAGACTAATTCATAGAACCCAGGCAACGTGCAACATGTGCCGAAATGGGCCGAAATGGGGAAGGTAATTTCTCAGTTAAAATGGACAAAGTGCAATATAGCATTGACAACACCTCAAGAATGGGGCTATTATAAAATGGGCAGATTTAACCACCTTAGCTCAATGCTATCGAGTCATAGAAATTGTTTATCAAGATCTTTACTCCTCTCTTACTAATAGTGCTGATGCCTCACCAAACGACAACACCCATGATCCCATAGCATTGACCTATGACAGTTCAAGTGATGTCAAACTACATTAATTCTACCATGTAGATACAGCCTAGTTTGGCACGCTCCAAACAAACTTGTGCTTGCCACTGCAGCACCAATGGCAGTGGCATCATACATACAAAAACCTCTACATTCCCTTTAAACAAGCTGAATGTTCCACATGTATCTTGATTACATGTAGAAGCAAGCTTCCAGAAGCATGATTCCTCATGTAAACAAGATGTAGAAAACAATTTCTAGGGCAGTGGTTCTCAACCTGTGGGTCTCCAGGTGTTTTGGTCTACAACTCCCAGAAATCCCAGCCAGATTACCAGATGTTAGGATTTCTGGGAGTTGAAGGGCAAAACATCTGGGGACCCACAGGTTGTTTTGGCTATTTCTACCATGTAGATACATACTGTTCAATAGCGATAGGAACTGGTGAACTCAAAAAAGGAAGGAGGTACATATGGCAAACATATTGCCTCCCTCTTCTTTAGGCAGATAAGGGATTTCGCCTAAGTTCATACAGTCTATTTTTATCTGAAGAAAAGGTGAAAAATCACTTTTAAAAAGTTTCTCTACTCACTTTTCCCATAAGCATACATCTTCACAGAGAAGACACTGTAAAAGAGTGGAAACAGAAAACAGACTAAGTTGCAGCAGAGAATGTACACAGTGCCGGCTCAATGATAGCAGCCAATGTAAGCACCCGCTTGTGGCGCATTTCCCTCAGGGCGCTGTCGAGGCACCCCCGTGGCAGTGGTGGGAACCATTGGCTCCCTGCTCGCTGAACGTGGAAGGCCACAATTGAGGCCTTCTGCATTCAGCAAGCAGGGAGCCTGTAAAGAAGTAAGAATTTTAATTTTAACTGTGTTTTAAAAAGGGTTAATATTTCATTTACTCTGCACCATGAGTTGGTTGCCATGGAGAAGTGGGTGGAGCCAACTGGGTTAGCTGAAGAGAGAGCAGAATTTGGAGGGAAAACTCAGTCAGTCTGTAGTCAGAGAACTACAGGGAAGGTTGATTTTAGTCTGGGCTCTGGCGAAGCTCAGGGAAGGCTGATTCTAAGTTAGGGGATCAGGGATAAAATAAGTTTGGTGACTTATTTTAAGGTAGTCAGTGGAGAAAGAACTGACGTTTTAAGAAGTTTGGAACACCTCAATATAACTTTGCAACTGTTTAGTAACGTGCCTCAAACAAGAAGAAAAGTTATTGTAACCATTAAGCTGTGCCTGAATAAACTTGTTATTGTTCTCTCAAACATCTCAGTCTGTCATATATACACACATCAAGAAGAAAAAAGAAAGAAGAAAAATAAAAGTCTCCTCTCTAAGTAGCCAGTGGCTAAATCTTCCAATAGTGGTGGCAAGAGTTGATAATCCCCTTTGTAATTTGGTGGCAGCATTATAAAACATCTATAATTTAGTGGCAGCTTTTAAATAAAAACATGTTTAATAACTGGTGGCAGCGGATATAAAATATATAATAATTAATTAATAGAAACATCATCCTTCTCCACAATCGGTGTCAGAGGTGGGATTTTTAAAAAGATTCCCCTCTGCCTGAGTTCTTTACAGAGCCAATGGTTCCCGCCACCACCACTGCGGGCGGTATGGGGGGGGGGGTGCGTGCAATTTTTTTTGGGGGGGGGGGCTCTGCCACTAGGTTTGCCTACAAGGCGAAATTAATGTTCTGAATGTACATAGGATTTTAAAAATGAGCCAAATGCACTTAGAAGAACTTTTTCATGGCTCAGATATGAGGAGGAAAATGGAATGATAGATTTCCTCAAGCCAGTTTCATTCCCACCTCATGCCCCCCATGGTTTGGGAAAACAAAATCCCAAAGGAAATATGTTTTTAAACATTTATGGCATTTTTGCCCTGGGCCTTTACATGTCCATAGGGGACACAGTGTAATCTGTGTACCCCTGTTGTAATCTGAGTACACATCTCTCCTTATTTTATTTATTTATTTCTCACATTTATATCCCGCCCTTCTCACCCAAAGGGACTCAGGGCGGCTTACAACAGTGGCAACAATTAGATGCCCATACAAACCAATATAAAACAGCACATAAAACAGTTAAAACTATTAAAATACATTATGAATTAAAAATATACATTTCAAACATAAAATCAGATCCAGGGTTGTTGTATGTCTTTCGGGCTGTGTGGCCATGTTCCAGAAGTATTCTCTCCTGACGTTTCTGGAATACTTCTGGAACATGGCCACACAGCCCGAAAGACATACAACAACCCTGTGATCTTGGCCATGAAAGCCTTCGACAACACAAAATCAGATCAGTTCTTCCTCATGTTTTGTCCATAGTTCAGTCCGTGTCATCTTCACCATTTATTGATTAAAAGCCTGGGCACACAGCCATGTTTTTAGGGCTTTTCTGAAGCCCAACAGGGTTGGAATTTGATGCATCTCTCTGGGGAGGGTGTTCCACAGCCGGGGAGCCACCACCGAGAAGGCCCTGTCCCTCGTTCCCACCAGCCGCGCCTCCAAGGCAGGTGGGACTGAGAGCAGGGCCTCTCCAGATGATCTCAGGGATCTTGCTGGCTCATAGGAGGAGATACGTTTGGATAAGTAAATTGGGCCGGAACCGTTTAGGGCTTTATAGGTCAAAACCAGCATTTTGAATTGGGCTCGGTAGCATATCGGCAGCCAGTGGAGTTGGCTTAACAAGGGGGTGGTGCGCTTCCTGTAAGTCGCCCCAGTTATTAATCTGGCTGCCGTCCGTTGTACTAGTTGGAGCTTCCAGGCCGTCTTCAAAGGCAACCCCATGTAGAGGGCATTGCAGTAGTCCAAATGGGATGTAACCAGAGTGTGGACCTTGGGCTATATGTACATTCTCTGCCCATGCACTTTGCTACTCTGCTGCTGAATATGCATGCCCAGTGTGGAATACATAGAGTCATAGAATAGAGTCATAGAATAGTAGAGTTGGAAGAGACCTCATGGGCCATCTAGTCCAACCCCCCGTTAAGAAGCAGGAAATCGCATTCAAAGCACCCCCGACAGATGGCCATCCAGCCTCTGCTTAAAAGCTTCCAAAGAAGGAGCCTCCACCACAGTCTGGGGGAGAAAGTTCCACTGCCGAACAGCCCTCACAGTGAGGAAGTTCTTCCTGATGTTCAGGTGGAATCTCCTTTCCTGTAGTTTGAAGCCATTGTTCCGTGTCCTAGTCTGCAGGGCAGCAGAAAACAAGCTTGCTCCCTCCTGCCTATGACTTCCCCTCACGTATTTGTACATGGCTATCATGTCTCCTCTCAGCCTTCTCTTCTGCAGGCTAAACATGCCCAGCTCTTTAAGCCGCTCCTCATAGGGCTTGTTCTCCAGACCCTTAATCATTTTAGTTGCCCTCCTCTGGACGCTTTCCAGCTTGTCAACATCTCCCTTCAACTGCGGTGCCCAAAATTGGACACAGTATTCCAGGTGTGGTCTGACCAAGGCAGAATAGAGGGGGAGCAGGACTTCCCTGGATCTAGATGCTATTCCCCTATTGATGCAGGCCAAAATCCCATTGACTTTTTTAGCTGCCGCATCACATTGTTGGCTCATGTTTAACTTGTTGTCCACGAGGACTCCAAGGTCTTTGTCGCACACACTGCTGTCAAGCCAGGCGTCCCCCATTCTGTATCTTTGATTTCCATTTTTTCTGCCGAAGTGAAGTATCTTGCATTTGTCCCTGTTGAACTTCATTTTGTTAGTTTCGGCCCATCTCTCTAGTCTGTCAAGATCGTTTTGAATTCTGCTCCTGTCTTCTGGAGTGTTAGCTATCCCTCCCAGTTTTGTGTCGTCTGCAAACTTGATGATCGTGCCTTCTAACCCTTCGTCTAAGTCGTTAATAAAGATGTTGAACAGAACCGGGCCCAGGACGGAGCCCTGTGGCACTCCACTTGTCACTTCTTTCCATGATGAAGACGACGCATTGGTGAGCACCCTTTGGGTTCGTTCGCTTAGCCAATTACAGATCCACCTAACCGTAGTTTTGTCTAGCCCACATTTTACTAGTTTGTTTGCCAGAAGGTCGTGGGGGACTTTGTCGAAGGCCTTACTGAAATCCAGGTACGCTACATCCACGGCATTCCCTGTATCGACCCAACTCGATAGAGTTACGAGTTGGGTCGATACAGGGAATGCCGTGGATGTAGCCTACCTGGATTTCATTAAGGCCTTCGACAAAGTCCCCCACGACCTTCTGGCAAACAAACTAGTAAAATGTGGGCTAGACATCGCACCATGTTAAACATACATCGCACCATGTTAAAACTGTAGCTATGGCTCTTAGTGAAACATTCCACATTATCACAGGATGTCTACGCCCTATACCACTGGAGAATGTATACTGTTTAGCTAATTTTGCACCACCTGATATCTGCCGGGAAGTAGCAAAATGTAATGAAAGAACCAAGGCATTGACATCTCCTGTCCATCCTCTGTTCGGATATCAGCCAGCATGCCAATGTCTTAAATCAAGAAATAGTTTTCTAAAATCTAAAGAGATATTTGCCCTTAAGCTCTACCCAAGAATCTCTTCCCCCCTCATCCCCTCATCCATGCCTCTACGTTCATACAACAAAAAGAAAAGAAAAAGAAAGTCCTAATTAGAGGGAGAGGAATAATTGTTTTTAGCCAATTGCTGCCAGTTAGAAGGCTAAGCTCTGCCCACTTGGTCTCCTAGCAACCCACTCAGCCCAGGGGACAGGCAGAGTTAGGCTTCACTTAGGCCTTTTTCCCACTGCCTATAAAATACAGATTATCTGATTTTAACTGGATTATATGGCAGTGCAGACTCAAGGCCCTTCCACACAGCTATATAACCCATTTATAATCTTATATTATCTGCTTTGCACTGGATTATCTTGACTCCACACTGCCATATAATCCACTTCAGTGTGCATTTTATACAGCTTGTAGAAGGGGCCTCATATAATCCAGTTCTACGCAGATAATATAAGATACTTTATTTCCCATACCACCATACTTCGCCACAGCAATGTGTGGCCCGGCACAGCTAGTACCTTATAACTGTATTCTCAATTAACGTCTGACATGATAAATGAATAGTACATTCTCTATCACCAATACACTGTGAGTAGTTTTCAATAATTTTCTAGAGCTTCTCTACTTACCAGCCTGTGTCACAATCCCTGTCTCTCTTTGCTTCCTAGAGACTTTGTAGGATTTGCTTGTTAGTCTGATAGATTTGAATGGTTAAGAGTGTCATCTTCTTCAGCAACAAGGGCCACATCAGTGGGACACAAACAAGTCCTTTCAGCTCCTCCTTCAACACAATCTCTGCACTTTATTTCTGGAATGCCCTTGCCAGGTTCCAACTAGCTCTAACTGCCGTAGAATTTTCTTCACTCATCTAGTTCTCCAATATAGATTGGGTTGGTCTTTACTTGCAATTGGGACTGCTATAGTAGAAACTATACAGGATTTTAAATAGGCTTTTCACCAGTATCTAAAGGGGGGGAAAAGCAAGAGGAAGTAACCATTTATGATGCAACATTAATTTAATTGTATTATCTATCTAGAGGTGTGGTGCTTCGAATATTGGACTAGTATCCTGGAGATCTTGAATCAGTTCTCCATTCAGCCATATAAATTAATTGGGTGGCCTTGGGCATGCCATAATCTCTGAGGCTGCATCTACTACCCGGCGCTCCATGTAGTCATGCCGGCCACATGACCTTGGAGGTGTCTACGGACAACGCCGGCTCTTCGGCTTAGAAATGGAGATAAGCACCAACCCCCGGAGTCAGACATGACTGGACTTAATGTCAGGGGAAACCTTTACCTTTACTTATCCTGGAGATCTTGAATCAGTTCTCCATTCAGCCATATAAATTAATTGGGTGGCCTTGGGCATGCCATAATCTCTCAGGCTGCATCTACACTGTAGAATGAATGGAGGTTGACTCCACTGTAATTGCCATGGCTCAATGTTACAGAATCCCAGGAGTTGCAATTTGGGAAAAGACCTACACAGAGGGCTGGCAAACCTGGCCAGGCTGGGGTGCAGTTGATTAGTAGCCAGCTGCAATAAATCACTACTGAGTTCGAAGCCAGCCTGAGTCGGATTGAGCTCCCGACCATTAAATAGCCTAGCTTGCTGTTGACCTATGCAACTCAAAAGACAGTTGCATCTGTCAAGTAGAAAATTTAATTACTGCTTTATGCAGGGAGGCTAATTTAACTAATTTACAGCACCATAAAATCTTCCAGCAGCATGCGGAAGAATGAGGAAGTATTTCATCAAGGACTCGGTGTCATAAGTGAACGGTAAAGCGGCAGCTCCCCCTTTGGCCAGAATCAAGCATATCCTCATGAAGCTGGAAGCTGGAAAATGTTAAATTGCTTCTGTGTCTGTCTATATATGTCGTATGTCTAATGGCATTGAATGTTTGCCATGTATATGTGCATTGTGAACCACCCTGAGTCCCCTTTGGAGTGAGAAGGGCAGAATATAAATACTGTAAATAAATAAAAATAAAATAAATAAACCTCTTGTTCCCATGGTTCCATAGCACTGAGCCATGGCAGTTACAGTGGAGTCAATCTCCATTAATTCCACAATGTTGATGCACTTTCAGTCTTAGAAGTAGGCTTTGGCCAACCACATCTACCATGTTTCCCAATAGAACTGCTTTGCAGAGAGGTCGCCATAGGATAGAATCTGTGACATCATTGAAAATGTCACAAAGGCGGCATAGAAACCATTCAGAGTTGTGTCTGCTGAATGAACAGTATGGAGAGAAGCCGGCTGCAAGGACTTTTATTATCAGAAGTGGACAGCTAGTGGTAACTCCACAAAATATGGCCGTGCGTAAGACCTTCTTGTTTAACCCAGAGATATAATTCTGACTTGCTCCTGGTAAGGAGCAGAGCTGTGAAAGTTAACCTTTTGAAAGTCATTCATTCTTATTACTCAATGCTGTGAGAAAGTTTCAGTTATTTGTGTTGTCAAAGGCTTTCATGGCCGAAATCACTGGGTTGCTGTGATTTTTCCAGGCTGTATGGCCATGTTCTAGAGGCATTCTCTCCTGACGTTTCACCCACGTTTCTATAGCAGGCATCCTCAGAGGTTGTGAGGTCTGTTGGAAACTAGACAAGTGAGGCTTATATATCTGTAGAATGTCCAGGGTGGGAGAAAGAACTCTTGTCTGTTTGAGGCAGGTGTGAATGTTGCAATTGGCCAGCTTGATTAGCATTGATAGCCTTGCAGATTCAAAGCCTGGCTGCTTCCTGCCTGGGGGAATCTTTTGTTGGGTTAGCTGGCCTTGATTGTTTCCTGTCTGGAATTTTCATTTTCACAGTATTGTTCTTTATTTACTGCCCGGATTATTGAGTTTTTAAAATACTGGTAGCCAAAGTTTCCTCCTTTCTGTTGAAATTGTCCACATGCTTGTGGATTTCAATGGCTTCTCTCTGTGGTCTGACATGGTGGTTGTTAGAGCGGTCCAGCATTTCTGTGTTCTGATATAATGTGTCCAGGTTGGTTAATATAAGTGCTCTGCTATGGCTGACTTCTCTGGTTGAAACCCATTCAACACAGAAATTTTGGACAACTCTAACAACTGAGTGATATTGTTAATTGTATGGCAATTAACAAAAATTACAAGCCCAGCTTGTGGCAACTATTTGAATAAGATACTCTTAAGTAACCCTACCCATCACTTACCTCATTGAGTCTATTCTTCTATATTGTGGTCTATCTCTATTTGTATTGTCTTCTCGTGATATGCCCAGAGTGTGATAGTCTTCCAGATAGGCTTCCAGGGTGATTTCAAGCCTAATTTGTGCTTGAACTCATTTATTTGTGATTTTTAAAGTCAGTGGTATCTGTAGACATCTCTTCCAGCACTACATAAGTTGCTTTTTTTCTGCAGCTGTCTAACTTTCACAAACTTGTATCGAAAATGGAGATATGGACAAGCCAAGAGAAGAGGAACTGGCCCTGTGGAGGAGATGATAACCACAAAGATGGAATAAGAGAGTAATCTATGCACGAAATAAAATATCTAATGCTAGACTTTTATCTTTTTCCTCAAGGTCTTTTCGCGGAAATCTCAGAAGAAGGTCTACCGTGCAGTGTCCTCCATCAACTTTGCGATGCTCCTCATTGCCACTGTAACTCCTCTATTGCTGTGGTACCCGTTTCAGGATGGCTATTTCTTGAGGGGATTGTGGACCTTCTGCGATCGGTTTGGTTGTAATGAAATTTTTGACCCTGGGGGTGAGAGACGTACAGCTAGCTTCCTTTCTCATCCTACTTCCAGGACAAAAAGTTGGCAAAGAATAATGCAGAGAGAGTACATGAATATACTACTATATTCTGTCTTAACTGCCATGGCAATATATCATGGAATCCTGGGCTTTGTAGTTTGGTGATGCACTAGTTGTGCTCCTCCCTAAACAACCCGTCCCAGGATTCTATAGGATGTTGCCATGGCAGTTGAAGTGGAACCATGGTAATCTAATTCTGTCATGTGAATGGGCACAGTAAAGGTAAAGGTTTCCCCTGACGTTAAGTCCAGTCGTGTCTGACTCTGGGGGTTGGTGCTCATCTCCATTTTTAAGCCAAAGAGCCGGTGTTGTCCGTAGACATCTCCAAGGTCATGTGGCCGGCATGACTGCATGGAGCGCCGTTACCTTCCCACCAGAGTGGTACCTATTGATCTACTCACATTTGCATGTTTTCAAACTGCTAGGTTGGAAGAAGCTGGAGCTAACAGCGGGTGCTCACTCTGCTCCCCAGATTCGAACCTGCAACCTTTCAGTCTGCAAGTTCAGCAGCTCAGTGCTTTAGCACCCTGTGCCACCGGGGGCTCCTGTGACAAGCAACTCTAAAACCTATTGGAAATAATACATTCCAGCCAGCGCATAACAAAAGCACATTTCTAAATAATGTTGCAAAGGGACCAAGTGTGTCCAATTAAACCTACAGTAGAGTCTCACTTATCCAACATTCTGGATTATCCAACGCATTTTTGTAGTCAATGTTTTCAATATATCATGATAGTTTGGTCCTGAATTCGTAAATGCAGTAATTACTACATAGCATTACTGTGTATTGAGCTACTTTTTCTGTAAAATTTGTTGTATAACATGATGGTTTGGTGTTTAATTTGTAAAATCATAACCTATTTTGATGTTTAATGGGCTTTTTCTTAATCTCTCCTTATTATCCAACATATTTGCTTATCCAACGTTCTGCCGGCCCGTTTATGTTGGATAAGTGAGACTCTACTGTAATTATGAATGCATATTAAAGTACATTTTTGTAATCTATGAGATTTGCATAAGCAACATTGATTCATCCTCCAAATTTTGATTCACTGGGCCTGTTTACCTATCTTGTGACTACCTATTGTCATGAATAGAATATGTGGCCTGCATCAATAGGAGTCTAGTATCTAGATTCAGGGAAGTCATGCTACCCCTCTATTCTGCCTTGGTCAGACCACACCTGGAAAAACACTGTGTCCAATTCTAGGCACCGCAAATTAAGGGAGATGTCGACAAGCTGGAATGTGTCCAGAGGAGGCCGACTAAAATGATCAAACGTCTGGCGAACAAGCCCTATGAGGAGTGGCTTAAAGAGCTGGGCAGGTTTAGCCTGCAGAAGAGAAGGTTGAGGGTCATGTACAAATATGTGAGCGGGAGGTCATAGGGAGAAGGGAGCAAGCTTGTTTCTGCTCCCCTGGAGACTAGGACATGGAACAATGGCTTCAAATTACAGGAAAGGGGATTCCACCTGAACGTTAGGAAGAACTTCCTAACAGTGAGAGCTGTTCAGCAGTGGAACTCTCTGCCCCGGAGTGTGGTGGAGTTTCCTTCTTTGGAGGCTTTTAAGCAGAGCTGAATGGCCATCTGTTGGGGGTGCTTTGAATGCGATTTTCCTGCTTCTTGGCAGGAAGTTGGACTGGATGGCCCATGAACAGAACCGGGCTCCGTCCTGGGCCCGGTTCTGTTCAACATCTTTATTAACGACTTAGACGAAGGGTTAGAAGGCACGATCATCAAGTTTGCAGACGACACAAAACTGGGAGGGATAGCTAACACTCCAGAAGACAGGAGCAGAATTCAAAACGATCTTGACAGACTAGAGAGATGGGCCAAAACTAACAAAATGAAGTTCAACAGGGACAAATGCAAGATACTTCACTACGGCAGAAAAAATGGAAATCAAAGATACAGAATGGGGGACGCCTGGCTTGACAGCAGTGTGTGCGAAAAAGACCTTGGAGTCCTCGTGGACAACAAGTTAAACATGAGCCAACAATGTGATGCGGCTGCTAAAAAAGCCAATGGGATTCTGGCCTGCATCAATAGGGGAATAGCGTCTAGATCAAGGGAAGTCATGCTCCCCCTCTATTCTGCCTTGGTCAGACCACACCTGGAATACTGTGTCCAATTTTGGGCACCACAGTTGAAGCGAGATGTTGACAAGCTGGAAAGCGTCCAGAGGAGGGCGACTAAAATGATTAAGGGTCTGGAGAACAAGCCCTATGAGGAGCGGCTTAAAGAGCTGGGCATGTTTAGCCTGCAGAAGAGAAGACTGAGAGGAGACATGATAGCCATGTACAAATACGTGAAGGGAAGTCATAGGGAAGAGGGAGCAAGCTTGTTTTCTGCTGCCCTGCAGACTAGGACACGGAACAATGGCTTCAAACTACAGGAAAGGAGATTCCACCTGAACATCAGGAAGAACTTCCTCACTGTGAGAGCTGTTCGACAGTGGAACTCTCTCCCCGGGGCCGTGGTGGACGCTCCTTCTTTGGAGGCTTTTAAGCAGAGGCTGGATGGCCATCTGTCGGGGGTGCCTTGAATGCGATTTCCTGCTTCTTAGCAGGGGGTTGGACTAGATGGCCCATGTGGTCTCTTCCAACTCTACTATTCTATGATTCTATGATTCTATGAGGTCTCTTCCAACTCCATGCTTCTGTTATCCTGTGTGACCCTCTGAGAGTTGTTGGACTACAACTCCCAGCAACCCTCCATGTTTGCTGGTGGGGCTTCCACTCTAACAATATTTGGAGGACTCCATGATTCCCACTTCTGAAGCAGAGGAATTTGAAGTGCAAAAGTCTGAAAATAAATGGTATTTGAGAATCTTTAGTTAGATTATCAGGGTCTTAGGAATAAGTCTCCAAGGTAACTTCCAAGGGTAGGAGATGGTGGAAACTTGCTTGCATAACCTTGGCCTGTTTTGCCTTTTCACTCCCAGTGAGTGCATCTACACTACCGATGGGTACATTGAACCATGGCAGCGGAAGTGCTATTAAATTGTGTTCATTCTAATGCAATTCAACAGCTCAGTGCTATGGAATCCTGGGAGTTGTAGTTTGGACTTGGAATTGGATTGCATCCTTTACTGTCATATTCTTAGGAATCTTCAGTAACTACATAATGAAACCCACAGAGAATGAATGAGCAGATTTCCTGTTGATGGGATCCACTGCATTGTTCAGACTCCTGAGTTTCACCAATTTGTCTGCCTATGGTAGCCCATATAGGCAGTGGCTCTCAACCTGTGGGTCCCCAGGTATTTTGGCCTACAACTTCCAGAAATCTCAGCTAGTTTACCAGCTGTTAGGATTTCTGGGAGTTGAAGGCCAAGACATCTGGGAACAGACAGGTTGAGAACCACTGCTCTAGGTCCCCATCTGCATGATGTAGATTAGGATCAGGAACATGGTAGCAGATGTGCCCTAGGATGTGTCTAGAAATGCAAAGTTGTAAAGCTATATATGTATTTCTAGGAAAGTGAAGGGGGCATTTGTAACAACACTTAATTGTTCTTTTAAAATGTCCTCTAGCCTACTTAGATGCTGCTCAGGCCCTGTCTGTACTAACTAATATGGTTGGATTAATTGCGTTGCTTTCGTCGTGGGAGATGTTTAAGATCTTTGTCGACTGGGACATAGATGAAAACATCACTTCTTGTGTGACTAACTTCACCACAGGTATGGTGGCAGGTGCCCGGCTGCAAAAGGGCTGAATAAGAAACATAATAGTACAGATGCTTCATGCTTTGCATGAATGAGTTTCACTCTCCAGCACATGCAGGCAAAGCGGAGAAACAGAGTCCTTGAATAACCTTGTACCTCTGTGTTCAAACTTTCCAATAACCTTTCCCAAATATTCTTATGGCATCAAATCCCATTTGATTTTGGAAGTCAAGTGAGGTCATCCTTGATTAGTACTTGGATGGTGGACCCCAAGAGATGTCTAGTGCTGTCGGCTAAGCTATCGCTTGAGTATTTCTTTGTCTAAACAAACCAAAAGAAACTCATAGGCTTGCCATAAATTGAAAGGTAAAAGGTGCACATATACGCAGGCCCCATCTACACTTACATGCAGTCCAGTTTCTGAATCCAGATTAATGTGTTGATTAATTGTTCCTCTGCTCTTATCCCTGATCATCCTTATACTACCCAGAAGCCCTATTCATAGTTCTGCACAATTTTAATCTCTATATTCAGTTATTATTATTGCCCAGGTTTTAAATATTGTTGATGTGTTTTATGTTGTTTTATATATAGTGGAGGCGGGCTACAAAAATAAAGTTGCTATTATTATTATTATTATTATTATTATTATTATTATTATTATTATTATTATTAAATGGATTATATGGCAGTATAAACTCATATAACCCAGTGTAAAGCAGTTAATCTGCATCCAGAAACTGGATTATATGGCAATGTAGAAAGGGCCACAGAGACACAAGTGCATAATACAAAAATAATTTATTTAACAAAAGTTCAACATGATGTTGCAGATTAACACATCTAAGACACGACTAACCCTAACTAACACACCCCCCTCTCTCTCTTTCATATATTTAAGGCCCCTTCTACACAGCTGTATAAAATCCACATTATCTGCCTTGAACTGGATTATATGGCAGTGTAGACTAAAATAATCCAGCTCAAATCAGATAATATGGATTTTCTGTTTTGATAACCTTGATTATCTGGCAGTGTAGAAGGGGCCCCAGAAACTCACTCCTAAGTAACTGTGGACCCATCTACACTGCCATATAATCCAGTTCCTGAATCCAGAATTTGTACTTTGATCTGGATTGTATGGCAGTGTAGATCCAGCCTGTGGCTGTTTCATCCAGCATAATGCTGAATGTAAAGAGACAAGTGAAAATAACATTGATTTTACATGAATTGAAAACAAAGGAAAATGAGCTTTAAAAGGCCTCCATCAGCTATCTGTGGGTGCATCCACACTGCTTGTGTCTCACCAAAGTAAAAAATCTAAGGATTTCATAGCACTGAGCTATAGCACATAAAATGGTGTCAAGCTGCATGAATTCTACAGTGTAGATGCACCCATAGATAGCTGTCTCAATTGATTCCTTTTAGCTGGGTCTAATACAGTAGAGTCTCACTTATCCAAGACTCGCTTATCCAACATTCTGGATTATCCAATGCATTTTTGTAGTCAATGTTTTCAATACATCGTGATATTTTGGTGCTAAATTCGTAAATACAGTAATTACTACATAGCATTACTGCGTATTGAACTACTTTTTCTGTCAAATTTGTTGTATAACATGATGTTTTGGTGCTTAATTTGTAAAATCATAGCCTAATTTGACGTTTAATAGGCTTTTCCTTAATCCCTCCTTATTATCCAACATATTCACTTATCCAACATTCTGCCGGCCTGTTTATGTTGGATAAGTGAGACTCTACTGTAATTGGACGCATTCTTTCACAAAATCTTTTTCTCAAAATGCATTTGGAGTGGAGAACGACATTGTGACTTTCAGAGGAGTGCAAGATATTTAGGGCAAATGCTCCTGTCTGCGCTTTTCTCTGGTGGGTGAGAATCTGGGCAGTTCACATCAGAACTCAGCAAGAAGGAATTCCTCATGCGTCCTTTGTTATTTCCTTAGAAATGAGGAGATACCATGAATGACATAAGCCAAGATCCATTTTCAAAATGCCAGTTTAAAAGTGGGAAGTGGCAGGCAGTGGTTGCTGAATTTTCAAGGGAAAAGAAGAGGTGTAGTGTGTAGTTCAGTTTGGGTGGCGGGAGTCTTGAAGAACCAATGAAGAGGAAGAATGAGAAGCGTGGGCCCAAAGGGAAGACTGACATATAACCCCAACTTTCTCTTCCTTGCCTGCAGGAAGCTTGCTTTTAAGTACTCTGCTGATTACATTCTTCAAGCTTAGGACAATAGTGGACATAAACGGAAATCGCCTTAAACCATTCTGTGGTTTCTACATTGGTTGCATTGCTTGTGCTCTAAGCTTCACCTTAGGTAAGTCTCAATCTGTGAAAAACTTTATACAAGTTGACCATTTGCTCAGCAGGGTGTGTACTGAGACATTCTTATTCATCAGAGACTTGGAATTGGGTTGCATCCTTTACTGTTCTATTCTTGGGCATCTTCAGGAACTACACAATGAAACCCACAGAGAATGAATGGGACAATTTCCTGCTGATGGGATCTATTGTATTGTTCAGACTCCTGAGATTCAGCAATGTGTCTATCTATGGTAGCCCATATAGTAGACATGCTGTAAAGCAGTGGTTCTCAACCTATGGGTCCCCAGATGTTTTGGCCTTCAACTCCCAGAAATCCTAACAGTTGGTAAACTGGCTGGGATTTCTGAGAGTTGTAGGGAAAAATACCTGGGGACCCACAGGTTGAGAACCACTGCTGTTAAGTAAGGGATATGACTGTGTATTCATCCCAAAAATCTGAAGTTCACACCTCCAGAACCAAGAGCAAAAGTACTTTTAAACAATAATCCAAGCGCTGAGAGGGAGGGATGAAATTTATTATTATTATAAGAAAAAGTAACATTGGAAATCCTAGTGAATACTGAAAGATCTACCAGTGGAGCTTGACATATCGCCTGCTCACCATGGCTTTACTAAAGGCCCTTTATGGGAATATAGAGGCCATCTTCTGTGTCCCACTGGAAAAGGGAATGTATTGGCCGGGCTGTGGCGCAGGCTGGATAGCAAGCCAGCTGCAACAAATCACTCTGACCAAGAGGTCATGAGTTCGAGGCCAACCCGTGCCTGCATCTTAACCCTGTCTCTATTCTATGTTATGGCATTGAATGTTTGCCTTTATGTGTGCAATGTGATCCGCCCTGAGTTCCCTTCGGGGTGAGAAGGGCGGAATATAAATGCTGTAAATAAATAAAATAATATTGTTGATGGCCTTTTCTGTGGTGACACCCCAGTTGTGGAATTGTCTCCCCTGGAGGCCTAACTGCTGCCAAAAGATGCATCAACACTGTAGAATTAATGCAGTTTGATACCACTTTAACTGCCATGGGAATGTGGAAGGCAATTATAATTGCAGAGACAAAATCAGAATGACAAATTCTGGAATTTCATAGCATTGAGCCATGGCAATTAGTGGTATCAAACTGCATGGATTCTAGAGTATCGATCAGTCATGGGCAAACTTCAGCCCTCCATGTGTTTTGGACTTCAGTTTCCACAACTCCTAACATCCGGTAGGGCCGAAGTTTGCCTTGGAATCATTTCAGTGCTAAGCCTGACTTTTTATTAAAGCCACCTAGGTTATGAGATGGTCACATTATTTAACATTGTATTGTTGAAGGCTTTCATGGCTGGAATCACTGGGTTGTTGTGAGTCTTTTGGGCTGTTTGGCCATATTCCAGAAGCTTTCTCTCCTGACGTTTTGCCCACAACTGTGGCAGGCATCCTCACAACCACCGTGAGAGAAAGTCAGGAGAGAAAGCTTCTGGAACATGGCCATACAGCCCGAAACACTAACAGTAACCCACTTATTTAACATTATTTGAACATGTTTTAAATTGTGTGATTTTAACTAATGTACTCTTGAATATATTCCTAATTTTTAAAATTATAATTCTTTATTATGTTAAATTTATTTAATTGCAAGCTGCTCCAAGATCCTTGGATATTAGGAGACAGAGAAATATTTTAAATACATAAACAAATACATTTTGATCTTTCTTACTTTTTAACATCCAGGTATCTACAGCATGCTACAAGCCAAGAGTGTGATTATAGAAGAAAAGTTGAGGATACAAAGAGGAGGGCCAAGATTAGGGGGTATACAACATTGTCCTGCTGTGTAGTTCATGGGTCACTACAATATGGATAATCACAGGCATGCCTAACTGTGAGCTAAAAATTGGCAGAGGAGCCCGATTTGACAGGCAACAGGCATTGTGAATGGTGCTGTCTTTTAACCAGAAGCCATTTCGGATGTGTAGAGATAGCTCATTCCTTCCAATGGGTCACTCTGTAATAGTGAACTTTCAAGAAGTTTCTTGTTTGAACTATTGCATTTTCCTGCCCATTTGCAAGATGGTCTCCCCCCACTGCCCAGCAATTCAGAAAATTGCTGCCTCAAATGGAAAATACTTCTTTATTTTCATGACAAAGACTGTGTATATTTACCTTGGAAAACTTTACAAATAAAATCTCTCCTAGAATTGATATTTCTTAGTTGAATGTGAATTTATAGATCAGAGATAAGTATAATGCAGTCCTCCAGGGATGGCTGGATTGCGGTGGTCATCATCCATTACCATTTGCTATACTACCTAGGGCTGCTAAGTCTTGCAGTCCACTAATATCTCAAGTGTCACATAATTCCCAACATCTCCCAACATTTGCTTAGAGTTGCTGAGACCTACAGTTCATTAACATTTGAATGGTTGCATAATTTCTACCTCTACTATAAATGATCCCATAATGATTCAACATCTCATGAGTATTTTTGATGTCCATAATATTCAGCAACTTCTTGACATTCCCAAATTTCTCTCGAAGAATTTGTTCCATTAGTCAATCCAATGTAGCCTTATCTCTAGAACAGTGGTTCCTGTCAGAGTAATTTGCAGCGCAGCAGCAGTTGGATGGAATTAGTGGAACGCAGAACGAAGAGACACCCAGAGACGTTAGTAAAACTTTTTTGTCAAGGTAGGCCCCAAGGCTTTCAGTTCCCAACCTTTGGGCCTCCAGGTGTGTTGGACTTCAACTTCCAAAAATACCAGCCAGGTTGCCAGCTGTTAGGAACACCTGGAGGCCCAAAGGTTGGGAACTACTTCTCTAGAAAGAGACAAAGGGGCACAAATAGATAAAATAAGAGATTTTTCTTGCTCTGCAGGATACTGATTATTACTTGTATTGTTCTTCAAGAACTTGAAGGCAGAGTTAGGGGTATGGTGAGAACATAGGAAGGTTATGAGGAAAAGATCAGCCAAGTTCTTACCTGCCCCTTATTCCATTGTTCAAGGAGATATTTTCCAGATATGTTCTATACCAGTGGTTCTCAACCGGTGGATCCCCATATGTTTTGGCCTTCAACTCCCAGAAAGCCTAACAGCTGGTAAACTGGATGGGATTTCTGGGAGTTGTAGGCCAAAACACCTGGGGACACACAGGTTGAGAACCACTGTTCTATACCTTCTCAGAAGCACTCTGTCATTTCACCAGCTACCTAATACATTAGAGAAAGGCCCTCTGCATGTACTCAGACATGCTATACATTTCCTAAAGCAGACCGAACCCATCATAGGTGCTCCTTCATGTGGGAGAGGTAGTGCTGAAAGATTGCAGCTCCTGGAAACCTATTTACACATGTTCTCAAAACAAGTATTCATGGCAACTCACCCCTGCAGAGTTGGCCTTTTTTGCTTCCACATAAGAGGCACTTTCTAGCATTCAGTGAAGAAGATTCCATGGCAGTTGGGACTGATACAGCCAATGGCGTCTAAGTTTATTGGGAGGAGTCTGTGGAAGAACACTCATGGGAGGAGATTCAGGACCATCTGTGGGAAACTCAAAGCTCTGATTCATTTGTAGTCAACATCAGGTCAAGCATTTCTCAACTGGAATGCCTTCTCGGTAAGAAAACTTGCCATTCTGTAATGATATTATGTCCTGAATCTCTTGTGTGTGTTTTAGCATCTGCTGGATTAACTGACCCAGAGATTTACTTTCTAAACAAAACTTGAAAAGTTATTTTTGTGAAGTATCAATTCCACTGCTTGACCAGGGGATTCTGAAACATATACTCCTCCAAACTTACATTTTCAAGTTCTGGCTTTTAGAAATCTAAATTATATCAAAGTGGATAACTGGTCCATCTAGGTGAACGTTGTTTACACTGATTGGCAGCATCTTTGTTGTCTCAGACAGATATTTGTCACATTCCTATGATAGATAATACTTTACTATAACTATAGCTGTTTAGAGCAGTGATTCGCAAAGTGGGTGCTACCGCCCCCTGGTGGGTGCTGCAGAGATCCAGGGGGGCAGTGATGGCACCTATTAGGACATGGGGGCGTGGCCAGGGGAGGGGAGGGGCCTCTTCCCAAGTGCCGCAGACAGGGCTGAGCACCTGAGGCACCTGTTAGGACACAGGGGGTGGAGCTAGAGGAGTGGGTGTGGCTTCTTCCCAAGGGCCCGAGACAGGGCTGAGAATCTATACCTCTCCTGAGGCGCTTGTTGGGACACAGAGGGTGGAACTAGGGAAGGGGGCGGGGCCTCCTTCCAAGAGCCCGAGGCAGGGCTGAGCCTCTATACCTCTCCTGAGAGGCCTTTTAGGGCTAAAGGGCGGGGCTAGGGGTGGGGCGGGGCCTCTTCCCAAGAGTGCAAGACAGGGCTGAGCCTCTGTATACCTCCCCTGAGGAGCTTGTTAGAACACGGGGGCGGGGTATAGTGGTTCAGCCCTGTCAGGCACTTGGGAAGAGGCCCCGCCCCCTCCTCTAGCCACACCCCCTGTGTCCTGGCAGGCGCCGCAGGACAGGGATAAAAGCTCAGCCCTGCCTCAGAGCTCATAACTCCGCCCATACCAGTCCTGGCCGCCCATTTGTGGCCCCGCCCACCTCCCCCTCCCCCTCCCAGCCCTGCATCTTGGACTAGAGGAGAGGCTCAGCCCCGCCCTCTTGAGCAGGAACCACGCCCACCTCTCTAAGCCATGCCCCCTTTTCAGGGAGCGCTGAGTCATATTTTTTCTGGAAAGGGGGCGCTCAGCCAAATAAGTTTGGGAACCACTGGTTTAGAATAACCGTAGGCATTTATTAATCCTAAGATCTAGACTGGGGCAGAGAAAAAAAACGCCCAAAGGCTATGCACATTGAAGTCATTATATAAATAATAATAATTATTATTAATAATTATTAATAATAATAATGACAATAATAATAATAATAAAACAATAGTAATAACATTCCTGAACACCCTGCAGTTTCTGAGCATTCTTCGGGGGGTGAACCAATGTAGAGTCTATTACAATAGTCCTACCCTGGAGTAATCAAGGTGTATTTATTTATTTATTTATTTACAGCATTTATATTCCGCCCTTCTCACCCTGAAGGGGACTCAGGGCGGATCACATTACACATATAGGCAAACATTCAATGCCTTTTAACATAGAACAAAGACAAACAAACATAGGCTCCGAGCGGGGCTCGAACTCATGACCTCCTGGTCAGAGTGATTCATTGCAGTTAATTGCACTGGCTTGCTCTCCCACCTGCGCCACAGCCTGGGCCTGGTACACAAATGGAGGAAGATCAGCCTTGTCACATATGATGGAAACACACCAAAAGTATTCAGATAGCTCAAAGTCTCATCTGCCTAAATCAAGAAAAGATGTTTTAAAACTTGGCTTAAAAGTAACATCTCATCTTTCCAATGGACAAATTTGCAAGAATAGGTTGAGTTAATCATTCACTCCTCTTATGATCAATATTTCTGTGTTGATTGCATTAATCTTCAGATTGTTGTCCCTCATCTGGTCTTGCACAGATCTCACACACATTGATTCAAGACTTCCATGGTTCCCCTGGATTCTAATGGAGAGGAAAGGGAAGACCGCTATGTTCATCATCGGCTTTCATTATCGCATTGGCAAGTATTGTTGATGTCCCCAGCATTGGGTAAAGTGAAGATAATGCAGCATTATGAGATCAGGCCAGGATCCTGTATAGCACAGCATAGTGTAATACAGTAGAGTCTCACTTATCCAACACTCACTTATCCAACGTTCTGGATTATCCAACGCATTTTTGTAGTCAATGTTTTCAATATATCGTGATATTTTGATGCTAAATTCGTAAATACAGTAATTACTACGTAGCGTTACTGTGTATTGAACTACTTTTTCTATCAAATTTGTTGTATAACATGATGTTTTGGTGCTTAATTTGTAAAATCATAACCTAATTTAATGTTTAATAGGCTTTTCCTTAACCTCTCCTTATTATCCAACATATTCGCTTATCCAACGTTCTCCCGGCCCGTTTATGTTGGATAAGTGAGACTCTACTGTAGTTCCAAATGTATGTCTATGCTACATCACCATACGCTGGACTAACTGTTGAGTCATTGCACCCAATCATCCTTGCCAGCCATCCTGTGGCTGGTGAAAAGTTAAGAGATGTATTCAAATGTCTTTATGGGCAGTTGCAGAATAATTACATCATACACAGATCCACTGGGATCCTCCAAAAGGTCTCAGCTGGTGATTCAATCATTTTGAGTTTGGATACAGATGCTTCTCCAGTCACACACACTCCTCGCCAATGTTAGGAACACTCCCCATCAAAGACATACATGCGCATAAAGTAGAACCGCTATTACAACTCCTTACCATTTCTGGGCCATTGAAGATCTGATGGTGAGTAGAAGAGAAGCTTCCAACTATGTTTCTATTGTTGGACCTATAGCACTGACTTCCTTCCAAGGAATCTCTGGAAAACCTCTAGAACAGAGGTTCTCAACCTGTGGGTCCCCAGACGTTTTGGCCTTCAACTCCCAGAAATCCTAACAGCTGGTAAACTGGCTGGGATTTATGGGAGTTGTAGGCCAAAATACCTGGGGACCCACAGGTTGAGAACCACTAGTAGGTCATGAATGATGCCTATTGTCGCACCTCAGAGTAGTTCACCTTGCTATAAATATTCAGTCAGACACAGGAGAAAGTCTTTTGAAGTTTTATTAAGTAAAGCAGTTATATAAATCAAGCAGGCAATCAAAAAGGTTTTCAAAGTTGCAATGAAAGAGTCAATAAGAATCCAACTGTATCATAAGTCATGAAAAAGTCAATTAGTCCATAAAATCCATAAGGCAAGGCAGTAGTCAGTAGATTCCAAGAACAAGGCCCAAAAATACAAAGATCCAGGAACACATGAGATGAGAACATCCACATAGAGGAAGCAAGGATTTACTTTGACAATAAGCTATCTGCAAAGTACACTTTTAAAAGCAACCCAGAAAGGCGTTTCTTTTCCCAGAGCTGGCCTCTTTCTTTCCCGCCAGTCTCTCACTCCTTCGAACCTGAGAACCCCTCCAAGATAGACGGTCCTCCCTAGATAAATCATTGCTTATGCTATCGTTATCTTGCGCCTGAGATGAGACTGAACTCTCTCGCTCATTATTTCCCATGGGAATGTCAGCCTGTCTGTTATCTATAGTTTCTGGGGTCAACAGTTCATTCTGCTCAAACTGCAAGTCTCCAGCCTCTAAGTCAGCCTGCATTTCTATGCCATCAGCTTCTGACTCTGCTGACTCTTGTATCTGAAAACCAAAATCCCCTTCTTCTTCATCCTGACTCTGGCTAGCCTGTGGCTGAGTCACAACACCTATTACTGTGTCCAACTATAGAAAAATAGCTGTACTGCCATTTAAAAGAGATGTATTATTATTCCCCCTTCTTTCCACTGGTTAAGGAATAGTCTTACTGAAGGGGGGCACAAAAACCCAATTGCCAGGTGCTTTAAGATCAAAGAGAAGTAGGACTTGACACCATCCATTCCAGAGCATAAAATACTGTTAGTGTTTATGTGTGTGTATACATATATGAAGAAAGGGATATTGTGAAGCAAGAGGTTATGTTATGGTTTGCAAGGTGTCTTGGGAATCATTTGATTGAATGACAAGATATAAATTTTCCAGGCAACTCAAAACTTCTAAATTGTATAAATGACAAGGATATCTTTTTTCTCCCTAGGTTCTCTCAAAGAGGACATACCACCCTGTCTGGAATTTGTGATAGAATTTCAGTGCCTTGCATCTTCAAAGGTGTACATTATACTGTCTCCTGCTTCAACTTCTTTCTGCTCATGGTGATCTCAGTATCCCCCAATTGGCTTGTGCATCCTTCAGGGGATAAAGCTTTTGTAATGGGATTTTGGACCTACTGTTTCCATTCCCAATGTGACATCATTTATCAAACTACAAGTAAGGGAAATGAAAATATGCATGTGTTTCAAGGGTTGGAAGGTCACTTAAAAAAAAAAAGATCACAGTTCCGATCCCTGAAGCCCAGGAAATATTCAGTAATAATTAAAGAGTCATCTTTAGAAATATCCTTTACTTAATAGTCTCTCAAAAGGAACTAAAATTTATTTCAGTTACTTTTAAAAAAATCTTAAGATTGTTCATTTGACAAATTACATGTCACCACTGGAGACATATGATATTCTGCCACCCCATAGCTAAAATGTAACTCACATGTTAGTTGCCTGGAAAAAGAGTGAAGTTATCTCCTGTAAAAGTACTAGAAATCTTAAATTTTAATTCACTCCTTAGGAGAAAGGAATGAATTAGCAACTCAAACTAGTAATAGAGTATTAGTTATTTTCAGCTTCTGGTGCACTTTTTAAAGTCCTAGGCCAAGTAGACTATTTACTAGTGCACATTTGTATGGAATCACTGATCATTTAGTTTAGTTTCATTCGTTTTGTCTCAGTTTTGTATCTGTCGTCCGCCACACACGGATGGCATTTCATCCCCTTTTAGCCCACCAACTTTTTAAATGTTTGGGTCATTCCCAGAGTGTTGTTGTTGTTGTTGTTGTTATTATTGCTGTTATTATTATTACTATTATTATTATTATTATTATTATTATTATTATTAACATCCATTGGCACACATCAGCTGTCACGAGGAAGCAGACCTCTCTCAGACTCAGCTTAGGGTCCTAGAGTAACTATTGTTATTAATATTAATATTCGTATTAACACCCATTGGTACACATCAGCTGTAATGGGAAAGCAGCCCTCTGTCAGTTCCTGCTTATTGTTATGCAGCCCGAAATGAAATGAAAATAAAAGCAAGCACGGTGACCATGCAGCTTTCTCTTTGGTGTCACCTTTTGTTTTGTCTGAAAATTGTATCTTTCGTTTTGTGCATCCAAATGGACGATACTAAACGAATAGATGAATAAAACAGATGAAACAAATACTATGCACATCACTACTATTTACAGGGTTATTTTGAAAACCTTAAAATACCATGCATCTTGCATAAATTATGCAAACAGATACCTGGCATTCTGTATTATCACAGAACGTCTTTGGAAGCAAAGCAATGTGCATTTATTTCAGTAAAAGGCACATTGTGTGAGTGTCAAACCACAGTACAGTGAAATAACAATGACATGCAGTTATTGTAATCCTATCAACAGATAATATTATCTGGAACAAGGAAGGTCACAAAGGAGCATGCACTTAGATGCTCAAGATCAGGGTCTTGGAAGAGTGGGAAGCTAGGAGATTCCTGGTTTTTTAAAAAGGGCTTCTTCAGAGACTACATTGTCAAGATTTAGCTGTACAACATTATGAGGCAGGCAAGATTGAAAAATAGATAGAAAGAGGGTGGGAGGGAAGTATATTTGACTACCCAGTGAGCTTCTTGGCTCAGTGCAGCAATGCTAAATGGCTCCATTGCATGTGGAATTGAACCCATCCTGGGTTTTTTGAGAGCTACTCTTGATTTGAAGAGAGCTAGCCAAGGTCCTGAACCCATTTTGGGAATATGATTTAGACCTTTGACTAGGTCTCACAAATTGTGGAACAGCTCAGCCAGAATGGATTCCTAGCATTGATTGAATGCCCTGATATAACACAACCACTGTCTACCTTAGGCTGGGTGGATTTAAATATGGATTATTTAACAATTTCAGTATTCTGGCTCCCAAGAGCATGATTCAGCGTAAAGCAGTTTCTTATGTAATTCTTCTTCTTAAATTTCCTCTAGGAGATCTGAATATTGTCCGGACACTTTTAGTAATAGCTATTTTATGTTCCTTGGCTTCACTGGTCACATCTCGGGCTCTTCTCATGCGTTGTGTGCAGAGGAGCGTACCTGAAGGCATGATTTCTTCCATAGCTAACTTCACTGCAGGTACTGTATTAATCACACATTACAAATAAATACATCTCTGGCTTGTAGTCTTGGTGAGGAGAGGGTTCATCCCATCACTAATAGACTAGAAATAGCATCTGGCGTCCCATTCAGTAGTTATGTGATCATAAGTCGGACCTATGACGTCAAAATTTTGGAGATATAGGGTTATGGATATCAGTGACAGAATGTGACATCCAAACCCAACCTTTTCATCCAGGCAGCATCTCAACGAAGGGATTTCCAAGACTCTGCAGCTTGGGGCACTGGAGAATTATGAGTGTGGCTATGGGACACATTGAGGGAAGGAGTTGTGAAAGGACAATTAAGAGAGTTCCATGGATGTCATTTCCCAGTGTTCTGATCTCCAGCACCCCAGAAACCTTTCCTCGGAGGTATAGCCTGGCCAAAAGTATGGGGTTTTAGAGAGCTCACATAGTCATATATAGCATATATAGCCTATATAGTCACATAATGAAAGAACACAATTGTCATGCTTTAGATTGACTGTTGGTGATAACAAAAAAAAAAAAAAAAAGCAAAACAAGGAGTAGACTCACATGAGAGAGAGAAAAGATGGAGTAACGCTTATAACAAGGCTGGGCAAATTGAGGCACTGGAACCAAATATGACCAGAATGCCATATTTAGTTCCAACTACTTTCATGCCCCCTAACTCCTCCAACGGCGCTCCATGCAGTCATGCCGGCCACATGACCTTGGAGGTGTCTACGGACAACACCAGCTCTTCAGCTTAGAAATGGAGATGAGCACCTACCCCCAGAGTCGGTCATGACTGGACTTAACGTCAGGGGAAAACCTTTAACTTCACCTTAACTCCTCCAAACCTCCTCAATTGCCCTTTCTATGAACTCAATTTTTCTAAACTAGAAGTAGATTTCTGATCTCTTCTACTTCCTGAATGCTAACCCTTGCATCAACCAACTGAAGACTAATTTTAGGTGACATCAGGAATCAGTATAAGCAACCTGGACAACCGTGACACTTGTTGTTAATACCTTAATCCATATCTGATAGATCCAAATTAGTTGTAATCCCATACTCTGATCCGCATTCTGACTGATCAGGAGTGCCCCTATCTTGTCTAGATTTAGTTTCCACTTGTTAGTCCTCATCTAGTTCATTTCTGATGGCAGGCACTGGTTTAGGGCCAGGACCATATCCAAATTCTAAAAGTCATTAAGATTGCAATCACAATTAATTAATTACAGCTGAATAATTATACCCAAACTTAATTATTTAATTATTACAATTGATTAAATAATTAAGATTACAGTTGCAATTGCCAGATTTACAATTGTGGGTGGCTAGTAGGGTATGGGAGAATATATACATCACACAAAACTCACTTCTGATGTTTTTATGTAGAAAACAGCACTTTATGGACAGAAATATTCTTTTCTGCCTAGTGTTTGTGTTTACTTGACATGAAAACGCAGCTCTCTGTGCAAAAAGATGACATGCAGAATAAATCCCAAACTGCAAATAGTCAAATTTTCAAATATGTGTTGTCGAAGGCTTTCATGGCTGGAATCACAGGGTTGTTTAGTGTTTTCCGGGCTGTATGGCCATGTTCTAGAAGTATTCCCTCCTGATGTTTCACCCACATTTATGGCAGGCATCCTCAAAGATTTATTTATTTATTTATTTACAACACTTTTACCCCAGTGAAACGGAAAAAGGAAAAGTATGGTATATAATATAGTTTAAAGTAACTAATTTATGAGTTCTATATTTGTAAGTTTTATATTTCTATAGTAATATAATATTTTATACATTCAATCTGTAACAACAACAACAAGAAGAAGCACTTTTACCCCGCCTTTCTCACCCAAGGGGACTCAAGGCAGCTTACAATAAATAGGCAAAAATTCAATGCCTGCAATCAATACACTAAACAACAGTTCATATAAAAACAATGTAACATTATAGAATAAAAATACATTATACAAAATTTAAAACATATCCAAGTTAAAACCATTTGTCCAAAATCCTCATCTTAGTCCAGAACATGTGAAATCAATATTCTAATTCATTAAATGCTTGCATGCACAACCATGTCTTTAAGGCTTTCCTGAAACCCAGGAGAGTTGGAATCTGCAGAATGTTGCTGGGAAGTGCATTCCACAGCCGAGGAACCAACACTGAGAAGGCCCTGTCCCTCGTTCCCACCAGCCGTGCCTGCGAGGCTGGTGGGACTGAAAGCAGGGCCTCCCCAGATGATCTAAGGGTTCTAGAAGGCTCATAGGAGGAGATACGTTTGGACAGGTAAGATGGGCCAGAATTGTTTAGGGCTTTATAGGTCGAGACCAGCACTTTGAATTGGGCTCGGTAGCATATTGGCAGCCAGTGGATCTGGCTTAACAAGGGAGTAGTGTGTTCCCCGTATGCCACTCTAGTTATTAATATGGCTGCCGCCCGTTGTACTAGTTGGAGCTTCCGGGCCATCTTCAAAGGCAGCCCCACGTAGTAATCCAAACAGTAACCAGTGTGTGGACCACCGTGGCCAAGTCAGACTTCCCAAGGTATGGGCACAGCTGGCGTACAAGTCTTAGTTGTGCAAATGCTCCCCTGGCCACCGCTGAGACCTGGGGTTCCAGGCTCAGCGATGAGTCCAGGAGGACACCCAGACTGCGAACCTGTGTCTTCTGGGGGAGTGCGACCCAGTCCAACACAGGCTGTAACCCTATATCCTGTTTGGCCCTACAACTGACCAGGAGGACCTCTGTCTTGTCTGGATTCAATTTCAATTTGTTTGCCCACATCCAGTCCTACACAGCGGCCAGACACCGGTTCAGGACCTGAAAAGCCTCCTTAGTGACAGGTGGGAAGGAGTGACAGAGCTGGACATCATCTGCATACAGATGACACTGGACCCTGAAACGCTGGATCAGGAGTCCCCAAACTAAGGCCCGGGGGCTGAATGCGGCCCATCGAAGCTATTTATCCGGCCCCCACAGCATAAGGGCAGAAGGGGGTTGGGCTAAATGACCCAAGGAGTCTCTTCTTCTCTTACAACCATTATTATTATTATTATTATTATTATTATTATTATTATTATTATTATTATTATTAACATTGAGACTGGGTGGCCATCTGTCTTGGTGCTTTGCTTGTGCGTTTGGTGCACAGAGACAGAAGGGGGTTGGTCTAAATGGCCTAAGGGGTCTCTTCCAACCCTCTTTTTTGTTGTTGTTGTTGTTGTTGTTGTTGTTGTTATTATTATTATTATTATTATTATTATTATTATTATTATTATTATTAACATTAAGGCTGGGTGGCCATCTGTCAGGGGTGCTTTGCTTGTGCTTTTGGTGCGCAAAGGCAAAAGGGGGTTGGGCTAAATGGCCCAAGGCATCTCTTCCAACCCTCTTTGTTGTTGTTATTATTATCATTGTTATTAACATTGAGGCTGGGTGGCCATCTGTCAGGGGTGCTTTGCTTGTGCTTTGGGTGCACAAAAGCAGAAGGGGATTGGACTCAATGGCTCAAAGGGTCTCTTCCAATCCTCTTTTTTATTATTGTTATTATTACAGTAGAGTCTCGCTTATCCAACGTAAACGGGCCGGCAGAATGTTGGATAAGCGAATATGTTGGATAATAAGGAGGCATTTAGGAAAAGCCTATCAAACATCAAATTAGGTTATGATTTTACAAATTCAGCACCAAAACATCATGTTATACAACAAATTTGACAGAAAAGGTAGTTCAATACGCAGTAATGTTATGTTGTAATTACTGTGTTTACGAATTTAGCACCAAAATATCACGATATATTGAAAACATTGACTACAAAAATGTGTTGTATAATCCAGAACGTTGGATAAGCGAGTGTTGGATAAGTGAGACTCTAGTGTATTAATAATAATGATTATTGCTCAGTGGCCAACTATAGTCCGGCCCTCCAACAGTCCGAAGGATCGTGAACTGGCCCCCTGTTTTAAAAGTTTGGGGACCCCTGCTCTGAATGATCTCTCCCAGCGGCTTCATGTAGATATTAAACAACATGGAGAACACAACCTCTGTACCTCACAACCTCTGAGGATGTCTGCCATAGATGTGGGTGAAACATCAGGAGAGAATACTTCTGGAACATGGCCATACAGCCCGGAAAACATACAACAACCCCCAAAGAGGACTGGTTTCTGAAGACTTTTTTTTGCAGCAGGAAGAAAATTGCTAAAATTACCCATTGCTTCATTTGAGAAGAACATTCACTAAGATGCAGGAGCAGTTTTAAGGAGCAATAAGGGATAGCACTTGCAGTCAATTGTATTACTTCAGTTGAAGAAGGCATGGAGCAAAATAGAAGTTAACATGAGCAGGATGAAGAGCAGGAACTGAAAGACAGTAGGACCACCAACTCTAACTCTCTCTCCCTTGCCTGCAGGAAGCTGTGTACTGGCCTGCCTTGTACTTACGGACATGAAGCTTACAACTATCATGGAGCCGGATAAATCTGTGGACCTATTGCTGCATAAGGATTTCTACCGGGGTTGCGTCTCCTGTTCTTTGTGGTACCTCTTGGGTAAATAATAGACTCCATGTAAGCCCTAGAAGATAGTTATCATTGACAAGGTGGGCCAACCATTTTAAGGAGAACTATATTTAATTTCAGGTGAAAGGCACACCTCACTACCTGAGTGGAGCCAATCAATAAAAAGAAATTTAGCAAGTCAGTGTGTGGGAGATAGAAAGTCAAAACACACAAACCTGCATGTTTTTTTAAAAAATGTATTATAGTTTTAAAACATAGCACTCATTCATAGCACTCAATAGGCATAGCATCCCAACAAATAGGAATGAATAAATGAGTTGCTGCAGTCACAAATTAATAAAAAAATAGGATCAAGAAAGCCAATGCAGCTACAATTCATTAAACACATAAAATCTTTGTCCATGAGCAAACATTTGGATTGACAAGTTACAAGAATTTGGAAAAATGGAAATGAGCGCCTTCTGTATGTTGCTGTATTGTTTTCCTATGTCTATGCTGGTTGTGGCTGATGGACTCTAGGAGTTTTAGTCTCCAAACTAACTTGCCCATGCTTTGGCCAGAGTTTGTGAAACTTCTGGATGAACCCTATATGCACAGGAACAGAGCTTGGAAGGAGTTAATATTTGCAATTAATTCTATTGTCCAATAAGGATTTATGTATATATTGTACTGCACTACATTGCATTATTTTATCTCCGCCCAGGTCACCAATGAGCAATGCACAACAACAGGACTAAAAACATTTAAAAGCACATTTTATTTTCTAAAATGGTTCCAAAACAATATTGTTATTTACCATTCAGTTGATTTTCACTGACACGGATGTCCAAGATCCCTGGCTATCAACTGCCTTGCTGAGGTCTTGCAAACTCATTGGCTTCCTTGAGTGAATCAGTTCCTTTGAAGTGCGCTCTTCCACTTTTCCACCTGCCTTCCACTTTACCAAGTATTATTCTGTTTTTCAGTGAACCATGACATCTCTTAATTTGTCCAAAGCATAACAACCTCAGTTTAATCATCTAGACAATTAATCCATAGATATAAAATAGCTTTTAAAAGCCAGAGCTGTTATGTCTTAATATTAGGAACTAGGGATGTGCAAAAATATTGTATCAAATTCGTTAATTTAGTGCCTACGAATCGATATTAGAAACATGCAGGAAAGGGGGGGGGGATAAGACATGATGGATCCATGGGTTAAATGTCCAGTCATTTCTATCCAACATAATCCAAATGGGGTGTAGCTAAGGCATGTACCACTGTGGCTAGATCTGGCCTCTCAAGGAATATTTATTTACTTATTTACAGTATTTATATTCCGCACTTCTCACCCCGAAGGGGACTCAGGGCGGATCACATTGCACATATAAGGCAAACATTCAATGCCATAACATAGAACAGAGACAGAGACAGACGCAGGCAAGGGCTGGCCTCAAGCTCATGACCTCTTGGTCAGAGTGATTTGTTGCAGCTGGCTGCTAACCAGCCTGCGCCACAGCCTGGCCTAGGAATAGGTTGAGTTGGCACACAAGTTGAATTGTGCAACGGCCCTTCTGGTCACCTCAGATACCTGGGCCTCCATGTTCAATGCTGAGTCCAGGAGGACCCCCAAATTGTGGACCTGTGGCTTCATGAGGAGTGTAGCCCCATCCAGCACAGACTGGATCCTTATTCCCTGACCTGCCTTTCAACTGACCAAAAATACATGCTTTGCATCCTAAAATCTAGACCTAATAGGAAAAAACTGGTGCCATTTTTGAAAAGTCAGATATACCCAGTAACAGGTCTAACATCTGAAGCACCAAAATGTGTGTTGCCAGTGTAATAATTTTTTAAGGTCTTTATTTTTTTCTCTGTTTCTTTTCTAGGGATAGCAAGCTTATTATGGTACAGGTACCAACTCTTTCTAGTGAGAAAGTTTGGGATTGATGTAGGTTCTGACCATCACCTAGAGATATCTTCATCTCTCCCTGCAGTATTTCCCATGTAGTACTTGAACCATATGGACAACTACAGGCATTCTGTTGTGCGAACTATACATGGGATCCTGGAACCAGATTGGACAATGGACAATCCAAGTGGTGATGTCAGCTTCCCAGAAGCCCTTCATGGTGTTGGGCTAGCCTCCTGTACGTCTGCATGAGACAGACATATACACTCCTATCCAGTAACCAGCCCCTTTTGAAGAGGAACGTTTTGAGACTATTGTGTGACCCAAGTTGAAGTTTTGGACAACTTGATATTTCTGTCTGGCAGTGTTGGACACTTTGTCATTTCTGTAAGGAAAAAAGCAAAATCCAGCTTCATTTCCAATACAATCATATCCTCATTTTACTTACACCGAGTCTCACTAAAAGATTTCTCTTTTCAAATGAATTTGATGGTTCCCATCCTGAAGTCCAATTATAAATCTGAATGTTAGATGGTTGTGAAAATATCTATGTGCATGTATAAACTTCGAGTCTACGCTAAGTGCCTTTTGCTCCAATGAACTTTTTTTATCACCTGATGAATATTATTTCTGCAATTAGCTTCCATCTGTCAGCCTAGTCTAACATCAAACAGTGCAACTTCCCTATGATAAATAAAGTTGCTAAGGCACCTAATTTTGGACTATGCACAGGAGAGAAATCCAAGGCAGTTTCCCATTTTGCGCATGCCTGTTGTTTGTACGATAATAGTACAGTTGGAAATAACCATATCTAATGCAGTTTGCACCTCAAGCTCTACACTCTGAAAGATTTAGCTTCTGATACTTCACTGAGTTTTAGAAAGGCTTTTGTGGGTACTTGTTTTGTTTTGGGAAGATACTAAAATGGGTTTGCAATCAAAACCTATCCTCCAAGGAACTGTGTAGCCCTCCTGTTTTGTTGTTAATTTGGAGTTCCCAGAATTCTTCACTGTTGGTAATGCAAAAATATGTGTTGTCGAAGGCTTTCATGGCCGGGATCACAGGGTTGTTGTATGTTTTCTGGGCTGTATTGCCATGTTCCAGAAGTATTCTCTCCTGACATTTCATCCACATCTATGGCAGGCATCCTCAGAGGTTGTGAGGTATCTGAGTATGCCTGCCATTGATGTGGGCGAAATGTCAGGAGAGAATACTTCTGGAACATGGCCATACAGCCCGAAGAACATACAACAACCCTATGCAAAAATAATCTTGCAAGGGTTGAACATTCTCACAAATTCCCTAAGTGCAATTCCCTGGTGTAATCAACTGTTCAGCAAACACAGAGAACTTTCGCTCTGAGATGAAATTCTTTGCTGATTTTCTTCTCAAAGAGGCAACAAATAATTTTAGCAGTTACTTTCTTGCTGTGCACACTGATTGAAGACTGTTTGGAGTTCAGGATCTTTCATGTGCAAAACTTACATGTCATATTTTTGGTCAGAAAACAGCATTTTCATGGCAGAACAAAAGGATTTTCTTGCTTGATCCCAAACGGTGAAGATTCTCATTGGCCAAGGACGCTTTTTGTCAGAATTTCTCAATCACTGAGAAACACATTTTGAATATTTACCATATTTTTTTTATTTCTTAATGAGGACAAAAATAAACTCTAGATCTTTGTGCCCATTGCACAGTTAATAATAATCCTTCTGTTCTTACTAATAGAAATAGAATATAATCAAGAAATGACACCAAATCAAAAGAGTATGGTAGTGCCAGTGGAGATTAAGCTCAGCAGATACTGCTTCTCCTTCCCTTTCTCTGTCCAGGGCAGTGGAAATTGGGAAAGATGGAGATTTCATCTGCTTCTGAGATTAGAAATAATGGAGCTGCATTGCTTCTTCTTCTTTTCCCCCAGAGCCAGGATAGTGGCAGTTGGGATGGAGCTGTGCCTTCCTCCTCCTTTACAGCAGTGGTTCTTGACCTGATGTTTTGGCCTTCAACTCCTAGAAATCCTAACAGCTTGTAAACTGGCTGGGATTTCTGGGAGTTGTAGGCCAAAACACCTGGGTTGAGAACCATGGAGCTACAGCCACGGCAGGAGGGTCTTTGATCTACTTCTGGGGAAAGACATTATGCATCCATGCCATAATTCATTCCAATGTGGGGTCCTGTGTAACAATGGTACTGTGTATTTGTCCTTTATTAAAAGTATATAGTATCTCGGCCATGGTTTAGATCGGGGTCCCCAAACTAAGGCCCGGGGGCCGGATGCAGCCCATCGAAGCCATTTATCCAGCCCCCACGGCACAAGGGCAGAAGGGGGTTGGGCTAAATGACCCAAGGGGTCTCTTCTTCTCTTACAACCATTATTATTATTATTATTATTATTATTATTATTATTATTATTATTATTATTAGAAATACAACAAGATGAGTCCACAGCAGATACTCTGCTGGCTGTTGTATTGGATCACACATCGGACACTTCCCAAGTGTCTAGGACTGTGTGATGTATCGGCAAATAATGTGCGCAGATCCCAGTAAGGTGGCCTTCTGCAGCTGGCAGATGGGGATTGTGTCAGCGCTGATTGTGTTTAAGTGCAAGCCAAGGTCTTTAGGCACTGCACCCAGTGTGCCGATCACTACTGGGACCACCTTGACTGGCTTGTGCCAGAGTCTTTGCAATTCGATCTTTAAATCCTCATATCGTGTCAGCTTTTCCAGTTGTTTTTCCTCAATCCTACTGTCACCTGGGATTGCAACATCAACAATCCATACTTTGTTTTTTAACACGATTGTGAGGTCAGGAGTATTGTGTTCCAAAACCCTGTATTATTATTATTATTATTATTATTATTATTATTATTATTATTATTATTATTATTATTATTATTATTAACATTGAGGCTGGGTGGCCATCTGTCAGGGGTGCTGTGCTTGTGCTTTCGGTGCACAAAGGCAGAAGGGGATTGGACTCAATGGCCCAAAGAGTCTCTGCCAATCCTCTTTTTATTATTATTATTATTATTATTATTATTATTATTATTATTATTATTATTGTTATTATTATTTATTATTATTTATTGCTTGGTGGCCAACTATAGTCCAGCCCTCCAACGGTCCGAAGGATTGTGAACTGGCCCCCCGTTTAAAAAGTTTGGGGACCCCTGGTTTAGATTCTACAGTCAATGATGAGAAATGCCCCTCCCAGGAAGGAATGCCCCGGCTAAGGGAATGGCTTTCCTTCTGCCTCCATCCTAAGATCTGTTCCTACAGGAAGAAAGGTTCTGTGGCAGTTGGAAGCCAAGACTCTGGGACAATAGGGCACCATTGTGTGCTCCAGTTTTGATTGCAATGGAGAGGTCTTCTTCTGTCCCAGACTCTCAGCAGAATTTGGTCCTGGATCACAAGGACAGCTTCAGGATAAGAATGACACCATCATTAGTAAGAATGAATATAGCATTTTTGAGCTGGCACATCTAGTCAGCCTCATGCCACTCATATGTGCCACGACAACAATAAATACTGGCCATAGTCCAGTTTTGTCATAATGACACGTGAGATCCCTCACACATGTAGCAGTATTTTTTTTGGCTTGTGTAGATGGAATTCTATGCAGATAATATTTCACATGCTGTTGAGCATCTTGGATGATTCACTCAACAGTATCTTTAGTAGTATATCTCTTCATTCACTGGCAAATAAGAACCAGTGTGTTTGTCATTACACAATGAAACAATAAGCAGCACACTAATATATACACAGTTTATTGTACAATATCAGTATTTAGAAGAGTGCTTTAGCAGAGCAACATGAATGTAGAAGTATACTATCTGAACATGATGTAGGATCCTGGCCAATATTTAAGACCCTTTGATGCTTAAAATCGTGTTTTTTAAATGAAGGATAAAGATTTGAGAGGAAGAAAATCAATCACTAAGTGGAAATGGCGAGTTCTTTGAATGAAACAGAAAGACAAAAAACTTTAGGTGCATTTTAAGGAGCAAGGACCATAAACAAATATGAAGGAGGGAGGGATTATTTGTAGATAGCTCCCAGGGCCGTAGCCAGAAAAAAATTTCGGGAGGGGTTTTGAAAATTTCGGGGAGGGGTTGAACCCCTGACCCACCCGCCTCCTGGGTTCAGACCTGTCAATATCTGCTTGAGATAGTGCCTGGAGGGACTCTTAATGTTTTATGTCTCATACACTTAGCATGGGGATTTGGTTAACCAGTTAAAATTCATGAGTAAACCAGGTTTTTTTTTTAACCTGAACAATTTCGAGGGGGGGGGTGTGAACCCCTACCCCCCCCCCCCTCGCTATAGGCCTGATAGCTCCATCTCAGCAAAAGCTTAGCTGGATCTTTAGTCTGCTCAAACACTGCTTTTTAGTTTGCAGTAGCCATCTGTAACACCACTAAGCAGCATGAACACTGGAAACCAACACGGAGGCCAATAAACAATCTAATATCTTTATTAAAGCAATAAAAGTTCTAAACAAAAATAAGCAGAGAATATAGTCAAGCAGTTGACCTTTTAGAAAAGATCAAAATTAGTCCAATAAAATGAAGTTATGTGTCCAGTATTAGAGTCTAAAGTCTATAATCCAAATAACCGAAACACACTCAAACTCTTTGGAAGTTTGAGTGGGGAAAGAACAAGGTTTCGCAGGAAGATTCTTGAAGTAAAGTCCAGAACAAGGATTCAAGGCTAGGCAAGGTATTTCGTGATGGATCTGAAAACGCAGTCCAATCTTGGCAAGGAGTGGGATGCAACTCCCGGACTACTCGTGAGTAAAACGCGCCGATGGGCCGCTTGGAAGCTCAGGAACAAGAGACGATGTTCTTTAGTCACATTGACTCCGCAACAGGGAAAGCTCAGCGCAGAACTTTTATTGAAGTTCAAGAGCTCCCCCCAAGCAGGTGTTTGACTCCCCAAATCTTCCCAGAGAATGGAGCTGTTTTCCAATCAGATGCCTGTCTCCCTGAAACTTCCCAAGAGAACCGATTTAGCCACAATTACCTCTCTCTGCTAATCTCACATTTCTCCTTAAACTCTGTCTTTGGGAGTGATCTGTTATGAGAAAAGCCCTTCTATCAAACACCAAACTTTCCGGAGAACCAGGCTCCGTTTCAAGGGCGTTCCTAATTGGCTCTGGCACGGAAATATCAACAGGAGACATCTGGAAAGGGACGGAATCTTGCTAAGATGGAAGAAAGCCCAAGTCCTCTTCAGTTTGATCTATGATGGCTGTGGGGTCATGGGCCAAAGGTGCCTGAGACATCACACCATCCATCATCCAACATATCCTGTTTTGGAGTCAGGTTGCATTGGCTGCCTCCATCCTATCAGCCACCAAAATTGCAATCACCATGTCCTGAGAACAGCATTTTGGCACAAAAAATTAATATTTTTATTGTGGTATTCTGTACAAAAAAAACCCTCAGGGCACTTTCTGAGAGAAAATAATATTTTGAGGCAGAAATATTGATACATCTTGATTAGATTACTGGAGCCTCCAGAGGCCTAGGGGATAAAAGCCTTGTGACTTGGTTGGGTTCCTGACCTGAAGGCTGCCAGGTTCGAATCCCACCCGGGGAGAGCGCGGATGAGCTCCCTCTATCAGTTCCAGCTCCATGCAGGGACATGAGCGAAGCCTCCCACAAGGATGGTAAAAACATCAAAACATCCGGGCGTCCCCTGGGCAACATCCTTGCAGACGGCCAATTCTCTCAGTCCAGAAGCTACTCCGGTTGCTCCTGACACAAAAAAAAAAATTAGATTACTGCAATGGTGTTGCTTTTGTTACTACATGGTGTTGCTTTTGAAGACTGTTCGGAAGCTTCAAGAAGTTTGCTACGTCAGCTCCACTGGCTGCCAGTTTGCTACTGAGCACAATTCAAAGTGCTGGCTTTAGCCTATAAAGCCCTAAATAGTTCTGTCCCAGATTACCTGCCTGAACACATCTCCCCCATGAACCATACCGGGTGCTAAAATCTCCTGGGGGGGGGGCTGCTCTCGATCCCACCTTCTTCATAGGTGCGGCTGATGGGAGCGAGGGACAGGGCCTTCTCAGTGGTGGCCCCTCGGCTATGAAACTCTCTTCCCAGTGAAATTAGATCAGCCCCCTCCCTCCTATCCTTTAGAAAACACGTTAAAAGCTGTCTATGGAACCAAGCATTTGGAGAGTTGCACAAGCCTATATACTGCTACGATTTTTATGGAAGAAAGGACTTACCGTAATTCCCAACTCTTTCCTGGATTGCAGTTTTAATCCCATTCAGTGCATGTTGTTTCTGGTTTGTGTATATATGAATATAAATCCCAGTAGATTTAAATAAAATTGAATCAATTTCCTACTTTTGGCATGCAGGACACAAAAATGCATTTTCAGCACCATATTCTGCGATGTTTATGTTATTGTTGTTTGTAATGTGTAAAAGCAGGATTCATCTCTTTTCAGATTTATTTATTATTTATTTATTTACATCACTTTTAATGTAAATTTATTTATTTACATCACTTCAGATCCTTCCTGAAATTACGACTATGAACATCTACAGATATGCATACTATGTATTGGCTTGCACTAGTCTTGTGTTGCTTATCATTGCCATTGCATCTCCATTTTGGATAGTTCAACATTTTGAAGATGGTGATCTCCATATGGGACTGTGGAATGTTTGCTTTCAGACTATCAGAATCTGTGCTTTTATTTCCAGCATCACAGGTAAAAACTGCAATGCTCCTGCATTTTATAGTCGTGGACTAAGCGGGTTTTGATTTTTATTACTGTCACTTGCCTTATAGTATTACACAGATGAAAACCAAGAAATATCAGAATGTGAACTAGATGGGAAAGGGTATTAATGAAAAGAGCACACAAAGAGGTTGCAGCAGTTTGTTTTTGCCTGAGTCTAATAGGAAAAGAAAGATTCAACATTTTCTGAATTAATTCTAAAATGGCATCTGTTATGGGAGCTATGCATTTCCATATGAGTCCAATATGACATAAGCAGTTTGACTAAAATGGTGCAGATACAGGAGATTTATATGCTTTTAAAACTCATTTAGTACATTGCGAGCCACTGAGCTGCTGAACTTGCTGACCGAAAGGTCGGTGGTTCGAATCCGGGGAGCAGAGTGAGCTCCCGCTGTTAGCCCCATCTTCTGCCAACCTAGCAGTTCAAAAACATGCACATGTGAGTAGATCAATAGGTACCGCTCTGGCGGGAAGGTAACAGTGCTCCATGCAGTCATGCTGGCCACATGACCTTAGAGGTGTCTATGGACAATGCTGGCTCTTCGGTTTAGAAATGGAGATGAGCAGCAACCCCCAGAGTCAGATATGTCTAGACAATGTCAGGGGAAACCTTTACCTTTACCCTTAGTACATTGCAGAAATCTCTCTGGTCTTGCTAATCATAGGAAGCACGCAGAGAATACAAAAGCTTCCCAGTAACCACTGTAAATATTATGCATCTGGTGTGTCTGACATGTTGAATGTGAAAAAGGTCTTTTAGGCTTGCAGATCTCCCTGTTCAAATATTACATTGAATGAATGCAGTTAGTATCTTGAATGCAAAAGATTTCAGATAGCTCTGGCAAAGTATCCTTTCTGAAAATCTAGAGAACAATAATTAAACAATGGCGGACTTGCATGTAACAGGCTAACAGCAAACCATAATTTGCTTTGGGCACAAACAAGAAAGTGCCCATATCATATGCCATGCTAAAATACTATCCCCATTCAATCTGCTCTTTCAATCCAAAATCTAGTTTCTATTTAGTTATTTCCTGGTTAGTTGTTTTGGGCAAACTGAGAGCTGTGTTTTTTCTGCAACATTAGTAAAGAACTTCAAATTTTGACCTTTTTTTAAAAAAAATTCTCCTCTTCCCTTCCAGCCAATCTGGGAGCTGCCCGAGTGCTTATGTTAATAGCCTTGGCCTGTTGTTTCCTTGCCTTGATCTTCTCTCAAGATCTTCTAGCACATTGTTTGAAAAAGAAGGTCCCTGAAGGCCTGATTTCTTCAGTGGCGTATTACCTTGGAGGTACTGGCAGGAAGGCAACCGACAGACTTATCACATGAGGCACAAAAAGCATCCTAGGATGCTTCTGTCCCAGTTCATTCATGGAACCCCATGCTATCCATCAGACGACAGAGGCTGAAATGGGGGAACAGCATGGTAGAACACTATGTTGCCAACACAGAGGTCTCCTGGTGTTCTGTAAGAAGCAATGGAGCTTTGGCAAACTCAATTCACATAAGTGATGTGGACAGTCTAAATACAGAGATTCTAATTTTTAACGTGGCTGAAATATACAACCATTGTAAATCCTCTCTCTTGCCTTTAGGACTCTGCATTTTGTGTTCACTTACAATTATGTACCTCCACCTTAGAGATATCATGCTGGAGATGGAAGTGCTACATGTGGCCCCAGGCTGGGTTTTTTTCATGAGCATCTTCACTTGTTTCCTGTGCTTAGTGTTGGGTAAGTCACATTAAATTACATTCCTTATTTTTTTTTCATTTTTTAAACCTTTAGGTGCTAACATGATTTTGCTGATTATGTCACCTATTACTTTTGCATTCTCTTTTTGTTATTGTTTTTAAAAATCACAATAGGACGTGTGCCGTCGCGCCTGGGGCTATAACTCTTAGTGAAAGAGGCATCTTTCCCCAGGGGATTGCTTCTTGCCCTCCTTTAGGGAAACTGGAACTCCCAAGAACCAAAACACTGTAGATAACTCAAAAACTGGGTTTATTGTCCACAAAGGGGTAAAAGAAAATATACATTACAGTCTTTGGTTGTTTTAAGTCCAAGGAGTTCTGAAGCTGCGAAGCTTTTCCAGTTCCCTCTTTCTCTGGCTGTGAATGCCGGAGCAAACTCAGCCTCAGTCCAATGACCTATGTCTGAAGACACAGTCTTCCTCTGTTGCCAGAGGACTGATATGAAGGTGCTTGAAACTCCTCAACGTCATTCAGGTTGGCCCTGAACATGAAGCGTAGGTCTCAAGGGTAAGAACCTCTGAATTGGTGCTGAGAGGTAACTTTATCAAGGGCTTTTAGAGCCAAGCCTCTCTTTCACGTCCATCCGATAGAGAGCTTGCTGGTGGAATGAAAGGAGGAAAGACTGTCCTACTCCAGGAAGAGGTGGAGCCAAACAATTGAGCTGAGTGAGCAATATAACAGGTGAAAACAACATTGATTGACAGATATAAATAACCAATCCAACTACATTTACAGGGTAAGGGCAAAATCAGGCATGATACAACAATTCAAATCTTGCAACTTATAGTTTGATATATAGATGGCGCCACTCGCGCTGTCACAGGACGGATAAAGCAATAGCATAAAACATTGAAATTCTGCTCAAAATACCTTCAAATGCCCTTCAGAGAAAATGAAGAACTTGAACACTGTACTTTTTAAATGCAAAATTTATACTCCTACTTGTTACATTGTCTGTTAAATTTAATTTAGTTGTATCTTGTTATCTTAGAAAGTGACACACTGCTTGAACTGCCATAGCTCAATGCTATGGAATCACTGGAACTATAGCTTCATAAGGTCTTTAGCCTTCTCTGCCAAATCCATCCAAGCAGCTGAAGTGATGGCAAATTGTACTTATTCTATAATGTATGACTTCTCAGTTAGAACCAAGCTAGAGAAGCTAATGAATTCAATGTCAGTGAGGCAGTGAATCCACTGCAAGGCTCCATCTGCACTTGGAAGGCACTATCCAGTGCCGAAACTCTCAGGTGAGACCTAGTTCAGGACCTTGGATAGCTCAGCTCAGGCTTAAATGCATTGCAGATGTCCCTTCACCCTGATATGAGAGGCAAAATGTACTCCTACAAATAGGATGCTCTAATGCAAAATTATAGGAATATTTAAACCAGGGGTCCTCAAACTTTTTAAGTGGAGGGCCGATTCATGGTCCCTCAGATTGTTGAGGGGCCGAATTATCATTTGGAAAAAAATGAACCAATTCCTATGCTCACTGCACATGTCTTATTTGTAGTGCAAAAGAAAGAAAGAAAGAAAAACAACAACAACCCAGCAACAATTATTTATTTATTTATTTACTGCATTTATACCCCACCCTCTCTCACCCTGAAGGGGACTCAGAGCGGCTTACAAGTTGTATGTACATACAATATATTATATTATTAGCATAGCACAATATTAGCATTATATAATACTATATTGTACTATACCATTATACCGTAATATTATTAGTAATATTACATTTAATATATAATATATAATTAATATTATCATATTATACAATATTATTATATTGTATTATTATTATTAGCTGCCCTGAGTCCCCTATTGGGTGAGAAGGGTGGGGTAGAAATACTATAATAAATAAATAAATATTATATTGTATTACAATATAATATTATTATCAATATTATATGTATACAGAATATATTATATTATTACCATATCATTAATTTACAATATTTCATTTACAATATTAGTAAATAAAAGAACAATACAATATTTTAAAATAAAAATAATTTTAACCAACATACTGTAAACCTATCAGGATTGCAGTGGGAAGTGTGGACCTGCTTCTGGCCAATGAGATAATCAAGTAGGATTGTTGTTGTGCCTTCAAGTCATTTCAGACTTTGGATGAGCCTAAGTCTAAAACTGAGGGTGGGGGCCAGGTAAATGGCCTTGGGGGGCCGCATCCGGCCCCCGGGCCTTAGTTTTGGGACCCCTGATTTAAACAGTAGTACTATTTATTTGTACTTTTTTTTCCAGGTACACTTCGGTTACTGTGGCAGAAGTATCTGGTCCAAGTAAAGAAAAAACGGAGAACCACAATAATGTTAGTAGAGGGAGAAGCTCCTCTTGGCATCCATGAGATGTATCCCTAAACACAGGATTTCCCACTCTGAGCCCAGTAACAAGGTTATAGGGTCTGACTGGACAAAAATGGACAATTGAAAAGGTGCTGTCACTTAGCCAAAAGCAATTTGAAATGTGTAAGTGTCTCAGTGAACTATTCACCTCCATCTGCAACATTTGGAAGATCATCAGCCAATGCTAATTTACTGAAATGGTTTACGATATTCTGCTTTCCCTGTAGAAGGAGGGAATTCTCCACTTCTACCCACTGCCTCATGTAGAAAATATATTTTCCCATTCCCCGGATCATTTTCACAATAACATTTACACAATACAATTGTAAATAAATACCTTGACAAATGTATCCTACTCCATGGAACTTACCCTAATGATTGCTCCCAAATGTCCTCTTTGACCCAATCATCTGTTAAATTTCTCTTTGGTTTCTGAGTTAATAAAAGTTGCAAGAAATTCATCAATTACATTTGACTTCTAGTCTTTTCCTCGCCACTGTAAATCAGATGAATATGTATGTATTGCAGGACTGTGATTTATTCCTTCAACCTCCTACCTTCTCTGTGATCACTCAACAACTGGTCTGAATCTGAATACTTATGAAGGGCTTCTAAAATTCAACCAAAGCCCAATGGGGCCCTAAAATAGTGGTCTTCAAGGTCTGGCTCTCGAAATGTTTTGGACTCCAACTTCCAGTATCCTTTACCATTGGCTATGCTGTCTGGTGCCAAAAGTCCACAGGAATTAATGTTGACAAGTACTTATCTAGGGGCATAGATTACCCTTGTTCTGATCAACACAACTTTTTGAAGTCTTGTCTATCATATTTATCTATCTTATCTACACCAGTTTTGGACTTCAACTTCCAGAAATCCCAGCCAACTTACCAGCTGTTAGTAACTGTGGGAGCTGAAGACCAAAACACCTGTAGGCTCAAAGGGTGGGAACTAGTGATCTACACACAGACTGGTAGTTTTAAATACTGGGAGAAAACTACACAAATTTTCTCAATGCTCTGTTATTTTTCTCTGTGAAGATTCTTTCCATCCCTAAAGCCTCTTAGGTTTGGAGACATCACTAAATTATCCATAAATAACTAAGCAGGAGATGTAGAATATGGGCCACCATCTGTAATAAAAGTAACATCGCAATCATTTGACAAAGAGAACGTTGTCAGGGTCTTTAGCCAGATAAAATAGACAATTTATTATGGGAAATTGGGTTTTAATAATACTGTGCTACTGTCTAAAGACTGTCATGAAAAATATTCAGTGAATGGAACCTTTTAAAGCTGAGGAAATGATGATTTCCTCTTAATTCTGTATTTTTAGTAGGCAGGGTCCTGAGAATGCTTTGTCCTTGATGGGATAATAATCCAAAGCAAACTGGGTTCAAAGTTTTAGCCATATGTGGAAAAGAAATGTGGTTCAAAGAGACTTCACGAAATCGAGGTTCACTTTAAAGAAGGTAGCCGTATGATACTACATCTCATCTCTATGACAAAAAACTCGATTTGGGATACAGTATAGGAGAAATCCGAATTAAAGAAGAAGATGTTTTCCAGAGTGAGAGCTTATAAATCAGCAAGCCGTAAAAACCTAGACGAAATAAAAGCAACAAGAAATTATTATTATTTTTTAAAATGATGGTTACCAAATTTGTTGGAAATTTTCTATTGAAAGGATCAACTTCATCTTATCTACATATTATGTAAAATGAAGAAGTGGGGTTTTTTTGTGTGTGTCAGGAGCAAAGTCCTTATAGATGACCACTGGTGTGGTCATCTATAAGGAGGTTGCCCAGGGGATGCCCGGATGTTTTACCATCCTGTGGGAGGCTTCTCTCATGTCCCTGCATGGGAAGCTGGAGCTAACAGATGGGAGCTCACCCTGCTCCCTGGATTTGAACCGTCGACCTTTAGGTCAGCAGTTGCATTGGCACAAGGGCTTAACCCAATGGGCTACTAGGGGCTCCTTTGAACAAGTCTGGTATAGTTTGAATGCTGGTCTACAGCTCTGGAGACCAGAAATTAAATCTTTACGTGGTCATGGAAACCTCCTGGTCTGGAAAGTAAACAACAACAGCAAAAGCAACAACACTGATATAAGCAAAGGACTGGATTAGAACCTAAGACTAAGAGTGCTTTCGTATTTCTATGCCTTCTTGGAGGTATGGGTGGTACTTCCTTGGCTTTCTAAAGTATTGGTGCTCAATGCAAACATTGAAATAAATATGTAGTACAACCACGTATCCCTGTAACTGGTACCTACAGTTTCATTTATCTCCATTTGACAAAATATTCTCTCTAGCACTTCTTAGGTTCCTGTAGCACAATGCTATGGTCTGCTTTTCCAAGAAGTTGTTCTTTCAATAGGGTTTGTCATTATCCATGATTTTAGCTACATCCAGGAATGTATCTACAGCATATGTGGAGCTTGTTTCCAAAAGGTACCAAATCCATCTGAACAAATTTTACAGAAATTGGAAAGAACATGCTGAGGATATGCTTTTTTAAAGCCATAAACACAATTTTCCAAGCCTTGTACCAAAGTGATTTGACACATTTTGATAGCTTTGATCTGTATGTTATATCAACAAGTTACTGCCACCTACAACTCATTAAAAATCAGATTTTGCATATTTTGGAAGTAAACTCCATATATATGGGAATCATACTGTTCACATATCATTGGGATTCACATTCATCAGACGCATTTACCTGTAAGACAGGAGACACCGCAAACAACCCAGCTTAGTAAAAAAGCCCATTGATTCGGAATTTGTTCCATATCAGGATCCGCTATATCATTAAGAGAGGTATCATAAACTAGTACAGCGACCATCACACAGAAACCTATAAAACAGGAAGTCAATTAAAATCCTGAATATGTGGTCATTTTCAGGAGTCAGTTGGACAGACAATAATGACAACACATCTCAGCCAGACCTCAACCCCTGATTTTCTGGCCCCTGAAGTTCACTTCTTATGTAGAATTCATTTGTATGGAGGGAACAAAATGTTGTAGGAACATCACCAGTACATTACTAGAACCACAAGTTCTGAAGGCACACCGGAAGGGGTGCAACTGTTGAGTTTAATATTAGGCTCCTCGGATATTTTGGAGGTCTGTATTCTGAACCCACATAGAAAAAGAACATCCCTTAAAATGTTTGGAGGCGGGGTGGATTTTCTCTATGCTTTGGGTTTCCAAAAAGGCCCCTTCTTAGCCCAGATTGGACCCAGATACCTGTAAAATGTAGTAGAAATGCCCCCAGGGATATTGTGGAACATTTGGTGACAATTTTGTTTTTGAGCCTTGCGGTTGTGAAGAACCCAACAAGCATAGTAAAAAAAATGCACTTCATATATGCCCCTAGACTGGATTTGAGGGGCATAATAATCCAAGATGTATAATTTAAAAAAAAGGGTTAGCACTTGGTGATAACCAGACAGCAATCCAAATGTCTCATGCAAATCCCAAAGTAATATACTGCAGGAGTAGCCAGAAAGTTACAAGTAGAGCATAAGTTCACAAGCAAAAGTATACTTAGTAAAATTTGAGCAAGAATATAGAAACAAGAACATAGAAAACTTCCAGGATACCTAAATCCAAATTCAAGGCTTGACTTGAAACAAGAAGCAGAGAACTCAGGCCTAGTTTTTTCACTTGAATGCTACGTTGCCTGAACTAACTCTTAAACAACTTTCTAATTATCCAGTATTACAAAACTCTAAAATCAAAACAGTAGATGGGAACCAACACTCTGAGGGCACAGCTAATGACTAAACAAAGGATGCCCCCAGGCAAGAGACAAAAACCTTTCCAATGCTAATTAGGGTGATTAACTGAAACATTAATGCTGGCTTCCCAGTGACAAAGGACTCTTGCCACACCTTGGACTCTACACAGATATATATTCTTTCCTTTCCTTACTTAGTTAATCCATACCTCACAACCTCTGAGGATGCCTGCCATAGATGTGGGCGAAACGTCAGGAGAGAATACTTCTGGAACATGGCCACACAGCCCGAAAGACATACAACAACCCTATGATCCCAGTCATGAAAGCCTTCGACAACCCAACTGTCTAATTAATAGACACCCATGAAGTCATTTCTTTTCCCACAAATTCTCTCCTCAACTTTCCCACATAAGTGCTCTGATCAAAGCTGCCTATTTCCTGCTCTAATCTGTAAACGAAGACTTTTGTTGATCTCCATAGCTCCAGGTATTTTTCCCTGGGATCCTTCCATATCACTTAGCTCTTTGCCCAACTCATCTAATGTAGCAGTTTCTGGCTCCTCTGACTGACCTTGGAGTCTTGCACTTTCTGAGTCAGGTTTTTCCCAAAGAGAGCCATCATTTCCCTGACTTGAATTTTCATTACTTTGTCCTCCAATTCTCTCTAAACCATCAGTGAACCCATCAGCCTCAGGCTGTACTATAACAGTCACCTTTAATCAATACTTTCAAATCCTCCTGATTTGACAGGGACAGTCCCAGTTCATCTAATTTGAAAGTGTCCCTCTTTCTTTCTCCTCTTCCCACTTTGATCCCTTATGCTTTTCTTAACTCTACTACTGCAAACTGAGTTCACAACTTGTGAAAAAGTAGTTTATATTCAATTCATCAAGGGTGGAGAGAGAAGAATGTGATCTTGCCCCTTCCCTGTAAATTCAGGACAAAATAAACAGCCGTAGCCTTACCTAGTTGGTGCATTGCTTTCATCAATTACTTTTGCTACCCTGGCCACAGTGATGTTTGGCATTTGTTTCCTAGTATTCAGTTAACATGGTGCTGATCACTTTCCGGTCAGTTTTTTACTGAGATTTTTTGTAAAAGGTAGCAAACTAGGGAAATTAGGAAGTAATCCACTACATTGCCTCCTCTTGAAAATATATATATATATATATATATATATATATATATATATATATATTCTATAATATGTCTAGAGGTGTGAAATTTGTAAATTATTGGAGGGCTTTTTTTGTCCCATTTTGGCATTTTTCACAGTCCATGACCTCTCTGCATGGTGATCTCAGGACAGCACGATTGTCCCTGGACCTGCCTCATTTGCCATCTCATTTATAGCTGTTATGGCTAGTAATAATCACTGATGGTCTTACCTGAAATAAAGTTGAATATTGCAGCCATAGGGGCTTCTGGGAAAAAGTTGTCAGACCAGTTAATCAAAAACTCCCATTCTGTTGAGCACAGTATGGCCAAAGAACACCAAAAAGAGCCAAGTAACAAGAAGCTCCGGACCACGTCTATATTAACTGAAAGAGAGGATTAACTTAGACTTAACTCACATAAACAATGGAACTGAACAGATCTCTTGTAAAAGAGTACTCTAGATTTTAGTAATAAAGCTAAATCTGCATTGAAAATCCTGAGAAATGCACATGTCGTTAGTCACATCTCAGTCAACAAAGCATTTTCTGAATCTAACTTCTGGAAGCCTGGCTCTACACTGTAGAATTAAAGTACTTTGATACCACTTTAACTGCCATGGTTGAATGGTTTGGTATTGAGATTTGTTATTTAATGAAGCACCAGTACTCTTTAACAGATAAGGCTAAAAATCTTGTGAAAACTACAACTTCCATGATTCCATAGCACAGCTAAAATGGAGCCAAAGTGCATTAATTCTGCAATGTAGATGCGCCCAAACAGAAACTTGCTATTAAAGGTGGAAATTAATTAAGTAATTAATGAAATTTATTTATTATTACCCTGCCTTTTTCCAGTATAAGGACTCAAGGTGGTTAACAATAATATGAGACAATGAAATAAGATGGGATAGGTCCCAAACCCACCCCACCCCACACACACATATATACAAAGATCAATTCAATATGTTTCTGAAAAATGTTTTCTTCAAAACTAACAATATCTTTTATGGGTGTGCAGAATTCCATTTGGTAATTTGGAATTTGTGAAAATTCAGAAATCCAGCAACTGGATAGGCAAAAATGGATCAGGCAGAACCCAGCTGAAGCCTGATGGGCCAGAGAAACGAGACTCTAAATTTTCCCCATTGGTACCAATGGATCAAATCTTACCGGAATGAAAACAGCACCCCCCCTTCCCGATTTTGGGAATTTCCCAGAAAATTAAACAAAAGGCAGCTGAAAATGGAACCGAAAATGGTACAGTTTTTGGGTGTTGCGCACATCCCTAATATCTTTATGTAGAATGAAACAACCAGGTCAAATAAAAAGCCTCACCCAACCCAACCCAATCAATCAATCACATCTCAATACAGGTATGTTTTACATTCTCTGATGATGTCGTAATTGCAGCTGTGCTCCGTGCAAACCGACCATAAACCAGTGATAAAGGGTTTTTCAGGATCTTCTAGATACAAAATCCATCCAGAACAGAATTCAGCAATGGAGAGTAGCACAAAATTGATGCAGGAAAAGATGCAGCTCAGTAGCCTGTAGGTAAGCATGAGATGGGTATATCCTTAGTCCCAGTTGTTTGCACCGGTTGCAGTCAGACAAAACAGAGTGCTCTCACAGATAAGGAGGAATAATTTTGTGGAAGAATATTTAGTTTCAGCTGCAGTGGATTTAGATCCATCAGTGGCCTCAATTGAATCCTCTACTCTTGGGCTCCAACTGTCATGGAACCTTCGGTCTATGGAAGAGAATGCTTAGGAGGAAGAGGAAAGGAGAGGTCTTTACTCAACAACTATTGAAGATGCCTTGTTTTATTTTTGTGTTTTGTCTAAGCTGGTTGTAGGATTGAAACAGCTACTATGTTTAGTTTACATGGGAATGTTGACTATTTCTTCAAGGTTGTGCACCACCAACAACAACCTTGTCTTTCCATGTCCAGACAACAGTGTGGCTTAATTTCAATACAATGCTTCTTACAAAATTAACCAAAAAAAATTCCCCTCCTTTTTTTAGTGGAAAATGTACTTTTTGCCTCCCTGGCTGAGTTCTTAATTATTTAAGGCCCTTGTGCAGGGAAAATACCAAATTTTATGAAGTCCTATGTAAAGGGCACTTGTGGTTCCTATCTTGGGAGAAAGGATACAAACCAAATATGGGTAAATAAAAAGTGCTCCCGGTGGTGCAGTGGGTTAAACCGCTGAGCTGCTGAACTTGCTGACCAAAAGGTCGGCGGTTCGAATCTGGGGAGCAGTCCCAGCTTCTGCCAACCTAGCAGTTCAAAAATATACAAATGTGAGTAGATCAATAGGTACTGCTCTGGCGGGAAGGTAATGGCCCTCCATGCCATCATGACCTTGGAGGTGTCTACGGACAATGCTGGCTCTTTGGCTTAGAAATGGAGATGAGCACCAACCCCCAGAGTCAGACATGACTAGACTTAATGTCGGGGAAAACCTTTACCTTTACCATTAGTGTGCTCCTATAGTTTGTTTATTTTTTTTTCTGTGTTTATTTTGAAATTCAGTATAATATACCCTACGCAATAAAATGCCATGTACACATAGAGTGGATACAAACCATATATATTGGAACAACATATGTGCACTATATAATAAACTGCATACATGGAAATTATACAACTGTGTAATAAAGATGTGTCAGATGAAATTCAAACATAACTCTATTGAGATTATGGGACTTGTCTTCATGAGTGAATTAAGTTTCACACAAACGCATACATGTATTATGTAACCTCAAAATTATCCTTGGTAATAAAGGTAGGGTTGCAGTCCTGTCGCCCTATAGATATTGTAGAGTTGTGTATCCCAGAAGCTTTATTCAGCAAGCATAGTCAATGGCTGGGAGAATCAGTCCAACAGTCAACTGAGAAAACATACAATGAACATTTTTTTTCGGAGTCCAAAAAATGTGTTCTTGAAAAAATCTGTCTGATGGATGAACATTCAACAATGAGTCACTTGATGGAAAATATCTCAAGGAAGCTGGTCCAGGCTGTGGAACTGATTTGCAACTTTGCATGCCCATCGACCAAAGGGAGTCAGGCACCTAGGTTCCTTATGACTTCATTGTGAGTTCACTGCTGCTCATTCTTCTGCATTCACATCCTGAACACTTTTCTCCGGTTCAACATTAGGACTTGAGCTTGTAGAGCCACCCCAGAAAGAATACTTGTGGGCAAAATAATTGTAGCCACCTGGATGAGAAATGAGCAAAGAGAGGTGAGATTATATGCAAGTATGTAACAGCGCTCTATACAGTCATGCCGGCCACATGACTTTGGAGATGTCTATGGATAACGCCGGCTCTTTGGCTTAGAAATGGAGATGAGCACCAACCCCCAGAGTCAGACATGACTGGACTTAACTTCAGGGGAAACCTTTACCTTTACCTATGTAGCTTAGTACAGCAAAACTAGCTAGCAAACTCATTGTGACAGTCTCCACAGTGTATTTCCCCAAAGATGTCATGGCTCATGTCTTTGTTACATGCCTTCAAATCAACTCTGACTGGCTTTTCTTATCAATGTTTATTTACAAGGGGTTTCTCTTTGCCTTACTTCAGAGTTGAGAGACTTGCCAAAAATTACACAATGAGTTTTCATGCCTGAAAGGGAATTCAAATCCTGGTCTCCAAGAATTTTAGTTCAACACTCTCACCCTGACATTGTGCTCAGTGTAAGCGGATATACACATATTCAGGGCTGTAGCCAGAAACAAATTTTGGGGGCAGTTTGAAACCTTTTTTTTAGCGAATCATGAAGAGTAGTTCCATAACACAAAATAATTTAAAAATCAGGCTCCATCAATAAACCTCAATGAACACTCAAAACAGATAAACTTCAGTGGACACTCATGGTGATTTGGTTAACCAGTTAAAATGCATGAGTAAACCAGGTTTTTTTAAAAACTGAAAATTGGGAGGGGGGGGGTTGAACCCATAACCCACCCGCACCCCCTGCACATACTCAAATACTTGATAAAATTGTTTATTAAGCAATATTTCTTAGTCTTCGGGCCACCTGAGGACAGCTGCCTTTGCCCAATGAGAGGGCTGGCCTTGGCTAACAGATAAGTTCAATTTTAAGTAGTCAAGGTCATCTTTCCCAAACCGAGTCCACTCCAGTATACTCACCTGCCATGAAAAGCATCACACAGGAAATGTAAGTGAGGATAGCACCCCACTTCCTGGAGTACCCACTCACATTCGCTTTCCTTTGATGAATATAGATTTCAAAGAGCACGAGTGAAACCATGGTACAAATCCCTAAAAGATACAATGGAAACAGTTAGATATCGACCTGGAGGATTTAATAACAATGTGTTAGACTTAATTTCTCAGATCCCTTGAGCTCTGGTTTTGAGGGAAAGACAAAGTTACAACAATAACAGCAGCAGAAACAACAACAGCCACTACTTTTCTCTACATGAGCTCAGGGATGAGAGGATGGATCAGGCATGCGCTGCCAACATTGTCACTTCCAACGGGCCTTATAGTTCAATGTGAGCTCTGGCCATCACAGGTACCCTGTTCTAATATCATCAACATAGGCATCCATGCAGCTGAGAAGAAGGTGGGGAGATCGTAGGTGTCTCTGCTGGTGTCTGAACAGGGTGTTCATGACAGCCAGGAGCTCTGTGCCTACTGGGAGCAGTGACAGAGGGTGAGGTGATGGTCCAGCTGTGCTAATAATAATAATAATAATAATAATAATAATAATAATAATAATAATAATAATAATAATAATAATGATGATGTGCAAGGAAACCGACGAAACCATTGATCATCTCCTCAGCTGCTGTAAGAAAATTGCACAGACAGACTACAAACAGAGGCACAACTACGTGGCCCAAATGATTCATTGGAACTTATGCCTCAAGTATCACCTTCCAGCAGCAAAGAACTGGTGGGATCAAAAACCTGCAAAAGTATTGGAAAATGAACATGCAAAGATACTATGGGACTTCCGAATCCAGACTGACAAAGTTCTGGAACACAACACACCAGACATCACAGTTGTGGAAAAGCAAAAGGTTTGGATCATTGATGTTGCCATCCCAGGGGACAGTCGCATTGACGAAAAACAATAGGAAAAACCCAGCCGCTATCAGGACCTCAAGATTGAACTTCAAAGACTCTGGCAGAAACCAGTGCAGGTGGTCCCGGTGGTGATGGCACACTGGGTGCCGTGCCAAAAGATCTCAGCCGGCATTTGGAAACAATAGACATTGACAAAATTACGATCTGCCAACTGCAAAAGGCCATCCTGCTAGGATCTGCGCACATCATCCGAAAATACATCACACATTCCTAGACACTTGGGAAGTGTTCGACTTGTGATTTTGTGATATGAAATCCAGCATATCTATCTTGTTTGCTGTGTCATAAAATAATAATAATAATAATAATAATAATAATAATAATAATAATAATAATAATAATTTATTTTTATACCCTGCCCCATCTCCCCAAAGGGACTCGGGGCGGCTTACATGGGGCCAAGCTCGGACATCAGCAATATAAAAACAGAGCAATAAAACCAGTCAATCAACAATAAAAACAGGTCATAAAAGATCAAACACAAAAAAATAATAATAAAATCTTGGGTTGGCTTGGGCAGTCTTGACCCAGATGGATTACATGGACCACAATCTTGGCATTGCAACGGTTGGCAGAATGCATATGGCCACCTTCAGGGTTGGTCTGGGACATTTATAGATTCTTTGGCCAATGCAGCATTTTCTCATTAGTAATGCCTACTAGACTATGGAGCATCCTCTTTTAAGAATTGTATTTCCCTTCTTCTCTTCTTCCCTTCAAAATGTGCTTAATTTGTCTTTTATGCTGTCTGATCTTTAGAGTTTTGCTTTATGATGGTGCTTGGAGCCACCATGGTGCAGTGGATTAAACTGCTGAGCTGCTGAACTGGCTAACCAAAAAATTGGTGGTTTGAATACAAAGCACCCCCGACAGATGGCCATCCAGCCTTTAAGCAGAGGCTGGATGGCCATCTGTCGGGGATGCTTTGAATACGATTTCCTGCGTCTTGGCAGGGGGTTGGACTGGATGGCCCATGAGGTCTCTTCCAACTCTACTATTCTATGATTCTATGAATCTGGGGAGTGGAGTAAGCTCCCACTGTCTGCTCCAGCTTCTGCCAACCTAGCAGTTCAAAAACATGCAAATGTGAGTAGATCAATAGGTACCACTCTGGCGGGAAGGTGATGGCACTCCATGCAGTCATGTCAGCCACATGACCTTGGAGGTGTCTACAGACAACGCCGGCTCTTCAGCTTATAAATGGATATGAGCACCATCCCCCAGAGTTGGACACAACTAGATTTAATGTTAGGGGAAAAGCTTTACCTTTACCTTGGAATCTATTCTAATTTTTTGAGTAAATTAATTCTTAAAATTAGTCTTACTTCTATTACTTTAATACATTTATGAAATACTTAGGGGGAGCATATCAGCCAAAACATACTATATAAATGAAGCATAACTCTTCTTTTCCTCTTCTTTCTCTGAAACCATTGCACCCCAAATGTAATTAAGTCAACAATTTGGAAAGATTTGTCCGGATTCTTGATGCTACCTGCAAGGATGCTAAGGATAGAAGTCATCAATGCGGTTATAAAGAAGTGGAACTTGAAGATGACAATCATGTCCCATGGCACCGTTGACACCAGAGCTATGGTGGAAAGCAGGAAAGCAAGTACCATGAAGAGTCGGGTGAAACTGAAGAACACTGAAAGAAAAAGGAAAGCAAAGGAACTACCAAGATGATCACCATCTAACTCCCACTGTGAAAACTCACTCAACGAACTCATCACTTTATCTTGTTATGGAAATATTGATATTTCTGAGTCATGAAAAATATTTATTTGCTTATTGTAGATAAGTTCCGAATTCTCCATCTTGCAGAGTGCAAAATTCATTTATGTTTCATATACATCATCTAAAGCTGGGGTCCCCAAACTAAGGCCCGGGGGCCGGATGCGGCCCTCCAAGGCCATTTACCTGACCCCTCAGTTTTAGACCGCCTCACCCAAAGTCTGAAATGACTTGAAGGCACACAACAACAACAATCCTACTTAACTTGACTATCTCATTGGCCAGAAGCAGGCCTACACTTCCCATTGAAATCCTGATAGGTTTATATTTTATTTTAAAATATTGTATTGTTCTTTCATTTACTAATATTGTGCTATGGTAATAATTGAATATATTGTGTATACATATAATATTGATACAGTAGAGTCTCACTTATCCAACTTTCTGGATTATCCAACGCATTTTTTTAGTCAATGTTTTCAATATATCGTGATATTTTGGTGCTAAATTCATAAATAAAGTAATTACTACATACCATTACTGCGCATTGAACTACTTTTTCTGCCAAATTTGTTCTCTAACATGATGTTTTGGTGCTTCATTTGTAAAATCATAACCTAATTTGATGTTTAATAGGCTTTTCCTTAATGCCTCCTTATTATCCAACATATTCGCTTATCCAACATTCCGCTGGCCCGTTTATGTTGGATAAGTGAGACTCTACTGTACTAATATTGTAATGTAATACAATATAATACTTCACTTTACTTCACTTCACTTTACTTTATTTCTTAATTAGTCACTCTCCACCAGAGTGCTCCAAGCGACTTACAATTTAAATATAAAATTACAATTACAATATAAAAACATTCAACAGTGACTGTTTGGCAAATACTAATAATTATACAATATAATAATATTAATTATACATTATATATTAAATGTAATATTACTAATAATATTATGGTAGTGGTATAGGACAGTATAATAATATATAATGTTAATATTGTGCTATGCCAATAATAATATAATATATTGTATGTACATACAAATTGTAAGCCGCTCTGAGTCCCCTTTGGGGTGAGAAAGGGTGGGGTATAAATGTAGTAAATAAATAAATAAATAAATAGTTGTTGTTGGGTTGTTGTTTTTTTTGCACTACAAATAAGTATGCAGTGTGCATAGGAATTTGTTCTCTTCCCATGACCTTGTAGCACCTTAACTTCCTTCTTGTTTACAAGTTCCACTCAGTGCACTTTGCCCAGCTCATTTTATGTTTTTATTGCTGTGTTTCTCAAGTGTTTTATAATGATTGTGATTTTTAATGCCTTTTAAATTTATTTGTCTGTTTTTGTATTTGATATTATTGTATGTTGGTTTTATATCTGTAAGCCGCCCCGAGTCCCTCTGGGGAGATGGTGGCGGGGTACAAAAATAAAATTATTATTATTATTATTATTGTTCGTATTTTTTTTTCAAATGATAATTCGGCCCCTCAACAATTTGAGGGACCATGAACTGGCCCTCCACTTAAAAAGTTTGAGGACCCCTGATCTAAAGTTATCGTTATACACAATATTTTATATAATTCTGTAAACGAAACACAGTTTGTGTGCATTGAACCACCAGAGAGCAAAGCTGTGACCATGTCAGCTACTCATGTCGACAATTTCTGAATCTGGAGCATTATGCAATGTTTTGGTACCAGATTAGCAATAATGTACTAGTGGTTGCTCTGGATCACACTCATGATCTTATTCTTTTGGGCGAAGCATGAATGCAATGAAGTAAAATCTGTTCTCTGCAAAGGAAGTGAGGAAAACAGTTAATTTTATCATGGGCTGCTGCTAACTAGGAGTAGTAACTCATATGAACTCATGACTATAAATCCTTTCCTAGTTTGCAACAAAATATATTTATTTATTTATTTATTTATTTATTTATTTATTTATTTATTTATTTATTTATTTACAGTATTTATATTCCGCCCTTCTCACCCCGAAGGGGACTCAGGGCGGATCACATTATGTACATATAGGGCAAACATTCAATGCCCATAAACACATCAAACAGAGACCGAGACAGACAGACACAGAAGCAATTTAACCTTCTCCTGAGGGGATGTTCGATTCTGGCCACAGGGGGGAGCAGCTGCTTCATCATCCACTCTGACGGCACTTCCTCATTCCAGGTCATAAATTAGTTAAACTTGCCTCCCCACTTTTATAAGTGGTACCTTATTTCCTACTTGATAGATGCAACTATCTTTTGGGTTGCTAGGTCAGCAACAAGCAGGGGCTATATTTTATTTTTAATTGACAGGTGCTCACCCTGCCACGGGCTGGCCTCGAACTCATGACCTCATGGTCAGAGTGATTTATTGCAGCAGCTGTTTACCAGCCTGCACCACAGCCCAGCCCCATTTCATTTCCTTCCTCTTCCCTCTCTCTCTTTTTTTTAAAAATAATATTTTCCAACATACATTTATATTAAATTCAGTGTCTGCTGTCATTTGGTGATAAAACCCACAATGCTAATTTTCATTTTGCCCCCCTTTAACTTACCATCAAAGGTTGCCAAAAAGTGACATCCGAATTTACTAGAACAGAAGGTCCAAAGGCCAATGAGGAGGAAATCTACACCAGAATAATAAGCAGTCCAGCTGGGAGACAGGAGACTAATCAGGATCAATATGAAATTAACAAAAGCAAGGGCAATACTTAAGGTCCTATATGAAACTATTGAACAAAATGAAGCGACTGGCATCTTCTCTTACATGAACTTTAAAACCAAGCCTGTGAATGTGGATGATCATGTGAATGCCTTCTCAAGAACCTTAATAGTATCCTAGGAAGATGCAGGGAAAGAGCAGAGAAGATTTGGAGGAGTGGTAGTTCAGGAGCGTTGGAGATATCCTATTCTGGTTGAAAGGGTGGCAATTGCATGACTCCTCATACTGCCTGAGACTTCAACTGTCACGGAACTTCTGTTCTGGTCCTGGAATTGAACTGCATGGAACAGCCACCCAAAGCATAATAAGGATGTTAAAAAGCCAGTTTTGATTGCATTTGGGATTTTATTTTGAGGACAGATTTATTTATTTATTTACAGTATTTATATTCTGCCCTTCTCACCCCAAAGGGGACTCAGGGCAGATCACAATGTACACATACATGGCAGACATTCAATGCCATATGAACATAGAGACAGAGACAAAGACAGAGACACGGAGGCAGTTTAACCTTCTCCAGCTTCCAGCTTCCTGGGGGTTATGCTTGATTCCGGCCACAGGGGGAGCAGCTGCTTCATCATCCACTGTGACACTGAGTCCTTGGAAACTTCCTCATTCCAAACACTGCTGGATGATTTTTATGGTGTCGTAAATTAGTTAAATTAGCCACCCCACATAAGTGTTACCTAAATTTCCTACTTGATAGATGCAACTATCTTTAGGTTGCTTAGGTCAACAATGAGCAGGGCTATTTTTAATTTTAATGGTCGGGTGCTCACTCCGACACGGACTGGCCTCGAACTCATGACCTCTTGGTCATAGTGATTTATTGCAGCTGGTTACTAACCAGCCTGCGTCTCAGGGATGAGCTCAGCAGCTTCGTGAGAAAGCCTTATATGGCTCAGGTCTAGGCTATTTGAAGGTCTAGGCTGTATCTTTCTGCATGAGCCTGTCTAAACACAATGACCCTCACGACAGACATTTCTATCCTACTGTCTTCAGAGGTGCCTGTGATAGAAAAGTTGCAGAGTTTTCTCTGTGGTTTCTCCCATCCTTTGGAACTATCTCTCCAAGGAACTTAGGATGCCTCTTTCTTTGCTGTTATATTTTGGCAGTAAGTTAAGACCGTTCTGTTACTTTGATTATTTTTTCTTACAGTGCTGTACTATTTCAGAGTCCGCATTATGTAGTGGTTTCAGCATTAGATTGCAACTCTTTGAGCCAGAGTTTCAATCCCTATTCAGTCATGAAACCCACTGGGTGACCTTGTGCCCAAAGTAACCCAGTCATGCTCTCTCAATGTCAAAACTATTCTGAACATATCTTGCCAAGAAAACCTGTTCACAGGGTCTCCTTACGGTCTTTATAGGTTGAAAATGACTTGAAGGCACACAACAACAGAAGCAGTGGTTTTTAAGTAATCATTACATAGTGTTGTTTCTGTTAGTTTAATACTGTTTCAATGTCAACATTTGTGTCTTTTTAACTGTATGTGCTGTTATTGGAATTTTGTGAGTTGCCTTGAGTTCCTATCCGAACTCTTAAATGCTCAAAACAAAGTAAATAATACCATTGATATAATGAAGGATTTAAAATTGTGCAAGTGTAATTATTTTTCATGGACCTAAATCCTATTCTTAGTCACAACTAGACCTGAATTTACCCTATGTGTAAACTCCCTATTCAGCAACTGATTGAATGGTTTTGTTGTTGTTTATTCATTCAGTCGTTTCCGACTTGTTGTGACCTCATGGATCAGCCCACGCCAGAAATCCCTGTTGGCCATCACCACCCTCAAGCTCAAGCCAGTCACTTCAAGGATATCATTCATCCATCTTGCTCTTGTTTGGCATCTCTTCCTTTTTCCTTCTATTTTCCCCAGCATCATTGTCTTCGCCAAGCTTTCCTGTCTTCTCATGATGTGGCCAAAGTACTTCATCTTTGCCTCTAATATCCTTCCCTCCAGTGAGCAACCGGGCATTATTTCCTGGAGTATGGACTGGTTGGATCTTCATGCGATCCAAGGCACTCTTACAAAGTGGGGTGAGCTCCTGCTGTTAGCCCCAGCTTCTGCCAACCTAGCAGTTCGAAAACATGCAAATGTGAGTAGATCAATAGGTACCGCTCCAGCAGAAAGGTAATGGCGCTCCATGCAGTCATGCTGGCCACATGACCCTGGAGGTGTCTAAGCTCTTCAGCTTAGAAATGGAGATGAGCACCAACCCCTAAAGTCAGTCAAAACTAGACTTAATGTCAGGGGAGAACCTTTACCTTTACCTTATATGTAATACAATATAATAATAATAATAATAATAATAATAATAATAATAATAATAATAATAATAGAAAACCGCACTACAAACTAGAGCTGACATCTGGAACAACAAAAGATTGCATGGAAAGTTCCTTGACAAAATTGAAGGAAAAGCTGATAAGGAGAAGACCTGACTATGGCTCACAAATGGGACCCTGAAGAAGGAGACAGAAGGCCTGATCCTTGCAGCCCAGGAACAAGCCATCAGAACAAAGGCAATTAAGGCCAAGATCGAAAAATCAGCTGATGGCTCAAAATGCAGACTATGCAAGGAAACAGACGAAACCATTGATCATATCCTCAGATGCTGTAAGAGAATCACACAGACTACAAACAGAGGCACAACTATGTGGTCCAAATGATTCATTGGAACTTATGCCTCAAGTACCACCTCCCAGCAGCAAAGAACTGGTGGGATCACAAATCTGCAAAAGTATTGGAAAATGAACACGCAAAGATACTGTGGGACTTCCGAATCCAGACTGACAAAGTTCTGGAACACAACACACCAGACATCACAGTTGCGGAAAAGAAAAAGGTTTGGATCATTGATGTTGCCATCCCAGGTGACAGTCGCATTGACGAAAAACAACAGGAAAAACTCAGCCGCTATCAGGACCTCAAGACTGAACTTCAAAGACTCTGGCAGAAACCAGTGCAGGTGGTCCCGGTGGTGATCAGCACATTGGGTGCCGTGCCAAAAGATCTCAGCCGGCATTTGGAAACAATAGACATTGACAAATCACAATCTGCCAACTGCAAAAGGCCACCCTGCTGGGATCTGTGCGCATCATCTGAAAATATATCACACAGTCCTAGACACTTGGGAAGTGTTTGACTTGTGATTTTGTGAAACGAAATCCAGCATATCTATCTTGTTTGCTGTGTCATACAATAAAATAATAATAATAATAATAATAATAATAATAATAATAATAATATAGTATTATAACTGTATATTATATATTGCATGTAATATTACTAATAATATTGCAATACAGTGGTATAGTAAAGGTAAAGGCAAAGGTTTCCCCTGACTTTAAGTCTAGTTGTGTCCAACTCTGGGGGTTGTTGCTCATCTACATTTCTAAGCCAAAGAGCCAGCATTATCCATAGACATCTCCAAGGTCATGTGGCTGGCATGACTGCATGGAACGCCTTTACCTTCTGGAGCGGTACCTATTGATCTACTCACATTTTCATGTTTTCGAACTGCTAGGTTGGCAGAAGCTGGAGCTAACAGCGGGCACTCACTCCGCTCCCAGGATTTGAACCTGGAACCTTTCAGTCTGCAAGTTCAGCAGCTCAGTGCTTTAACACACTGAGCCACCAGAGGCTCTAGTGGTATAGTGGTATAGTACAATATAGCAATATATAATGCTTATATTATGCTATGCTCATAATATAATATATTGTATGTACATATAACTTGTAAGCTGCCCTGAGTCCCCTTTGAGGTGAAAAGGGCAGGATATAAATGTCTCAAATAAATACATAAATATGATAAATTGAGATAGAAAGTGACTAAAGGATATTTTAATGATCTAAATGACAAGAACAATAAAACGGGGGGTTTTTTTGTCAGTAAAGGAATATATAACATCAATCAATAGATTTGCGAAAGGGAAGACCTTTATGCACCTAAACGCTGTTTAGAGAAATATATTGAGTGAATGGAAGGGGGAAATAATAGTCCTTGCAGGTGAGAGAGGTTTTAAGAAGCAGGAAAAATATAAAGTAATGTGCTCTCCAGTATTGTGCAGCGGAGCAAGAGAAAGGACATTTTTATGCAATCGTGCCAAAATCAGAAGAGAAACCTAGAATGTCCTTCCATTGGAGGGACTCTCCCAAATGTGACATTTGGCATAGCATTTCTCAGAACAGATGATGTAGCTGGTAAACTGTCTTGCAAAGGGGATGATTTCACAATGCAAGCACGCCCATGGTCAATTCAGATTCTGGCATACAGATTCTTTTTGCTCATATGATGGAAACTCTATATACACGTGGATAGTCTTCATGACTGGGGACTTCTTCAACCACATGAGTGGTTGATGTTCCTGTTCCCCAGAGTGATAGCTTGTAGGTCACTAGGTTGTAAATTCCTGTAAGAGAAAGCGGTGGGAAGAGGTTAGAGGAACGTATCTGGTCTTGACATCAGTTGGTGTAATACTAATAAATGATGTTCAGGAGTCCGACTTAACCTAGGCACTGCTCAAGCTTAGGAAACAAATCTATGATGGACCTGTTGGGCTAAAACATTTTGGAAGCTGGGATCCAAAAAAGAAGTTTCCCAGTCTCTGGCTATATCCCTCCCTTTTTAAAAGATTCGAATGCCTATGTTGATCCTAAAGCTTGAGAAAGTGAATCTTTTAGACTACACAGGAAATGGATTTCCACAATAATAATTTTGAACCATGCACATTTCTCCCCATACCCACCTGACAAGAAGCACATAAAAACGATGGCATAGCTTAAGTAAAAAGCCCATTTCCTAGCGGCAGGTATAGCCTTTTGATCAACTTGTACTGCAAATACCACCACAGCGAGCAGCACAAAGACTCCTAGGAAATATAAGGAAGAGAGTTATAGCTCTATTGCATACAAGAGACATCTTTTCAAAAAGGCTGTTGTTCTCTGGTCCAAGCAGTAGACTCTGCAGATTCTTGTGCCAGGCTAGGCTATGCTTTGAAGGCCATGTCAATGCTTTCAGAATTACTGGCATATATTGGTTGTACTCTGATGTGAGGTTGGGAGCAGAAAGTAGGAAAATTTGGGGTGTTCATTAGGTGCCGTAATGACGGAATCTTTGACGGAGAAAATATATCTCCCTGGAGTTATAATAGCCTCGAAAACAGAGCTGGACAAAGTTAACCTTGAGGCCATGTGTGATCCCAAAGTCTATTTTTCTTGAACCACAGGGCTATTCTGTGACTCTGAGAAGTTGCATGAGGCCACCCTAAAGGTAAAATGAGATGTCTTTCTCAGGGGACAGATGCTGGAAAGCCTATATAATAATATTATGATGTAATACAATGTAATCATAATTATAATTCACTATTATAATTGTATATTTATATTACATGCAATATTACTAATAATATTGCAATATAGTCATATAATATATTGTATGTATATATACTTGTAAACCGCCTTCGGGGTGAGAAGGGCGGGATATAAATGTCGCTAATAATAATAATAATAATAATAATAATAATAATAATAATAATAATAATAATCAGGACCTCAAGATTGAACTTCAAAGACTCTGGCAGAAACCAGTGCAGGTGGTCCCGGTGGTGATCGGCACATTGGGTGCCGTGCCAAAAGATCTCAGCCGGCATTTGGAAACAATAGACATTGACAAAATCACGATCTGCCAACTGCAAAAGGCCACCCTGCTGGGATCTGCACGCATCATCCGAAAATGCATCACACAGTCCTAGACACTTGGGAAGTGTTCGACTTGTGATTTTGTGATACGAAATCCAGCATATTGATCTTGTTTGTTGTGTCATAATAAAATAATAATACAACTCTCCTGGGCTTCAGGAAGAACGTTAAGACATGGCTTTGTGCGCAAGCATTTAATGAATAAGCAATATATTGACATGGTCTGAACTTAGGTTTATGTGCAATGGTTCCTTGGAAAAGTGGTTTTAAGTAACTATATGTTTTAGCTGACTAATGTATTTTATGTATTTTATGTGTTGTATTTTATGAATAGTTGTTAATGGTTTTAAATGTGTTGCTGTTTTATTGATCTGTTTGGCACTGAATTTTGCCGGTTGTTGTAAGCTGCCCTGAGTCCCCTCGGGTGAGAAGGGCGGGGTCGAAATGTTGTAAATAAATAAATAAAATAAATAAATAAATAATAAATATATAGTCTGCTATCCTCAGATGTGGTGTAAGTCCAGAATTAAAGCAGAACTTGGAGAAATGTGGCCAGGATCTTGTTTGGGGCATGAATCCTGTGACAAACTGGCTTACATCATTTAGTGGTGTACACAGGCTTGGGAATCCATGTGATATGATGGTTTGCCACAGCTTGCACAGTGGGTTAACCGCCAGCTACAGATGATCTTGCCGACCGGAAGGTTGGCAGTTCAAGCCACAGGCGTGGTGAGCTCCCACCGTCAACCTAGCTTCTGCCTACTTAGCAGTTTGAAAACAGCAATGTAGGTAGATAAATAGGTACTGCTTTAGTGGGGAGGTAAAAGGCGCCCCTGAAAAACATGCCAGCAGTTTGATCAGGAAAGGTGTCTATGAACGACACAGCTCCTCGGGGTGGAAGAATGGAACCTATGTGAGACCTCCAGGCTACGGGAAGAGTAACCATGTTCGAGATGGGATGCTTGTAGCCGTAGTCCAAAACAGGAACTATTCTAAACCCTGTAGGTGAAGCACTATTTCATTGCCATTCTGGCAAGGGGATTTCATATTAGGAGTTCAGTGAATCTCCCACTGATTTTTTACTCTGTCCTTTAAATCAGTCATTCTCAGTTTGGTCTTTCAAGGGGTTTTGATTTCTGTTCCCAAAAATCCTATCCTCCTTGATGTTTAATCAGATATTCTGGGAGCAGATGCCCAAAACATCTGAAGGATCAAAGTCTCATATGATTTTAGAGTGGGAAGTGACATATCATCTAGTACAAGGGTCCCCAAACTTTTTAAATAGGGGGCCGGTTCACGATCCTTCGGACCGTTGGAGGGCTGGACTATAGTTGGCCACCGAGCAATAATAATAATAATAATAATAATAATAATAATAATAATAATAATAATAATAATTCCAGCATATCTATCTTGTTTGCTGTGTCATACAATAAAATAATAACAAAGAGGATTGGAAGAGACCCTTTGGGCCATTGAGTCCAATCCCCTTCTGCCTTTGTGCACCGAAAGCACAAGCAAAGCACCCCTGACAGATGGCCACCCAGCCTCAATTTTTATTATTATTATTATTAATAATAATAACAAAGAGGGTTGAAAGAAACCCCTTGGGCCAATAAGTCCAACCCCCTTTTGCCTTTGTGCACCAAAAGCACAAGCAAAGCACCCCTGACAGATGGCCACCCAGCCTCAATGTTAATAATAATAATAATAATAATAATAATAATAATAATAATAATAATAATAATAATTAATGGACCCTTTGGTCCATTGAGTCCAACCCCCTTCTGCCTTTGTGCATCAAAAGCACTAGCAAAGCACCCCTGACAGATGGCCACCCAATGTTAATAATAATAATAATAATAATAATAATAATAATGTGATTTTGTGATACGAAATCCAGCATATCTATCTTGTTTGCTGTGTCATAAAATATAATAATAATAATAATAATAATAATAATAATAATAATAATAATAATAAGGGTTGTAAGAAGAGACCCCTTGGGTCATTTAGTCTAACCCCCTTCTGCCCTTGTGCCATGGGAGCCGGATAAATGGCTTCGATGGGCCGCATCCGGCCCCCGGGCCTTAGTTTGGGGACCCCTGATCTAGTCCAAGTTAAACATAGGCATTGCTTCAAGTTGTTCATCATAAGGCTTAGTTTCCAGATCTTTAATCAGAGAACCTCTATTGTGAAAGGCCTATCCAAGATGGTGAAGCTATGTTTGCAATACGTTTCAGCACTTTGGATAGCATCTTTAAACTTCTTTTTCTGCAATGTTCAAGCAGCAGACACAAACCCACAGCAGATGTCCATCTGTTCTTACATAGTTTAAAGTAATACCTGAAAAAAAACCGAAGATAGACGTCATCAGAGATTTTGGAACAAAAATGAAGTCACAGTGAATGACATAGTCCCAATCCACTGACCACAGCAAAGCTATGATGGAAGAGATGAGGCCCAATGTCATGAAGCTTCGAGTGATATCAAAGAACACTTTAAAAATAGAAGAAGATAGTGTGAATATTATTGCATATAATTCCAGGCTTTTATCTTCCGTCTCCTGCAGGTGAAGAGATTTTGGAGGTTAAACATCTGGAGAAAAAATAGTCAAAACCAATTTCATTTAATCGCTCCTTCGTCCCATCAATCCTTGATCAGAATATGTGATCAGACTGAATCAATTCAGATCAAACTGGATATTTTCCAGTTTGGAAAGAGAAATCACTTGATTTGATGCCAGGGTGGACAAGTCTGAGAGCCTAAAGTAGTGGTTCTCAACCTGTGGTCCCCAGATGTTTTGGCCTTCAACTCCCAGAAGCATTACCAAGAGAAGGTTTATTTTTAGTCAACATCCCCCAATATCCCCCCGCCGGGCTGTGGCGCAGGCGGGAGAGCATGCCAGCTGCAATTAACTGCAATGAATCACTCTGACCAAGAGGTCATGAGTTCGAGGCCCGTTCGGAGCCTATGTTTGTTTGTCTTTGTTCAATGTTAAAAAGGCATTGAATGTTTGCCTATATGTGTAATGTGATCCGCCCTGAGTCCCCTTCGGGGTGAGAAGGGCGGAATATAAATGCTGTAAATAAATAAATAAATAAATATTCTTCCAGGAATAATAAATCTTCCAGCAGTTTCCAGAAGCAAATGTCCTGACAAAAATGGTAACCACTTTGAATCCTTATTTTTAGTCAACACCCCCAATATTCTTCACCTGATAAACATGGGAGTTCCTGTTTTAAAATAGTAGCCATTTTCAAGTTCTACCCTGATCCTAGGCTTTTTTTTTTCGTGTTGCTTCTGGAGTGAGAGAATTGGCCGTCTGCAAGGACGTTGCCCAGGGGACACCCGGATGGTTTTTTTTTTTGATGTTTTACCATCCTTGTGGGAGGCTTCTCTCATGTCCCCGCATGGAGCTGGAGCTGATAGAGGGAGCTCATCTGCGCTCTCCCCGGGTGGGATTTGAACCTGGCAGCCTTCAGGTCAGCAACCCAACCTTCAAGTCACAAGGCTTTTATCCCCTAGGCCACCGGAGGCTGATTCCCAGGCATTGAAGAAGAAATATATGGTGGAAAATCTAGCAATATGACATATCATAGTGATTTAAACACTGGGCTACAACTCAGGGGAATAAACTTGTGTGCCCACTCAGCTATGGAAGCCCATTGGGTGACCTTGAGCAAGTTACACTTCCTTGGCCTTTGAGGAAGACACTGGCAAACTTCCTTTGAATAGATCTGGTCAAGAAAACAACTTAAACAGAGCTGTTGTAAGTCAACTTGAAAGCATATCATGATAACAAGAATGGAGAAGTGCAACATCTCATATTTTTTAAAACTTCTTTCCATTTCACATATGGGGAAACTGGCAAATGCTTATCAAAAACAAACAGAAACAGAGTTCTCACCCCTCCCTGGAAGCGCTTTGATACTACTCTTTATACCATACCATTGATTGAAGGCAAGGGGTTGCATCGGCCATTCTCTGAGCAGGTAACCCACAGTCCAGAACTATATATTTCGACGTTAGGGGTAAACCATGTCCAGCCATGAGAAATGTGGGTAGCTAGGAGGAGGCTAACATTAAACAAGGAAAGGACAAAACTGAACATCCTGTAGGGGTTCATCGGGTCTCATAGAACAACTGGTTTCTCCTGGATTTCCCTTTCACTGGATCCTTTCTTTGTCTTAATCGGAGCCTTAAATGGCAGAGAGAAAGAACAGGGAGGAATGACCCGGCATGGTTCCTCCAGTCTGTGACACCCAACTGCCACGGAACTTCCATTCTGATGCTGGAACTTGTAGGGAAAGGTTGATAAGACACAACTTGTTTCTCTCTGCCAAATTCAACCCTCCAATACAAAGAATTGGTTTCAGTTCTCTTGAGTGCAGCATGGCTGGAAATCGCATTGGAAACTCACTACTTAGATACTTTCTTCTTGGATTAAAACGGTTTGGTCCATTGCCTTGCGAAAAATCTAACCTATCAGACAAAAGCATCAAAAGGACACACAGAACGAGACACAATTGCTTCAAATTTTTATCTGTTTATTATAGATACAATATATTATAGAGGGAGCTGGACCATAAGGAAGATAGAAGCTTTTGAACTGTGGTGTTGGAGGAAAGTTCTGAGAGTGCCTTGGACTGTGAGAAGATCCAACCAGGCCATACTCTAGGAAATGATGCCCAACAGAGAGAAGGATATTAGAGCAAAGATGAAGTACTTTGGCCACATCATGAGAAGACAGGAAACCTTGGAGAAGATAATGATGCTGGGGAAAAAGAAGGAAAAAAGGAAGAGGGGCCAACCAAGGGCAAGATGGATGGACGGTATCCTTGACGTGACTGGCTTGACCTTGAAGGAACTGGGAATGGCAATGGCTGACAGGAAGCTCTGGAGTGGGCTGGTCCACGAGGTCACAAAGAATTGGAAGCAACTGAACAAATAGACAACAAATATTATAGAACAACATTTGGGCTGTTTGACTAACCCAGCTTAACTACTCATAACAGGAGAAGGCACATACAAATAATATATTTACGCCCATTGATATTGAGCTGACATAGAGAGCTTGAATTTTAATTGTTAATTTCTTTTGGGTTTTGGTTCAATCCCCCCCCTTCTTTTAAGGTAAAAGTAAAGGTTTTCCCCTGACATTAAGTCTAGTTGTTTCCAACTCTAGGGGTTGGTGCTTATCTCCATTTCTAAACTGAAGAGCCGGCGTTGTCCATAGACACCTCCAAGGTCATGTGGCCGGCATGACTGCATGGAGCACTGTTACCTTCCCGTTGGAGCGGTACCTATTGATCTACTAAGATTTGAATGTTTTCGAACTGCTAGGTTGGCAGCAGCTGGGGCTAACAGTAGGAGCTCACCCCATCCCCCAGATTCGAACCACCAAGCTTTCAGTCAGCAAGTTCAGTGGTTTAATCTGTTGCGCCACCAGGGGCTCTTTTACTTTCTTTTACCTTGTCTTATTCAGTCTGTTTCAATTTTTTTTTAAAGTGACTTGCCCCTACACCACTTTAAAAGACATCAGATCATAATGTGGTCGAGGCCAGGGGATTCTGGGAGCTGTATTCCTAAAGGTAATATGTCTTTAGCTCTGGAGCGGGCCATTGGTTTTCCCCCAGCTAACGAAGAGATGGAGGAATGGTTGGTGGGCCTTTCTGAATGTTATGCTTTCTAGATAAATAAATAAATTTCTTGATTTGTTATCTTGCAGAAAATATTGGCCAACGTTTTGTTACTGCCATATACACACATAAGTTACACTATGCATGCAGGGCCAATTATCTGTTATAGGAGAACAGGCAAAACCAGACTGAGCATTTATCACAAACCACCAAGTGGAAAATGATGCCTGTTTGCCATAGTACATGCTTTCCCTCAGTTCCAAAGTGCTTTGTTTTCTGATTGATCACTGAAAGACAAATTTACAAGGCTTAATCATTGTGACTAGTTACTAATGCACAGATATCTGATGAACCTTTGTTTTAAGGGGCAGAATTGGATGAAACATACTTTCCCTTTATGCAATTTGAAAATTTGAGCTCTTGGCGCAAATTCATCTGCAGAGATTTTGAACAGTAGGATTGAATTCCATGTTCTTTCCAATCATGCCCAGTTTTCTGTCTTTAGGTTCTTGGAATAAATATCAGTATTTAATCATCTTCTCCAGTGAGTAATCTTTCATGAATACCTGCTAAAAGACCTGTTGGGAAGATAAAGAATGAAAGTTGAAGTTGAAGAGAGATGCTCAGGAACCTGTGAAAATTAGTTTATTTCAAACATATTTATCCATTTGAGTTAATTCCACTTTCCTACCAAAAAGGAATCCAAAATGGCTCGATTCTACTCTAAATCCAAACATGAGCTCAGATTTGCTTCAGCACATACAGTTTTTCTCAAGTAGTTTTGTGTTGTAATTACTGAAACTCAGCCCTCCAGGTTAAGAGAGTAGATTGTCAGAGTAATTTTAAGCACCGCAGCAGCAGTTGGATGGAATCAGTGGAACGCAGAACGAAGAGACATCAGAGACGATGGTAAAACTATATACAAGTTTTACTGAAAGCAGTAATAATCAAGACAAACAGACTTGTAGACAATGGACACAGGACTTGACTCTCACTCTAGACAGACAGCACTCGACTTAGAACAGAACTGAACAGAACTGATCTGATGCAATTAGCAATGTACAAACACTTGTGTCTGGACACTCCCCAGTTCCAGCCACACATCAAGGTCAACACAGCTTCTCAGCAATTAACTCTTTCCAGACTACAGTACACTCTGGATGATGCAATCAGTATGCAATACAGACAAGACACAAATTTCATTTAAACACTACCAATGAACAAATCCCACATTAACATAGATTGGAAGTGGGAAAATTATAAATATCACTATGCCCGGGCTGTGGCGCAGGCGGGAGAACAAGCCAGCGGCAACCAGCTGCAATGAATCACTCTGACCAGGAGGTCATGAGTTCGAGGCCCGCTCGGAGCCTGTGTTTGTCTTGTCTTTGTTCTATGTTAAAAGGCATTGAATGTTTGCCTATATGTGTAATGTGATCTGCCTTGAGTCCCCTTCGGGGTGAGAAGGGCGGAATATAAATGCTGTAAATAAATAAAATAAATAAATAATTCACTATGTACAAGCAAATACAAGTAGAACAAAAAATTGAGACACCTCAACGCAGAACGAAGAGACATCAGAGACGATGGTAAAACTATATACAAGTTTTACTGAAAGCAGTAATAATCAAGACAAACAGACTTGTAGACAATGGACACAGGACTTGACTCTCACTCTAGACAGACAGCACTCGACTTAGAACAGAACTGAACAGAACTGATCTGATGCAATTAGCAATGTACAAACACTTGTGTCTGGACACTCCCCAGTTCCAGCCACACATCAAGGTCAACACAGCTTCTCAGCAATTAACTCTTTCCAGACTACAGTACACTCTGGATGATGCAATCAGTATGCAATACAGACAAGACACAAATTTCATTTAAACACTACCAATGAACAAATCCCACATTAACATAGATTGGAAGTGGGAAAATTATAAATATCACTATGCCCGGGCTGTGGCGCAGGCGGGAGAACAAGCCAGCGGCAACCAGCTGCAATGAATCACTCTGACCAGGAGGTCATGAGTTCGAGGCCCGCTCGGAGCCTGTGTTTGTCTTGTCTTTGTTCTATGTTAAAAGGCATTGAATGTTTGCCTATATGTGTAATGTGATCTGCCTTGAGTCCCCTTCGGGGTGAGAAGGGCGGAATATAAATGCTGTAAATAAATAAAATAAATAAATAATTCACTATGTACAAGCAAATACAAGTAGAACAAAAAATTGAGACACCTCCACTTCCAACATTTTGGATAAGAGAGAATCAACCTGTACAGACTTAAGTCATTTTCAGTCTCTCTCTTGAAGGATCTATACCATAGAATTAATGTTGTTTGGCAATGCTTTAAGTGCTATGGCTCAATCTTATAGAATCATGACAGTTGTGTTTTTGTAAGGTTTTAGCCTTCTCTGCCAAAGAGCGCTGGTGTCTCACCAAACTACAATTGCCATGATTCCATAGCATTGAGCCATGGCAGTTAAAGTGGTGTCTGCATTCTTTCAAGAGTGTAGTCTCCAACTCACCTGCAAGAAGAGAAGTAGGAAAGGCAGACCAGGCGACCATGAAACACCATCCACGGGATTCGGCAGGAACATCACTAGTGAAATACACTGTATATACAGTCATTGTTATCATCACCACAATTGCTAGGAAGGAACAAATGGAGAAAGGTTAGTGGTGAAGAAGTGACTTTTGAAATGCATAAGCTCATTGTTATGATGCCCATATATATCTTTTTTTCAGGTTTTTTATTTAAATTATTGAAAATTTTTGAATTTTACATATTCAGTACTTAAAACTTATACATTATTTAACAAATTTGCAGTACAGAGTTATGTATATCATAGCTCCTATGGTATTTTCACTCTCTAACTATATTACATACTCATATTATTTACCTTTTGTTACCCTTCACCTAGTGCTATCCTTTCACCCCAGACCAGCCAATTACAATATTTATTTCCAAAATTCCATTGTTTCTTTTACAAGTTTTCCCCCCTTTCCTTGTACGTATACAAACTCTATAAATTTTCCCCATATCTTCCCAAAATCATCCTTTTTTAATAACCCTCTTTTAATTTTAATATTACATGTCAATTTATCATTTATCGCAATATCCCAAATCTTCTTATACCATTCTTCCAATTGGCACTCCTCACTTCCTTTCCATTTTTTGGCTATTAACAATCTTGCTGCTGTTACCAAGTTGGCGATTAGTTCCTTTAACTCTTTTGATATTTGAATATTATCCATAAATGACAACAGTGCTATTTCAGGCGTTCCTATTATTTCTGTTTTGGTGATTCCCTTTATTTCTTTAAAAACGTTCTCCCAAAATTTTTGAACATATTTGCAGGATCCCCACATATGTATATATGTACCGATTTCCTGACAGCCCCTCCAGCACTGCTTAGAGTATTTCTTATCAATTTGATTTAATCTAATTGGTGTGAGGTACCATCTCCAAACCACTTTATAATAATTCTCTTCTATTCTTATAGACATGTTTTTTAATATACGCATATTCCACATTTCTTTCCAGATTTGAGGGTGTATTTCCTTATTGCAATCTAACTCCCACATTTCTTTAAGGTGATCCTGCTCCTGCTCTTTATCTATTATGCCCATACATATCTAGCTGTTCACAGAACATGGTCTTGAAAAAGCTATTCATAACCACTACTGTGCAAAGCCCAAAGAAATTATTGATTCCCAAAATAGTCCCCATGTATCCTGTTAATAAAACTCGGTGTTAAACAACAGAAAGAGTACCGTTTTTCTCATGAAGTCAAAGTTGTGATATATGAAGTAAGTCATTGGCCTGAATTCTGTCATTTAGCTTGAATCCTTACTTAGCCATGGAAATCCACTACATAACTTTGGGCAAATCACATTCTCAGAGGAAATCAATGGCTAACTATATCTGAATAACGTATTGTCAAAGGCTTTCATGGCCAGAATCACTGGGTTGCTGTGAGTCTTTCAGGCTGTATGGCCATGTTCCAGGAGCTTTCTCTTCTGACGTTTCACCAGAGCCGGTCCAACAATGAGGCAAATTAAGTGGTTGCTTGGGGTGCAAAACATACAGGGGTGCAGGCGAGATTGCTTTTTCTGTTGATTTGTTGTAAAACATGATGTTTTGGTGCTTAATTTGTAAAATCTTAATGTAATTTGATGTTTAATAGGCTTTTCCTTAATCCCTCCTTATTATCCAACATTTTCACTTATCCAACGCTTTTATTTTTCAGTGATTGGTTTGAGGGGGGGGGGGGCGCCAAAATTCTGTTCACCTACACTTGAAAAATACCTAGGGCCGGCTCTGCGTTTCACCCATATCTGTTGCAGGCATCCTCAGAGGTTGTGAGTAACCTCACAACCTCTGAGGATGCCTGCAACAAATGTGGATGAAACACCAGGAGAGAAAACTCCTGGAACATGGTCATACAGCCCGAAAGACTCACAGCAACCCTATATATGAATAAATCTTTCCAAGAAAACTTTGTAATAGGTCTACTTTAGAGTCACCAGAAGCCAGAAAATGTGAAAGTGAACCCTTCCAGGCACGATTTATTCAGAAAGGGGGGTGGCTTTAGTGTGACATTTGTGGTCAACTTCCAGTAACCATAGAAAGCACCTGAACACTTAGATATTCCCAGAGAGAACATTTTAATATACAGATAATCAAATCTACAATACTCCAACCCAGAAATGTGAAGGGCTGGCTGCAGTTAAGAACACCTTGAATCTTTCTTAGATTCTTAGAAAAAACACTCAAGCAATGTGAACAAGAACCATACATGTTCAATAGTTTCCATTCAAGTATGTTCTCTTCTTGATTTGTTGTTGCTGTTATGTGCCCCCAAGTCAACTTTAACTTATGGGAATCCCAACATGGCATTTTCTTGACATGGTTTACTTAGTGAGGGTTACCACTATCTTCTGCAAAGGTTGAGAAAATCTGACTTGCCCAAAGTCAACCAGTGCATTTCCATGGCGGATCTCCTCCGCCATGGGCATTTCCATGGCCCTCTCCTCATAAAACGGAACTATTATTTTTTCATGAGAAGCTTTCCTGCTGAGGTTTTCCCTCCAGATGAGCAGAGAAAAGGGTGATGGGAACGATGACATCCCATGTGGAGTATAGGATGCTGTCAATCAGAGATGACAATATTGAGATAGATCTTCCATGTCTACACAATTTCATGCTGCTTTTTTTTAGCATTTTTTATTTTTTTAAAAACACAAAAAATACATACTGTAGACATACAAAACATTTACAATTCCCACCACCTGCTGCCTTAACTGCCACAACCACATCCTATGGAATCCTGGGATATGTAGTTTGGTGAGATTCTTGGAATTCTCTTCTATAGGGTCTCAGTGCCCATAGCAAATTCCAAGTACCTTATCAAATGGCAAATCCCAGGATATCCCCACAATAAGCCTTTAAAACCAGCAAAAATGTGTATAATTGCAATATTGGACAGCTGATAAACATACAGGAGGCATGCCTTATGTTTTTATGACCAGTGTCATAAGAAAACCATGTTACTAATATTCCCATGGGTCTAAGTAAAAGAAATAGGCTATTTCAGTTGTATCCAAAGCTGTCATGCTGTAGGAAATACTCTTTTTTAGTGGATAGACAGGGAATTCTATTTTTTTTACAGATACCTTCTACGATGCTTGTTCCATCTAGATTCTTGACTGACACCTTGAAGAAAAAAGTCAGCAAAAAGAAGACAACGAGGCCACATTCAATTGATGCTGAAAGTGTAAGCAGGATCACAACAGGGGAATAGTATTCTGTAAAAAAAAACAAAGAGCAGCTGTTTCCTTGCTTGTCTGGTTGACAGGTTGATGGATGTACATCCAGTTTGTCCTCATAGAAACTGAAAGCAGCTAACACGGCCCAGCCTATTTCAATTATCTCAAATTACAACCCTATAAATCACAAATTACAAATATTGAACATGAGGAACAGAATTCACTAAGAGCTACAAATGCATAACAAAGAATTGTCAGGCTGGAAAGTGACATTTGGGAAGCTCAGCCTGGGTGACACTCTACATTAGCTAAATATTAGAAATGTGTGATCGATAAAACCAATGTTTCAAAAGCTATTACAAAATAAGGGGATGATGAGATAGCTGTTGTAGTTTTTTTTTAAAACAACACATTTTTTGTCAAAACGTTTTTTAAAATCTCTAAAATCAGTCAATTTGGGAATTAAAAAAGTTTTTATGAACGATATTTTAAAAAAACTACAAGAGCTATCTCATTGAATTTCTATTTTCAATGATACAACATAACCAGTTTTCCCCAAGTTTCAGAAAGATTTACACATCCACTGATTTTTAGGGCATTTTAACAAACATAAACTTAACAGTATTATTTCACTGGAAGGCCCAGGCCAACCCCATTCTGCCAGGCAGGAAAAGCACAGCCAAAGCACTCCTAACAGATGCTCATCCAGCCTTTAAAATAATAATAATAATAATAATAATAATAATAATAATAATAATAATAATAATAACTGCAAAAGGCCACACTACTGGGATCTGCACGTATCATCCGAAAATACATCACACAGTCCTAGACACTTGGGAAGTGTTCGACTTGTGATTTTGTGATACGAAATCCAGCATATCTATCTTGCTTGCTGTGTAATAATAATAATAATAATAATAATAATAATAATAATAATAATAATAAAGAAAAAGGTTTGGATCATTGATGTTGCAATCCCAGGGGACAGTCGCATTGACAAAAAACAACAGGAAAAACTCAGCCGCTATCAGGACCTCAAGATTGATCTTCAAAGACTCTGGCAGAAACCAATACAGGTGGTCCCGGTGGTGATCAGCACACTAGGTGCCATGCCAAAAGATCTCAGCCGGCATTTGGAAACAATAGACATTGACAAAATTACGATCTGCCAACTGCAAAAGGCCACCCTACTGGGATCTGCACGCATCATCCGAAAATACATCACACAGTCCTAGACACTTGGGAAGTGTTCGACTTGTGATTTTGTGATACGAAATCCAGCATGTCTATCTTGTTTGCTGTGTCATAATAAAACAACAACAACAACAACAACAACAACAGGAAACCTACTAGGTGAACTGAAGTTTCTGCCTTTCAAATTTGCCTACATCACAGGTTTGATTCAACTCCCAACAATCCCCTTTTATCTCGAAATCTCTTTAGATCAGTGCTTCTCAACCTGTGAGTCCCAGATGCTTTGGCCTTCAACTCCCAGAAATCCTAGCAGCTGGTAGACTGACTGGGATTTTTGAGAGTTGTAGACAAAAACACCCGGGGACCCACAGGTTGAGAACTGTTGTGTGAGTGTGCTTATTAACAAAAGACCCTCCCCATAAACGTATAGCAGCAGCGTGAGCCAGCACAAGTAGCCAAAAGTGATTAAAAGAATGTAATCTCTTCCTTAGGAGGCTTTTCTTTATCGCAAAATAATATGATTGCACTATTTATGATTGCAAGGTTTCCATAACAAAAATTTATATAACTTTATATTTCCTTCTTTGCTCTCAGCTTCTACACTGGGCTTCTTTCTCATGCAAATAAGCACTGCAGCTTATAACTTTCGGTGTCCTCTCACACTGAACTTCCACACAGCTTTACACACAGCAGCCTCCACACTGGAGCTTCACACACAAAGTTTTACACACTAGGCCTTTTTACACAAGGCCTTTCTCACACTGAGGCTTCCTCACAGTAGGTCTTCTTTGTACAGAGGCTTCTCACTCCTCAGATTATGAAGATTCTTTTTTTCCCTTTCATCAGAGTTTAAAACATTCTAAAACATGTTAATCATTTTTACATATTGTCTAATCTTCTTCTCATCCTTTCAGTATTATGCAGAGGGGGATTTGTACATTTGTATCTTAAAATACACACCTAGGTTTATACTGTATATACTCGAATATAAACCTAGTTTTTCAGCCTTTTTTTTAAGACTGAAAAAGCCCCCTCGACTTATACTCAGGTGAGGGTCCTGCTTGGCTTATATTTGGGTCAGCTTATACTCGAGAAGATATGGTACATTTATTATTTTTCTCTATTATAATTGGTATTATTACATTTATTATTTTTCTCTATTATTGTTGCTACTATTACATTTATTTTACTCTATTTTTATTATTATTAATACATTTATTATTTCACTCTGATCTTCTTCTTTTTCTTATTATTATTATTACATGTATTATTTTACTCTATTATTATTAAAAGGATACATAAGCACATTTACATTGAAGAAGATGAGAATAATTATTTAATCAGAGTTGGACAGTCTTATCTTAAATTTGAGCTTTATGTAAATATTCAAAAACATTTAACCTACTGATGCCTCAATTAATTTAATTTTATTGGTATCTATTTTTATTTCTGAAATTTACCACCCTCGGCTTATACTGGAGTCAATGTTGTCCAAGTTTTTTTTGTGATAAAATTAGGTGCCTCGGCTTATATTCGGGTCGGCTTATACTTGAGTATATACGGTACATATCATTGCTAAAATCTTGTTGGCAGCATACACTCAAGCAGGAATCCTATTTATACCAATGGGAGTTCTGTTAGAGACATTACTGAAGGCGGTCTTTATCCATAATGTTTTGTAAGCTTCACAACAGTGCAAATTTTTCAGGCGAGTTTCTTATCTGCTTGCATTCTATCTCAGGGAAGTCCTGATGTCTACCTTTCTACCAGTATCTTGAGTCACTTACCTCCTATTTGAGTCACAGATATACATTCTAATGGAGAGCAGAATTTCAGCAGACCTGCGTGAGTAGTGCCATTGCCATTAGGAATCTCACGAATGATCCAGTAATCACTGAAAATGGTTAAAAATAGCAAAACAGAGCTGAGAGCTAGAAGGAAGACAAGACAAAACCTGAAAAGAAAAAGCTTTGGAAGCATTATACGCATCCCTGAAACGAATCTTCAGGCACCTTTGTCCTGCACTGAAATGCTATCACATAGGACAAAATACAAAGGAGAATGGATAGGAGCATAAGCAAAATGAAAAGGGAGTGTCCATGAATAGCGAGCAGTCATTAGCCTGGAACAAAGTCCAGAGACTGGAATTTACCTCATCCTTATTATTCAGAATCCCAGAATTCGCTAGCCAGTGCATTACCACATTAAGCTGCCATGGCTCAAGGCTACGAATGCATGGGAGTTATCGTTTGGTGTGACAACAAAACCATTTGATAGGAAAGGCTAAATAGTAGTAGCATTATTATTATTTTATTATGTCACAGCAAACAAGATAGATATGCTGGATTCGTATCACGAAATCACAAGTTGAACACTTCCCAAGTGCCTAGGACTGTGTGATGTATTTTCGGATGATGCGCGCAGATCCCAGTAGGGTGGCCTTTTGCAGTTGCATTATTATTATTAACCTGCAGAAGTACTGGAAAATGAGCACGCAAAAATACTGTGGGACTTCTGAATCCAGACTGACAAAGTTCTGGAACACAACACACCAGACATCACAGTTGTGGAAAAGAACAAGGTTTGGATTATTGATGTTGCCATCCCAGGTGACAGTCACATTGACAAAAAACAACAGGAAAAACTCAGCCGCTATCAGGACCTCAAGATTGAACTTCAAAGACTCTGGCAGAAACCAGTGCAGGTGGTCCCAGTGGTGATCGGCGCATTGGGTGCCATGCCAAAAGATCTCAGCCGGCATTTGGAAACAATAGACATTGACAAAATTACAATCTGCCAGCTGCAAAAGGCCACCCTACTGGGATCTGTGCGCATCATCCGAAAATACATCACACAGTCCTAGACACTTGGGAGGTGTTCGACTTGTGATTTTGTGATACGAAATCCAGCATATCTATCTTGTTTGCTGTGTCATAATAAAATAATAATAATAATAGTAATAGCATTAATGATAATTTGTATTTGTTACCCGCCTCTCCTAACAGCTCAAGGCGAAATACAACAGAGTCCAAGCATATCGACTTTATAAACCTGTGATTCCCATTTAGTCCACTTCCTGAGAGTTCAAGAATCCAATGTTAAAATACCTCTGAGAGATCAGCATCCAAGATCTATTTGAAATTTACCACCTTCTGGGGGAGCACATTGTCTTGTTCCTCACAATGCACTGAAATCGGCTTAAAAATTCCATACAACATCAAAAGGAATCACCATTTTTGGGTATTTTTATGCCAAAACTATATCTGCTTACTTTCCTTAACTCTATAAAAGATAAAAGAACCCAAAGGTGAAAGAGAGAGAGAGAGAGAGAGAGAGAGGAAGAAAGAAAGAAAGTCTTCCAAATTGTACAAATTGCAACTATAAGTGGCATCATATCATGCCCAGTGCTGTCTGTATAAGGGTGAACTACAATTCCCAAAGCCAAAGGTCAGTCACCCTGAAACCAGGTCTGTATGCTCAGTTGGGCATGATGAGGCAGTGTACCAAGTTTTGTCCAGGTCCGACGTCGGCTGGGTTCAGTGCTGTCTGTATAAGGGGCCAGGCTGTGGCGCAGGCTGTTGAGCAGCCTGCTGCAATAAATCACTCTGACCATGAGGTCATGGGTTCGAGGCCAGCCCGTGATGGGGTGAGCACCCGTCAATTTAAAAAAATAAAAAATAGCCCCTGCTCGTTGCTGACCTAGCAACCCGAAAGATAGTTGCATCTATCAAGTAGGAAATAAGGTACCACTTATAAAAGTGGGGAGGCAAGTTTAACTAATTTACGACTTGGAATGAGGAAGAGCCATCAGAGTGGATGATGAAGCAGCTGCTCCCCCCTGTGGCCAGAATCGAACATCCCCTCAGGAGAAGGTTAAATTGCCTCTGTGTCTGTCTCTCTCTGTCTCTGTTTGATGTGTTTATGGGCATTGAATGTTTGCCCTATGTGTGTATAATGTGACCTGCCCTGAGTCCCCTTCGGGGTGAGAAGGGCGGAATATAAATACTGTAAATAAAAAAATAAAAATAAAACTATAACTCCCAGAGCAAAGGTCTATCACTCCGAAACCAGGTCTGTATGCTCAGTTGGGCATGATGAGGCAGTGTGCCACGTTTGGTCCAGATCTGACGTCGGCTGAGTTCAGGGTTGTCTGTATAAGGGACACAAGCAAACAAACCACAATGGTCCTTGTTCCCTCCACAGTTAACTAGCCTTGACATATTGTTGTATAGTCACATGCTACATATTATACCACTAACTTGCATACATGACAACAGTCCCCACTTATTCTGTCAGTTGTATATGACTGTTGAGCATTTCTCAAAAACTAAAATCACGGTCCTTCGAGAGCACATAAAGCTCTCTCGCGATAAATCAGCTTGACATGAAAGCAAGCAGGAGCAGACATGTGTGGCATGCAGGTCCAGAAAGCTTCGTACCTGCCTGCAGCCAAGCGCCTCCTCTAGAGTAAGAAACAGAGCTTGCCTGTTGCTTCCTTGCCTTGGAGTGTGTGTGGTGTGCAGACTCAGAAAGTGCACATGCCTGTCTGCAGCCAAGCTCCTCTCCTTTAGAGTAGAGAAACAGGTAAGAAGCCTCCTTTAAGCATGCGCCTGCCTGCAGCTGAGCACCTCTCCTCTAGCATAGAAACAGCTTAAATGCTTAGGACAGGAAGGGGAGCTTGGGAAGCCCCCCCCCTATAATGGGCTGATAGACAACAAATATTTTGTTACCCCAGAGTGGAAACAGATATCTGCCCTCCCGATTTTGGGAGGCTCCCAAAAAAAGGATCAGGACCCCCCACTGAAAGCTGGGACACGACATGGGTCAAGGTTTACCCAGATGGCACAACCCTATCAGCTTTCAAGGTTCTTTCCATTATTGTCACAGGTGAATTTCGGAAGGGTAATCCTTCTACAATTTTCCGTATATTGGTGGACTTTGGCTTGCATTAATATGTGAAATAAATGCTTGCCAGATAACTTCAAAATTATTTTTGGCTTTGTTTTTCTCCCTTCTTATTCTTGGCTAAATTGGGTTAAACAACATCAGGAAGATAAGGGGCCACTTGAGCTACCAAGAAAAATTGAGAAGCTGCACCTTCCAATTATATCCCATTTAGGTTAAATTGCCTCTGCGTCTGTCTCTGTCTCGGTTCTATGTGTATATGGGCATTGAATGTTTGCCCTATATGTATATAATGTGATCTGCCCTGAGTCCCCTTCGGGGTGAGAAGGGTGGAATATAAATACTGTAAATAAATAAATAAATTTCCCACCCACAAACAATTGCAATGTAGTTTCCCTTTTTCCTACTGCTTTTGATTTTACCCAGAATTTTTTTCCATTGAGTCATGTAATCTCATGATACATCCATAGTACAACAATTTCCATTTCATCATCTTGGCTTTTCCAGAGATTTCAGACTTTTCTCTAAGGGCCCATCCAGAGAGGCCCAAAACAAAGTTTTTATTGGGGGTGTCCATATTACCTTTCAGAGTGAGACCCAATGCAGCTTCCAAAAATAATAAAATAAAACATAGAATACATGTTAAGATCAGAATGAAAGAGGGTGGCATCCATATGAAAATGTGGGTCTTCAAAGGGCATGATTGTTGTGAGAGTTGGCAGGGAATTCTGACCACTATACAGAAGAAACCTGGAAGACGCCTTCACAATTTTCCCCCAGGGACAGTTAGCTAGTCAGTCCTTTGCACTTTATTGGTTACTACATGGTCATTCTGAGAGGGAGACAGCATGAAAATGTGGTTTTCAGTGGGGTTTGGTTGAGTGTGAGTAGCTAGGAAGAGGACAATGTTAAGCAAGGAAAGGCCAAAATATCCTGTGGTGCAGCACAGCTGGAAATTGCATTGGAAACTGGCCACTTAGATCTCTTTTTCTTCTTGGATTTTCCTCTTAGATTAATACAGTTTAGACCACTGCCCTGTGAAAAATGTAATCTATCAGATAAAAGATTCAAAAGCATACACAGATGGAGGTACATTTGCTTCAATTTTTATTAGTTTATTATAGATACAATATATACAGAACAACATTTGGGATGTGTGACTAACCCATTTTAACTACTCATAACAGAAGGCACATAAAAATATAATATATTTAGGCCCATTGATATTCAACTGACACAGAGAGCTTGAATTTTAATTTAAGGCAGTGGTTCTCAACCATCCTAATGCAGCGACCCATTAATACAATTCCTCATGTTGTGGTGACCCCCAATCATAAAATTATTTTCGTTGCTACTTCATAACTTTACTTTTGCTATTGTTATGAATCATAATGTACATATCTGATATTCATTTGCTGAACCAAATTTGACACAAATACCCAATACGCCCAAATTTGAATACTGGTGGGGTTGGAGGGGGGATTGATTTTGCCATTTCGGAGTTGTAGTTGATGTGATTTATAGTTCACCTACAATCAAAGAGCATTCTGAAATCCACCAATGATGGAATTGAACCAATCATGGCACGCAGAACTCCCATGACCAACAGAAAATACTGGAAGGGTTTGGTGGGTATTGACATTGAGTTTGGGAGTTGTAGTTCACCTACATCCAGAGAGCACTGTAGACTCAAATAATGATGGATCTGGACCAAACTTGGCACGAATACTCAAAATACCCAAATGTGAACATTGGTAGAGTTTAGGGAAAATATACTTTGACATTTGGGAGTTGTAGTTGCTGGGATTTAGAGTTCACTTACAATCAAAGAGCCCCTTGAACCCCACCAATGATAGAATTGGGCCAAAGGACAGGCGGAGAGATCTTTAGGCTTTTCTGCCAAAGTGGTCACCTAAGACCACCAGAAATATTTGTTTTCTGATGGTTTTGGTGACCCCTCTAACACACCATCATGATCACCCCCCAGGGATCCCGACCCCCAGAATGAGAAACGCTGCTTTAAAGTCACTTTAAAGTGACTTGCCAGTGCCACTAAACCACTTCTAAAGACAGAAAATCTGGGATCAGATCCTGGGATATAGGTCCTGTCTGGAAGGGCCCTTGGTCATGGCCAAGGGAATCTGGGAGTTGTATTCCTAAAAGTAATATGTCTTTAACTCTGCAGTGGGCCATTGGGGTTTTTTTCAGCCAATGAAGGGATGGAGAAAATCAAACTGGGTGGGCCTTTATGCATTTTATGCTTTCTAGATAAATAATTTATTTTCTTGACTTTCTGGCTGAAATTCTGTTAGGGCCATATAAACACATAAGTTACACTATCAGTGCAGGGCTAATTATTTGTTATAGGACAACAGACAAACTAGACCAAGCATTTATCAAAATATCCCCCAAGTGGTAAATGATGCCTGTCTGTCATAGCATGTGCTTTTCCCCAGTTACATATCTTGTACCCAGAGTGCTTTATTTTCTGATTGATCACCGAAAGACAAATTTTCAAGGCTTAATCATTATGACTAGTTGCTAAGGCACAGATCTCCCATGAACCTTTGTTTTAAGGGGCAGAAATGGATGAAACAAACTTTCCCTAATTTTCCCTTATCCATACCTCACAACCTCTGAGGATGCCTGCCATAGATGTGGGCGAAACGTCAGGAGAGAATACTTCTGGAACATGGCCACACAGCCCGAAAGACATACAACAACCCTGTGATCCCGGCCATGAAAGCCTTCGACAACACATTTCCCTAATTAATTGAACTTGATTTAATTTGAAAAATAGAGCTCTTGGGGCAAATTTATCTGCAGAGATTTTGAACAGCAGGCCTGGATTCCATGTTCTTTCCAACAATATCCAACTTTCTGTCTTCAGCTTAATAGAATAACTGGTTCCACTATTTCATCATCCCATTTTTTGTCAAATATTTGATGAAGAAGTGATAAAATGCCTGTTGGGAAGATAAGGAATGAAAAAGAGATTCTCAAGAACCTGTGAAAATTGAGTTATTTTCAAACATTTGACTTATTCCCCACTTTTTCCCCATAAAAGGAACCTAAGATGGCTTCATTCTACTTCTCACCTGCAGCAAGAGAGGTGGGAAAGGTAAACCAGGCAACCACGAAACACCATCCACGGGATTTGGCAGGGACATCATTAGTGAAATACCCTGTATATATAGACATTGCTATCATGACCAAAATTGCTAGGAGGGAGCAAATGGAGAAAGGTTAGTGGTGAAGAAATGGCTTTTCTATTTTATATAATACAATATAGTAATTTAATGCTTATATTGTGCTATGCTAATATTATATTGTATGTACATTTGATTTGTAAGCCGCTCTGAGTCCTCTTCGGGGTGAGAAGAGCGGCATATAAATGTAGTAAATAAATAAATAAATAAATTTTGGAATGCATGAGTTCATTCTAATTATTATTATTATTAATTATTATTTTATTTTATTTTTATACCCCGCCCCATCTCCCCAAGGGGACTTGGGGCAGCTTACATGGGGCCAGGCCCAGGCAACAAACAATATAAAACTCAACAATAAAAACAAATCATAAACAGATAAAATCACATATACTAATAAACAATAAACATACTTTGGTAAAATCCTAGGTTGGCTCCTAAAAATGGAAGTGGGCCAGAAAAGTGCAAATAGTTTTGTACGATGCAAATTAGGAGAGAGGTAGGTACCAGGGACTATTATCCCATTAAAGTGCTGGAGAAGGCATACACCTAAAGACTATGTACGGCTAAGGAGTAAAAATACTATAAAAATAGAATAGACAACAGGGCATTCCAAACTAAGGAAACCAGGAAAGGAAATCAGAAAACTAAGGAAATAATAATAATAATAATAATAATAATAATAATAATAAGGAAGTGTTCGACTTGTGATTTTGTAAAACAAAATCCAGCATATATATCTCGTTTGCTGTGTCATACTATGTCTTTGTATCAATAATAATAATAATAATAATAATAATAATAATAATAATAATAATAATAATAATAATAATAATGGGACTCGGAGCGGCTTATGAACCCGGTCAACATCACAGAATATAATAAAATTAAAATACATACACAATACCATAAAACAGAATAAAACAACAGCAATAATAACAACATAGCAGTTGTGATAGAATAAAAACAATCTCGAATCAACAACCAAGGAGCCTGTAATAAAGTCCATTTCTAGGCATGGATGGGCAGGCTGGCACAACTCACTTTGAAAATAAGGCTAAATAAGGTAAAGTGCATAAGTTGTATGTATGGGTAATCAGTGTAAGATGGGGAATAGTATCTTTGGATGGAGGACAATAATAAAGTGCAAGGATAGATTTCAAGTCCTCATTGGAGCCAGGTTATTTAGGGGATTGTCTAGTCAAATGCACAGCAGAAGAACCACGTTTTTAGTTCTTTATGGAAGATGGACAGGGTGGGTGCTAACCTAATCTCCCTGGGGAGGAAGATCCACTGAGAAGGCCCTCTCTCTCTTCCCTACCATCCATGCTTGTAATGGGGGCGGGACTGAGAGAAGAGCCTCAGAGATCGTGCATGTTCATTGGGGAAGTTTTGGTCGTGAAAATAGGCCAGTCCTGAACCGTTTATGGATTTATAGGTGGCACAGCGTGTTCAACCGCTGAGCTGCCGAACTTGCAGACCGAAAGGTCACAGGTTCGAATCCGGGGAGCGGAGTGAGCATCCACTGTTAGCTCCAGCTTCTGACAATCTAGCAGTTCAAAAACATGCAAATGTGAGTAGATCAATAGGTACAGCTCTGGCGGGAAGGTAACGGTGCTCCATGCAGTCATGACAGCCACAAGACCTTGGAGGTGTCTACAAACAATGCCGGAGATAAGCACCAATCCCAGAGTTGGACATGTCTGGACTTAATATCAGGAGAAAACCTTTACCTAATCTTTACTTAGGTGATAACCTGCACCTTGAATTGAAACCGGAAACTTATTGGCAGGCTATTAATAACTCAAAATTTTCCCACTGGTACAGACTGTACAAACTTGACCATGAGAGGGCTATCTACCTGACTAGGCTCACATTTCCAAAACTTAGGCAAGCCTTCAGAGCCGTTCGTTTCCAAAGTATGCCCACAGCAGTGATTGATGGTAGATATACAGGCATCCCTCTGGCTCTTCGTTTATGTGTGTGTGGGGCCCCGGAAATTGAGGATTTGCCTCACTATTTGTTTTCCTGCCCTCTGTATTCTGAGCCAAGAACTAAAATTCTGGGACCTATTCTTTATCCCCTCCTAATGAATACAGTGTCAGAAAGGATTTTCTACCTTCTGTCCGACACTAACCCTGCAGTTACTCATAAGGTGGCCCTTTTTGCCCTGGAAGCTCAGAAAATCCGGGCAAAACTGATCTCCGATGTCGCAGTTGACTGTGCTGGCGATGCTTTTAACTAATAGTGGTTTTTATATCCAAGGTGTTCCCTGCTTGGATTTTAATAATACTGTACTTACTTGGTTTTATCTTGTTTTTAATTATGTTGGTGCTAATCCATGAAATATGCAGTATTTGAAGGGCATATCCTGACATTGATATTTTCAGCATTTTAATGTTTTAATGATTTATATAGGGTTTTAAGGGCATGTTTTATATTGTATTTGATGGTCTGGCTTTTGTGTATTTGTTTGTTTGTCTTGCGAAAGACCTATGGTCTAAGCATTAAATAAATTTGGAATTTGGAATTTGGAAACTTATTGGCAGCCAGTGGAGCTGTTTAAACAGGGGGGTTGACTGCTCCCTGCAATTAGATCCTGTTAACTGCCTGGGCACCGACCTTTGCACTAGCCAGGGGTGGTTCACCCGCCAGGCAAACTAGGCATTTGTCTGTGGTGCCATCTTGTTGGGGGCGCCACAGGCAAATCCTGGCTTCTCCAGGAAGGTGTTCAGCGCTTTGCAGACCAGAGAAGCGGCGCCTGCTTCTCTGGTCTGCAAAGCGTCAAACGCCTGCCTTCTCGCCAGGAAGGCGTTCCTCGGCACTCTGCAGAGCAGAGAAGCAGGCGCCCACTTCTCTAGTATGCAAAGCAACGAATAACTGCTTCCTTCTCGCCAGGAAGGCATTTCTCGGCGCTTTGCAGACCAGAGAAGCGGGCACTGCTTCTCTGGTATGCAAAGCGCTGAGAAAGGGCTTCCTGGTGAGAAGGAAGCTTTTTCTCGGCGTTTTGCAAACCAGAGAAGCGGCGGCTACTTCTCTGGTCTGCAAAGTGCCGAGGAATGCCTTCCTTCTCATTCCTCGGTGCTTTGCAGACCCTCCCCTCCCCTCCCTGGAAAATTCTGATTGCCTACTCTCAAAAATTACCTAAGATCGGCTCTGGCATTAGCTGTAGTTTCCAAGCAGGCCCATGTAGAGTGCATTGCAGTAGTCCAGTCTGAAGGTAACTAAAGCATCGACTACCAAGTCAGACACTTCGAGGTACAGTCACAGCTGGTGCACAAGCCCTCCTAGCCACAGCCAACATCCAAGCATCAAGTATCAGCGCTGAGTCTAGAAGGACCCCCAGACTGCGGACCTGTGTCCTCGGTGGGAGTGTAACCGTCGAGCACATGTTGCCACCATAGACCCCATTTGAAATGCATGAGCTCATTCTTATGATAAACAACACATATCTCACTGTTCACAGAATATGGCCTTGAAAAAGCTATTTGCAACCTAACCCCTACTGTGCAAGGTCCAAAGAAATGGTTGATTCCAAAATTAGTCCTTATCAATCATTATGCAGTAGAGTCTCACTTATCCAACATAAACAGGACAGCAGAATGTTGGATAAGTGAATATGTTGGATAATAAGGAGGGATTAAGGAAAAGCCTATTAAACATCAAATTAGGTTATGATTTTACAAATGAAGCACCAAAACATCATGTTAGACAACAAATTTGGCAGAAAAAGTAGTTCAATACGCAGTAATGCTATGTAGCAATTACTATATTTATGAATTTAGCACCACAATATCACGATATATTGAAAACATTGACTCCAAAAATGCGTTGGATAATCCAGAATGTTGGATAAGCGAGTGTTGGATAAGTGAGACTCTACTGTAGTTATTATTTTAAAAAAATGTTTCTTTTTGCTTTCTAGTTATTCAAAAGTAACTTGAAAAGTGTCATAATCACTCATGTCATGCAACTATGACATCCCTAGTACAATCATATGACATATAAACAAAAGGGCAGACAAGGACAAATGGGGCAACTGGAAGGTGATATTAGCCGGCCATAAAAGATCAATTGCTCTGATGTGTGGGGAAGAGTAGGCATCAGAGGATTCCTGTGATTTATGACATTGTAGGTAAACCCACATACACATGACCTGTAGAACATGAACAATAAAGATGATTGGTATCCTCGGCTCCTGTGCATCTTGGAGTATTCTTTCAAGAGAAGGTTAACTCTATAGCAACACAACCAATGCACAAAGAGACTACTACAAAAAGATACTTGTCAGAAATGTAAAATATATACACATCTATAGCCAATTGCTGGGCTATGTCCCAAAACTCTCAGTGGGAGTAAGTTCATATGTATCCCATTAATTAAATTCAGTATTAAACAACAAAGGGAGTACAATGACATCCCATGTGGGGTATAGGATGCTGTCTGTCAGAGATGACAATATTGAGATAGATCTTCCATGTCTACATAATTTCATGCTGCTTTAACTGCCACAACCACTTCCTATGGAATCCCGGGATATGTAGCTTGGTGAGATTCTTGGAATTCTCTTCTATAGAGTGAGTTTCCATAGTGAATTCCAAGTACCTCACCAAACTGCAAATCCCAGGATAGTCCCACAATAAGCCTTTTGAACCAGCAAAAATTAGTAGAATTACAATATTGGCCAGCTCATAAATATACAGGGGGCATACCTTGTGTGTTATGGCCAGTGTCATAAGAAAACCATATTACTAATATTCTCAAGGGGCTAAATAAGAGAAATAAGGTATTTCGGTTGTATTGAGAGGTGTTGTACTGTAAGAAAAGCTCTCCTTTACTGGATAGACAGGGAAATCTTTTTATTTTGTAGATACCTTCTAGGAGGCCTGTTCCATCAATTTTCTTGATTGACACCTTGAAGAAATAATGCACCAAATAGCCGATAGCAAGGGCAGCATCAAATGCTGCTGAAACTGCAAGCAGGATCACAACAGTCGAAACGATTTCTGCAAAAAAAAAAAAAAAAAAAAGGGGCAGTTGTATTTTTGCTTGTCTGAATGGTTGATGGATGTACATCCAGTTTGTCCTCATGGAAACGGAAAGCAGCTAACAGGACCCAGTCTATTAAAATTATCTCAAATTACAACCCTATAAATCACAAATTACAAATATTGAACATGAGGAACAGAATTCACTAAGAGTTACAAATGCATAACAAAGAACCACACATTTGGGACTTGCTTCTATTTGCAATCCCACAACCACTAGAGTAAGGAATATCTAAAAAGGTTTAGTCCAGTCATGAGTGACTCTGGGGGTTGGTGCTCATCTCCATTTTTAAGCCGAAGAGCTGGCGTTGTCCATAGACATCTCCAGGTCATATGGCCAGCATGACTGCATGGAGTGCCGTTACCTTCCCGCCGGAGCGGTACCTATTAATCTACTCACATTTGCATGTTTTCGAACTGCTAGGTTGGCAGGAGCTGGGGCTAACAGCAGGCACTCATTCCGGGATTTGCACCTGGGACCTTTTGGTCCGCAAGTTCAGCAGCTCAGCGCTTTAACACACTGTGCCACCAGGGGCCACCAAGGAATATCTAGGGACAATGAAAGTCCTTCACTGTCTACGTACTAGCTATCATCTGTTGTGAATGACAGGGATATAGTTCCCTGTCCATCCGAAAGCAGTTGACTGGTGTTTTCACCTGTCAATCTCCAGTTGTAAAAAAAATGGTGATAGGGATCAGGTTTCTGGCTGTCCTACTAGAGATCACTCACATGGATGTATGGAAACATCAGTCAACTGCTTCCAGACTGTCAGGTGAACAGACTCCAGTTTGTCATGGTGGCTGGAGGCTGGGAAGTGACAATTGGGAAGCTCAGCCTGGGTGACACTCTACATAGCTACATATTAGGCCTGTGTGATTGATAAAACCAATGTTTCAACCATCATTACAAAATTAGGGGCGCTGGTGTGTCTAAAGTTTTGATAGTTCCCTATTGATGGTGAGATTGCTGTTGTAGCATTTTTAAAAAACACATTTTTGTCAACACTTTTAAAAATTCTCTAAAATGAGTAGATTTAGGAATTTTTAAAAGTTTTTATGAACAACATTAAAAAAACTACAAGAGCTTTCTCATTGAATTTCTATTTTCAATGATACAACATAATCAGGACATCATTCCCCCCAAGTTTCAGAAAATTTGCAGTGATTTTTAGGGAATTTTAACCAACTTAAACTTAGCGATACTGTTTCATTGGAAGGCCCGGTCCAACTTCCTTCAGCCAGACAGGAAAAAGCATAGCCAAAGCACTCCTAACAGATGCTCATCCAGCCTTTAAAATAGTAGTAGTAGTAGTAGTAGTAGTAGTAGTAGTAGTAATAGGAAACCTACTAAATAAACTTTGGAGTTACTGCCTTTTAACTTTGTCTACCTCACAGGGTTGATTCAACTCCCAACAATTCCCCTTTATCTTGAAATCCCTTTAGAGAATGAACATGGGTTTTCCAAAGTCATAGGTCAGTGTTTAGAATCTTAATTTTTTTTGCGTCTGCCCCTAATCTTTCTTAATACCACTTACTATGTACAAATCTTATGAAATAGATTGACAAACGCATTGCAAACAAAGCTTTTCACAGCCATATTAGTTAAGTATAAACCTGTACACTTCTAGATATATTTTTGAAAATAACCTTGTCATACTTATACATTCACTCTTTCCCTCATTGATCAAAAGCATATCTCTACTGGGCAGTTGTAATTTCCTACGGATTCATTCTCAAAGGAAGCAACACATAATTTTAACAATTTTCTTCCAGCAAAATTTGGACATGGTATTTTTGCACAGAAAATAGATTCCCCCCTATAGGAAAGAGCTTTTTTTCTGTGCTGAAAGTCCTATTTCCTCAACCAATAATTAAAAACTGATATTTCCTGAGATTATGAAGATATTTTTTGTTTTGTCAGAGTTTAAAACATAATAATAATAATTTATACATATTGTCTTATCTTCTTCTCATCCTTATGGTATTATGCAGAGGGGTTTTTGTGCATTTGCATCTTAAAATATATATCTGGGTTTATACACATCTTTGCTAAAATCTTGTTATCAGCATACACTTGGGCAGGAATCCTATTTCTGCCAATGGGATTTCTGTTAGAAACATTATTGAAGGTGGTTTTTAACTTGCCATAATGTTTTGTAAGCCTCACAACGGTGCACATTTTTCAGGTGAATTTCTTATCTGCTTGTATTCTATCTCAGGAAAGCCTGATGTCTACTTTTTGAGTCACTTACCCGATCCTTGAGCCACGGATTTGCATTCTAATGGAGAGCAGAATTTGAACAGACCTTCATAAATCGTGCCATCAGGGCTCTCACGAATGATCCAGTAATCACTGAAAATGGTTGAAAATAGCAAAGCAGAGCTAAGAGCTAGAAGGAAGACAAGACAAAACCTGAAAAGAAGAAGCTTTAGAAGCATTATAAGCAGCTCTGAAATGAATCTTCAGGCACGTTTGTCCTGCACTGAAATGCTATCACATAGGATAAATACAAAGGAGAATGGATGGAAGCAGAAGGAAAATGAAAAGGGAGTGTCCATGAACAGCAAGCAGTCATTAACCTGGAACAAAGTCCAGGTTTTATTAACCTGAGATTGGAATTTACATGTGGTAAAATATTCTTCTCATCCTTATTATTCAGAATCTCAGAATTCCCTGCCCAGAATATCCAGTGGCCATGCTGATTTAGTGAATTTGGGAACTGTAGTCCAAAAAAGGTAAAAAAAATTCCAAGCTCTGTCTAGTTCTAGGCATGGACAAGTAGGACCGGACTGTGGTGCAGCTGGTTAGTAGCCAGCTGCAATAAGTCACTATAGACCAAGAGGTCATGAGGTCGAAGCCAGCCCGGGTCGGAGTAAGCTCCTGACCATTTAATAGTCCAGCTTGCTGTTGACCTATGTACTGAAAGACAGTTGCATCTGTCAAGTAGGAATTTAGGTTTTTAGGTTCTGCTTATGCGGTGAGACTAATTTAACTAATTTACGATGCCATAAAATCTCCAGCAGCATGCGGAAGAATGAGGAAGTATTTCATCAAAGACTCAGCATCACAAGTGGACGGTGAAGCGGTTGCTCCCCCTGTGGCCAGAATTGAGCATACCTTCATGATGCCAGAAGCTGGAATGTTAAATTGTCTCTGTGTCTGTTTATGTATGTCGTATGTCTAATGGCATTGAATGTTTGCCATGTATATGTGCATTGTGATCCACCTTGAGTCCCCTTCGTGGTGAGAAGGGCAGAATATAAATATTGTAAACAAAGAAATAAGTAAGTAAATAAAAGGACTTCAGCAACTCTTTATGAAAGAGGTCTTCAGTCTGCTCCTCATGATAGGGACACAGCCAAGTGATTCTCCAATGCCACTCTCCACCATATAATACAGGGTGTTTGAAAAAGAACTCCCTGGTTTTAATGTGTTTTAACTTAAAACTAGGGAGTTCTTTTTCAAACTTCCCTGTATTGCACTGGCATGGTGAATCCTGGAGCTGGCGAAAGTGATGCCACAACTGAGTTCCACATGTCAATTCCTTGCACAATATGCATCCGTCCACATAGGAACTCTGCCTGTAGCTCACAGCATGTGCCAGTAGGATCAAACTGTAAGATGACTCACACTAAATGACAATTCGATTTAGTATAATATGGCCACATTTTTTGGGATCCTAACTTGGTAGTTGAAGGAGGAACATTTTGAATCCTCAGTCAGGAAGCTCAGGTGCTTCAGAAGTATAAATTCCAGTTTGTGCTGGATTCTACCACGATAGTTGTGAATGGGCACCAGTAAGCAGCAAAGCACCACAGAATCCTCTGCTACATGTAGGTAAGTTCTGGCTTGCGAAGAGCAGGGATTTCCCAGCAGAAAAATCAATGAGGGGAGCCTTGAAAATATAGCAGAGTGGATGTGAGTGTAGTCACAGAATATCTGAGGGTTAGTCCACCAGCTGATCCAGAAGCTATCACAATTCTTAACCCCGTTTTCTAAAGAATGGAGGGAAGGGAATGTTGCAGCCTGAAACGATGCTGAGAGCATGCATTGCTCAGAAAGTCTTAAGGTCTACTTGTAGTTAGGACTGCAGGGCAGGACTTTAAAGAGCTCTGTGGCTTGTTTAACATCCAAAATCCTTTTACAAAATATAACATTAGAGAGCCTGGCTTGGTAGTGGAGATGCAATGCATCCAGAGTTTTTGTTAAATCATCCATTTAACAATTCAACAGTGTGTTTTGGTGTGTTTCAGGCTACAACAAAATGATCATATCCAGTTCAAGAGTTATGATGACATTATTTTAGATTGCAGGTCAGACCTCTCCAAGATGGGCATGGCCAGTTCTAGGTACCATAAAAAGAACTCCCACTATTTGTTTGCCTGCACTCTATACTCTGCACCAAAAAATAAATTCTTAGGGCCTATTCCAGGGTTCCTCAAACTTTTAAAACAGAGGGCCGGTCCACAATCCTTCAGACTGTGGAAGGGCTGAATTATCATTTGGAAGAGAAAAAAACCCAACAAATTCCTATGCACACTGCACATGTCTTATTTGTAGTGCAAAACAACAACAACAATGAAAGAACAATGCAATATTTAAAAATGAAAACAATTGTAACCAACATAAACCTATCAGGATTTCCATGGGAAGTGTGGGCCTGCTTCTGGCCAATGAGATAGTCAGGTTAATTAGGATTGTTGTTGTTGTGTGCCTTCAAGTCATTTCAGACTTTGGGCGAGCCTAAGTCTAAAATTATTTATTTATTCATTTACTACATTTATTTATTACATTTATATCCCGCCTTTCTCACCCTGAAGAGGACTCAGAGCAGCTGTATGTACAATATATTATATTATTAGCATAGCACAATATTAGCATTATATATTACTATATTGAACTATACCACTATACTGTAATACTTAACATATGATTAATATTATTATATGGTATTATTAGTATTATATTGTATAACATTATAATATTATTATAAATATTATATGTATATATAATATATTATATTATTTAAAATGATATAAAATATTACATTATAAAACTGAGGACGGGGGCCAGGTAAATGACCTTGGAGGGCCGCATCCGGCCCCCGGGCCTTAGTTTGGGGACCCCTGGCCTATTCTATGGTGAGGAGCCCCGGTAGCAAAGTGTGCTAAAGCACTGAGCTGCAGTCCAAAAGGTCCCAGGTGCAAATCCCAGGAGCGGCGTGAGCGGCCGCTGTTAGCTCCAGCTCCTGCCAACCTAGCAGTTCAAAAACATGCAAATGTGAGTAGATCAATAGGTACCGCTCTGGTGGGAAGGTAACAGCGCTCCAGGCAGTCATACCGGTCACATGACCTTGGAGGTGTCTACGGACAACGCCGGCTCTTCGGCTTAGAAATGGAGATGAGCACCAACCCCCAGAGTCAGACATGACTGGACTTAACGTCAGGGGAAAACCTTTACCGTTACCTATTCTATGGTACCTACAATCGAACATGGCTGCAGAAAAGATCTTCTACCTTTTATCTGATACCAACTCCATAATCATGTATAAGGTCTCTCTCTTTACATTGGCAGCAAATAAAATCAGGTCAAGACTGATTGCGGACATTGCAGTCGACTGTGCCGGGGATGCTTTTATCTACTTTTTTAAACATGACTGATATTTTATACTGGCTTTTTACCGGTTATATTTTGCAAGCTCTGTTTTATTCTCCATGCATCCTGCTTTTAACTGTGGAATTTTACAGTGTTTCTATAGATGCTTGGTTGATATTGTTACTTATGTTTTTTTAATGACTGATCTTATATATTGGCATTTTACCGGTAATTGTGCAGTTTCCAGCACATACTGCACCTCACAATGTATATTTTGCATGCTCTGTTTTATCCTGCTTGCATCCTACTTTTAACTGTTGGATTTTACAGTGTTTTGTATAGATGTTTGTTTGATGTCGGAGCATTAATAAATTGATTGATTGATAAAAAGAACACCAATAAGTTGAAATATGTCCAGAAGAGGAGACCAAGATGTGAAAGATGACCTGGAAACCAAAACTTAGGAGGAATTGCCGTAAGAGTGGTCATGCTTAGCTGGAACCACAAAAACTGAAACTCCATATGATAGCAGTCTTCAACTGTTTCCAAGGTCTTTCATAAAAGGTGAAAGATTTCTGGGAGTTGTAGGTCAAAAACATGTGGGGATCCCAGGTTGAGAACCACTGCTCTAGATGGTAGAACCTGAATCAGTAGGTTTGTGTGGTAAGGAATGAGACAAAACGAGAGCTTTCAGAAGATAAGAGCGATTCAATAGTAAAAGGTACTTTCAAGATGCAGGGTATGTTGGGAAAAAATATTAACAGAGATTGAATAGCCATATCTTGAGGATGCTTTAGTAGCTGGGTTAGGTAAGGTAAAGGTTGGAATCATTTCAATGCTAAGCCTGACTTTTTATTAAAGCCACCCAGATTGTGTGATGGTTACATTGTGTTGTCGAAGGCTTTCATGGCTGGGTTGCTGTAAGTCTTTCAGGCTGTATGATCATATTCTTGAAGCTTTCTCTCCTGACATTTCCCCCACATCTGTGGCAGGCATCCTCACAACCTCTGAGGATGCCTGCCACAGATGTGGGTGAAACGTCAGGAGAGAAATCTTCTGGAACATGGCCATACAGACAGAAAGACTCACAGCAACCCACTTATTTAACATTATTTTAAATTAAATAAATAAATAAATAAATAAATAAATAAAATATATTCCTATTTTTAAAAATTATCATTCTTTATTATGTTAGGTAAAGGTAAAGGTTTCCCCTGACGTTAAGTCCAGTCGTGACTGACTCTGGGGGTTGGTGCTCATCTCCATTTCTAAGCCGAAGAGCCGGCGTTGTCCGTAGACACCTCCAAGGTCATATGGCCGGCATGACTGCATGGAGCGCCCTTACCTTCCCACCGGAGCGGTACCTATTGATCTAATCACATTGGCATGTTTTCGAACTGCTAGGTTGGCAGGAGCTGAGGCTAACAGCGGGCGCTCATTCCGCTCCCGGGATTTGAACCTGGGACCTTTCGATCTGCAAATTCAGCAGCTCAGCGCTTTAATACACTGTGCCACCACCAGGGGTGGTGCTCTTTAAGGGTTGGTGCTCTTTAAAGTTCAACTCTATAAATTCTATGATTTAAAGTACATTATGAGAATCTGGTTAATGATAACTGATTGCTATTGTTATCTCCCTCCCATTAATCCATTAGTCATTTTCTAAAATAATTTGTTGTTTAATAACAAGGACAGGAGCCCCGAGTGACACAGAGGGTGAGCTGCTGAACTTACTGACTGAAAGGTTGGTGGTTCAAATCCGGGGAATAGGGTGAGCTCCTGCTGTTAGCCCCAGCTTCTGCCAACATAACAGTTCGAAAACATGGGGGCCGGGCTGTGGCGCAGGCTGTTGAGCAGCTGCAATAAATCACTCTGACCATGAGGTCATGAGTTCGAGGCCAGCCCGTGGCGGGGTGAGCACCCGTCAATTAAAAATAAAAAATAGCCCCTGCTCGTTGCTGACCTGGCAACCCGAAAGATAGTTGCATCTATCAAGTAGGAAATAAGGTACCACTTATTAAAAAAGTGGGGAGGCAAGTTTAACTAATTTACGACCTGGAATGAGGAAGTGCCATCAGAGTGGATGATGAAGCAGCTGCTCCCCCCTGTGGCCAGAATCAAACATCCTTTCAGGAGAAGGTTAAATTGCGTCTGTCAGTCTCGGTCTCTGTTTGATGTGTTTATGGGCATTGAATGTTTGCCCTATGTGTGTATAATGTGATCCGCCCTGAGTCCCCTTCGGGGTGAGAAGGGCGGAATATAATACTGCAAATAAATAAATAAATAAATAAACATGCAAATGTGCGCACAATAACACAGTTTACATCTTAATCCTTGTCCAATTTATTTCTCTTTATGAAATGTAAACTGGAAACCGGGCAGAACAAATTTGGGAAAATGGGAGGAGAAATCTTCCCATTTCTAATGAAAGCATGTGAAATGCGACTAATCCAGGTTGGCTGTAGCATCATTTGCAAACGAGGCCTTACACTGCAAAATGTGTTTGTCCATATTGGTATTCTTGCAAAGCAAAAGACACATGAAGCATAAACTTGTGTTTATTACGTTTGCGAAACTGGGGACAAGTTTTGAAACTTAATTTAGGCGATCCCTCGTAGTTCAAGGATGATGGTCCTCCATTTCTTGGAAGACGCCTGTGCGTGATTTTTTTTAATGTGTGGAGGTCGGTGCACGGCCGGTCAACACACAGTCTTCACAGATTGAGGTTCCAGCAGTGGTGTGGTTAACACAACGAGAGTGGCTTCTCAGTCTGTTGCAGCCTTCTTCCGCCTTCACAGCCGTTGTAACATGTACCATGTTATCCTCCGCCTGCTCCGCCGTTGAGGTCTTTGGGTCTTCGGATTGTTCTTGGTCTGGATCCTCCACTGTGGCCACTCCTGGGAGTGTGTGACTCTTGTGGTTGTGCCCACAGGTTCATTGGAACACGCAAGCCCCCTCACCACGTCAAGGTGACAATCCATCGAGGGGAGTTTTGAAAGCACAGTTGGGCAAAAGAGTCATACTGGAGTCTGATGCAAATTTCAATAAAAAAGAGTTCCTTCCTCAACCAAGATTGAGGACAATGAGCACGTTTACAAAACAAGGATGCAGGAGAGAGATGGCCTAATCCTTCTGGATCTGCTGTGGGAAGAGAACCCAATCTGTTCCATCGAAGTCCAGACACATCCTACATTACCCCTCAGGTTGCCTTTTAGATTGTTCAGGTTGCCCAGAATAGGACACAGTATTCCAGGTGTGGTCTGCCTTGGTCAGTCTACACCTGGGATACTGTGTTCAATTCTGGGCACTGCAATTGAAGGGAGATGTTGACAAGCTGGAAAGTGTCCAGAGGAGGGTGACTAAAATGATCAAGCATCTGGAGAGCAAGCCCTATGAGGAGTGGCTTAAAGAACTGGGCATGTTTAGCCTGCCGAAGACAAGGCTGAGAGGAGACATGATGGTTATGTATAAATATGTGAAGGGAAGTCATAGGGAGGAGGGAGCAAGCTTTTTTTTCCACCTGAACATTAGGAAAAATTTCCTAACTGTGAGAGCTGTTCAGCAGTGGAACTCTCTGCCCCGGAGTGTGGTGTACGCTCCTCTTTTGGAGGCTTTTAAACAGAGACTGGATGGCCATCTGTCAGGGGTGCTTTGAATGTGCTTTTCCTGCTTCTTGGCAGGGGGTTGGACTAGATCGCCCATGAGGTCTCTTCCAATTCTATGATTCTAGATACAGTAATTTTCAACAAATCCCATTTATTCCATTGCAAGCTGTCTGTGTCCCATTATATAAATTCGGATGGCATATTCTCAAAGGGCATCACAGATTTTTTTTTTCAATTTGCTGTACTGGTGTGAAATACATAAGCAAGTCCACCTGTCAGGAAAGAAAAGTGATTGATTAGATGAGGAATGCATGAAACAAAGTACAATACAGTTGATTCCATATTCGTGGGTTTACTTTTTTATGGATTTGATTAAAATGTTATCTCTATGGCCAGAGTCATGCTGGAGAACCAAAAGATTCCTAGAGAGAACACATCTCTTGCAATCTCTTTGAGTCTCCCTCAGGAGATAAATAAATATTATAATAAGAAAAATAAGAATAATAATCTCTAGGTCCACCAGTCATTGTCTGGGGAAAGTCAAGCATAGTAAAGGTAAAGGTTTTCCCCTGACATTAAGTCTAGTCGTGTCTGATTCAGTGCTCATCTACATTTCTAAGTTGAAGAGCCAGCTTTATCCATAGACACCTTCAAGGTCATGTGGCCGGCATGACTGCATGGAGCACTATTACCTTCCTGCCAGAGCCGTACCTATTGATCTACTCATATTTGCATGTTTTTGAACTGTAGGTTGGCAGAAGCTGTGGCTAACAGTGGGAGCTCACTCCGCTCCCTGAATTCGAACCACTGACCTTTCAGTCAGCAAGTTCAGCAGCTCAATGGTTCAGCATAGTTGTTTTTATTTATTTACTTACTTACTTACTTATCGTATTTCCTACCCACCTTATCTCATCCCTAGGAGGACTCAGAGTGGCGTACAACTTGGCACAATTCGATGCCACATCGAATTGTGACAAGTTGTTATAATGTTTTCTCAGGTAAAAAAGGTAGCTTTTTATTTCCATTTTTTTCACTTTCATTGGTGTTTTATACCCCTCACCTCAGAGAATATAGAGGGCTGACTAACACCAGAAATGCTTGTACAGTAGAGTCCCGGTTATTCAACATAAACGGGCGGGCCGAATGTCGAATAACTGGATCTGACGGATAATAGGGAGGCCCTATTATCCAGCAAGCCGGTTGAAGGAAGTGTCCCGTGCACGTTGCTAGGTAGATAGCAAGCTACCTAGCAACGTGCAGGAGCGCTTCTGCTCCGCCTCTTGGGAGGTGCCCTGCGCGTTGCTAGGTAGATAACAAGCTACCTAACAACGCTCAGGGGTGCTTCCTAAGCCGAGTGCTCACCGCTCCGCCCCTTGGGAAGCACCTGTGCGCGTTGCTAGGTAGCTTGCTATCTACCTAGCAACGCGCACGGGTGCTTCTCTGCTCGCCACCCTGCCTCTTGGGAGGTGCCTGTGCATGTTGCTAGGTAGATAGCAAGCTACCTAGCAACGTGCATGAGCGCCTCCCAAGGGGCCTGGGACGTCGGATAATACGGAGTGTCGGTTAACCGGAAGTCGGTTAACCGGAACTCTACTGTACTTCTAATGTTATTTTCCTTTTTGGATTCATACTCTGATTTTCCAAGCTGTCATATGCTATTGGTCCTCAATATATCATATTATGTTGAACCGCATGTCAAAGCTGACCAGCTCCAACTTAAGAGTCATTGCTTAAACTGTTGGATTGAATCATAAAAGATCCAGGTTTTGAACTGCAAGTGAGCCATGAAAGCCATTGTATAAAACTGGACCAATCATTCACTCTTCCCGGATAACATACTTGTATATCACAAGGTTGTTGTGAGGATTAAAACTAGAAAGAATAGAGGTTTGGGTTCGCACAAGTAATGGAAGGATAGACTCATAAATGGGAAGAATTTTTAAAAAATCAAAACATAATTTCTCAAAATGTTTCCAAATATTCTAGAGTAGGAAATAGTGGATTTGATAGATGCAGAAATGTTGGTCCTTCATAACCGTCACCTAGCATGGCTCTGTAGTGCAAAACATCTGGAAGGCTAAAGTCCCCTTGCCTTAGATATTCCAGAATAGGAAAGCATAGATTTTTGGAATATTTTTGTGGGTTCCCTTTGGACTTCAGATCCCATAACCCTCACCCAGCATGGCCAATGGGAAGGATCTGTAGTGCAAAAGGCCTTTGCACTATGGAGTCCTTCTGCACAAACTTGCAGAGATGGGGAATAAAGGGATGCATGAGACAGGATTCTGTAAAAAGGAGTACATTTCACCGTTCCTGTTCTGAACATACTTACTGGTGATAAGGAACAGAGGAAAAGAGGCCCATCCCAAGCCAAACGACCATCCATAGTTTGAATTTTCTGATGTGTAAATTGACATGGCAATCATGACCGCCAGACCTGAGATCAAAAACAAAGTGTTAGCAGATACCTCCTTTGTTTGTTTCTTTGGGTTTTTTGGTGCAAAGGTGATATACAGAAAGTAAAAGAAAATAAAAGAAATACATCAAATACACATAATACAAATACAACTGCCTACCACACCACCACCCATGATTTCCGATACCATTCAATGTGAAACTAATATTAAAATCTATCCGTATCTTTACATTGATAACTTTCCCCTTGCTGCTATTTTAAAGTCTACCTTTGTCTTCCTGTCCAAATATTTAAATGTAAACCTCCATTTTCTAACAAAGTCTTCATTATTTCCTCCTCTAATGCCACTGGACAGCTTGGTCATTCGGATATAGTCTAATAATTTTCCTTTCTGGTTCTTTATAAATAGCTCTTTTCCCCCTTCCATGATTTTTCTGTTATCAATCTTGGGTTTTTTCTTAACCTTTTTAGTAATTATTTTGTTTGTTTCCTTGATTACCTTTTTCCAAAAATTTTTGTAATCATATAATAATAAATTTATTTTTATACCCTGCCTCCATCTCCCCAAAGGGACTCGGGGCAGCTTAGATGGGGCCAAGCCCAAGTGGTTACAGACGTAGTAATAAAACATATCAATATAAAAACAGGTCAATATACATAATAAAATCACATTGAAATAAAACATAGTTTGATAAAAAAAAACCTGAGAAAGTTCATAAAAATGAACTGAACTAGAGAAAGTGCATACAGTGAGGAATGTAAACTAGAGAAAGAAGTAAGTAACCTGGGACTATTATTATTGGTAAGGGGCTTGGGATGAGATAAACATAGGAACCAGCTTGCAAATCCACCAAGCATGGAAGAAGGTACCTTTATGTATTTTGCATCTCCAATATTTTATATATTTTACTTAGCACCTCAGGAGTTATATAACTTCTATAGAACATTTTATACGTGTTTTCTCTATTTTTTCACGCCAGGATTGACTTGAGAAATTGCAAGTCACTTCTGGTGTGAGAGAATTGGCCATCTGCAAGGATGTTGCCCAGGGGACGCTGGGATGTTTTGATGATTTTGCCATCCTTGTGGGAGTCTTCTTTCTCGTCCCTTCCCTGCATGGAGCTGGAGCTAATAGAGGGAGCTCATCCGCACTCTCCTTGGGTTGGGTTCAAACCGTAACCTTCAGGTCTGCAACCCAACCTTCAAGTCATCAGTCCTGCCGGCACCAGGGTTTAATCCACTGCGCCACCGGGGGCTCCTCTAATGGGCCTAGATATTGGAAATTTAACATCTCTTTTCCATAAATATTCCTATTTTCTAAATCATTTTTTCCTAAACCTTCAGCCTATGAAATCATTGCTGTTTTTATTCAATTATCTTCTAAGTTGTATTCTAAAATATATCTGTATAGTCTGGAAATTAGTCCTTTATTTCCCATGTCCAAAATGTTTTCCAGTTCTGATTTTCTTTGGGGAAATTCTACTTTATTATCTTTCATAAATCTGTTGTGTAGTTGGAAGTAACGAAACCAGTCATTTATCACTAATTCTTCTCTCCCTTTTAGTTTCCATTGCCCGTTTTCTTTGCTATAGGTTCTTTATTCCTCATTAAATGCTGGATATAGCCTGGCCTCCAATGGTCACAGCCATAGAGGTGTTTTTTGCTTCATCCCTGCTTTGTAACTCTTCCAGATTGTAAGAAGGCTGGATCTTATAATGTATTTATTAAAATCTTTATTGACCTTTTCTTTTTCATACCATAGATATGCATCTAAATCTTAAGTTTTATCCTTCTATCACATTTTTCCATTCTAATCATTTCCATTACCTAGCTAAAGCAGATGCCTCCCTTGGAGCAGAAAAGGGAACGCCTTCCATATGTGGTGGGAATGCTCTCCATACCTCTTAGATGTAATTTTGTGGAATTATAGACCAAAGAAGAATGAAATCTTGCTCACATTTGCACACTTTGACAAAGCCCATTAACTGAATATGCCTTGGGGACAGTTCCAAAGTGACCCAGATCTAGAGAAAATTGTTCCCTTTCCAGAGATTTCATCCTCCTCTCATTCTCTGCGTTGGAAATAGGATTTTCATCTCAGAGTTTTCATCTTCCTCATAAAGTTGGTAATTGGATGCAGAGAGGAGAAATCCCAGGATCATCTCTAAGCATTGGTCACAAATGGCAGAGATAACATGGATTCCTCCTCACTCTCATTGTCCTCCTAGTTGGGAACATGAGTCAGCAAAAGGGGAGCTATAGGGGATTTAAAACAGCAGATTTAAAACTCATATTGCCACCACTTTTATGGATGGATTATGGCTGAGTTAGAGGAATAAAGGAGCTGGAGGTGCATGTGAAAACTGGGACATATTATTCAATTGTACCTGCAAATAAACTGCTGATAGCAGCAAGCTTGGCCAAGGAGAAGGAGTGAAGGTGTGTCCGAAAATATGAGGCTAAGAGACTGAATAAAGACACTGCACCAGCGATCATCCCCAGGATCATGAAGGCTCGGGTAGCATTCAGTTTATCTACAGAAAATGAAAGAGGAGAGAGAGGATGGTAAGTAAAAAAGAGGTTAAATATAAATACATCAAGATTGACTACAAAAGTGAAATGCAATGTTTCCATCCAAGAGCAAGTACTACCCTGTTTCCCTGAAAATAAGACATCCCCAGAAAATAAGACCTAGTAGAGGTTTTGCTGAATTGCTAAATATAAGGCCTCCCCCAAAAGTAAGACCTAGCAAAGTTTTTGTTTGGAAGCATGCAGGATCGGTAAATGTACATGCCATAGATTGTTGTAAATGGAAATAAAGGTAGTAACAAGAAATAATAATAATATTATAATAACTTTATTATTGTATCCCATTTCCATCTCCCAGAAGGGACTCAGGGCAGCTTACACAGGGACAAGCCCAACAACAACATAAATTTACATACGAACAGAAACTTAAAACAGTAATTTAAAAGCAGTATAGCAATAAAATATAGAAATTCTTGAAAGGATTCACAGTTTGGTTATGCTGGTTTGTGATGACAACTACTGTACAATTCAACCATAAATGTGAATGGAAAAATAAGACATCCCCTGAAAAAAAGACCTAGAGCATCTTTGGGAGCAAAAATTAATATAAGATGCTGTCTTATTTTCGGGGAAACAGGGTAGAATTAGGGAAGAAGGAGGCCATATCTGCCTCTCCAACTGCACTGTGAACTTCACACAATCTTTTCCAACAATAAAGGGGTTGGTTGTACTATCTATGGGGATGTGACATGATTTAGCATTCTCTTTCTGCTTCCTAGAGTAGAAAAACCCCAAAGGGCATGAGGTTACAATTTTGGTGGTGGAAACGTTCCCAGAAGCTTAAAGCAAGCTCGAAGCAAAAATATAGCAACACAACTGACTTGGATGTGCAGTTTGCTCTTTCAACAATATCTATCTATCTATCTATCTATCTATCTATCTATCTATCTATCTATCTATCTACCCAAACACACACACACACACACACACACACACACACACACACATATATATATATATATATATATATATATATATATATATATATATATTGTGTTTGGATATGGAATAAGGGCTGGGGACTATAATGGAGGGCTGGACCACAGTCAGCTAATGGAGTATATTTCCCCATCATAAATTTTGGAAACTAAAATAATCAAAAGGAACTCGAGATATTTCTGAATATTTGAGTGCTGTTCCTCCTGTTCTGAAAGTCTGCACATTAAACTTGCACAATAATGAGACACTCAGAGGAGTGCAGCAGTTTGAGTGTTGGACTGGTGAGAGGCGAGGGCTCTAATCTCTGCTTGTCCATAAAAGCCTGGTGTAATATCAGTTCAGTCACATTCAGCCAGAGACGGTATTGGCAAACTCCCTCGGAATAAATTTTGCCAAGAAATCTCCATGAGAGTAAGGAGGACGAAGGGACATGGTGTCTTAATAATAATTTGGAAAAAGGTAATGAAGAGCCAGTAAAAGACAGATGGAAGTCTACAATCTTTTTTTTTTACTTATTTATATATTTTTGTTGTTGTTGTTGTTGTTGTTGTTGTTGTTATTATTATTATTATTATTATTATTATTTTCCTCCCCTCTTATTATCATTTTTATTATTATTAGTATTTTTTCCCCTTTTAGCTAACTATCCACCTATATTTATACAGGTTTTGACGAGTACAGACATATTTATTTCTTCTCTCTTCTTTTTTATTTCCTACTTTCTCTCTATAAAGAAATGTTCTCCCACTTTCGCTGTGAAATATCATGATTTGTATTTTTTTTGTCTTGTCTTGTCTTTTCCTCTATAATGTAAGACTGTAATAAAGATATATATATATATATATATATATATATATATATATATATATATGAAATCTCCATGATCGATGTGCCCTTCTGTTCCCCCAGTTTTGAAAGTGAGGAAGAAACTTACCTGAAGGATTCTGAATTTCACTACAGGTAGAAGAGACACACTGTTTCCATAGTCCTGTGTTTAGTTTACTGCCAACTACCACCCAGTAGTCAGTGCCAAGGGAAATGAGGAGCAGCAGAAGGCTGGCGAAACAGCAGACTGTAGCACAGATTTGCAGGATGTGCATTGTGAGGAGTGTTTAATCTGTGACTGCACAACACAGCTGAAAAGAACCTGAGGAAACAAAACCTTTAGTTAATTCATATTAGATACAGCAAGGGTCCCCAAACTAAGGCCCGGGGGCCGGATGCGGCCCTCCAAGGTCATTTACCTGGCCCCCGCCCTCAGTTTAAGACTTAGGCTCGGCCAAAGTCTGAAATGACTTGAAGGCACACAACAACAACAATCTTACTTAACTTGACTATCTCATTGGCCAGAAGCAGGCCCACACTTCCCATTGAAATCCTGAAAGGTTTATAGTATGTTTGTTAAAACTGTTTTTATTTTTAAATATTGTATTGTTCTTTCATTTACTACTATTGTGCTATGGTAATCTATATATATAAATGAGCGATGGCATCACGGCGACCAGCAAAACAACAAAACTACAGGCCCCCCAACCTCGAAATTTGACAACACAACCCATCATCCATGCCTCTAGGTTGATACAAGAAAAAGAAAAGAAAAATAAAGTTCTAATTAGAGGGAGAACAATAATTGTTTTTATCCAATTGCTGCCAGTTAGAGGACTAATCTCTGCCCACTTGGTCTCCTAGCAACCAACTCAGCCCAGGAGACAGGCAGACTTAGGCCTCGGCCTGTTCCACAGATTATCTCATTTGCACTGGATTATATGGCAGTGTAGACTCAAGGCCCTTCCACACAGCTATATTACCCATTTATAATCTTATATTATCTGCTTTGCACTGGACTCCACACTACCATATAATCCACTTCAGTGCGCATATTATACAGCTGTGAAGAAGGGGCCTCATATAATCCAGTTCTAAGCAGATAATATAAGATTATAAATATAATATGTAATAATTACTGTGATATAGAATCATAGAATTATAGAATAGTAGAGTTGGAAGAGACCTCATGGGCCATCCAGTCCAACCCCCTGCCAAGAAGCATGAAATCACATTCAAAGCGATTAATAATAATACAGAACAGGACAGTAAATAAAGAGCAACACTCTGAAAGCATAAGCCACAGCAACGCGTGGCCGGGCAAAGCTAGTAATATAATATATTGTGTATACATATAATCTTGATAATAATATTATAATGTAATACGATATAATATTTATTTATTTATTTATTACAGTATTTCTACCCCTGCCCTTCTCACCCAATAGGGGACTCAGGGCAGCTAATAATAATAATACAATATAATACTATTGTATAATATAATAATATTAATTATATATTATATATTAAATGTAATATTACTAATAATATTACGGTATAGTGGTATAGTACAATATATTAATATATAATGCTAATAGTGTACTATGCTAATAATATAATATATTGTATGTACATACACTTTGTAAGCCGCTCTGAGTCCTCTTCAGGGTAAGAGAGGGTGGGGTATAAATGTAACAAATAAACAAATAAGTAATTGTTGTTGCGGGGGGGGGGGGGGGCTTGCACTACAACTAAGATATGTCCAGTGTGCATAGGAATTTGGCCCCTTAACAATCTGAGGGACCATGAACCGGCCCTCCACTTAAAAAGTTTGAGGACCCCTGAGATACAGCATTGTGATGCCTCATGGGCCTTGTAGTCCTGTTCCTAGTACTATCGTGGCAGATGAAGATGAAAACATGGGGTATTCGCCGGTTCAACAAGAACCGGAGTCCTTTCACCTGCCGGATGTTGATGTTTGTCCTCAAGACTTCAGTAAAACAGACCTTGGGCATTCCTCGCCTCCGTTTCCCAGGAAGGAATCTTACTCTAGAGACAGAGGAGTCAGAGAAGCAAATCGCAGGAGTTTATGGATCGCTGCCAAACAACAGGCTGATTAGGCCTGCTTCCCTTGGGAAATTCTAAGGAGTCTTGCATCTGGACAGAGTTGGGTTTCGCTTCTCGTTCTCTAGGGAAAGAGATTGTTGGCAGGAAAACGAGACCCAATATAGGTGTTTGACGCGGGAGATTCTTTGTGGAGTCAACAGAGCTGCTTCAGGAGTGAGATCGTGTGTGGACTTCGTAACCCCAGTTCCTTGCTTCCCGGATCAAGAATTCAAGTACTGCCTTGCTTTGCTGTTATCCACGGACCTTGTTCCAAGATTCACTGTTTGCCTTGTTTCTAGTCACGGACCTTGTCAAAGAACCAAGTCTAATTCCAGCCTTGTTGTCAAGCTTCCTTGGACTTCTAAGACTCTGACATTTCCCCACACTATTGCTTGGCAATAGTGTGTGTTTCGGTATTGGATAAAGAACTTTGAACTCTAATATCATTTATTGGACAATACATTTTTGGACTATATTTGACCTCATTTGAAAGGTCTGTTTCTGAACTATATTCTTCACTTGTTTTTATTGCTTTTATATATTTCCTTAATAAAGATATTAGATAGAGATTGGCCTCCGTGTATGGTTCTTGGTGCCCAGCTGCCAGGGGTCTGACAAGCATGTATACCATACTATTCAACTATTCTGATTTGGCAGAGACCGTGCTGATTTGCTTGACCCACTTTTTCAAATGCTTTTAAAATGTCCCAGTTTCTCTTTCATCCTTCTACTACCCCCTTTGTTCTCAGCTTACTTTAATTGCTATAAAGCAAGATAAGGCATGAGATGAATTGGGGAACTAGAATTGTTTTATGTGAAACTCATGCATATGCTACATCTCTTCCCATCAATGAACTAAATGTCTACAATGGGATAGGGAGACTTCTGCTGTCCAGGCATGAATACATGAGCAAAAACATTCCTGGAGAAATGTGTGAAAAGTGCAGGACCTGGAAAGATGCTCTTGCCTCTCCACCTAGAAATGTAAAACATGACATTCCATAGAGACTTTGAGCAAAAGCAGATGCGAATTTGTTTAGTGGGGGCAAGAATGTGCAAGCATTCTTGCCCCCATTTCATTTCAACAAGGGTTACCATGTTGGGAGTTAACTAATGTATCCAACCTATGGGTCCAAAGTACATATATAGTTATGTTTAACTTAGGGTGCACCCATACTGTAGAATTAATGCAGTTTGATACCACTTTGTCATGGCCCAATGCTATGGAATAATAGCAGTTGTAGTTTGATAATAACAATAACAGTAATAATAATAATAATAATAATAATAAGAAGAAGAAGAAGAAGAAGAAGAAGAAATCCAGCATATATATCTCATTTGCTGTGTCATACTGTGTCTTTGTGTCAATAATAATAATAATAATAATTATTATTATTATTATTATTATTATACTCCTCAAGGAACTTGGGGCAGTTTCCAAGATAGCAAGGAAACCATACAACAACTTAAAACCATAGAACAACAAAACATAATACAATAATGAACATAAATACACAAAACATACAAGTCAATCAATTAACCACAGACTTAAAAACTAATAACAAAATATTCCATCCAGTTTTACAAGGTCCTTAAGCTCCTCCGCCAGTGAAGGCTGATGCCTCACTAAACTACACATCCCAGGATTCCACAACATTGCACGTTAAAGTGACATCAAAATGTATGTTTGCGGCATCGAATTGTTGCCTACTTGTAAGCTGCTCTGTGTCCCCTTCGGGGTGAGAAAGGCGGGGTATAAATGCAGTAAATAAATACATAAATTTGATCTTAGTATTCAATTTTAGTACTCTCAGTGGAAATTAATGATTCTGACACCAATGACACAATAAAATGTGTTTAAAATGTATGCAAGGTAAAGGTAAAGGTTTCCCCTGACGTTAAGTCCAGTCGTGACTGACTCTGGAGGTTGGTGCTGATCTTCATTTCTAAGCTGAAGAGCTGGCGCCGTCCGTAGACACCTCCAAAGTCATGTGGTCGGCATGTATGTAAAATGTATGTAAAATGGACAAATAAATGAATCCCTTTGAAAAATCACATGACAAAATAAACATGTTTCTGTGTAAGAAATGATGAAAGGACTCGTTCAACCTGAGATGATGTTTTGACAAGAATGCTGAATGATTCTCAGAAACACAAAGAAAAGGACATTGTCAGCCTTTCCCATCCCTGTTCATGACAGCTGTCTAGATTGTAACAAGTCCTGTCATTTTAAGGCTGCTAGTGTGATGTTATCAATGTATACAGTACACACTGAGTGAAGGCTGGGCTCTTTTCTAAATACCAGAGATGAGTGCTATAGCTTTTCTAAATTGTAAAGAAAAAGAGAGCCACTCCTCGAAAGAGGGTTTGTACATGTGAGATTTCAACCACAATGGATTTGGGATTATAATATCATTTAACGAAAACAGGGCAGATGCTGGAAGACTATGAGGAAGTACTTGTTAGAAAGGGCTGGACCACCAGTCATGCATATACTATTCCGAATGACTTACATTCTGAAAACACTATAACTTTCTTTGTACAAGCAGTTTTCCACATATAAGATAGTTAGACGGCGGTGGCATCACTGGCACAAAATTCAACTTCAGCTCAGTGTCGTTGCCATCTTTTTCTTGGTGAACAGAAAAATGAAACATGGAAAAAAATAGGGGGATTGCAACTTTGGAAATTTCAGCTTAGCTTTCAAGAATGCCAATATTATATTTCATGCAATAATTGCACCAAAAGTGTGGAGAGTTCAGAAAAAGAGTGGGTGGCTAATTCTTTTACTTGCCTCCTTCAAAAATTTCAGGGTTGTTGTGTGTTTTCCAGGATGCATGGAACTGCTGAGGCTCCCCTTTCTATCATTTTTAAGGCATCAGTCTTAAAAATCCACCTTTTCTGGGGTCCTTTCCTCTAATATCCTTCATCTAGACCTGGATTAAGGCATCATATTTCTCTCCCTTTCATTTCCTTCCTTCCTCTTCCTCTCTATCTCTTCCACCCTTCCTTCTCTTTTCCTTTTCTTCCTTCCTTCCTCTCTTCTATCCTCTTGTCATCCATTTCTCTCTCTTCCTTTTTCTTTCCTTCTTATCTTTTTCGTTAACCTCTTTCCATCCTTCCTTTTCTCTTCCTTTTCTTTCTCCTCTTATTACCTTATTTCCTTCTCATCCTCCTTTTGTGTACTGCCTAGCCTTTAAAAATGCATCAGTATTTTATATAAGGTAAAGGTAAAGGTTTTTCCCTGACATTTAGTCCAGTCGTGACCGACTCTGGGGGTTGGTGCTCATCTCCATTTCTAAGCCGAAGAGCCGGCGTTGTCCATAGACACCTCCAAGGTCATGTGGCCGGCATGACTGCATGGAGCACCCTTACCTTCCCGCTAGGTAACCTATTGATCTACTCACATTTGCATGTTTTTGAACTGCTAGGTTGGCAGGAGCTGGGGCTAACAGTGGGTGCTCATTCCACTCCCGGGATTTGAACCTGGGACCTTTTGGTCCGCAAGTTCAGCAGCTCAGCGCTTTAACACACTGTGCCACCACCAGGGAAATCTGCAGAGCTATATTCCTCAAGAGCAGTGATTCCCAACCTGTGATCCATGGACCACCAGTGGTCCCCAAGAACTAAAATATGGTCTGTGGCCTCACCATTACTACACAGTTGCAATAAGAGTGACTGGTCTTGCCTCTTATAGTGCCGAGGCAATGGGGATGGCAGGAGGGGAGAGGCTGACTACCTACAAAAGGTGAGACAACAAGCCTCCTGACTGCTGCTTCCCCTCCTCCTCCCTTCCCCTGAGCTTTGCCATTCCATGTGGCACCTAGAAGCAGGGGTGCCTTGATATCTTTGTTTTCAGGCCTGTTCCTGGAGTTATTTAGGGTGCTGATTCAGAAAAATGCATTGGATAGACCACATCATGACTATTGTAGGGGCTTTCACGGAAATACAGTGCTCTGTGCACACACACACACACACAAACTCTCAGGATCTTGAACACCTTTCAGATTTGAGATTGAGGAGTTGCACAAAATTATAAAATTAAAAAAAAACTTACACAAGCCTGTGCAATAATATTTTCTGTGCAAAAATATCATGTGAAAATTTTGTGTCAAAAAAGTTCCAAACTGCAAATAGTCTTTGCAAACTGCACAAGTTTGTAACTCATATTTGCCAAATTTTTTTCAATAGAGTTCTCTAATTGGGACTTCCATTGCATTCTGCCCTTTTGTGACTTTTCCTCATTTGGGTTTTTTTTTGAGGATATTATGTTCCTTTATTAGTGGCCTGATTACCCATCTTCTAAAAGTTCTTCTGTAGTCTGAGACAGCGAATATTTAAAATTCTTTTCTCTTCTCCATCTCCTAGTCATTGAATATGAAGATGGTAAATTAATGTGGTCAATAATCTGGGTCTTGGAGAAAGATTCTGCAGACTGCGATTGGAATCTGTATTCAGCCATGGAAACCCACTAAGAGACCTTGGACAGGTCCCACTCTCTCAGCCTCAGAGGAAGGCAAGGGAAAAGCAATTATTGTCAACAACTCTTCTTCCCCAATACTTTGACCATAAGTTGAACACAACTTGAATACATACAACCAGAACTCTATCTTTGTCTGCATAACGTGCATGGATATTTCTGTTGAAAAGACTAACCACAGTTATGTTCATACCACTGAAAAGCATGAAAAGAGAAAGCCAAACTATCCAAGCTCTTTATGGGCAGACGCCGGTGAGTTAAGAAGCTCTTTATACATACATTGTTAACAAAGTTGAGTTAGGGTTGTTGTATGTCTTTCGGGCTGTGTGGCCATGTTCCAGAAGTATTCTCTCCTGATGTTTCGCCCACATCTATGGCAGGCATCCTCAGAGCTTGTGAGGTATGCCTAGTTTATCCATACCTCACAACTTCTGAGGATGCCTGCCATAGATGTGGGCGAAACATCAGGAGAGAATACTTCTGGAACATGGCCACACAGCCTGAAAGACATACAACAACCCTGTGATCCCGGCCATGAAAGCCTTCGACAACACAAAGTTGAGTTAAATGATACAGAATCTCTCCATAGAAAGACCATTTGTTCTTAGAAACATGGAATTTACCTTGAAGCTGGAGTTCCTTCTTTTTTTCAAAGCGGATCTCAGACTGAGATTGCAAGAACTGAACTGGAGACTTTGGTATTCTCTGTTTTCCTCGAAATGTCTCAAAGTATGATGTGAAGAGAAGAAACCAGGAGAGGAGAATTTAATGAAAAAGCCCTTTCTCCTCCTACATATTTATAGTTGACTCCACCTTCAACTTGATTCTTTCTTTCAAAGTTTCAAGGTGGAGTTGGCCCTGGTCTACATATTTCATTTAGAATGACAATGGTGAAGATACCTTTGGAATCATTAGGGGGGAAATATCAAGACCTGTTTTGTTGGGTTGACTAAAATACATCTATTTATTTAAACATGTCAGGATTTGTAATAATCCTAAATATGCACAAAGCATACAAAGCAGGAGCTACCTAGTCTTGTCCTTCAACTAAAGAAAGGCACACCTAATCATGACTTAGAGCTCCTCACCTGGACACACCTTTTCAGATGTTGAGAGAGTCCTTCTGTTTTTAGAGTGTTGTTCCTTATTTACTGTCCTGATTTTAGAGGTTTTTTTATACTGGTAGCTAGATTTTGTTCATTTTCATGGTTTCCTCCTTTCTGTTGAAATTGTCCACATGCTTGTGGATTTTAGTGGCTTCTCTGTGTAGTGTGACATGATAGTTGTCAGAGTGGTCCAGCATTTCTGTGTTCTCAGATAATATGCTGTGTCCAGGTTGGTTCATCAAGTTATGTCAAGGTCACAATTTTGTTCTCCAAATCTGTCCTTAACCTAATCTATCAATATCCATATCAATGTGTGTGTGTGTGTGTATGTATGTGTGTGTGTGTGTGTGTGTGTGTGTGTGTATATATATACACATACTAGCTGTGCCCGGCCACGCGTTGCTGTGGCGAAGTCTGGTGGTATGGGAAATAAAGTATTGAGGAATTGGTGGTAGTTAAGGTCAAGGGTAAAGGTTTTCCCCTGACATTAAGTTCAGTTGTGTCTGACTTTGGGGGTCTCCATTTCTAAGCTGAGGAGCTGGCGTTGTCCGTAGACTCCTCCAAGGTCATGTGACCAGCATGACTGCATGGAGCACCGTTACCTTCCCACCGGAGCAGTACCTATTCATGTACTCTCATTTGCATGTTTTTGAACTTTAGGGTTGGCAGAAGCTGCCTAAGTGAGGCCTAACTCTGCCTGTCCCCTGGGCTGAGTGGGTTGCTAGGAGACCAAGTGGGCGGAGCTTAGCCTTGTAACTGGCAGCAATTGGATAAAAACAATTATTCCTCTCCCTCTAATTAGGACTTTATTTTTCTTTTCTTTTTGTTATATCAACCTGGAGGCGTGGATGATGGGTTGTGCTGTCAAATTTCGAGATTGGGGGGCCTTTAGTTTTGTCGTTTTGTCGGTCGCCGGGATTCCATCACTCTTTTATATATATAGATATAGACTGTTTTCTATTCATGATCCCTACTTGGGTTGGTTCTACCATGTAGAAGTATATATATATTTTTTATTGAATTTTTACCTTATAAGATAGAGTAAATTAACATCGAAAGAGTGAGCACATTTAATTGTATAGAAAGTAGGAAAACTGAGATTTAAAAAGGATCAAAGAGAGAGAGAAAAAAACCAAAAACCATAAACAAAGCTAAAATGTCCATATTTATATAAAAAAGAAAAAAAATCTGAACAAATTGCAATATAAAAATGCAAATGTACTTGGCAAAGAAACACACCAAAAAGCAAAAGCAAAAAGCATTAGCACTGGCATTAAACACTTCGAATAAAATCGCTAGGTTAGAAGCAGCTAACATTGGTAATGTTCTAACAAAGAACTACCAAAAACTGTTATAGTTAAACTAAACAATCATTGTTGTTCCAGTATGACAGTTGGAAAATAAAATAATAATAATAATAATAATAATAATAATAATAATAATAGTTGGGATTTCCAAGCAGTATGTCATCATTTGGTTAACAAAGAGATATCAAACATGAAACACCCACGTTGAAATAGTCTTTCCTTCTAAAAACCTTTTGAAGGGCTCCCGGTCTTTCCTAAACCCTCTCTTCTTTTCTCATATTTCAGTGACAAGCCAGTGTATGGTTTGTTGGGTTTGTTTTATGTGTTATTCTTAAAGTAAAAACAAAAGATTTCAAAAAAGAACACACACAAAAGGAAGAAGTGCAAATACAGCAACATACACTTCTACATGTCCCAACACATCTGTCTTGTCTGACCCTGTCTGAAGACAACCCAAAAGAGGCAACTTCTTTACTCTGAATTAGCTAGTAAAAACAGAAATACATGGGGAAAGTAAGAAAGGTGTGAATTTTGCCAGCAATTGTGAGGAAAAAAATTCTCTGTTTAATTACTGGGGAGGAGATTTCTGTGGTGGGTTTTTCTGGTCAAATACTTAATTGGTCACTTTTGGTAATGATGGGCATGGGATGAAAAGTTACTATGCTCCGGTTGGGCAGTGGATAGGACAAAGAAGACTTGGGGGCTTGGTGTGGGTTTCTTGTTTGGAATGACAGGACAGAGGGTGAGGGGCGACTCAGGAAAAGTCCCCTTGTAGGATGCAAGCATAATTCAATCTCCCTTCTTCTTCTTCTTCTTCTTCTTCTTCTTCTTCTTCTTCTTCTTCTTCTTCTTCTTCTTCTTCTTCTTCTTCCTCTTCCTCTTCTTCTTTTTCCTCTTCTTCTTCTTCTTCTTCTTCTTCCTCTTCCTCTTCTTCTTTTTCCTCTTCTTCGTCTTCCTCTTCTTCTTCTTCTTCTTCTTCTTCTTCTTCTTCTTATTATTATTATTATTATTATTATTATTATCTTTATTTATACCGCACCAATCCCCGTGGGTACTCAAGGTGGCTAACACTCCACGCTAAACAAGTTGAAAAGGTGCAGTACAAAAGTTGAAAAACAATGAAATATCAGTGTGGTAAAAACAGAATTAAAATTCAGTAACACTAAAATGGCCCTTAAAACTCACATTCCCCCCAATCCCACCCAACCTCCCCAAAGCTTGCCCCCTACCTTTCCCCAAATGCCTGTAGACATGAAAAGGTCTTGACCTGGTTTCAGAACGCCAGCAGGGATGGGGCTACCCTGGTGTCTCTTGGGAGGGAGTTCCACAGTCTGGGAGCAGCCACCGAAAAGGCCTTCTGCCGTGTTCCAAGTGTGCTTGATCAGGTGGTGAGACCAGTAGATTGTAGATGTCTCCCAGATTCATAGAAGGAGATACAGTCCTTTAGATAACCTGTACAGGTGCCATATTGGGCTTTGTAGGTCAAAACCAGCACTTTGAATTATTCTCAGAAACATATTGGCAACCAGTGGAGCTGTCACAACAGACGAGTCATATGCTCCCTGTAGCCAGCTCCAGTTTGCAGTCTGACTGCTGCTCTTTGGACCAAGTTTTCGAGCACTTTTCAAAGGCATCTGCCAGGCATTGGTTTGGCACAGGAACCACTTACTTAGAATTAGGTGGAAAGGTGTGATAGAGTTGGGTGTATAGAGATGGCACCACATTTCAAAACTTCGGATGAACTCTCCCAGAGGTTTCATGTATATGTTGAACAACAGGGAGGACAGCACAGAGCCCTGAGGCACCCCATTGGCCAGCAGCCAAGGTGTCTAACAACGCCTTCTGAGAACGTCCCTCCAGGAAGGAACAAAGCCACTGAAGAACAGTACCTCCAAGCCACATCCCAGAAAGGTGAACCAGAAAGATACCATGGTTGATGGTATCAAAAGCTGCTGAAAGGTCCAGAAGAACCAACAGGGACACATTCCCCCTGTCCAGTTCTCTATAAAGGTCATCCACCAAGGCAACAAAAACTGTCTCTGTCCCATAACCAGGCCTGAAACCAGACTGAAATGGATCTAGATGCCAGTTTACTAGTTCCTTCAACTAAAAAAAATGCCTAAAGTGTGCTTCTATCAGACATTGATGGCACTGTAAGAACTAGAAATAATAGCAAGATATTATCTTTAAGCATTTTAGATCCTCCAGTGCAATTCCACGATCTTCTGTTGGAGGTCATTCATCTCAATAGACTTCATGACTACCTGCAGTTTCAAATTTCCAAAAAGTAAGTCAATGTATGTATCCCCCATGAATAGGTCATGCTGTATTTTAGGTTATTATTTATGTCAGATAAGGAACCCCAAAGGCGAAGTGTGTTAAAGCGCTGAGCTGCTGAACTTGCAGACCAAAAGGTCCCAGGTTCAAACCCCAGGAGCAGCATGAGCGCCCGCTGTTAGCTCCAGCTTCTGCCAACCTAGCAGTTCGAAAACATTCCAATGTGAGTAGATCAATAGGTACTGCTCTGGCGGGAAGGCAACGATGCTCCATGCAGTCATGCCGGCCACATGACCTTGGAGGTGTCTACAGACAATGCCGGCTCTTCGGCTTAGAAATGGAGATGAGCACCAACCCCCAGAGTCGGTCACGACTGGACTTAACGTCAGGGAAAACCTTTACCTATTTATGTCAGATATGGGGAAAGTATGGCCCACAAGCAGTATTTGAAGCCCTAAGACCCCTAAAATGCCCTCCCCCCAATTTTCCAGGTTGATTTGGGTAACTTGGAGTTTTGGTTTTTTGCTCTAGAACGTGGCAGATGTGTTCAAACTACAGTGTTTTCTCTTCCCAATTCTGTGAAGTTCACCAAACCTTACAAAAAGAAACAAAATGACCAAAAGCCAGCCAAAATGCTAGTGTGGCTGGTTGGCAGAGCAAAGGGTGGAAAATAAGCTTCACCAGTAGCATAGTTGCCCATCCCTGATTCATGTCAATAAAAGTGACCTTAGATGAGTCAATCCTCTTCTCTTTTTTGTCTAATTGTTTCCTCCTCTTTCAGCTGCAATATTATGAATGACTATCACATGACAAGCAACAATACAAAAAGCTCTTGGAAGTAGAGATGGGTGACCGTGAACTTATTCAATTGCCCTCGGTAGGAACAGGAAGGAGCTTGAGAGAACAGACAAAATACCCAGGAAATCAAGGCAATAAAACTTTTCTATCCTGATCTTCTAAGATTCTAAATGTTTTAGCCCAGGCATGAGCAAACATTGGTCCTCCAGGTGTTTTGGACTTCAACTCCAAAAAAATCCAAGCCAGTTTACCAGCTATTAGGAATTGTGGAAGTTGAAGTCCAAAACACCTGGAGGGTCAAAGTTTGCCCATACCTGTCTTAGCCCCTCTATAGCTCACAAGAAGCTTCATCAGAAAAGGATATTGCCTTTGATCTTACCTAACCCTCTGCTATTGTATGAGACAAGTCATCGAAATAGCAACATCTGAAGTGTAATTGAAAAAGACTTGGTTCAATGAAAATGCAAAGCAGAAAGGTGAAGGATAGGGTCACTTATTCTGACCTCTAGTTTGCAGTTAATGCTCTAGGTAAATATACATCCATCATGTCTTGGCATACAGACAAAAGTCTTCTTTGTTTGTTTCTTGTTGCTTGGCACATTTGAAGCATAGTTAGATAACTAACCACAAGCCAAGCTGGTCATATGAGGTTAGAATACCTTTAGTGCTTCATACCCATGTGTAGACCTTTAGGAGAAAGTCATGACAAGTTATTCCTGAGTTGTTGGGGTTCTCCACACAATGTCTTCAAACAACATGCACTTGAATTTCTCTCACCGTGTAGAGTTTTTCCATTGAGGTTTATCTTTTCATTGATGGTGAGATTTCTCAATAAAAAAAGCTTTTAGGGTGGAGGACATGGATATAGAACATCTAGCCTCCAGATGTTACCATACTATCGTTGTTATCACTCTTTAGCATTGGCTATCATGGTAGTGTTGGTAGGAATTATGGTCTGTTAACATTCGGATTGCCAGATGTACACCACTGCTGATCTTGGAGATATTTCTCCACCAGCTAAAAGAGAGTGGACTGATGCACAAAACTTAATATCAAACAGTTTTCTGTTCATGAATATGGCTCATTTTAGTGAAACATGATGAATGGGTTATATTATTTATTAATATTGTGCAATTATCTTTATTATTTAAAAACGAAAATGATTAAAGGATGTCAGCTTATGTCCAGAAAACCCTCTAAAAGCAGAAAAACCAGATCTATCATTGTTTGAGTCTGGATGTAGGCAAACTACAACTCCAGAACTCAAGGTCAATGTCCATGTTGGTCATGGGAGTTCTGTGTGCCAAGTTTGCTTCAATTCCATCTTTGGTGGAGTTCAGAATGCTCTTTGATTGTAGGTGAAATATAAATCCCAGCAACTACACCTCCCAAATGACAAAATCATTCCTCCCCCAACCCCACCAGTATTCAAATTTGGGCGTATTGTGTATTTGTGCCAAATTTGGTCAAGTGAATGGAAATACATTCTGCATATCAGATATTTACATTATGATTCATAACAGTAGCAAAATGACAGTTATGAAGTAGCAATGAAAATGATTTTATGCTTGGGGTCACCACAACATGAGGAACTATATTAAGGGGCATTTGGATGCAAAACACCTTTTGCCTAATATGTGTTGTAAAGACAAATCACACAAAATGTCCTAATCACTGTATTTGCAAAATACAAAAAATCAACATGAAATTGGCAAAAAGAGCTACACCAAGGTCTGATTCAGAAGCTAGCAATTAGCTAATTAAGAAAACAGTTCCTTCCTAAAATACAAATGTGTGTGATGGAGAAGAGAGAAGGGCTGGAGATGGCCCCACTGAGAGCAGAACCAGATCTCTTCCATCAAAGTCCAAATTCATTGTAAACCTGTCTTCACACCAGGTTGCCTTATATATATAACTAGCTGTGCCCGGCCACGCGTTGCTGTGGCAAAGTGGTGGTGGTGTTGGTTAAAAATTGTTGTGTAATTTTTATTTGACGTTATTTGCATTTTTTAATTAATTTTATTGTAAGTTATATTTTTATTTATTATATTTTATTATTTTCTTGTATTATTTTTAGTTATTTTCTGTTATTATAGTATTTTATTGTATTAATTTTTAAAGTGTTTTTTATTACTTTTTGGGGGGTTGCTAGGAGACCAAGTTGGAGGAGCTTAGCCTTCTAACTGGCAGCAATTGGATAAAAGCAATTATTCCTCTCTCTCAAATTAGGACTTTATTTTTCTTTTCTTTTTGTTGTATCAACCTAGAGGCGTGGATGTTGGGTTGTGTTGTCAAATTTTGAGGTTGGGGGGCCTGTAATTTTGTTGTTTTGTGGGTCGCCGTGATGCCATCACTCTTTTATATATATAGATGATGCCACCACTCTTTTATATATATAGATGGCTTGCTCCAAGTTCACCTTACATGCTGGGTCTGTTCTCGATTGTACTTGTTTAACTCCAAAAGTCATGATCTTGAAAGGAAGCACAGATTTTTCTGCATGTTCATTCTGTTGTCATACTTTGAAATGCAAATGCAAGACCACCTGCCAAGAAAGAAATATTTGGGTGAGATATTGCCTTCCGTGCTGCCAGATTTTTCAACCCAGAAAATGACTGAAATGTGGACCATCCGCAACCTAAGTGGTACACTGCTATAGGGACCCCCTATATTATATGGTTATGCCAGTCTTATGGGCGAGCCTTCAGCATTATATCAAGAGAGAACAATGTTTTTATATATGAGTGCATGCCATCCTTCCCACTCTATTACATACTACTTACCGGTTATAAGGAAGAAAGGAAAGGAGGCCCAGCCCAAGCCAAATGACCATCCATACCAGACAACTGTACCATCAACAGCTGTGCCAGCTGTGAAGACAGACATGGCAATCATAGCACAAATACCTGGGGATCAAAAAGAGAATGTCAGCAGATGGAGCCTTTGGAACACAGGAGATACATTTATAATAATAACTAGCTGTGCCTGGCCACGCATTGCTGTGGCTGATGGGAATCATTTGTTGACCAGTTGGAACAGCAGTGAATAGCCTTGCAGTCTTAAAGTCTGGGTGTTTTCTCCTTACGTGAATCCTTGTTTGGTGAGCTGTAATACAATGGAATAGGTTTGCTGCTTGGAAGGCTGGGTACTTGCGTTGTAGGGAAATGGTTTTTTAGCCAATTTGAATGGCACTGAATAGCCTCGCTGTTTCAAAGACTGACTGCTTTCTACATAGGGGCATCCTTTATTGGGCAGGCGGAATGAGACGAAGTAGCCTCATGGCTTGAAACCCTGAGGGTGTACTATGAAGGGGAAATCTTGCTTGGTTAGGTTGAACAGCACTGAATAGCCTTGCTGTTTGGAAGCCTGGTTGTTTCCTGCCTGGGGGAATCCTTTTTTGGGAGGTGTTAGCTGGCCCTGTTGGTTTCCTGCCTGGAATTCCCATTTTCAGAGTGTTTTCTTTATGTAATGTCCTGATTTTAGAGATTATATTGTTGCTTCCTGCCTGGGGGAATCCTTTGTTGGGAGGTGTTAGCTGGCCCTGTTGGTTTCCTTTCTGGAATTCCCATTTTCAAAGTGTTCCTCTTTATTTAATGTCCTGATTTTAGAGATGATATTGTTCTGTATTATTACACCACAGTAATGGTAGATATTATATTTGTTGCCTGAGAGTACAGGCAGGCGGAAGGGAGACAGAGGCCCAGGCAGCTGAGGCTGGGAAGGGAGGGCCCTCGTCCGAAGAGAGGAAAAGGGGAGGGAGGGTTTAGGACCCTTTAGGACGGGGGGGGGGGCTCTTTCCGGCCTTGCGGCCACCCCTGTATCCGCCTCTGGAGGCCTCCATCTAAAAAAAAAGAAAACAAATAAACATTGCGGCCTGGGGGCCTCCCTCCTTGCTGCCAGGGCTCTTCCCGGCCTTGAGGTGTTTATCTCCAAAAGAAAATAATTAAAAAAAATAAACCTTGGTCCTTGCGGCCTCCCTCCGGCCTGGCGGGAGGCGGAGGTGGATCTTGGGGGGGAAGGTTCGGGCTCCGGCTCTCTCGTGGCCGGGGCCGCCCTGAGGCCTGTGGGGCACGGAGGAGGCTGCAATGGTATTCGTGGGGGGGGGGGTCCTTTCTGGAACCCCCCCCCCCCATCTTCGGCTCTGCAGGCCTCAACATCCAAAAAAAAAATAAAAGAAACCTTGGGGCCTCACGGCCTCCCTCCGGCTGGTGGGAGGCTGAGGTGGGTCGGGGGGGGGGCTCCCTCCTGCCTGTGGCGCATGGAGGAGGTGGGGCTTGGGGGGGTTGTTCCACGCCTGCTGGGGCCCCGCCACGGCCTGACAATTTAACCCAACCGCATGGAGGCCCCTCCTCCTCCGACCACCATGGGGCCTTCCAGCCAGGCTGACGGCTGGGGTTTTAAGGTCCCGTGGAGGTTTTTGATGGGATTTTTTATTGTATCAACCTAGAGGCATGGATGATGGGTTGTGTTGTCCAATTTCGAGGTTGGGGGCCCCGTAGTTTTGCTGTTTTGCTCGGTGCCGCGATTCCATCACCCTTTTATATATATAGATAATAATAACTTTATTCTTATATCCCGCCCCATCTCCCCGAAGGGACTCGGGGCGGCTTACATGGGGCCATGCCCGGACATAACAATATAAAAGCAAACAATGCAATAAAACAAATCAATCAACAATAAAAACAACAATAAAAAGTCAGCATACAAAATAGGTATTAAAAACATGAGTTGAATTCTGTGACTTGGGCCCCCAGGCGATCCTGGTGAGTTTCAGCCCCCTCCCCAATTCTTTTTTTTTTTTTTTTTTTTTTTTGCCTAAATGCCATCTTGGAGGCATGGAAGGATTTTCGCATTTTCGGTTCCCTTGGCACAAAAACAGCCCTTTCTATAATAGAAAGTGACTTCTAGAACATGGCTATACAGCCCAGAAAACATACAACAACCCTGTGATCCCGGCCATGAAAGCCTTCGACACATTGACTTTGAAGTGGCTTCCTCTCCTAAATATACATTGAACCAAGGAGCCAAAATGTGGCAGAATTGCCCCATACACCCCTTAGATTATAGACATCGGACGTGATGAAGATCTTCAGGAGGTGTGACTACCTTCCCCATGGTGCCCTCCTCCAAAATGTGAGGTTCATTCACCTCTCTTGCGCTTTCTACCTTTCTGATCATTGATCAGAAACAATTTTATTCATGTCATCTGCTTCACTAATTCTCTTCCCCATGTAGATGAAATATAAGACAGATAAGAGCACTCCCATACCATCACTAGATGTAGAATTGATGCAGAATCCTTTCAGATTAGCATACAATCTGGGTACTTTAGAACTTTTGGATACGGCATATGACTTGATCTTCTGAAAACTAAAGAGCTGGATGTGATTATGAACAGGAATATATGGCCCCTTCATACCTGCTGCAATGCTGGCATATGCTGAGACCATGGCCAGGGAGACGGAGCCAAGTCGGGACTTATAAAAGGTGAAACAAAGTCCAAAGAAAGAGACAGCACCGGCGATCATACCAAGCAACATGAAAGCCCGAGTAGCCTCAAATGAACCTACAAAGAATCAGAAAAAAGAAGTAAGAAGAGGACTGGGCAATAGTACAACAGAGATCTGACATGATATTCCCATCTTGTCTTAAAATGCCACCAACCCTATGCAAGGCCAGTAGATATCTGTTTCCTGTCCTACCTTTGCCCTTCCATCACATATTATCACAGCTGGTCTGATAAGACTGTTTCCAATTGTACAAAATTCTGTGATTATGTAGGAGATGAAAGGCCTATATCTATATCTATATCTATAAAAGGTAAATGTAAAGGTTTCCCCTGATGTAACGTCCAGTCATGTCTGACTCTGGGGGTTGGTGCTCATCTCCATTTCTAAGCCGAAGAGCCGGCGTTGTCCGTAGACACCTCCAAGGTCATGTGGCCGGCATGACTGCATGGAGCGCTGTTAACTTCCCGCTGGAGGAGTACCTATTGATCTACTCACATTGGCATGTTTTCAAACTGCTAGGTTGGCAGAAGCTGGAGCTAACAGCGGGCGCTCACTCCGTTCCTGGGATTTGAACCTGGGACCTTTCGGTCTGCAAGTTCAGCAGCTCAGCGCTTTAACGCACTTCGCCACCGGGACTCCATCTCTCTCTCTCTCTCTCTCTCTCTCTCTCTCTCTCTCTCTCTATATATATATATATATATATATATATATATATATATATATATAAACTTTATTAGTATTCTGCCCTATCTCCCTGAAGGGAATCAGGGCAGATTCCAACCTCAAAAAGGCAAACATTCAATGCCTAAATACAATCTATATATATAAAAGGGTAATGAAATTTCGGCCTAGGACAAAACAACAAAACTACACATCCCAGAAACACTATACTTGGCAGCACAACCCCTCATCCATGCCTCTACGTTCATACAACAAAAAGAAAAGAAAAATAAAGTCCTAATTAGAGGGAAAGGAATACAGTAGAGTCTCACTTATCCAACACTCGCTTATCCAACGTTCTGGATTATCCAACACATTTTTGTAGTCAATGTTTTCAATATGTTGTGATATTTTGGTGCTAAATTCATAAATACAGTAAATACTACATAGCATTACTATGTATTGAACTACTTTTTCTGTCAAATGTGTTGTATAACATGATGTTTTGGTGCTTAATTTGTAAAATCATAACCTAATTTGAAGTTTAATAGGCTTTTCCTTAACCCCTCCTTATTATCCAACATATTCGCTTATCCAACATTCTGCTGGCCCATTTATGTTGGATAAGTGAGACTCTACTGTAATTGTTTTTATCCAATTGCTGCCAGTTAGAAGGCTAAGCTCCGTCAGGGGAAAACCTTTACCCTTTACCTTAACTACCACCAATACCTCAATACTTTATTTCCCATACCACCAGACTTCGCCACAGCAACGCGTGGCCGGGCATAGCTAGTAATCAATAAAAACATAATAGCAAAAATAAACCAACATATAAGAACAAATTATAACTTAACATCTAAATTTAAATTAAACATAGCCTATCAAATAAAATATCTAACATAAAACAAAGCATCAAACAGAAGCTTCAATTTATTGGAGTCTACAAGGTTCATTAGGGCATGTAAGTTAATTATTGCCAAAGATGTTAACTGGGCTAGCAGGGTATACAGAGCTCGGAAACAAATAACAGTTTTCAATCAGAGGTATAGTAACAGTATCATCGTCTAATCCTCCTCCTCTTCATCTGCTAATGAGCAGAAGCAAGTTTTCAGTTGTTTTTTGAAGTCGAGGAGAAGGGGGCCACCTTTATTTCTTTAGGGAGGGAGTTCCAGATTATCAGATACAATTAGTCAAATTTAGGGCTTTAAAGGTAATAACCAGCACTTTGTATTTAGCCTGGAAGCAGGCCAGCAGCCAGTGGAGCTGCTGTAACAGGAGAGTGGTTCTTTCCCTGTACGGCACTCCAGTTAGTAATCTGGCTGCCAAACTCCAAACCAGTTGAAGCTTCCGAACTATCTTCAAGGGCAGCCCCACGTAGAGAGCATTGCAGTTGCAGGCCTCCAGCCTAAGTTTTACTGGTCTGACCTCAGAGGGAGAGAAGAAGAGACAGGTTCTGCTGGTTAAATCCCCTGTTCTACTCTCATTCCCCCTTCCTTTTATGATGTGGCTTAATGATTGTACTCATAAACTTGAGAGCAGGAAAAAAAAATCCATGTTTTTTTTTTATTGCAAAAAATCATGTACAGTGATGATAAAATGTGTATATACATAAATACATACCCTTTAAAACCATTAAAACACTAAATACACAAAGACAAACATTTTAAAACAGACCAAAACAACTTTTTAAAAATAGTTTTTAAAACTGTGTTGTTGAAGGCTTTCATGGCCAGGATCACAGGGTTGTTGTATGTCTTTCGGGCTGTGTGGCCATGTTCCAGAAGTATTCTCTCCTGACGTTTCACCCACATCTATGGCAGGCATCCTCAGAGGTTGTGAGGCATGGTTAAACTAGGCAAGGAAAGTAAATATATATCTGTGGAGAGTCCGGGGTGTGACAAGAGCCCTTTGTCAGTTGGAAGCCAGTGTTAATGTTGCAATTAATCACCCTAATTAGCATTGGAAAGGTTTGTCTCTTGCCTGGGGGGGCATCCTTTGTTCAGAGTCATTAGCCATCCTTGGGGCTCCTCTGCCCTCAGAGTGTTGCTTCCCATCTACTGTTCTGATTTTTTTAGTTTTTTAATACTGGTAGCCAGATTTTGTTCATTTTCATGGTTTCAGAACAGTAGATGGGAAGCAACACTCTGAGGGCAGAGGAGCCCCAAGGACGGCTAATGACTCAAAGGATTCCCCCCAGGCAAAAGACAAACCTTTCCAATGCTAATTAGGGTGATTAATTGCAACATTAACACTGGCTTCCAAGTGACAAAGGACTCGTGTCACACCCTGGACTCTCCACAGATATATATTTACTTTTCTTGCCTAGTTTATCCATGCCTCACAACCTCTGAGGATGCCTGCCATAGATGTGGGCGAAACGTCAGGAGAGAATACTTCTGGAACATGGCCACACAGCCCAAAAGACATACAACAACCCAGTTTTTAAAACTATTAGCTAGAGGATAGCTAGCTAGAGGATCCAAACCTGATACTAAGGACAACAGGCCTGGAGAAACATCTCAGTTTAAGGTTTTTTTTTTTTTTCATGTCAGGAGCAACTTGAGTCGCTTCTGGAGTGAGAGAATTGGCCGTCTGCAAGGACAATGACCAGGGGACGCCTGGATGTTTTGATGTTTTTACCATCCTTGTGGGAGGCTTCTCTCATGTCTCCGCATGGAGCTGGAGCTGATAGAGGGAGCTCATCCGCACTCTCCCCGAGTGGGATTTGAACCTGTCAGCTTTCAGGTCAGCAACCCAACCTTCAAGTCACGAGGCTTTAGTCCACTACACCATCAGGGGCTCCATCTCAGTTTAAGCTTTCTTCTATAAACTCAAAAAGGAGAAAGGAAGGTTGATACAAACGGCCCATCCAGACAGGCCCCTGTCGGGCATCTAAATGACGCCTCCAGTAAAAGTGAATTAATTCAAGGCAAAGTTTAGGATTGGGGTTGAGTTAATGACCTTGGAGGGCTGCATCTGGCCCATGGGTCTTAATTTGGGGACCCCTACTTAGAGCAAAAACATTTAGGGCACAAGCTGGCAAGGGATTGGGTCACATTGGGGGTTCTGAGACCATGTGTAATGCATTAAATCACCTCTAAGGTAAACACTTAAGAAGCCAAAAAAATAAAATCCCCTGTCACATGAACTGTTGAAAACCTAATGAAAAAGGAAGAGTGCTTCTGAGCATACCACCACTACTCCTCCAGTTCCAAAGCTGGGAGAAAACTTACTTGATCCCGATATAATTCTAAAACACACAGGAGGGCTGCAGCCATACCACAGGCCAGAGTAGGAATTTTTGTCTTCCAACCAGTTGTTCGAGCCCAGAGAAATGAGGTGCAACAGGAGACTGATAAAAGAAAGAAGCGCCGCACAGATCTGCAGGACCTGCATTGTGTCAAGAGTTATCGGATGAACCTGGAGGAAGAGAATGGTAACATTATTTCATATCATTTAGATCCTCTAAACAGGGATCTCCTTTCCTAGGCACCACTTTCCAAGCAGCTATTTTGGAGAGTTCAGAAGTATTTGAAAATAGTTTTTCAAACTTTCCTCATGTTTCAAGAGCTTTGAGGAGAATAATTCACAGTTCAAGATTTATTTTGTACTAAAAAAAGAGATGAAAAAGAAAAGCAACCTGGCTCCAGAGAAGCACCCCTATCCTATTACATCCCTCCTTTATCCAAACCAGTGAAACATAGGCAGTCCTAATACGTTCTTCACCTTTTTCCATGCAAGTGGCATTCAGTAACAAAATGGGAGCCTGAGGAAGAAGGCATACCTGCCATTTGGGGTGTTTACGTTGGAGCAGAATGACAACTGCCGGTTTAATAAGGGCAGAAGGGCTTTTACAATACACCTCTGTTAAATATAGCAGTTTTCTCCCTACACATGCTAACTATTCATTCGAATTCCTCCTTGGTGATTTCTCTCTTCTTCCATTTCCTATAGACACCCCGCTAAAATCTTAGCTCAACTGAAAATTCCTTAAATATCCATTCTGGATTCTTTGGATACTACCTATTTCCCCCCTCATTGGAACCATTTGAAACTCTCATTCAGCTCAAACTCCTTTCTCTTTTAGTATTCCTGATCATGGCATCAAACTCAGTTTTCCCTAAATTTACTAAAGTCGCCTTTCTAAAAATCTAAAGAGTTTTTCTGAATATGGTATCCTCCCACATTCTGTGTTTTGTCTATTCTAGATGGAACTAATAGGTAAAGGTAAGGTAAAGGTAAGGTTAAGTCCAGTCATGTCTGACTCTGGGGGTTGGTGCACATCTCCATTTCTAAGCCGAAGAACCAGCGTTTTCCGTAGACACTTCCAAGGTCATGTGGCCGGCATGACTGCATGGAGTGCCGTTACCTTCCTGCCGGAACAGTACCTATTGAACTACGTACTCACATTGCATGTTTTTGAACTGCTAGGTTGGCAGAAGCTGGGGCTAACAGCGGGTGCTCACCCTGCTCCCCAGATTCGAACCTGCAACCTTTCAGTCTGCAAGTTCAGCAGCTTAGGGGTTTAATTCGCTGCGCCACTGGGGGCTCCAGAACGAATAGGTACTATGAGCTAAACCCTTCAAGTGAGAGCACAACATAAACCCCATCAACATTGGATATATTTCCTAGCATAGAATTAAAAAAAATATGTTTTGCAAGACCTAGAACCCAAAAATGGAAAACATTTTAAAACAAGACAAAAAGTATACATTTCCTTCCTTCTACATACAGATCTAGTGCCGAATTAAAAAGTTTCCAAATTTGCCTCTAAGAAATCTCCCTCCATTTAATTCAGGTAGCATAAAAAGGCTTCAAGCTATTGGGGAAAGGCTTCTTTTCTGTTCTACAGAATTCTATAGCTTATTTTCTTACCTGTCCCAAAATTGCCTTGTGCTATCTTGTTGGTGAAGGCAACAATCTGGAGTAAATTCTTGGGACCCTATGGCTCTCCTACTTATGGGACCTTTTTTTCAGAGGGAGGGGCAAGGTTGGCAGTGTTGTCGACCGCGTTTTAGGGGATCGGGCCCTTAAGGAGAGACCCAATCCGGTCCTGAGAGAACGGACCTTGGCGGAGCCAAAAGGAGAATTACGAGCCGCAATACAACCTGAAGCCGAAATGAAGAAGGTCCGCCAAAGTTGAAGGAAAATCCGCCAAGGAGTCTTTATTGAGCAATTCAGCTGAAGAGGACTCTAGTAGCGATCATTCGGTCTACTAGGGTACCATACAATCAAAATAAAGCCATATTTATAGAAAATTTCAGTCTGACAGCCCTTTGAATTTCCTGCCCTGCTCCCCCGCCTATCTGATTGTTGATAGGCTAGAAGGTTGAACGAGGCGGGCTTTCGCTTCCCGCCTCGTTTCGTTGGCCCAATAGGAAGCTGCCTTATGTCTCTACTCGGGCCAATCAGGAGAGAGAAGGCGGGAGTTATCGAAACAATGAGGTGACGGGACAGGAACTAGCGGATTAAGTCCTGCTAGACCGATTTCTAAAGGGTGCTTAATTTATTAATGGCAGCAATCAAGGATGTCCGGGTTTCTGTCACGTATACAGATTTCAGATATGCCTTGGGGTGTCAGAGATGGAAGCAAAGATGGGTGGTGATGAGCCATATTGACAGGCTCTGCAGGGCGCCTTCCTGAGGTGTCCTGGATATTTCTTTGGGTGAGCTATGACAATGTTTGCCTTGGGGCGAATCTCCTTTAGGTCAACACTCCGAATTCGGTGACTCAAGCCCTATATTGTCCATGCAATTTGAATTTGATTGGATTTAGCGGTGGCAGATTATCCTTTTGTTTTTGGGAAAGGAAGCCTGGGTCATAGGAAATGGGATAGGTTCTGGGGTTCATGTTGAGTTCAAAATATTTCCTATTTGATTTCATGATTTGACAATTATATGAAATAAAATGAAAAATAAAATAAAGTTGGAATATAAACCATGCTGGGAAAAATACATATTTTCCGGGGATCCCAAAGAGTACAAATACATATAGGCAGATAGATAGATTTCATGGAAATAAGGGAGAATCCATAAAAGTGAGTTACATTTCATAAAGGGGAATCATGAATGATATAAACAATTGAAAATATTTGATAAGAACGAAGTTCATAACATCTGGAGAACCCAGCATGGAAATTCATAAAAGTGGAGTTTTAGCAGCATGATTTTACAATTCATGAAGTTGTTATCTCTTGCCTCAGGCTAAAAGGTCAAACACCTTTTGTGCAGAGAGTTTTAGTAAACCACAGTAAACTCCAGTAAAAAGTCTCAATCACCTTCTACTATAAATATATGGAATATAGAACATAAAGTCTTGATTTTTGAACTATCTTTTACAAAGTCCTGGGGGGGGGGGGGGTGGTCACCTCGATCACAGCAGTCACGTCAAAGCAAAAAAAAAAAAAAGAAGAAGCAGTTTCAATATTTCCAGTATTCTTCACTCGACCTTGTTCTTTATTGAGGTGATACATTTCCTCTTCAAACAGCTAGATAGTCATTGTACAACTCTCAAAGTGTTTCACAATCCCTTTCCATTTTGTTCTTGTAAGGGTGTGTACATTCACGTGAGTTCAGCCCCTATTCCTGTCTCAGGAAAAATCAGGTGAAAGACTACGGTCACAAAAATCAAGGGCTCTTTGCACACTGCAGAATTCTAGAAATATACGCCCATGTTCATTGCCGTGGCCACATCCCGGATTTGCAATTTGTGGGAGGATATTTAGAATTCTCAACCAGAGAGTTCTAATGCTTCACGAAGCTACAAATCCCAGAATACCATAGGATTTGGCCATAATGGATACATACCATTGTAACTCAGGTCTCCCTCTGTCTGTATTTGGGAAATGGTGGGTGTTGCACACTTCTAAGTAGACCTTCCAGCTGTTTAACCTACTCTTCTTGTATGGGAACTGAGTTCTCCTTAACACAAACTCTAGTTTAAAGCAATAATGCCTGTGAATATTCGTGCGCAAGCAAATACACCAACCAAATCAATCTGCACGGTGTTGTCCTAAGATCGCTTTACACTGAACAATTTATACTGTTTGACACCACTTTAACTGCCATGGTGTAATGCTATGGAATACTGGGATGTATAGTTTGGTAATTTGATAGCATTGAGCCATGGCAGTAAAGTGGTATCAAACTGCACTGATTCTTCAGTGTAGATGCATCCTAGGGCCCTTCCAAACAAACCCTATATCCCAGGATCTGATCATTAAACCATTAAACTGGATTATATGAGTCCGCACTGTCAGATAATCTGGGATATCTAGATATGTACAGATGTCTACGTATCAATGAAAAGTCAAGTGGTGTAATACGGAAACAAAGGTTTTTAAGAAAAAATATATACAGTAAAGTCTTACTTATCCAACACCCACTTATCCAACTATCTGGATTATCCAACGCATTTTTGTAGTCAATGTTTTCAAAACATCATGATATTTTGGTGCTAAATTCGTAAATACAGTAATTACTACATAGCATTACTGCGTATTAAACTATTTTTTCTGTCAAATTTATTGTACAACATGATGTTTTGGTGCTTAATTTGTAAAATCATAACCTAATTTGATGTTTAATAGGCTTTTTCTTAATCCCTCCTTATTATCCAACATATTCGCTTATCCAACGTTCTGCCGGCCCGTTTATGTTGGATAAGTGAGACTCTACTGTAGTATGTAATCAATTAGTTTTGAGCAACAAAACTGTTTTTAAGAATGAAAATATAGAAGATGTAAGAAACACACATACATAAGTAATTCTTTGTAGGCTAAAAAGATTTGCCAATTTCCCGTTGGTGGCTCTTCATGTATTTTATTCATAGTATTGAAATCCACTAACCCCATAACTATTGGCAAATATTCTTTTGTCTCCCATAAAATCAACTAGTTGTCTTCTCACCTGACTTGGAGTTGCCTTTCTTCAGGTGACTTTATCGCCCTGGATGGAGTCTCTGAAACACTCGGGACCCACTATGACTTGGACGTTGGCAGATATAGGCAGAATTGGCACCACCCACAAAGCATTAAACCTTTTTTGATAGTTCCTCCTGATCCAATATCTATCTTTTATTGCCATTGCCACTCCTTTCTACTCTGAGCTTTCGAACAGACCTTTGCACCACTGTCCTGCAGTTCAATAAATTTCTTTGTACAGTAGAGTCTCACTTATCCAACACTCGCTTATCCAACGTTCTGGATTATCCAACGCATTTTTGTAGTCAATGTTTTCAATATATCATGATATTTTGGTGCTAAATTCATAAATACAGTAATTACAACATAGCATTACTGCATATTGAATTGCTTTTTCTGTCAAATTTGTTGTATAACATGATGTTTTGGTGCTTCATTTATAAAATCATAACCTATTTTGATGTTTAATAGGCTTTTCCTTAATCTCTCCTTATTATCCAACATATTCGCTTATCCAACGTTCTGCCGGCCCGTTTACGTTGGATAAGTGAGACTCTACTGTATTTTGTTTTTTATTATTGGGAGGGGTTCCTATTATCAGAAGTTATTTCATGAAAAAAGATTTCCTTATGGGAACAGGCTGAACAGATGTAACAGACGTAACATATGCTCTGTGTTTCCTTTAATTGAAGACTAACATGTTTGAACATCCTCTAGATCACAGTTTCTCAACCTGGGGGCCGGGACCCCCTGGTGGGGTTGTGAGGGGGGTTTTAGAGGGATTGCCAAAGACCATCAGAAAACACACATTTCTGATGGTCTTTGGAACCCAAATCCCTCCAGTATTTTCTGTTGGCATGTGTCAGAGGAGGGTATATAATGGGGTGACCACTCTCAAAGTGCCCATTGTGGATGTGTCCTTTGTCGGTGCTGGCTGGCTGCCTTGCTTGCTGCTGCTCGCTCAGCCCACTCAGTCTCTCTATTCTAGTGTACTTGCTTGCTTGCTGCCTTGTTGCCTTGCCTCTTGCCTTGCTTTCCTTCCTTGCCTTGCTACCAGGGAAAAGAGATTTGTTTGTATTTCATTTTTCCAAAGGCTTAGCTGCTAGGCTTCTATTTTTTATTCTTTCTTTGAAGAGAAGGGGGCTGGGATTTTTGAAGGGATGGGGGTGGGGTGTGTTTGGCTGGGTAGTGCACATGGGGATTTGTGGGTGGGGGAAAGAAAGGGATCTCTGTAGCTTTTATTTGCTGTTGTCGCACCCAGGGCTGGCCCGAGAAAATTTTAAGTATTAAGCAGGGGGGGGGGGAATTGTGCCCCCCTGTGTTGCAGGAGGCGTGGCCATGCACGCCTCCCATGCCATGGCCCCGCCTCCCACGCCCTAGCCCCGCCTCCCGCGCTGCTCGCCCTGACCCCGCCTCTTGCACAGTGTTGAAGGCGGGGCCCGGGCACGTGGTGCGGGAGGCGGGGCCCAGCCCAGACAGGGCCCCGCCTCCTGCCCCGTTCGCCCGGGGCCAGCTGGTCAGGAAGCGGTGGGAAAGCCTCGGGCCAAAATGGGTGATCTGCGCTGTGCGTATGCGCACAGAGCAGATCGCCCATTTCGCCAGAGGCTGCTCAACACAGGCGCAGATCGCCGGCCAATCTGCGCCTGCGTTGAGCAGCCTGGGCCGAAATGGGTCACTGATCTGCGATCAGCCTTTTTGCCCAAGGCTTCTGGATGCAGGCGCAGATCGGCCGGTGATCTGCGCCTGCATCCAGCAACTTCAGGCGAAATGGGTGATCTGAGCTGTGCGCATGCATACAGCTCAGATCGCCCTTTTTGCCCAAGGCTTCTGGACGCAGGCGCAGATAGGCCGGCGATCTGCGCCTGCGTCCAGCAACTTCGGGCGAAATGGGTGATCTGAGCTGTGCGCATGCATACAGCTCAGATCGCCCATTTCGCCCAAGGCTGCTGGACACAGGCACAGATCAGCTGGTGATCTGCGCCTGCATCCAGCATCTTCAGCACTGTGCAGTTTGGTGCGGAGCTTCGATTGCTCACGTGGGCGCGAGCTATCAAAGCCCAGCGCCAACAGTGGTGGCACGGCAGCATTGGTGGCGCCTCGACAGCGCCCCTATTGGCGTGCGCCTGAAGCGGCCGCTTCAGCGGCCTCTACGTTCAACCGGCCCTGGTTGCACCTCAGGTTAGCTTCACCTTGATAAGGACACCAAGCTTCACACAGAATGTAGTCTTTTGTAGTTTATTAGGGAATAGGGAAAAGATAGTTCACAAAAGGCAAAAGTTCAGTTCCAAAAGGTAGTTACAAAAACAAGGCTGTAAGAAACAAATCCATAGAACTATTAGGCATGAAACAAGGTCCTTTCAAAAGAAGCCAAAGTCCCAGAAACGAATATACATCCAGGCTACAAGATAATACAGGAAAGCAGACTTGGTTCTTGATTCAAGTGAGGAAATTGCTTTGACGAAGATTTCTCTCTCAGCAGACTACTTTAATAGCATGACATGAAGGCATTTCTTTGCCCTTTGACCTCCCTCTTATTTGCTATTCTGAGACTTTTGCGCAACCCCGGAATTCCAAACGACTAGCCCGATCAGATCGAGAGAAGCGGCCTCATCGTCAAGGCCACTGAGCTCATTAGTGTTATCAGGTTGAGGCTGGGAGCTGCTCTCCCGTCCTGCTTCTTGCACCTGAAAACCACCATCATTAAGAACATCATTTCTTCTTGTGGGAAAACCTCCCTGCTCCTCATCTCCCACAGCAGGAACACCCTGCACCTGAATCCCATAATTCCCATCTGAATCATTTTGAAACTCATCCTGAACCTGAATCCCATCATCGTGAACTTGCATCCCATAATCCCCATCAGAGTCACACAGAGGCCCAGAATCCTCATCAAAGTCACACAGAGGCTGAGTCACCACAGCTGTACTGTAATATTTTAAAATATTTTATTCTTAATTCATTGTTTTAAACCCCCCTTTTTCCTCCCCCTGGGTAGTATTGCTTTCTCAAAAAATGAAAGCAAATATTTTTCAAAGGAAATAAATTGTTGGGCTTCTACCTTGGTGGGCTAAAAGGGGTCAATATACAGCGATTTTCACCCCTCTAGCCCTAAAACTGAGGGGAGGAAGAGCCTTGGAATCTTTCCCATGCCGCCAATGGTCTGAAAATTTTTGTTCTTTCGGATGCAGGACGAAACTCCCATTCGGATAGGTACCCCGTTTTTGGAAGTGGCAAACAAAAATGAAAATGGGGCAAAACGAATGAAACAAAACAAAATGGATAGTGATTCCATACAAATGCACAAGACTACTGACTACATGCTCATCACACATGGTAGAAAGTCCCTTCAAGCTTTTTGTTTTTCCAACACGTGTGTTGGGTCCTTTGTATGCTTTAGATAATTTTCCTGGGGTCAAGTACCAACTGTACCTCATTTTGTAGAAGTTTCTTTGAGGTCATGGCATGAAATGTTTCTTTTAGTTCGATGGTTCATATTTTCTCCCATTTCTCCATGTCAATATTAGGGCTTATGTTTAGGGTTATACATTCTGTGACTTGTTTTGTTCTAGTTCAGTTTTCAGTATATGTACATTTTTCCATTTGGGTGTTTTATCATCTCTACAGAGTTTTATTTCAAATTAGGTTTTTTTTTCCTTTTTAAAGTCAAAAGATTCTCTGTCAACCCAACTCTCTGTCAATTGTCTATAATATCAATACAATGGTAAAATATGTCAAGAATCTGATAGCTCTTCTGTTTTGAGTCTATTTTAATCTTTTTTCAAAAAATAATAGATCATGATTTGGCAAATGGCACATTTGCGTGAAGGCCAAAGGAGTGGATTGACAACAAATCTGATAGGCTAGGGTAGGTAATGAATGTTTTCCCTTCTTTCTGTCCAACTTATAAAATACTTCTTGTATGGAAATCTATAATGGTGTTTGGGGCATAACTTAAATTTGTATCTCTTTCATGTTCTCCAGAGGGTATACATTATAAAGTGCTTGCTAAACCCATCATGTGATGGATCTTAGGAATGGGAACAATGCAGATGCAGGAAGGAAAGAACCTGCTGCAGTAACAAGGAATATTTTCCATCATTTGGGGGTTGAGGTGCAAAAGAAATTAAAACAACTCCCTCCCTTTCTTCTTTTAAGAACCAATTAAAAACTTTCCTGTTTGGACAGGCCTTTAGTGAAGGAAACTAATCTGGAGTGATAAGAAACACCATAATGCTATGAACTGGAAAAGAGTGCAATATGGCCTGATATGATACCACAAGAATGTGAATGTATATTATTATTGTGGTGCAGCGTGTTAAAGTGCTGAGCTGCTGAACTTGCAGACCAAAGATCACAATGTCAGTTCCTGGAAGGTGTAGGACACAAAGATAGGCTCACACAGCTTGGAGCTATGGAAAACTTTATTGAATCCCCCTTGCCAATATGACCGCAAAGCTTCTACTGCCCCTCTTCCGCTCTTTCCCTGGTATATTAAGTTGTTCCTTCCCTCCTCCCCTCACGTCTCTTCTTCTCCATTCACACCTCCCCTTCCATTGTCCTTTCCCATGTTTGAAGACCAGATCAAGTCATAAATCAGCCTTCCCAACCAAATGGTTTTCTTTATCCGGCTTGTTCTGGTCAGGTGTGAAAAAGGGCAGCTTGGAGAATGCTGATCTTTTTGGCATCCTGACACACAGGTTCGAATATGGGGAGCAGAGTGCCTGCTGTTATCCCCAGCTTCTGCCAACCTAGCAGTTCGAAAACATGCAAATGTGAGTAGATCAATAGGTACCTCTCCAGCGTGAAGGTAATGACGCTCCATGCACATGACCTTGGAGGTGTCTACGAACAATGCCGGCTCTTGGGCTTAGAAATGGAGATGAGCACCAACCCCCAGAGACGGACACGACTGGACCTAAGGTCAGCGGAAAATCTTTACCTTTACTTATCCTTGTTACTGATGTATTTGGATTGTTGTTCATTATTTTAATATGTTGTAAGCCACTTTGGGTCCCGTGAGGAAGAAAAGCGGGACATAAATAAAGATTTATTACTATTATTATTATAAGGAGGGTAGAGAGGCATTTCAATCTCACCTCCTTGGGCTTCCTGAGCCCTTGGAGCATGGGATTGCTGTGAAGATGCCATCTTCACAGAAGGAGCAGAATTCAAAACGACTATAGAGATGGCCGAAACTAACAAAATGAAGTTCAACAGGGACAAATGCAAGATACTTCACTTCGGCAGAAAAAATGGAAATCAAAGATACAGAATGGGGGACGCCTGGATTGACAGCAGTGTGTGCAAGAAAGACCTTGGAGTCCTCGTGGACAACAAGTTAAACATGAGCCAAACATGATGCGGCAGCTAAAAAAGCCAATGGGATTCTGGCCTGCATCAATAGGGGTATAGCGTCTAGATCCAGGGAAGTCATGCTCCCCCTCTATTCTGCCTTGGTCAGACCACACCTGGAATCACACTGTGTCCAATTCTGCGCACCAAAATTGAAGGGAGATGTTGACAAGCTGGAAAGCATCCAGAGGAGGGCGACTAAAATGATCAAAGGTCTGGAGAACAAGCCCTATGAGGAGCGGCTTAAAGAGCTGGGCATGTTTAGCCTGCAGAAGAGAAGGCTAAGAGGAGACATGATAGCCATGTACAAATATGTGAGGGGAAGTCATAGGAGGAGGGAGCAAGATTGTTTTCTGTGGCCCTGCAGACTAGGACGCGGAACAATGGCTTCAAACTACAGGAAAGGAGATTCCACCTGAACATCAGGAAGAACTTCCTCACTGTGAGAAGGGCTGTTCGGCAGTGGAACTCTCTCCCCCGGACTGTGGTGGAGGCTCCTTCTTTGGAGGCTTTTAAACAGAGGCTGGATGGCCATCTGTCGGGGGTGCTTTGAATGCGATTCCTGCTTCTTAGCAGGGGGTTGGACTGGATGGCCCATGAGGTCTCTTCCAACTCTAATATTCTATGATTCTATGATTCTATCTGGGATAGTGATGGCATTTCCTAATTTTCAAAGAACTGGGGTCAAAATGGATTAAAAGGCATAGCCTGGTTTAAACTGCATGGCCCATGTGCATTGTTTGGATGCCCCAGGATAATACGAGTGCTATTTTCACTTTGAGGCAGTGTAGATGGGGCCGATGTATCTCAAAATATATTAATGTTCCTTCACCAGAGGTCCCCTTTAATTCACTTTAGCGGAAGTGCTTTCAAAATGATATTTCCAAAAAAATACAGAGTTCCCCCACTAGATGTCTCAGTTAACTCCCTGTAAAGTAAATTCTCTGTTCATTCCAACTTCAACTATCCAAATAAGAACTAGATAATATTGTCAACCTTTCAAAAGCAGGTGCTTTTTCAAATTTCATTTCTCTTTCTAGACAAATTTAAAAGATTTGCACCTCAACGAAGATTATATATCAGAGTAACTGAGATTTTGCTGAGATGTTGTGTGGTTTTCCTTTTATTTCTAGATTTTAATATATTGGGGTTTTTTTACATTTATTTAGCTATGTTTGCTCTATTTATATTTTTAATTGTGTTTTGATGGAGTTTACCACTCGGGAGTTTTGAGTGTCATTTATCCGATAGCACGATGGGTTAAACCCTTGTGTCGGCAAGCTGCTGACCTGAAGGTTGCTGGTTCGAATCCAACCCGGGGAGAGCGTGGATGAGCTCCACGTGTCAGCTCCAGCTCCATGCGGGGACATGAGAGAAGCCTCCCACAAGGATGGTAAAATATCAAACATCCAGGAGCCCCTTCGGCAACATCCTTACATATGGTCAATTCTCTCACACCAGAAGTGACTTGCAGTTTCTCAAAAAAAAAAATCCAAGAAATGTATATGAAGAGTTTAAATGGAGTAAATGAATTAATTATATTGAGAAACCAGAAAGAAATGTAATGGCTGCTGTCACCAAGATTTACTACAGTAGAGTCTCACTTATCCAACACTCGCTTATCCAACATTCTGGATTATCCAATGCATTTTTGTAGTCAATGTTTTCAATATATCATGATATTTTGGTGCTAAATTCGTAAATACAGTAATTACTACATAGCATTACTGTGTGTTGAACTACTTTTTCTGCCAAATTTGTTGTATAACATGATGTTTTGGTGCTTAATTTGTAAAATCATAACCTAATTTAATGTTTAATAGGCTTTTCCTTAATCTCTCCTTATTATCCAACATATTCGCTTATCCAACGTTCTGCCGGCCCGTTTACGTTGGATAAGTGAGACTCTACTGTAATTTGTTAAAAGGTTGCCAAATCAATTTCAACAACTTCAAGGTGCCAGAGAATTCTGTGTTGCTTTTGCAAATACAGTTTATAATTTGAGTTCATACTCTTTCAGGATTCTAAAATATTCTCATTTGCTCCCACTGTTTGTCTCAGTTTTGAAAGACACTCCCGCCCCATAAAAATATAGACCAATCTCTGTTATTCAGGCTAAAAAGCAATGCTGTTTATTCATGTATAAAGATAGGTTTTGCAAAGTATTCTCATATTCAAAGGACTGGAGAGTGAGTGAGAAGAATCTTATTGGAATCAATCTGGGGGTTTTTCTGTTGGAACAGATTGAATAGATGGCAAAGTATGAGTAAGCAGGTTCACAGGATGCAGGATTGGCCACGTTCCCCCAATTCTTTAATTGTGCCATAAAATTATCAATACGCGACACAACCACAGCGACATGGAGTGCACTAACAGCAATGATACCATGTCACACATGGTTGGCAAGGCCTGCAACATGGATATGGCACACAGGGCCTGTAGCAATGCAGCATGCCAGGTGACTGCATCTTATCTTCTGACTGGTTATCCTTTTCATCCTGCAGCCTGACAAACTCAAGCTCCACATTTCCTTCCACCTGCAGGAAGCGTATTTCCTCGGCAGGGATGCGGTATTTGTATTGGAAGGTCTCCTCCTCATTGACCACCACCTGGAATGACAGAGAACATGGGCTATTTGTTTGTTTGTTTGTTTTGCATGCCGCTCTTCTCCCTGAGAAAGTGGCTTTTGAAAACAAATACATTAAAAACATCCATCACACAATCTAAAAACAATGAAAATCATATGAGAGTACAACTTTAAAAGCAACAAAAACACACCAAAATTAAAAGGTAGGCAAAACATGCAACCCCTGCGTATACATTAAAAGCATGTATCCACCATCTGGTGAAAGGCAAGGGAAGGCACCAGTCTAGCCTCCTATAGAAGAGAGTTCGAAAGTATTGTCGAAGGCTTTCATGGCCAGTATCACAGGGTTGTTGTATGTTTTCTGGGCTGTATGGCCATGTTCCAGAAGTATTCTCTCCTGACGTTTCACCCGCATCTATGGCAAGCATCCTCAGAGGTTGTGAAGTATAGAGAAACTAAGCAAGGAAGGTTTATATATCTGTGGAAGTTCCTGGGTGGAGAGAAGAACTCTTGTCTGTTGGAGGCCAGTGTGAATGTTGCAATTAATCACCTTCGTTAGCATTAAATGGCCTTCCCAGCCTCACATCCTGGCCTGGGGAAATCCTTTGTTCAGAGTCGTTAGCTGCCCCTGATTGATTCCTGTCTGGAATTCTTCTGTTTTCAGAGTGCTCCTTATTTACTGTTCTGATTTTGGAATTTTTTTTAATACTGGTAGCTATACTGGCAGACCATTTAATGCTAACAAAGGTGATTAATTACATTCACACTGGCCTCCAAGAGACAAGAGTTCTTCTCCCCACCCAGGAACCTCCACAGATATATAAACCTTCCTTGCTCACAACCTCTGAGGATGCCTGCCATAGATGAGGGTGAAACGTCAGGAGAGAATACGTCAGGAGAGAATATAATATAACAGAATATGATGATAATAATATGGTAATAGAATAATAGTATAAAATAATAAGTTTCATGGCATAGGATAGGAATAAGGATGAGAGGAGAATTCCAATACGTCCTGTACCTTTAAGAAGCAGAAAGAGCAGGACGAGTGGAAAGGGTGTTCAAGCCCTCTTCCTTCCCTCCCACCCTCCCTCGCCCTGGCTCCAGGAGCCAATCAGAAGCCTTGGGGGCGAAGGGAGCATGGCCAGGATGGAGCCTTGTCTCGGAAGGAAGAAACGGCAGCGCAGCAGCAGCCACGGAGGCTGAGGGACAGGCAAGGCAAGGCAAGGCCAGCAAGCACTTTCTCTCCCTCCCTCCCTTGTGTATGAGTGCTGCTTCTGCCCTGCAGCCATGCTTCCCAATGGAACTCTGCTGCAGCCTTAGTTGCTAGGTCTTACTTTCAGGGGAGGCCTTATATTTGGCAATCCCCCCAAACCCCTACTAGGTCTTATTTTTTGGGGAGGTCTTATTTTAGGGGAAACACAGTATGACCCAACATCGCAGTTTCCTACAGACTTTATATATAGCACAAGAATTTTTATAAATTTCTTCCCCCTATCTTAGGCGAGGAAGAAAAATCCAATGACTTTGCATGGGATTTCAACTGGTCTCTTCCTCCATTACCTTACTTATAAAGTGGAAAGGAAAGTGTTAGCTGCCCTTCCACTGTTTGAAGGCTCATGAAAACACTCCTCATTCATCATATTCATACCTTGCAGGCCTCTTCTTCGAAGATAAACTCCAGCTGAAAGTCTTGCCCTTTCGCAAAAGGGAGTTTGCTATGCTTTTCTTCCTGGCCGAAGGTCTTCTTCAGGAAGCTGTTCAACACCATCTCACTTGAGCCACCCAACTTGACCAAAACCAACAAAGCATTGTCGGCTTTTTCTTCCTTTCCACACAGGAAACTCACAGCAAAGCTGACAGAGACAAAGCAGTGATTGGTTAATAGTGTTGCCCAAGGGAAAATTTGCCTTTTGTGATTGTATAGAAGAGGGAAATTCAGGCAGGCATTGCCTGTTACATCTGCTGAAACCCCTCCTTCTAAACAATCATTAAAGAGACTTGGGCAGCCATGCTGGACATAGGGTTCTATGTCCTTTGAATCTTGGTTTTCCTTTTATATGTTTCTAGTTTTATACAAAAAAAGAGGCAAAGCTAGGAGAACCTCAAAAAGTGGTCAGCATGTATGTACCATGGCTTTAAGCTTTCTGATTGTTAGATTTTTTAAAATCTCACTTTGTTGTAGCTGATAACTGGCTGATTCAGCTTCATGAGCTTTGCAGTTGGTTGAAGCTATGAATTAGTTTCAGTCTGATGAAAGTTACAGTAACTGCAGCAATGCTGAACCTATCCTGGAAAACCTTGTGGCATCATTTCCTTATAGCACCCATTGTAAACCTCATTTGTGCATATATCACCCACCCTTCTGAAGTAATAAAGAAATTTACCTTTTACCATCCTTGAGCACAGAACCTCGGATCCTCACAAGTTTTCCTTTGCCAAATCCATCCGAGAACTCGGTGCAATAAGGGACATCCTAATAGAAGGGACAGGTAAACTTAACTTGCAAATCCAAGATGCAGCAAACAAAATGCAGATATCTCCTTGAGGTATTCCTAAAGTTTGTTTCTGGATTATGGAGACTTTAAGGTGAGCCTGTTACAGTGTTGTGGGGGATTAAGAGTGTGTGACCCACCCAAAGTCACCCAGTGGGTTTCCGTGGCTGAGCAGAGACCCAAATCCTGGTCTCTAGAATCATGGTCCATCACTCAAATCATTACACCACACTGGCTTTAAAATAGGAGATAGTACTTGTCCAACTATAACAAAATTGCTAAGATCCTCAATGCAAAAATGTGCCTTTTCGGTCATATGATTTCAGATGTTTTTGGCATTCAAGTCCCAGAAATCCTAACAGCTGGTAAACTGGCTGGGATTTCTTGGAGTTGTAGGCCAAAAACATCTGGGGACCCCAGGTTGAGAACCACCGCACTAAAGGGTCTTTGGGTCTAGCGATAAAATCAACAAACAATTTGTAACCTCCCTGATTAATTTAACTACATGGACTGTTTCGTAAAGATACAAATTCATCAAATCCCAACTTTTGCTTTGGCTCCATTTTAGAGCTTGCTCAAGCAAAGGTAAATTAGATCCCTACTTCATCATCCAGGATATCACCATCTATTCTGGAGGTTGTCTCCTCCATAAACATGGAACAAGAAGCCAAAAAACAGTAAAAATTCTTACCAATTTCTCCTGTTGAGTCTGTGCCATGGCTTGAAGGACTGTGGTGGAAGTTCTTCTAGTACTGTTTACAGCTCCTTTCTGATGTGAGACAAATGAGCAGAGGGCACCTTATATGCAGCTCTGAAAAGGAGGGTTTCCAAATGTCCAGATGCTGTCATCCAATAATAGCACAGCACCTTCGTCTGACCCTGGTTATGTCAATCATGCTCTTTTTCTAAAGAATGAGTTGACCTTAGAGTCAACATGCCTCATCAATTTCCTAAGAAAATGTAAGAACTTGTGTAAACAAGGGACAGGCTGAAAGTTTATGAGCCAACTTGAAGAGTTGCAAAGGACCTCTTTTTGATTCATTTTTAATAATGAGGCAGCAGACAAGAAGGGAGCCGGAACATCTCATGCCATTCCAAGGGGTCCAGCTTTAGCTGTATCTTGATCAATATGCGAGTGGGTCAATGCCTTATCCAGACCCTTATATGTGCTAACACTATCTTCAGCTGTAACTAAAAATAAGTTGTAGCCTATTTTTATCTATTACTTCTGTCTCTCTGATCTATGGTTTACTACATGGAGCAGAACTCACCTCATCTTATAGTGAGAAGTTAGTAGTAGCAGATTCCATCACTACATGATGTACTGTGTGTATGTTGTTGTTGTTGTTGTTGTTTATTTGTTCAGTTGCTTCCAACTCTTCTTGACCTTATGGACCAGCCCACACCAGAGCTTCTTGTCGGCCATCGCCACTCCCAGCTCCTACAAGGTCAAGCCAGTCACTTCAAGGATACCATCCATCCATCTTGCCCTTGGACAACCTCTCTTCCTCTTTCCTTCCATTTTCCCCAGCATCATTCTCTTCTCCAAGCTTTCCTGTCTTCTCATGATGTGGCCAAAGTACTTCATCTTTGCCTCTAATATCCTTCCCTCCAGTGAGCAGTTGGGCTCTATTTCCTGGAATCTGGACTGGTTGGATCTTCTTGTGGTCCAAGGCACTCTCAGGATTTTCCTCCAACATCACAGATCAAAAGCACCTATCTCCCTTCACTCAGCCTTCCTTATGGTCCAGCTATCACATACATAGGTTACTACAGGGAATACCATAGCTTTAGCTATGCTGAATTTCGTTGCCAGTGTGATGTCTGTACTTTTCACTATTTTATCAAGATTAGTCATTGCTCTTCTGATTTCCTGGCTGCAGCCTGCGTCTGCAATCATCTTTGCGCCTAGAAATATAAAGTCTGCCACTGCCTCCATGTTTTCTCCCTCTATTTGGCAGTTATCAATCAGTCTGGCTACCATCATCTTGGTTTTCTTGATGTTTAACTGCAACCCAGCTTTTTGCACTTTCTTCTTTCACCTTGGTGATAAGGCTCCTCAGCTCCTCCTCACTTTCAGCCATCAAAGTTGTATCATCTGAATATCTAAGGTTGTTGGTGTTTCTTCCAGTAATTTTAACTCCAGCCTTGGGTTCATCAAGCCCTGCACGTTGCATGGTGTGTTCTGTATACAAGTTGAATAAGTAGGGTGAAAGTATACAGCCCTGCTGCACTCCTTTCCCAATCTTGTACCAGTCTATTGTTCCGTGGTCTATTCTTACTGTTGCTATACAGATTCCTCAGGAAAGAGACAAGGTTTCTTGGTATCTCCATATCATCAAGAACTTGCCACAATTTATTATGATTCATACTGTCCAAGGCTTTAGAATAGCCAATAAAACCGAAATAGATGTTTTTCTGAAATTCACACATGTCTACTGTGTGTAGACATGGTTAATTTTGTCTATCCTGATGTTCCTCTCCACCTTCACAGAATGGTCCTACATTCTAGTATGAGACCAAGGACTTTACTGCATGAGGCAGGTAAACTGGCATTGAAACTGAACCATCACCAAAGCATGGCTGTCACCTATCACACAACACCGTGTGCATCTCTTCCAGTCTGCCTCCTTCCTGTGGTTATCCCATCCTTCACTATTGGCAGGTAAAACCCATTAATAGTTGCCAATCCTATAACATTCCCATCACCTTCCTTGGTGCATGGGTCCTTTCCACTTTTGTCCCAGCATGACAGCAGCAACATCGAGGGTTGCATTCTCTCCCTCCCTACTTCTCCCTTGCCCTTGCTATAGTTACATTAGCCATTTGTTGTTTGTTTTTGAAACCTGGAATTGCAAAATTGCTCTAAAAATACAGAATAGGAGAAGTGCAGAGAATTGTGATGGTATGCAGAAGTGCCATCATGGGGTCAATAAATGTCAAATCAGTGCAATTGTATGATTGAAGAGAGGTGCGATATCAAAAGTACTCATTCTGATATGTATTCACTATCAGTGATAGCACACAACTATAGTAAAATAGTATGTTCATGCAATAAAGTCCCAATAGAGCAGAAAACATATATCCACATGGCCTATTCCAGATACAGTTTGATGTACTTCTGTCATGTTTCCACACACAAAGATCTACATTTTTTAAAATCCTATACATTTTATTCATTTTAACTAGTACTTCTCCCCCCCCCCCCCCCCCATGCCCTTGCGGAAGATGTTGTGGATTATAAATGTTTAGTTTGTATTAGTTTTTCCACTATACCTCACAACCTCTGAGGATGCCTCCCATAGATGTGGGTGAAATGTCAGGAGAGATTACTTCTGGAACATGTCCATACAGTCCAGAAAACACACAACAACCCTATGATTCCGGCCATGAAAGTCTTCAACAACACAATGTTTAATTTGGCTTCCCAGTATACACGAATAAGCTGGAACAGAGGCAATGCAAAGGTTGACTTTTCTCTTCACAAGAAGAGAGACGGGGAGGTATGTTTGAGCTCCACTGAATTTCTGTGGAAATCCCAAACCAACTGACTGAAACTTCTGATTGTTCTAACTACTGCCCTGCCAAAAATAGAAAGTATTTCCTTAACAAATAAAAAAGCAGGTGATTGATGTTTTGAAACAGCATTAGACATTGTTGGCTCTTTTCTTCAGAAACCTGTAGAGCAGGGCTCTGGTTAAGGTTACATCGACCTGAGATTTCCACAGAAATTCAGCTTCTCTTTAGTAACACAATCTCATGTCTTTATAAAGGTTTTCTGGCGAAGTGTGTTAAAGCACTGACCGAAAGGTCCCAGGTTCAAACCCCAGGAGCAGCGGGAGCGACTGCTGTTAGCTCCAGCTTCTGCCAACCTAGCAGTTCGAAAACATGCCAGTGTGAGTAGATCAATAGGTACCGCTCCGGCGGGAAGGTAACGGCGCTCCATGCAGTCATGCCGGCCACATGACCTTGGAGGTGGCTACGGACAATGCCGGCTCTTCGGCTTAGAAATGGAAATGAGCACCAACCCCCAGAGTCAGACATGACTGGGCTTAACCTTTACCTTAATCTTTACCAGGAACACTGAATCTTGCTTGTAAATAAAAGTTTTCACCCCATCCAAGAAGCCTGCAGTGGGTTAAACCCTTGTGCTGGCAGGACTGATGACTTGAAGGTTGGGTTGCTGACCTGAAGGTTGCCAGTTCGAATCTATCCCAGGGAGAGCACGGATGAGCTCCCTTTATCAGCTCCAGCTCCATGCGGGGACATGGGAGAAGCCTTCCACAAGGATGCTAAAAACATCCGGACGTCCCCTGGGCATCATCCTTGTAGACAGCCAATTCTCTCACACCAGAAGCGACTTTCAGTTTCTCAAGTCACCCCTGATATGGAAAAAAACCATCCAAGAATAGACGCATGTCCAGACAAACTCAAGTAATTTGTGGGTGAGATCCCGTATGCTGTCAATGTGAACTCTATAATTGTTAATAGGTCTTACGATACCTGCTAGCCAACTCCAGAAACACTCAACCATTTTAGCCTGATGGCACCCTAACCAAAGTGTTTTTATTACCAGGGCCCTGGGAAATTGTGTCTGCAAGTTCTTTCCTGGACTTGGCATGGAATCAGCATGCCCAGGTTTCTGTGGTCGCCTGTGTACATTTAAATCTTAATTGTACCTAGTTATTATTTTAATGAGATTTTAACTGAACTGTTTCAATAGTAACCTTTAATTCTATTTTACTATATTTTGTAGGTTTTAAAATTGTAACATTTCTAATGTGTCTGTGTACTGAGAGAAAAGCACAGCACAAACACGACAAAGGAGGAAGACAACGACTGAAGAGATCTCTCAGAGTTGTGCAACGCCTGTTTATTCCTAGGCACCTTATGACTTGGAGAGTGTGGTGGGCATCATTTCCCAATACTTTGATCTCCATTTCCTGGGAATTGTTTCAGTCAGGGTGCAGCCAAGCTCCAAAGGTCAATTTGGAAGTCACATTTTGGCAGTCATTACTGTAAAATGAGGAAATCACCTTATGACGTTCTAACTGCTAAAAAAGATGTTAATCGAATAATCGGATTTGATATAAAATGAAGGTGCCTCTATTCTGCACTATAGAATTCATCCAGTTTGACACCACTTTAGCTGTCAGGACTCAAAACTATGAAGTTGTGGGTTTTAGTTTAGTGAAGCACCCTTTCCCTCTTTCAATTCCTTGTAAAGCTACAATTCTTTCAATCCCATCGCATTTAAAGTGGTATCAAACTGCATTAATTCTCCAGTTTAGATGGACCTTGAATCATTATTTACATGAGTCTTGTTGAGGTCAATATTCTAGAAATCATCAATTAATAATCTGGTGTTAGTCCTCTGTGTAAACGCCCCTCTCCTCATAGTAGGTCTCTATCAGTTCATATATATTGTTTCCCTTCTTTAAGGTAAAGGTAAAGGTTTCCCCTGATGTTAAGTCCAGTTGTGTCCAACTCTGGGGGTTGGTGCTCATCTCCATTTCTAAGCCGAAGAGCCAGCATTGTCCATAGACATCTCCAAGGTCATGTGGCCGGCATGACTGCATGGAGCCCCGTTACCTTCCAACCAGAGCGATACCTATTGATCTACTCACATTTGCATGTTTTCGAACTGCTAGGTTGGCAGGATCTGGGGCTAACAGTGGGCGCTCATTCTGCTCCCTGGATTCGAACCTGCGACCTTTTGGTCTGCAAGTTCAGCAGCTCAGCGCTTTAACACACTGCACCATCAGGGCCCCCACTTTACTTTATATAAAAGCAACACAGTTAAATAAAGGTGTTTCTAGTATTCAAGACTGCACTAAAGTGGCCTTACCCCAGGTTGCCCCGGATCAACCCTATGTGGTGTATATAACCACCAGAAATCTGATCCACATCTGCACTGATATAAATGGTTGTGTAGATGTGTGCCCAGTCACCCAATGAAGTTCATGACGAAACATGACATTTTAATCTAGGTGTGTCCTGAATGAATCAACCCTGCTTATCACCATTACACCACTTGCTGGATGAAAAATGATCACAGACCTTAACAACAAAAATATCTTCTTTAATTGCAAAATAATTATGTACAGTCTCACTGCAAATCTTTGCTGGGCTTCAGTTCTTCTGCTTGCAGGAAACTAACGCCAATGAGTGATTCCAGTGGATGCAAAAAACAATGGCTGCCATAAACCAGTACTAGCCTTCACATGTATTTTCAGATGTAGTGTCCAAACAATAATTTAGTTGTTCCAAAATGTCTTCAGGTCCACGTGCTTCCTACTGGTCCTTTTCTCTCCTTCTCATATCCTGAATTGCACATCAAAGTTTGTCTCGAAGGCCACTATCATTCTTTTCTGGAGCAGAGGCGAATAATATGCTGCATCCACACAAAAAAGATGTACTTTGCCTTGTTTGGGCACTACAAAATACAGGGCATTGGAGTGGAGCTGAAACCCACTTATGATGGTCAAACCATGGAGTCTGGCAACTACATATGAACTGAAACAATAAATTCATTGTAGCTCATTGTGCCACCCTTGACACGCAACTTACACCCAACTAAAAAAACAAAAACAATCCAATTCTTGGAATAGTCATCTACAAAACCAACCGATCTACCACTGGTCGTTTTTCATATCTATGGGGAAGACTGGACCTAGAGCTCAGAGACAATTGTTTTGTGAGTCAGCACTAGCAGTATACCTAGGGGAGGAAAGGAGAGAAGGAAGGTATTTTAAGGTTACTGAGATAAGATACATCACTTGCTTGTTTCTTAGGAAGAACATAATGGTGATAAGCAGTGTTTGAGAGTGGAATAGACTGCCTTGGAATGTGGTGTAATTTCTTCCACTGCGGATATTTAAGCAGAAAATAGATGGACGTCTTAGCTGTGAATTTCTGATAGGGCTGGAAGTTGAGCCAGATTACTCTTGAAGCTCTATGATTCTATGATTTGAACCACCCAGAGTTCATTTCACATTACATTACCATTCCACTTTGTCTTGATTCCGTCACAGATTTCCAATATATGTGTGTTTGGGATAATCATCCAGAGAGCTCTGGTGCACCAACAAATGACAGACCTTCAGCTTCTATTAGATGAATCTGTAGCAGTTACAATAGGATTATACCACTCTGACTATGTAGTGTGAAAGGACTTGCCGCCCTATATGAGAGCCATGCGTGAGTTAGGGCCTTTTACCCTAGCACTTAAGACCTGGCTCTTTACTAGAGCTTTTAATCTATGTTAATTTTATCAATATTTGTATGTATGTATTTTATCCTTTACAATTTTATCTTGTAAATCGCCTAGAGCATCTTGGATGGAGGGCGATTAATAAGTAATTAAATGATGATGATGATGATGATGATGATGATGATGATGATGATGACTTCAGGAGATATAAAGAAGTCCTATACAGGCAATCCCTGAGTGGTGCAATGGGTTAAACCCTTGTGCTGGCAGGACAGCTGACCTGAAGGTTGGGTTGCTGATCTGAAAGTTGCCAGTTAGAATCCGGGGAGAGCGGGTGAGCTCCCTCTGTCAGCTCCAGCTCCCTATGCAGGGACATGAGAGAAGACCACACCTGGAATACTGTGTCCAATTCTGGGCACCGCAGCTGAAAGGATATGTTGACAAGCTGGAAAGTGTCCAGAGGAGGGCAACTAAAATGATTAACGGTCTGGAGAACAAGCCCCATGAGGAGCAGCTTAAAGAGCTGGGCATGTTTAGCCTGCAAAAGAGAAGGCTGAGAGGAGACATGATAGCCATGTATAAATATGTGAGGGGAAGTCATAAGGAGGAGGGAGCAAGCTTATTTTCTGCTCCCCTGGAGACTAGGACATGGAACAATGGCTTCAAATTACAGGAGAGGGGATTCCACCTGTACGTTAGGAAGAGCTGTTTAGCAGTGGAACTCTCTGCCCCGGAGTGTGCTGGAGGCTCCTTCTTTGGAGGCTTTTAAGCAGAGGCTGGATGGCCATCTGTTGGGGGTGCTTTGAATGAGATTTCCTGCTACTTGGCAGGGGGTTGGACTGGATGGCCCATGAGGTCTCTTCCAACTCTACTATTCTATGATTCTAAGCCTGTGTGTGTTTGGCTGGAGTTATACTTAAAAATGTACCTGTTCTGACCCACAAACAAATTCAACTTAAGAACAAATCTACAGGACCCATCTTGTTCATTACAGTAGAGTCTCACTTATCCAACATAAACGGGCCAGCAGAACGTTGGATAAGCGAATATGTTGGATAATAAGGAGAGATTAAGAAAAAGCCTTTTAAACATCAAAATAGGTTATGATTTTACAAATTAAGCACCAAAACATCATGTTATACAACAAATTTGACAGAAAAAGTAGTTCATTACACATTAATGCTATGTAGTAATTACTGTATTTACAAATTTAGCACCAAAATATCACAATGCATTGAAAACATTGACTGCAAAATGTGTTGGATAATCCAGAACGTTGGATAAGTGAGTGTTGGATAAGTGAGACTCTACTGTACTTGGGGACTGCCTATACTAGAAGAATTACGCAACAGAAAGTTAAAGATCTGAAAAAAGTTTTGTGGTGGGGTTTCCAGTGAACTGCAGCTGCTCGGAAATGTTGCAACTACTTTAAGGCAGGAAAGAACTGACCTACTGAAAGTCCTGGGTCACAAAATACAACTCACCAGTCATTGCATACATAGGAATGGAGGCCCAGCCCAAGCCGTAAGAGGAACCAAATATGAGTAAAAAATCTGTGTAAGCTTTGGATCTCCTGTAAACAGCTGTGAAAACAATCATGCCAATCATGATGAGAAAACCTATAACCAAAGGGGAGAAACAGAAGTTATGTTAAAATAACATATTTCTTTTTTTCATTCTCTCATTTATTCATCAATTCTCAACCTATCAGACCACCCTCCCCCTCCCAAGCTTATGCTATATGAATGTAAAAACTTGAGACATAACATACCATATGTACTCGAAGATAAGCCGAGTTTTTCAGCCCTTTTTATGAGCTGAAAAAGCCTCCCCGGCTTATAATTGGGTCAAGGTCAAGCCGGGAGTGGAGCCTGGACTTGCAATATGATATATCTATCTCTCATTTTACCCTCCCTTATCAGTGTTTACTTTTCCAAAGCCTCCCTCGCTCTTAACCAAGGGAATGTTTTGAAAAGGGAAAGAAGCCCTTGCAAGTCAGGAAGAGTAATATATATATATATACCAATTAATCTTATAAAAGCATTTTCCCCTGAAATATTTGTTAATCTCTGCTACAGATATATAAGCATTTCTCCCTGCAAGCCTTTGCAATCCCTCTGTGTACCTTTATATTTGTATCTATCTATCTATTTATCTATCTACATTAATTTTATATATGAATTTCCCCCTCATATGTTTGCAAGTATTTGCAAATCCTATATACATATACATATCTAGAGATTTCCATGTACCTGTATATCTGTATCTATATGTATACATTATTTTATATATGAATTTTCGCCTCACATGTTTGCAAGTCTTTGCAAATCCTATACAGATATAATTATCAATATGCAGAGAGATGTCTAGATAGATATATATGAATATAGATATATAGGGCTTGTAAATATTGCAGGGGAAATGCACACACACAGAGAGAGAGAGAATTCTAGATAGATATAAACATATATATATAGGGCCTTCAAATATTGCAGGAGGAAAATGGACATATATAGAGAATTTGCAAACATTTCAGGGGGAAATGCATATGTGAAATTAGTATATATAATTATAGATCTATATCTAGTTCTGCATTGTTTGTGTAGGCAACTCAACAGGAGTATTACCTGCAAGGAGGTTCAAGTAGCCAGCAGTTCGGATCACTGATATGCCGTACAAGTAATTGTGTTCAAAAGAGACACAAATGCATAGCAATGAGATGAGTCCACAGAAGCAAGCCATCAACAGAAATCCTCGAGCCACGTGGATATGGGGGGCTGTAAGCCACAAAAGAAATAATTATAGGCAGCAAGGGTTATGGCTGGTGTCATCCCAACTTATTGTTCATACCAACTTTTGGTGACTTGAAGACCAACCTATCATGGGGCCTCCTTGGCAAGAGTTCTTCAGAATGAAGAGGAAGGAGGTACGATACTTTGTGGCTTGGTGTGGTTACGATGATCAACAAATTTCTACAGAAGTGTCAAATGGAGGCCAAGTAATATCAGAGCAGAGGAAGGCACTCCTGCAAAGGACAATTATGTGTGACCTACAAGGGCTATGTAGAGGGAATGGTTGTTTTGGCAAGTTCCGATACTAGCGTGAAGATTGGGGAGATTTCTGAGGTTCACCCCACTTCATTCCACCAGTTAAGAATGATAACCCTCAAAAGCTCCCAAGGAGTATGGGGAGCAATGTTTTTAGGCCCTCTCTTCTCTCTGATGTCCAAGATGGGATTTTTAAAAATTCTTATATGAAGTGACCCAAAAGTCAATTCTAGGTCACCTCATGTTGGAAATATCCCTCTCCTTGGTGTAAAACTGTAAAATGTGGTGAAATTGACCCACACAGTGGACTACACACCCTTTGGAGCCATAGAGTCCTGAGGGCACTGAGGTCATGGTGGGTGGCTATGGGTAGAAGCAATGGGTTACACTGGTGAGGGACTCAGGAGATCTAGGTCCTGGAGCAGTGAATCACAAAGTGCACTGAGTGATGTGGAGTCATTCCATATTTCTCAAACTAAGTTGATGTAAAACTGTGTAAAGAAGTGCGTTTTTATTTTGATTTATGGATGTCATGTTTAATTTCGTTTTAAAAGTCATGTTTAACTATGTTTAAAAGGGTAAGTATCAGTTACCAGTGTGAGGGGGATGGTAGCCAGCTCAGCATTCTGAGGTAGGTTACCATAGCAACGAGAGCGGAGCCAACGCCGTTTGGAAGAAAAGGAGGGAATGTTTTAAAAAACAGTTTAGTCTGATTTTCAGTCGCAGGGAAGACACTGGTTCCAGGTTAGGGAAACCAGGGAAACTTAGATCTCTAGTGGTGTTAAATTAAGCAAGTTAGGTGACTTGTTTAGGTTTATTTGTAGAGTCTGAGTAGTAAGGGGAAGTAATCCCAGTTAGATCCAAAGTGATCAGTTCATAACTTTGAAACCATTATCTAAGTGCCTCTAAAGAAGTTACTGTAACCACTAGGGTTGTCCAAATTTTTGTTACAATTCTCCTTTCGTAATTATTTCAGATTGTTCTCGCTTTTTGAAATGAGTATTGAAACGTTTTCCCTGGGCGCAACTGGCAATGTAATTCGAACCATCGTTGGCCCATTCTCTAATTGTTTCTTAAAATTTTCGTTAAATTTTTTTCCTTCCAAAAAATTTTTTTAAATATTTTTTTAAAAATGTTTTAATTTTTTTTTTGTTTCTGCAACCTAACATGAATGGGAGCCTAGCACAGCCTAACATGGCTACCTCTGGCCAATCAGAGACTTCCACGATGGCTGAAAAAGGTGGGGGCTAGCATCCTCCGCGTCCACGTGGAGGATCTCTATAAAAATCCCCTCCCCAACCGAGCCAAGCCATTCTGGGCTAGGATACCGAGCAGAGAGGGTGGTTCGCACGCGCTGGGAAGCTGCTTGCTTGCTTGGGGGAGAGAGGGCTAAGTGACTGTTCTGGCTATAGGGGGTAGAGTGTCTGTCTGTTGTTGCTGGTTCGATATTGTGGGTTTTTTGGGGGGGGGGAATTGGCTTGGGGCTTGTGGCAGAGTCCTTGCTGTGGCTTTAGGGAATTTTTATTTTCTAAAGGACGTCTGTGTTCCTGCAAGTGTATTGCTTCCCTCCTGCTCCGTTTGTAATCCCAAGCCCCCGGGCTGAGTGTTATTGCAGCAATCACAAAGTCAGACATTGTTTTCAAACCTAAACGGTACATTGGAAGAAATAGTTTCCAAAGGACGTGGGGCACCCGCCAAGGCATTGCTTCCCTCACGCTCCATTTCTATTCCCAAGCCTTGGGCTGAGTTTTATTTCTGCAATCACAAAGTCAGACATTGATTTGATTCAATAGAGGGTCCACAGCAATTTATAGTTTCCAAAGGACATTGCCAATCCTGTCAAGGCATTGCTTGGCATGTGCTGCATTTCTAATCCAAAGTCCTCAGCCAGAGTTTCATTTTTGCAATCACAAGGTCAGCCAGTGGCACCATTGATCAAAAGGTTCAAAGGCAATTTATAGTTTCCAAAGGACAGAGGCACTCCTGTCAAGGCATTGCTTGGCGTGTGCTGCATTTCTAATCCAAAGTCCTCAGCCAGAGTTTCATTTTTGCAATCACAAGGTCAGCCAGTGGCACCATTGATCAAAAGGTTCAAAGGCAATTTATAGTTTCCAAAGGACAGTGGCACTCCTGCCAAGGCATTGCTTGGCGTGTGCTGCGTTTCTAATCCAAAGTCTACACAAGTAGAAGAGGGACTTTTACAGTGATAAGAACCCAATTGAACAGGAAATAAGACTTTCAAACCAGGAACAGGTTTCTTCAAATATTGAAAAATAGTGTATTATAAAAAGTTATGAAAATTCGCCAAAAATCATAGGAGACAGGAAACGTTCTGCAATTTGTTGAGCAAAGAGTGTGGAATGTGATCTCCCACTGTACCAAATTTTATGAGGGTAGCTCAAGAAATGAAGGTGGAAGAGCCCTGTAAAAGTCCCCTCCGGTTTCCTTTTTTTTTTTGGCGATTGCGCATGCGCGTCCGCCATTTTAGAAACATTAAGAATCATTACGAATTTTCGGAAATATCCGAAAATTTTGGGTGAAAAATTCGGAAATAATTTCTATATCGAAGCGCCGGCACCCCCTACTTTAGAAACGAGAATTGAAACATTTTTTCCATCGATCGGACAAGCCTAGTAACCACTAAGCTCTGTGCTTGTTCTTCCATATCCAAGTCTCTGTCACATATTTTCAAAACTAATTTACGATACCATCTAAAGTAAATAAGAAGAATAAATAAGATAAATTCCCCTCTGCCTGACATCTCTACAATTGGTGGCCGCGGTTAAATAAAGCATATTTATATTGGTGGCAGTGGTTAGATAAAACATATTTATATTGGTGGCAGTGGATATAGTTAAAAATATAACAATATAATTAATAAAAAGATTCCTCCTCTACCCCACATCTCCACAAACTGTTATAAAGATAAAGTGAAATCATGCATCTACACTGTAGTATTAATGCAGTCCAACATCCTTTTAATAAATATGGCTCAATGCTATGGAATCCTGGGAGTTGTAGTTTGGAGAGACACCAGCAGTCCTTGGTAGAAAAGGCTGTAAAACGACAGTTCCCGTGATTCCATGGCATTGAGCCATGGTAGTTACATGGGTTTTAAACTGCATTCATTCAACAGTGCAGAGGCATTAATAGATGCCACCTTGATAATAACACAAGTATTCCATAAACACTTTTTTTTCAAAATTGTAGATATATTTGGAAATGGTGAATCTGAAAAGAAAGATGCTATAAAATGTCATATGCACAAAGCTTCTTCTATTTCAATTAATCTAGTTTTTTTTCAAGGACTGGTCATAGGCCATAATAAAGATCTGGGTCAATTGATTGATTGACATATAAATATTCATTGACATATACATCTAGTGGAACCAGTGTGGCATAGTGGGATACATATCTTGGACTATGATTCAAAAGAACAGGATTCAAATTCCTGCTTAGCCCTTGGGCAAGTCACACTTTCTCAGCTTTAGAATACTCCATGATACGGTCAACTTAGGGTCACTGAAGTCTTCAGGCATACAGTGGGAGAGGTCTTACCTAATAAATGGAACCGATAGAAAAAGCATGTCGGACCCATGCAGATTCTCCAGAGTCCGCCATGGACCAGTCCTTTGGGGGTAGACTCCAGCACCCAGTAAGACGTAGTCAGCGAAGTGAACTGCACCAAGAGACTACCTGCAGAGCAAATCCCACTGCTGAACTTCAAGGGATTTGACAAGAATGGGTTTGGTTGCTGTGACTCCACGCTACTTGCGTCTCTCAAGGAAACGGTGGCATGTTCTCTGTATGAAGGGGCAGAGGCAGCATCATTAATGGCGCTCAGAAGTGCTACTTTCTTGAATGACAATTCACAAAACCCTCCAGCTGTCACAGAAGGGGCTCCAAGTCCTGCTGGCTAGATCATTCTTCCCGACTTACTGAAAAGATACTCAATAAAGTGGAAGAAAGAGGAAGGCTGCAACATGAGTGGGTCAAATCAATCAAGAAAGTCATATTCCTGAGTCTGCAAGACATGAGCAGAACTGACAATAACAGAATCTCGTGAAGATCTCTCACTCATATGCTCTCTACAAAATCCAAGCCAACTTGCTGAGAAGATGATAGATAGATAGATAGATAGATAGATTATAAGTAGATAGATAGATAGATAGATAGATAGATAGATAGATAGATAGATAGATAGATAGATAGGCAGACTACAGAATTATGCTATAGGATAAATAGAATCTAGTTCTTCATTAATTTCATTTCTGAAATAAACAGTATATAATTTTAGCATTTTTTTTCTGCTGTAAGAAAAACTCTCCAAAGCTGTGCAGTTTCCAAAGGCCCACAGGAACCTTTTTAAAACCTGGACCCAGATGCTACCATTATTTCTATTATGACACATGGAGTATCGAAGAATCTATCTCTATCTATCCATCCGTCCATCATCCATCCATCTATCTATCTATCTATCTATCTATCCATCCGTCCGTCCATCTATCCATCAGTCTATTCATCCATCCGTCTATCCATCCGTCTATCCATCCGTCTATCTATCTATCTATCTATCTATTAGGCTTGTCCGATCGATGGAAAAAATGTTTCAATTCTCGTTTCTAAAGTAGGGGGTGCCGGGTCTTTGATATAGAAATTATTTCTTAATGTTTCACCCAAAATTTTCGGATATTTCCGAAAATTCGTAATGTTTCTAAAATGTTTCTAAAATGGCGGACGCGCATGCGCAATCGCCAAAAAACAGGAAACCAGGGGGGACTTTTCTGGGGGTCTCCCGCCCTCATTTCTTGAGCTATTCTCATCAAATTTGGTACAGTGGGAGAACACATTCCACACTCTTTGCTCAACAGATTGCAGAATGTTTCCTGCCTCCTGTGATTTTTGGTGAATTTTCATAACTTTTTATAATACACTATTTTTCAATATTTGAAGAAACCTGTTCCTGGTTTGAAAGTCTTATTTCCTGTTCAATTGGGTTCTTATCACTGTAAAAGTCCCTCTTCTACTTGTGTAGACTTTGGATTAGAAATGCAGCACATGCCAAGCAATGCCTTGACAGGATTGGCAATGTCCTTTGGAAACTATAAATTGCTGTGGACCCTCTATTGAATCAAATCAATGTCTGACTTTGTGATTGCAGAAATAAAACTCAGCCCAAGGCTTGGGAATAGAAATGGAGCGTGAGGGAAGCAATGCCTTGGCGGGTGCCCCACGTCCTTTGGAAACTATTTCTTCCAATGTACCCTTTAGGTTTGAAAACAATGTGTGTCTTTGTGATTGCTGCAATAACACTCAGCCCGGGGGCTTGGGATTACAAACGGAGCGGGAGGGAAGCAATGCACTTGCAGGAACGCAGACGTCCTTTGGAAACTATAATTTCAAAGTCCCCCCCCCCCTTTCAGGATTGCAAAGAAGGGGTGATTGCTAAATTCCAAAAAAGAAAACAGAAAGGCAATAGGTCTCCCTCAGGAGTAAATGGAAAGCACCCCAAGCTCAGCACTAGCAGGGACGCAGACGTCCTTTGGAAAAAAAAGTTCCCTAAAGCCAGCCACAGCAAGGACTCTGCCCCAAGCCCCCAGCCAATTTCCCCCCAAAAAAACACAATATCGAACCCGTAACAACAGAAACACTCTACCCCCAGTCACTTAGCCCTCTCTCCCCCAAGCAAGCAAGCAGCTTCCCAGCGCGCGCGAAACACCCTCTCTCCTCGGTATCCCAACCCAGAATGGCTTGACTCAGTTGGGGAGGGGAGAGATCCTCCACGTGGAAGTGGAGGACGCTAGCCCCCACCTTTTTCAGCCATCGTGGAAGTCTCTGATTGGCAAGGGAGCGGTAGCCATGTTAGGCTGCGCTAGGCTCCCATTCATGTTAGGTTGCAGAAACAAAAAAACATTAAAAAAATTTTTTTTAATATTTTTTAAAAAAAATTTGGAAGGAAAAAATTAGAAAATGGGCCAACGATGGTTCGAATTACATTGCCAGTTGCGCCCAGGGAAAACGTTTGAATACTCGTTTCAAAAAACGAGAACAATCCAAAATAATTACGAAACGAGAAACATAACGAATATTTGGACAACCCTACTATCTATCTATCTATCGTCTATCTATCTATCTATCTATCTATCTATCTATCTATCTATCTATCTATCTATCTATCCATCTGTCCATCCATCCATCCATCTATCTATCCATCTATCCATTCATCTATCCATCCATCCATCCATCCATCCATCCATCCATCTATCTATCTATCCGTCTATCCATCAGTCTATCCATCTATCTATCCATCCATCCATCCACCCATCCATCTATCTATCTATCCGTCTATCCATCAGTCTATCCATCTATCTATCTATCTATCTATCTATCCATCCGTCTATCTATCTATCTATCTATCTATCTATCTATCTATCTATCGTCCATCTTTCTGTCTGTCTGTCTGTCTGTCCGTCCGTCCATCCGTCCATCCATCCATCCATCTATCTATCTATCTATCCATCTATCCATTCATCTATCCATCCATCCATCCATCCATCCCTCCATCTATCCATCTATCCATCAGTCTATCCATCTGTCCATCTATCCATCCATCCATCCATCCATCCATCCATCCATCCATCCATCCATCCATCCATCCATCTATCTATCCATCTATCTATCCATTCATCTATCCATCCATCCATCCATCCATCCATCCATCTATCTGGCTTGCTGGTTTCCTAGAGGAACCTTAGAAACCTGAGGTAATGCCTACGACAATGGACTGGAGAACAGGTGGGGCTTGAAAGCTCCTGGAGATGACTTCTTGTGGGAATGGGAGGCAGACTCGAGCCATGCTTTGTAGATTGAGGTGCCACGTGATGTGGGGATAAGCGCAAGTAAGAGTCGAGCAGAAAACAAGCCCTCATCCTCAAATGGTATCCCTTCTCCTGAAAGCCTTATGAATGAGGATAACCCCTTCCCCCTTTTTCCTCCCAGAAGAGGTTCTCCTTCAGCCACACCTTTCTGTGTTTTGAGGTAGCATTTTGGTAGAAAGCGGAGGCTGGCAAAAGAGTGCTCTCTTCCTGAAATCAAGGCCCGTTAGCACGTTCCATCCAGTGCCAAGTGTGGGAATTCTAACCAATCAGGCTCTTTGGATCAGCTACCTGCAGGGATTCCAGCCAATTGGATTCATGGCAGCCAACAATGGAAAGAGTGCTGATCTCTTCTAATCTTTGGGAAGCATCAAACATCTTTCTTCACATCATTGCATTCTTATGTGAGCACTTCCATCCCCATTTGTTTCCCTGTTAAGGAATGGCATAAATGCCTAATGGAATGGAGGGGATGTGAACATCTACTGAATAAAAGTTGGCTGGAGATTCTGAGATTTTGGAGATTCTGAGACGTGTAACCTAAAATATATTCTCATAAAACCCATTTTATGGGTTTAACTTTTGAGGATATGATATTTTTCAGTTTGATCAATATGGTTTCCCAAGGAATCTCTAGGTCCTCTAATCCAACTCTGGCCAATTTCTAGCAGATGTTGACCATAAAGGAAGTAGAGCAGTGGTTCTCAACCTGTGGGTCCCCAGATGTTTTGACCTTCAGCTCCCAGAAATCCTAACATCTGGTAAACTGGGATTTCTGGGAGTTGTAGGCCAAAACACCTGGGGACCCACAGGTTGAGAACCACTGAAGCAGAGAGTCCTAGAAAGGCATTCTCTCAGGTAACAAAAAAGGTGGGGTTTGGAGATTTTTCCACTTTTTCAGGGATCCCCATGAAAGTGAAAAGAGACCAGTACATTTAATACTAAAATATGGATCAGCATTTTAATAGCTTTTTTAATGTTAGGAATGACTTGAAAAACTACAATTTGCTTCTGGTGTGAAAAGCAAGGATATTGCCTAGGAAACACCCAAATGTTTTACCATCCTGTGGGAGGCTTCTCTCATGTCCCCAAATGGGAAGCTGGAGCTGACAGACAGGAGCTCACCCCACTCCCCGGATTCGAACCACTGACCTTTCGGTCAGCAGTCCTGCCGGCACAAGGGTTATAATACATTATAATAATTATAATTATAATACAATATTATACTAATAATACAATATAATAATATTAATTATATATTATACTAGCTGTGCCCGGCTACGTGTTGCTGTGGCGAAGTATGGTGGTATGGGAAATAAAGTATTGAGGAATTGGTGATAGTTAAGGTAAAGGGTCCCCTGGGCTGAGTGGGTTGCTAGGAGACCAAGTGAGTGGAGCTTAGCCTTCTAACTGGCAGCAATTGGATAAAAACAATTATTCCTCTCCCTGTAATTAGGACTTTATTTTTCTTTTCTTTTTGTTGTATCAACCTAGAAGCATGGATGAGGGGTTGTGCTGTCAATTTTCAAGGTTGTGGGGCATTTAGTTTAGTTGTTTTGTCTGGTGCCGTGATCCCATTACACTTTTATATATATAGATATTAAACTAGCTGTGCCCGGCCACGCGTTGCTGTGGCAAAGTATGGTGGTATGGGAAATAAAGTATTGAGGAATTGGTGATAGTTAAGGTAAAGGGTAAAGGTTTTCCCCTGACATTAAGTCCAGTCATGTCTGGGGGTTGGTGCTCATCTTGAGTCTACACTGCCATATAATCCAGTTGAAATCAGATAATCTGTATTTTATAGGCAGTGTGGAAGAGGCCTGATTGAAGTGGCCCTGGGCTGAGTGGGTTGCTAGGAAACCAAGTGGGTGGAGCTTAGCCTTCTAACTGAAAGCAGACCAAGTGGGTGGAGCTTAGCCTTCTAACTGACAGCAATTGGATAAAAACAATTATTCCTCTCCCTCTAATTAGAACTTTCTATTTCTTTTCTTTTTGTTGTATGAACGTAGAGGCATGGATGAGGGGTTGTGCTGCAAAGTTGAGTGTTTCTGGGATGTGTAGTTTTGTTGTTTTGTCCTAGGCCGAAATTTCATTACCCTTTTATATATATAGATGTAATATTACTAATAATATTACCATATAATGATATAGTACAATATAGTAATTTAATGCTTACATTGTGCTATGCTAATAATGTATTGTATGTACATTTGATTTGTAAGCCACTCCGAGTCCCCTTCGGGGTGAGAAGAGCGGGATATAAATGCAGTAAATCATCGAAGCCATGGCACAAGGGCAGAAGGAGGTTGGGCTAAATGACCCAAGAGGTCCCTTCTTCTCTTACAACCATTATTATTATTATTATTATTATTATTATTATTATTATTATTATTATTATTATTATTAACATTGAGACTGGGTGGCCATCTGTCAGGGATGTTTTGCTTGTGCTTATGGTGCACAGAGGCAGAAGGGGGTTGGACTAAATGGCTCAAGAGGTCTCTTCCAACCCTCTTTATTATTATTATTATTATTATTATTATTATTATTATTATTATTATTACTATTAACATTGATTCTGGGTGGCCATCTGTCAGGGGTGCTTTGCTTGTGCTTTCGGTGCACAAAGGGGGATTGGACTCAATGGCCCAAAGGGTCTCTTCCAACCCTCTTATTTGTTGTTGTTGTTGTTGTTGTTGTTGTTGTTGTTGTTATTATTATTATTATTGATCGGTAGCCAACTATAGTCCGGCCCTCCAATGGTCCGAAGTATCGTGAATTGGCCCCCTGTTTAAAAAGTTTGGGGACCCCTGTAGTAAATAATAAATAAATAAATAAATAAATAAATAAATAAATAAATAAATAAGGGTTCAACTCGCTGCGCCATCGGGGGTTATTATTTTAACAGCTGAACAGAGAAAAGGATTTTAAAGTGCTGCCATTAAAAAAAATCATTTTTTTTTAATGGGTAAAAAAATGGATGGATGGGTAAAACATGTAGAACTGAAACTAGTTATTGTGATGTAATAGCTTTGTCATTGTGGTGAGCCACAAATGTGTAAAGAGCTAAACCTATCATGTTCCCATGTTCTGGTCTCAGAATTGTCACTCCTAATTTTCCTTTTGGAAAAAAAACCCCCCATTTTGCTCAAAGTGTGCTTCCATTTGCCTTGCTTCAGCTTCAGAAATCCTCTGCAAAAAAAATGCCTGTAGATGTTGTTGGTGAGATATGCTTTTTTTGGTCTTCTTTCCAGCCCTCGGCATTAGCAGCCCTTGATTAATCACTTGCTAAAGGTTATTCTTTGCTGCCGGAAATATCTGTACTCCAACATTGCCTTGAAGTTAAGGATTTAATCTGAGGATTAAATGCTGCAGTTTTTCAGAAAATACACTCACATACATGTAATTTTAGCCCCACCTATCTTTTTATGTTTCAGATGTATTTACATATGATAAATATTCTACAAAAATAAATTCTATTTTTCATAGAATGTATCTACAATGTATGGTTATATAAAGGCTGGTGGCATTATATGCTGCATCTACAATTTGAGTCACTTGCATACTACAGAGTAATAGTTCTGTGATGTTCATATTAACTGTCCCACCTACATCCTGTGGAATCATGGGATTTGTAGTTTGGTGAAGCACTCAAATTTACTGCCACACGAAATTCCGTATCCCAGGATTCTTGTCATAGGGTTGCTGTGAGTTGTTTGGGCTGTATGGCCATTTTCCAGTAGCATTCTCTTCTGATATTTCACCTGCATCTATGGCAAGCATCCTCAGACATTTGTTCAGAGGTCTGTGGAAATGAGGCAAGTGGAGTGTATATATGTACAGTAGAGTCTCACTTATCCAACATTCTGGATTATCCAATGTATTTTTGTAGTCAATGTTTTCAATATATCATGATATTTTGGTGCTAAATTCATAAAGACAGTAATTATTACTTAGCATTACTGCGTATTGAACTACTTTTTCTGTCAAATTTGTTGTATAACATGATGTTTTGGTGCTTAATTTGTAAAATCATAACCTAATTTGATGTGTAATAGGCTTTTCCTTAATCCCTCTTTATTATCCAACATATTCGCTTATCCAACGTTCTGCTGGCCCGTTTATGTTGGATAAGTGAGACTCTACTGTATATCTGTGGAATGTCCGGGGGGGGGGGGGGGGGAAGAACTTTTGTCTGTTTGAGACAAGTGTGAATGTTGCAATTGATCACCTTGATTAGTATTTAATGGCTTTGCAGAGTCTGATTGCTTCCTGCCTAAGGGAATCCTTAGTTGGGAGGTGTTAGCTGGCCCTCATTGTTTCATGTCTATTCCCGTTTTCTGAGTGTTGTTCTTTATTTGCTGTCCTGATTTTACAGGGTATTTTTATAAAAAAATACTGGTATCTGGATTTTGTTCATTTTCATGGTTTCCTCCTTTCTATTGAAATTGTCCACATGCTTGTGGATTTCAGAGGCTGCTCTGTGTAGTCTGACATGATGGTTGTCCTATGAGAATGAGTGTCTGAATCAGAAAAATAACATTCTACAGTGATCTAGAATTTATTTATTTATTTCCAATATTTATATCCCGCCCTTCTCACCTGAAGGGAATGGTTCTGCAACAAGTGTTAGGGCTAAAGAAGAACCTGAAGACCAGAAGAATACATGACAAAATGGAGAAATCTGCAATGCACGATGGCATGGAGGGTTTGGCAGCCAAAATTAAGAAACATCTGAACCATGAATTGAGCTTTAACTTGACAAATGGATAACATCAGGGACTGAAGGAGTGTCACACTCGGGAGGCTCCCATGTTATGACGGATTGAGTATGAACTGAGTTGTAGGACAACAAGGAGGACATGAGAGATTGTACCTTCAATATGACTGATAATGCGTGAACTAAATTGAGGAGCAACAAAGGGAACCTCCCCGACATAGGTGCAGTCAGGCGTATGGTAAAAACACTTTTCCTCTGAGTGGATCTTTGTCTTTACTCTCGTGGCTTGTTCTTGGTCTTGCAGCTCTTCTGGAGTATCCATTGGCCTGTACAGCTCAGTTTAGGTGATCTAGTTCACCTTGGAGGAAGTTGGGCTTGCAGATTCTATTTGTATTATCTGTCAGGGCTTTTATTGTGCTTCTTGTTTGACCTGGGTGGTGGTTGGAGTTTTTATGCAAGTATCTGTCAGTGTGCGTAGCTTTTCTGTAAACTGTGTGGCCCAATTGTTGATTTGGTTTCCAATGACGAGGACATTTAGAAATTGTAGTTTTTCTTTGTTTTCTTTTTTCATGGTAAATTGGATGTCATGGCACCTTCACCATTTGGAGTCATGGAGATGAAGAACTAAACAAGTTCCTGGATCACATCAACAATATCCACCCAAACATCCAATTTATCATGGAAAAGGAAAATGAAAGAAAACTAACATTGCTAATCAAGCTAATTGCAACATTCACACTTGCCTCAAACAGACAAGAGTTCTTTCTCCCATCCTGGACATTATTCCACAGATATATAAAATACTGTAAATAAATATATAAACCCCACTTGCCTCGTTTCCAACAGACCTCACATCCTCTGAGGATGCCGGTCATAGATGTGGGCAAAACATCAGGAGAAAATGCTACTGGAACATGACCATACAGCCCGAAAAACTCACAGCAACACAGTATTTTGGCCATGAAAGACATTGACAACACATTTTAGGCATTTAGTTAGGTATCAAAGTCACTGTTTACACTATGTAACATTTGAAAAATGTTCTGTTCCTGGTTTGAAAGTGTTATTTCCTGTTTAATTGTGTAATACTTACTTTGAAAGTACTTGTTCTTCTCCAGAAACTTTATTTTTGTGCCTGCTACAAATTATGTTGAATTTGTTGAGGATCTATGAGATATTCATTGAAAAACTACAGCAAAATGTGCTGCAGGATGTTTCCCAAAAGCAAAGTTTTTGCAGTTTAATAAACCTTTTTACATGTTTTTATGATAGAACCAATTCAGAAATTAGATTTATAACCCAGGAACAAAAATTGTGTTACATAGTGTTGTAGTTTGATGTCACTTTGACTGCCATGGTTCAATGCTGTGGAATCATGGGAGATATAGTTTGGGGAGGCACCAGCACTATTTGGCAAAGTAAACATAGGAGTGAATGCTACTACATTTCCAAGGACTACTCAGCATTGAGCCATGTAAATCTGGGCATGCTTCTAATTTAAGGCTGATGTCCTTTACTTTCAAATAGTTAACTATTGTTATTAGACAGAGGTGTTGTTTTAAAAAATGTTTTATTTAAGTTTTTTGAAACTTAACATTTAAATAATGAACCTGAAAAATTACAATCATATGGGGCTGATGTCAACATTTTTAAAAATAACTCAAAGTGTTGTGCTTCCAGTTATCTTTCTATGCCGTCATATTCATTTTTATTCTGGGGAGGCTCCTTCTCCAAGCACTTCATATGCAGAGCTGATAAAGCAATCCTGTAAGGTCAGTATTATTGTTCATGTATTCCAGACAAGGGGATAGAGGGGAGTAACAAAATCACCCAGTGAGTACAAAGGCAGAGATGAAATTAAAATCCTGGACCACCAGACAATGCTGTTTGTCTTCACACTACACCAGAAAACAGATCAAGGGAGGTGTTTGTCTGTAAACATTATAGTCTTGATTGGTCAGTGTTTTTTTCGGAAGTATTTCCACCCCTTTCCACGTCCCTGGTTTTTCAGATGCAATTGATACATCCTGTTTCAGTGCATTCTATAAAGTTAGCAGACGCCAGCTAAGCGCTGGCATTTGTGAATCTTGTATGCACACATGTAAAAAATACCTGCAGATCAGAAGGTGAGATATAAAACAGAAAGGTGTAAAAGGTTATACTCTTTTCACACTGGAAATAATTCTGTAGCATCACATGAAAAATTGTAAAGCAAGTACAGGGGCTAGTATACTGTCTAACAGGGGTCCTCAAACTTTTAAAGCAAAGGGCACAATCCTTCAGACTGTTGAGGGGCTGAATTATCATTTGAAAAGAAATACGAACAAATTCCTATGCACATTGCATATGTCTTATTTGTAGTGCAATATAACAATAACAATTAAAGAACAATACAATATTTAAAAATGAAAACAATTTTAACCAACATAAACCTATTAGGATTTCAATGGAAAGTGTGGGCCTGCTTCTGGCCAATGAGATAGTCAAGTTAATTAGGATTGTTGTTGTTGTTGTGTGCCTTCAAGTCATTTCAGACTTTGGGCGAGCCTAAGTCTAAAATTATTTATTTATTTATTTATTTACTACCTTTATTTACTACATTTATATCCCACCCTTCACACCCCAAAGGGGACTCAGAGCAGCTGTATGTACATACAATATATTATATTATTAGCATAGCAAAATCTTAGCATTATATATTACTATATTGAACTATACCACTATACAGTAGAGTCTCACTAATCCAAGCCTTGCTTATCCAAGCCTCTGGATTATCCAAGCCATTTTTGTAGTCAATGTTTTAATATATTGTGATATTTTGGTGCTAAATTCATAAATAGAGTAATTACAACATAACATTACTGCGTATTGAACTACCTTTTCTGTCAAACTTGTTGTATAACATAATGTTTTGGTGCTTAATTTGTAAAATCATAACCTAATTTGATGTTTAATAGGCTTTTTCTTAATCCCTCCTTATTATCCAAGATATTCGCTTGTCCAAGCTTCTGCTGGTCCGTTTAGCTTGGATAAGTGAGACTCTACTGTACTGTAATATTATATGTAATATATAATATATAATTAATATTATTCTATGGTATTATATATTGTATAACATTATAATATTTTTATCAATATTATATGTATATACAATATATTATATTATTAAAACTGATATAAAAATATTATATTATAAAACTGAGGGTGGGGGCCAGGTAAATGACCTTGGAGGGCTGCATCCGGCCCCCGGGCCTTAGTTTGGGACCCTTGCTGTATAATAATAATAAATAATAATATAAACTTTATTTATAACCCGCCTCTATCTCCCCAAGGGGACTCGGAGTGGTTCACATGGGAACCGAGCCCAAGAATCAACTAATAAAACAAAACACTATAACAGCAAAGATAGTTAAACAATAAAAACATGCATAAAATACATCAGCGGGTGTCAGGACAATAGATGGAACTATTAATAATTGCAAGGGCAGGCATGTGTAAAAACGCATGACAATAAAATTAGGGATATAATTAAAGTGCTGGAGATTAAGGCAGGTTTTTTTGTGTCAGGAGCAACGGGAATTGCTTCTGGAGTGAGAGAATTGGCCGTCTGCAAGGACGTTGCCCAGGGGACACCCGGATGTTTTTGATGTTTTGCCATCCTTGTGGGAGGCTTCTCTCATGTCCCCGCATGGAGCTGGAGCTGATAGAGGGAGCTCATCCGTGCTCTCCCCGGGTGGGATTCGAACATGGCAGCTTTCAGGTCAGCAACCCAACCTTCAAGTCACGAGGCTTTTATCCCCTAGGCCACCGGAGGCTCTGATTAAGGCAGTAAACAATTAAGATGGTGACAAAAACTGACCTATTGTTCGAAGACACATTGGAACATCCAAGTCTTCAAATTTTTGTGAAATGTGGCTAGGGTGGGAGCTAATCTAATCATTTTGTTTATATTTTAACTTTTGCTCACAAAATGCCCACATTAATAAAAATCACCAATTCCTTTGATTTCTACGGTTTTGTCATTTCTACGGTTTTGTCTGTGTCCCAGATGGAATGGGCAATAGTCAGGCTTTCATTTCAACTTTGGAAGGGCTAGCTAGTGCTAATGTGCTCAAGACTGTTTCTCAAGAGTGGAAAGCACCAATATTACCTGCAAAGAAAGTCAACAAGAGAGAAACCCAACCCAAGATGTAGGACCAGGAGAAGCGCCAGTCGCCAAACCGTTTGCCCAGGAAGTTGACGGTGACTCCGGTGTAAAGCCCCATGGCTAGAATTACGAACAGAGCTGGGTTGGATGGTGGGAGAGAGAGAAGAATGTTAAGAACAGAGAAGGAGGTGGTTTAGTCTTCAGAACAATGGAAATCATCATGGTATCCAAGATTGGATCAGGTTGTCAATTTAGGATCATCCCAATCCTGCCTGGAACATTACTGTTGGATGAAATTCAACAGCTGAATATGCTGGCGGCAACAACAACAACAACAACAACAACAACAACAACAACAACAACTTTATTTTTATATCCCGCCCCATCTCCCCGGAGGGACTCGGAGCGGCTTACATGGGGCCATGCCCGACTACAATACAATAACAGCAATAAAACAATAAAACAAGATCGGCAAGAAAACAATGTTGCATCAATAAAAACATAACATCAATAAACACTTATAAAAGTCAGCGCACGGCATAAAATGGATAAAAACAGGGCTAAAAACACGGAGCTGGGCCAAGGGAAAAACTTCAGCGTGGTAGAGGTAGTTTCACAGTTTAAAAATCAATAAAGTGCAAAATAATCGTGGCCAGGCAACCTATTATTACATGGGCAGGAACTCATTGGCTACCGAACTAAGAGCAACCTTAGTTTTACACAAAAAGTGTTGGCCATTCGTGAGAAGATGGAAGCTGAGAGCTGACACATTAATGCCATTAACAAAATCCAAACTTAAAATTTACTGTGGACAAGACACTTGTTTTACTTACCCCTGTCCTCGTTCAAACCTTACCTTAGGATATTACTAATTGTAACCTTTTTACTCTGTATGTGTACACTTATCTGGGCCGGGCTGTGGCGCAGGCTGTTGAGCAACCAGATGCAGCCAGCTGCAACAAATCACTCTGACCAAGAGGTCATGAGTTCGAGGTCAGCTCGGAGCCCCGCGTTTGTCTTGTCTTTGTTCTATGTTAAGGCATTGAATGTTTGCCTTATATGTGTAATGTGATCCACCCTGATTCCCCTTCGGGGTGAGAAGGGCGGAATATAAATACTGTAAATAAATAAATAAATAAATAAATTATCTAGGAGCGGGTTATTAGGCCGCAGGTCTGGATGTTTTGTATCTTTACATGGTTTTATTGTACGTATGCGTAAGTGTGTACGTATTGTATGTTTTACATGTTTTGATATGGTCAAAAGTGACTAATCAATAAAGAATTGTATTGTAACTCATTGGTTACCTGGTTCAGAACAACTATTTTAGGCTGTTTGCATGGTTTGAGCTGCTTTAGAAAAGAGGCAACTCACAAGAAAAAGGCACTTACCAGACACAAAGAACAGGATGCCAGCCACAAAGGACCTATTGAAGCGCTGAGAAGTGGAAAGCTGGGCGAAAGAGAGAATCCCCGTAATGACGCCAGCAAAGCAAGTGAGGGCAGAAAGGATCATGAAGGCCCGGATGGAGTTCCAGTAGACTGAAGGGAATAAGACTGAGAGAGCAGCTCACTGAGAGGTGACGGAAGGTTGAGAGAAACACTCTTTCATTAGGCACCTCCTCCACTAGACACTAAAGTACACAGAAATCTATAATACGTGTAAAGATACAGTTGTCCTATTACTAACTAATATACAGAATAGAACAATGGTAACAGACAAATTATAATCCTTACAGGATCATGAGTAATACACAAATACAAACTGTTTACAGCATTACATCAAACATTATATTCACGTTTGTATGTTTTTTCAGTAACAAATAAGTATGTTCAATAACTGAGTACAACACTTTAAATTCCAGTATTGTCCCACGTAGATAAACGTCTTAGAAATGCTTGGTCAAAGGAGTAAACAACTGTATATTGTGGTTCACACTTTAGATAAATTTATCATAGTCCCATGTAAGTTAATGTTTTGGAGATGCGCAAAAGGAATGTAAACCATAAAGGAATGTAGAACAAAGGAATGTAGAAACAACAAGGATTCCCGGGTATTTTTTAACCCTTGTTTCTGGATCAAAATCCCTTCTTCAGGTAGCTTCTGAAGGTTCTTTCAAGCGTTTGTTGTAGACTTTTCTGCAGCTTTTGTAAATTCCACTAAGGAGTTGGTGGCTCTGCTGTAGCACTTCAATTGTGGATCATGATCAGAGCCGGCCCTAGGTAATTTTCAAGTGTAGGCGAACAGAATTTTGGCGCCCCCCCCCCCCCCCCCAACCAATCACTGAAAAATAAAAGCATTGAATAAGCGAAAATGTTGGATAATAAGGAGGGATTAAGGAAAAGCCTAAATAAAGAACAACACTCTGAAAACAGGGGAAATCCAGACAGGGCCAGCTAACACCTCCCAACCAAGGATGCCTATTAAACATCAAATTACATTAAGATTTTACCAATTAAGCACCAAAACATCACGTTTTATAACAAATCAACAGAAAAAGCAGTTCACTACATGGTAATGTTATGTAGGAATTACTGTATTTGCGAATTTGGCACCAAACATTGAACAGGGATATAGGGCAGTGTGGACTTAGATAATCCAGATAGCCTCCGGTATTTAAAAAAACTCTAAAATCAGGACAATAAATAAAGAACAACACTCTGAAAACAGGAGAAATCCAGACACTCGTTCTCGCCAGGAAGGTGTTCGGGGCTTTGGGGAGCAGAGAAGCGGTGCCCCCAACAAGATGGTGCCACAGGCAACTGCCTAGTTGGCCTGGTGGTTGAACTGCCTCTGATCATGATCCTACTGCCTTCCACAAATGGAAGTTTGTATTTGTGTATTACTCATGCGCCTGTAAGGATTATAATTTGTCTATTACCATTGTTCTATTCTGTATATTAGTTAGTAATAGGACAACTGTATCTTTACACCTCCTCCACTAGAGTCAGAGCTTCTAGAGTGGAGATGCTATTGCATAAACCCATTATTCCAGTGCAGTTGTTCAAACACTGATAGCACCAACATACTAAGATGGGAACCCTCGCTATTGCACATCACTGGTTTTTTGCAAATGCAACCACTTGCCAAGTTGTAGTCATATTTGTGCATAGGCCCTCTTGTATGTCTGCTGCTTAGCAATTTTCCAAAATATTTTAAAAACAATTTCCAGTTAAGGTTATGTTTTTAAAAACAAATAAAATTTACAATCAAAAAATGGCAAGAGAGAGAGCAACTTCCTGACATCATTTCAGTCCTGCTATGCTGGCACAGAAGTGGAATGGGCTCATCGCACCAGGTAAGTGATAGAATTTGGTACAATTGGCAATTATTGGCAGGTATTTTTTTCTTCAATAGTGGGGAATAGGTCAATCATAGGGAGAAGGTCAGATCAGCAGTTGTATGTGCATGGCACTTCAACCACAGTTTACTTCCTTCATGCAATAAAGTCCTATATTGTGGCAGAACTGTCTACATTTCCTAAGCAGTAAACTGCCCCGCCCCACTTCACTGGCTTTTAAAACATTCACCAAGTCAACAGATACTATGCTACCCTATGTTGCAGTTTTTGAAACATTAATGTTTTATGTTTTTGTCAAATATGTTCTGTTGTTGTTTCTGGCTTGTCCCTGTTGTGAGCCGCCCCGAGTCCCTTCGGGGAGATGGGGTGGGATATAAAAATAAAGTTTATTATTATTATTATTTTATTATGACACAGCAAACAAGATAGATATGCTGGATTTCATATCACAAAATCACAAGTCGAACACTTCCCAAGTGTCTAGGACTGTGTGATGTATTTTCGGATTATTATTATTATTATTATTATTATTATTATTATTATTATTATTATTAATTCTGTCTTCCTTTGGCTTAAAAGTAGCCAGAATAGTTACTTTTTGTTGTCTTTTTTTAAAGCAATCTAAAAACCAGAAACTCAACCCTATGACAGAAAACAAACTCCTTCTGTCACCCTTATTCCAAACTCAGCATCCACAACGGAGCATAAGCCAGAACTTGAATCATGTAATCAATATTTAAGGAAGCCATAAAGTAAAAAGTAATTGAAAAGGTGCAATTCCATTGGAAAAGGAGTAACATCAGCTTTGATCAATAACAATAACAAATAACAATGATAACATATCCTGAATTATGTTCTACTTTGTAAGGTGATTTCAATATCTTTGTGGCTATTTGGACAAAGGAATTCAAAACAATCCACCTCTCTGGAGTTTCCTTAAGGTCCAACCTCCTGATGACAAGAGCACTGGTTACGATCTCAAATTTAGTTTAGTTGTGGCCTCTCCATTCTATCCATTCTAAGAAGATGAAATGCCTTTCTCAAGGCGTAAGGTAAAGGTAAAGCTTTGCCCTGACGTTAAGTCCAGTCATGTCTTACTCTGGGGGTTGGTGCTCATCTCCATTTCTAAGCCAAAGAGCCAGCGTTGTCCGTAGACACCTCCAAGGTCATGTGGCCAGCATGACTGCATGGAGCGCCGTTACCTTCCCGCTGGAGCAGTACCTATTGATCAACTCACATTTGCATGTTTTCGAACTGCTAGGTTGGCAGAAGCTGCAGCTAACAGCGGGCGCTCATTCCGCTCCCTGGATTCGAACCTGGGACGTTTCGGTCTGCAAGTTCAGCAGCTCAGCACTTTAACACACTGTGCCACTGGAGCTAGCAATAAGAGGTTGAAAACTAAAATGTAATTGTACTTTTAGCCCTACCTTTTGCTACTGGGGCAGTACTTTATTACTACGCAAAGAACTATTGTGAAATTAACTCCAGCCTTGGGTCTGAAAATGTCCTCCACTCATTGCTTTTAAGCAGTGTTGCCCTAGGGTTACATGAAGCCTCCGAGCTGAATGCTTTTTTTTTTGTGGTCCTTAGCTCCTTCAGATTCCCAGAGTGCCCTTGTTCTCTCCAAAAATAAATGAAGTCTGTCCTACAGCCTCCAAGATGAGTAATTCATGAGAGACCGGGCTGTGGCGCAGGCTGGAAAGCAAGCCAGCTGCAACAAATCAACAAATCACTCTGACCAAGAGGTCATGAGTTCCAGGCCAGCCTGCGTCTTGTCTCTGTCTCTGTTCTATGTCATGGCATTGAATGTTTGCGTTTGTGTGTGCAATGTGATCCGTCCTGAGTCCCCTTCGGGGTGAGAAGGGCGGAATATAAATGCTGTAAATAAAATAAATAATAAATTCATTTAAATACACTCCATAAGCCCTGCGGTCCTATTTAATTCCAATAAAATGTTTGTTACAAAACCAGTAATGATGCTCTGGGCACTTCTAATTTTACTTTTTGCTTCTTTGAGCATTTTGGGCAGTCTGCATTTGGGGCAGAAAACTGGCTCCCGGATCTGCTACAGTTGCCCATCTCTTCTCGAAAGCATGACATACTTTTAAGAATTAGGATATGATTCTTTTCCCAATGATTGTCCTATTCAACACATCCGGAAGGTTGCTGTTTAGTAAAGCCTGCCCCAGTGAATTCTGGGAGTTGTAGCCCAAAAGTAAGCATCCCGAGTTCAAGTCTTGGCTCCCTTTTGCACCCCCTTCTCCAAGCTTCCTCTTACCGAACTTCTCCATCTGCATGTAGCATTTTCCGGGGAAGCAATACCTCCAGAGGCCCTGGTGAGCAAAGGTGCCAGCGACCCGGTACTGCATCCAATAGTCGGTCACTGTGGACACCACCAGGAGAACGTTCCCGACAGAGGCACAGAGCAAGCCTCCTCCCATGAAGCTGTACATCCCTGCCTTAATTCTGAGGAAGCAATGGAAGAAATGCAAGGGTTAGTGGAAAGGTGGGAGCAATTACTGTATATACTCGAGTATAAGCCTAGTTTTTCAGCCCTCTTTTTAAGACTTAAAAAGCCCCCCTTGGCTTATACTCGGGTGAGGGTCCTGGTTGGCTTATATTTGGGTCAGTTTATACTCGAGAATATATGGTACATTTATTATTTTTCTCTATTATTATTGGTATGACTACATTTATTATTTTTCTCTATTATTGTTGCTACTATTACATTTATTTTACTCTATTTTTATTATTAATAATAATACATTTATTATTTCACTCTGATATTATTATTATTATTATTATTTTATTATGACACAGCAAACAAAGTAGATATGCTGGATTTCGTATCACAAAATCACAAGTTGAACACTTCCCAAGTGTCTAGGACTGTGTGATGTATTTTCGGATGATGCGTGCAGATCTCAGTAGGGTGGCCTTTATTATTATTGCATTTATTATTTTCCTGTATTTATTATTACTTGTATTATTTTCCTGTATTTATTATTATTATTACATGTATTATTTTACTCTATTATTATTAAAAGGATACATAAGCACATTTACATTGAAGAAGATGGGAATGATTTGATCAGAGTTGGACAGTCTTATCTTAAATTTGAGCTTTATGTAAATATTCAAAAACATTTAACCTACTGATGCCTCAATTAATGTAGCGCGGGCTGTGGCGCAAGCTGTTGAGCAACCAGCTGCAACAAATCACTCTGACCAAGAGGTCATGAGTTCGAGGCCAGCTCGGAGGCCTGTGTTTGTCTTGTCTTTGTTCTATGTTAAGGCATTGAATGTTTGCCTTATATGTGTAATGTGATCCGCCCTGAGTCCCCTTCGGGGTGAGGGCAGCAGAATATAAATACTGCAAATAAATAAATAAATAAATTAATAATTTTATTGGTATCTATTTTTATTTCTGAAATTTACCACCCTCGGCTTATACTGGAGTCAATGTTTTCCCAGTTTTTTCGTGGTTAAATTAGGTGCCTCGGCTTATATTCGGGTCGGCTTATACTCGAGTATATACGGTAAGTTGGCAGGGCTGCCATTTCAGATTTCCTTAAAGCTCAAGGCAACAGATGAGAGTAATAATAATTAGTAGGAAGCATGACAACAGCCCAAAATATTCAGAATTGGCAGCAAAAGTCAGTGCCTTCCAACATTAGTACAATAATTCATCAAATAATTGAGTGTGTTGCCTTTGTTATGGTTTATTCCAATGGAGTTTGGTGATACTGATATTATGGGACAATTAATCTATTCTGAGTCCAGACATTAAAGCAAGGGTGGGCAATTGTAGGAAGGCAGAGATCACATTAACCCCCTCTGGGAGAACTTGGGAGAGCCACACTCCCATCCCATCCTCCAAAAAATTAAATTCCTTTTAAAACAGCAAGTGAACAAGAAGTGACTTCTGCTGACGTCCTTGTTTAAAGAAAAGGCAACTCCTGGGACTAAAGTGGACCAGCTGGTGCCAAACATATAGTAAAAACACCCCTATACCCCTAGAAAGCTTTGTGGTGCCACTGGGAAACAAAAACGACAGCCCGAGGACATACACATGGCCGACAGGGCACATTTGCTCACTACTGCTTTGATGGAACTATTGCAGGTTGTGAAACTATTTTTTTTTTTAGGGGGGGGGGGACACTTCAGCACTATGGAGAGCGCCTTTGAAGTCTGAACTAAGACTTTGAAATAATTCAGTCTGACATTGAATCTCCTCCTAGACAGAAGAGATGAACTGGTTTATTGTGTCCTATTTTTGACCTCCCTCCTTCTCCTTTTGTGTAGAGAGATAGGGAACCAGGCAGTGGAACCAGAGAGCCTGAGAGGAAAATCAGATTTAGGTAGTTTTGTGCACTAAACCTTCCGAGATATCCACAAAGGAAGATAAGACACAACTCGACAACAGTACACGTGGAAAAGACCTTGAAACAAGTTAAACATGAGCCTACAATGTGATGCGGCTGCTAAAAAAAGCCAATGGGATTCTGGCCTGCATAAACAGGGGTATAGCGTCTAGATCCAGGGAAGTCATGCTCCCCCTCTATTCTGCCTTGGTCAGACCACACCTGGAATACTGCGTCCAATTTTGGGCACCGCAGATGAAGGGAGATGTTGACAAGCTGGAAAGCGTCCAGAGGAGGGCGACTAAAATGATTAAGGGTCTGGAGAACAAGCCCTATGAGGAGCGGCTTAAAGAACTGGGCATGTTTAGCCTGCAGAAGAGAAGGCTAAGAGGAGACATGATAGCCATGTACAAATATGTGAAAGGAAGTCACAGGGAGGAGGGAGCCAGCTTGTTTTCTGCTGCCCTGCAGACTAGGACACGGAACAATGGCTTCAAACTACAGGAAAGGAGATTCCACCTGAACATCAGGAAGAACTTCCTCACTGTGAGAGCTGTTCGGCAGTGGAACTCTCTCCCCCGGACTGTGGTGGAGGCTCCTTCTTTGAAGGCTTTTAAGCAGAGGCTGGATGGCCATCTGTCAGGGGTGCTTTGAACGCGATTTCCTGCTACTTGGCAAGGGGTTGGACTGGATGGCCCATAAGGTCTCTTCCAACTCTACTATTCTACGATTCTAACTGTTCTCTCCAGCATTATACTGCCACTGTAATTTGAGGTCCCATTGAACTGTCCCAGATGATTAATTCAACCCATCCTTTATGAAGCCCCCTTGAACTTAAGGAAGTAACCATCCTACAAGTTTTTTGAACTACAAGGGCATTCCAGTCGTGAATTTCTAGAGGAATGCTCAGCACTGTTTAGTTCTATCTATATAGTTCATTTTGGCTAGATCATGCTTTGGATGATGGGGAGTGTGGGTTCTCCAAGTCTTCCAACTTCCATCATTTCTTATCATTGCAACTAGCAAAGTACCCAGAAGACACACAATCTCATCTGATTTCAGAAGTAAACAAAGGCAGTTGTTTTGGCACCAGACTCACCACAGAAAAATGTTTGTTTCTCTCCTTGTCCCTTTGTCATTATGTCATTCAGAAGAAAACAAAGGCTACTGCACTTGGATAGGAGACTGGCAATGAATACCAAAATACTACAGGTATTGTAGAAGCAATGCGGCTGGTCAGAATTTGCATTGCTGGGCTAGATAGACTGATGGCTTGACTCAATGTAAGGCTGCTCCTTATGTTCCTCACCACTGCTTGCTCTTACAAGAGCTGCAATCCAAAGGCCAAACAACTGGAAGGTCAAATGTTTCCCACCCCTTTTCCATGTACAGTAGAGTCTCACTTATCCAACACTCGCTTATCCAACGTTCTGGATTATCCAACACATTTTTGTAGTCAATGTTTTCAATAAATCATGATATTTTGGTGCTAAATTTGTAAATACAGTAATTACCACATAGCATTATTTCGTATTGAACTACTTTTTCTGTCAAATTTGTTGTATAACATGAGGTTTGGGGGTGCTTAATTTGTAAAATCATAACCTATTTTGATGTTTAATAGGCTTTTTCTTAATCTCTCCTTATTATCCAACATATTTGCTTATCCAACGTCCTGCCGGCCCATTTATGTTGGATAAGTGAGACTCTACTGTATTTGTTGTGTACATTCTGTTACCTTAACATAGGGTTCTCAGAAAGGGAATTACATCTTGATCTTAGAATGAGAGAGGGTGATTTCCAGGCCAGTGAGCAGGGATTCCAACCTTGGTCTCCCAACATCTTAGGCTGAATCTACACTTCCAAATAATGCAATTCGAACTGCATGATATGGGCCTAAATTGAACATAATGCAATTCGAACTGCATTATTTGGTACAGTAGATTCAACCAGAATCTGACAAACTATAGCTCACTGGCCCTTCTATGTATTGATACCCTGTTTCCCCGAAAATAAGACATCCCTGAAAAATAAGACCTAGTAGAAGTTTTGCTGAATTGCTAATATAAGGCCTCCCCCCGAAAGTAAGACCTAGCAAAGTTTTTGTTTGGAAGCATGCCCAGTGCCTGCCAAACAGAACACCAGAGCATGCAGGATTGGTAAATGTACATACCAGTTGTACATGGAAATAATGGTAGTAACAAGAATTTCTTGATAGGATTCACAGTTTGTCTGGTTATGTTGGTTTGTGATGACAATTACTGTACAGTATATAATAAATGTTCATTTTTTTTTGTTCAACAATAAATGTGAATTCTTCTTCATGGAAAAATAAGACATCTCCTGAAAATAAGACCGAGCGCATCTTTGGGAGCAAAAATTAATATAAGACATGTCTTATTTTTGGGGAAACACGGTAGCACATTGTATGTCCAGCTGTCTCTATGAACACTTTGAATTAATAGCTTTGAGCAGGAATTTGAATCCTGGTCTCTCAGTATCCTCGTCCAACACTCAAACAAAACAATATTGGTACTTTTATGTATTCATAGCACATTGTAAGTCCAACTACAGGCAGTCCCCGAGTAACAAACATCCAAGTGTATATGCAGCCAACTTTCTATAGCTCTCATCCATGTCAATGTTTCAAGTGTGGTTTGACCCTGTTCTGACTTACAAGCAAATTCAACTTGGGGACTGCCTGTACAACATTTATTCAAAGCACATTGTATTTCCAACAATCCCACCTATCCCCACCACTTCTCCTTTCTTTGGCTTCCAACTGGTGATAAGAGTCTTACCTGGACACCCTGGAAGTCACCGGTTTTGTGTTCTGGACTCCCTACAATCTGTCTCCAAGCCCGTCCAATTATGACATCTGTTGCTGAGTACATTCAAAGCTCTCCATGCCTAACTGAAAGCAGAAGGTTAGGTGTGTGCGAAACACAGCAGGGAGGTTGCTTCCAACAGGCAAATATGCACCGACAGCAGAGCATTCTCTGGAGGCAACGAAAGCTGCTGACTCTCCAATCCTGGGGGCAGCCAGGCTTCCATAAAGGCACCCAGCGACAGTAAAACCCCATGCTGGTCAATTGACTTGCTTAGGGGTCAGTCGACTCATCCAGAAAGGGGATTTGAGCTGCCACCTTCCATTGCTGCATTGTTAGGAACACCAGAGCCGGCAACTTCCACATCTCTTGGGACTACAACTCCCATTAGCCCCAGCCCACCATGATGCTTGGGACTCAAGAGTGTAGCTGCCATGGGGCATTTTGCTCTGACTAAATAAAAAATCTGTGCTCCCACCATCATCTTTTCCTTGAGGCCCCAACATTCTAGTTTCTGCATCCAATGAATAAGAACAGGTAAAGTGACAAATATTACAAGTAGACACCTGCCTAGCCTATGTGTTCACATGTTACTTACATAGATACCTGCTAGTGTATGATTAGAGAGGAGAATGTACTTGGATGACTCTGAAAACCAGGGGTGAGATTCTGCAGGCCTTCACAAAGGACAAACTTATTGGATAATCTATAGACTGACTCTTTCATGGCAAGTGAAATATATTTTAATTTTAGTATTTCTCCTACTGATTTTTATTTATGAATTTATGCTGTTACTTCTGACTCTTTCAAATCTTTTTTTGTGATTCTTGCTTGGAATTGTTGACATTTTTTCCAACTAATGCTTGTCAGATGCCAGCTTAAACCTTTGTTAGAAAGTGGGGTACATAAAAGCTAAAAGCAAGTAATCATTTTTAAAGAATCAAAATATAGGATATAAGCAGTATATTCTGCAATGTGCATTTTAAATATTTGTTTACAACAAATGATGCAGAGCTCAATTCAGCCACAGGAGGTCACCAACGCACCGGATTTCATGGGATCACTTTCTAGGAATTCATTGCTTATCGAAAGCCCCATCTACACTGCCATATAAAAAAATCCAGATTATCTACTTTAAACTGGATTATTTGGCAATGTAGATCCAGCCTAAGACAAGATATGGTTTCCAAACAGAGATTTAACCAAGAGTGCATTTAGTATTACTATTATTTGATACACAAGATTAGTACACAGCAAACAAGATCACTATGCTGGCTGTGATATTGGATCATACGTTGGACACTTCCCAAGTGTCTAGGACTATGTGATGTATCAGCGAATAATACATGCAGATCCAAGTTGGGTGGCCTTTTGCAGCTGACAGATGGTAATTGCTGATTGTTTTTAAGTGTTGGTCAAGGTCTTCAGGCACTGCACCCAGTATGCTGATCACCACCACCTTAACTGGCTTGTGCCAGAGTCTATTATTATTATTATTATTATTATTATTATTATTATTATTATTATTATTATTAGAAACACAACAAGATGAGTCCACAGCAGACACTCTGCTGGCTGTTGTATAGGATCACATGTCGGACACTTCCCAAGTGTCTAGGACTGTGTGATGTATCAGCGAATAATGCATGCAGATCCCAGCTGGCAGATGGTAATTTTGTCAGCGCCAATTGTGTTTAAGTGCAGGCCAAGGTCTTTAGGCACTGCACCCAGTGTGCCAATCACCACTGGGACCACCTTGACTGGCTTGTGCCAGAGTCTTTCTAATTCGATCTTTAAATCCTCATATCATGTCAACCTTTCCAGTTGTTTCTCCTCAATCATTATTATTATTATTATTATTATTATTATTATTATTATTATTATTAGACACACAACAAGATTAACCACTGAATGGCTATCAGCCCCCTCCCAGTAGCCTCAGATCAAGGAAAAGCTCCATGAAAACCACCACTCCTCTAAATGTACCTCCAGAAACAGAAAGAATATCCCTGTGAGCAGCAAAATAAGGCAATCCCAACTGGATGGTCCCCCGGGGCAAACCAAGAATGGGCAACTTGGAAGTCTCTGAACAGACTCAGAAGTGGCGTGGGCAGATCAAAAGACAACCTGGCAAAATGGCACTACCAAGAAGAATCCTCCACCTTGTGCAACTGTGAAGCAGAACAAACAACTCAGCATCTGTATGCTTGCCCAGTGTCTTGCCTCATGCACAGAGGAAGAGCTATTGCTTAAAGCTACAGTCAATGCAGTTTCTGTTGTCCGTTTTTGGTCTAAAACTATTTTGATCCCCTTATTTTATCAGTTTTAAACTTATTTATTTGACACAAAATAAATAATGGAATGTGCTCTTTACGTCTACCTCTCTTGGTCCAGAGCCTTGTTAATCTCAAGGGTCTAAGCATCAAGTGGCTTAGGAGGATAGTTTTTCCATCTTTCATATTACATCTATTATCTTTATTTCTCCATTCAAATAAAAAGAAAAGCTAGAAACAACTCAAAGAAAAAGGCAGTCATACCATGTTGTTCAAGAAGCAACTGACTGCTTAATAAGTGCCACCTTTATTGCCAATAACAAACAAGAAAACCTCATGTACTTAAATATAAACCATGACATCTTTATAGTTGTGGTTTGAAAGGAAAAAAAGTTAAGCCCAAAGAAATTGGGGTGGTTTAACTACATAACTTCAAAGTGCAAATCCCCACAACAGGATTTATCTTCAAGGCACCCCGGGTTCACTACATGACAATATGTAGGGTTTCCTAGTTTTTATAGAGTCTCAACACTGAGCCCACCAATTCAATAACTGTTAAGGTTAACTATCTAAATTGTCAGCAATACAAATTAACAAATCTTACAAGTGACTGGCACATGTGATTGATGCAAAGTGAAATTCCCAAGATGATACCGATGTGCTGGAGGAGGCACCTTTTCAAAATATTTGAGTGTAAGATAAAACTCAAGGTTGAAACTAAGGGAGAAAGTGAAACTAGAATCCTCCTGTGCATGTCTTAGCTTTAGATTCTCTCTTATGTGAAGTGTTCAAATATGCGACACTTCCCCACTCTAAAATAGCACAATCTCAGTGCTTTGGCATCATGTGATTGATATGTTTTGAACTTCCCAAACACCAAAAATGCTACAAATGTCAATTAACATCTAACACCAATATTAATATCTCTGTCAACAAGTGAAACCAAAAGAGGTTTAGAAGAAATGCTGCAATTAAAATTAAAGACAAACAGAATCAACACCTTAATCCTTCAAAATAGGATCAGGCACAAAATGCAAAGGACCTCTTCACACAGTCCTAAATTCAGCGGCGGGGTTTTTGTCTTTTTGCCGCGGAATCTGCCGTTCTCATCACACTCCAGAAAAGTACTTCCAGGGTGGCTCCGTGGGTGAACCGGGGGAAAAAAACCTGGAGCAACGGGAGATTCCCCATCTTTCCATTGGGAAAAGATGGGATGAGTTGTCTTAAATAGGCTTCCCCCCACATGATGAGGTAGTGGGGAAGCCGGGACGGTGTGGGGCACAGGGCGACAGGTCTCCGCACCCCCTGGACGGATGTCACTGGGATCGCTGGAATCCGTGATGATCCTGGCCGATTCCAGCAGTGAGTGTGACAATGTGGAAAATAAGACACTTTGGTAGAATCCTACCAATGAATTATGAGTGTGAACTGCATTGGCCATTTGTCAAGTTAAGCAATGGTCTCATTTTAGCAGTACGAGAACTAAAAGGCCACTGGGATCCACTGTAGTGGGGATGCAGCCTCCTCTTCCCTCAAAATTGCACATTTCTACTTTCGTGCACTTTTCAAGGAGCTGAGACACTTTCAGCTGTCCAGATATTTTGGCCTACAATCCCAGCAATCCCTTACCACTCCCCACAACAGCTGAGAGTTCTGACAGTTGTAGTCTAAAGCAGTGGTTCCCAACCTTTGGGCCTCCTGGTGTTTTGGACTTCAGCTCCCACACTTCCTAATAGCTGGTAAGCTGGCTGGGATTTCTGGGAGTTGAAGTCCAAAACACTGGGAGACCCAAAGGTTAGGAACTATTGATCTAAGGCAAACATGTGGCATTCCAGGTGTTTGGACTTCAACTCCCAGAATTCCTGGCCAGTGGACAAGCTGGCTAGGGCTTCTAGGAGTTGGAGGCCCAAATTTGGAGAGCCACAAGTTTGACACCTCTGGTATAAAGCGTATTTTGAGGAGAAAGGATATGCCACTAGGATGTTCTCTTCTACACCATAAAGGAGTAAGGCAGGTAAAGAGTTGTTGAATGGAAACTCCCAGAGTGCCTTGTGGAACAGACCATGACAAATTTGCTAAATCTAAAATGTTGTACAGGCTTTTAAGCTATCTGAAACAAGGCAGTGATGTGCAAACACACTGCTTCATGCTGTTGACCTTTGTTCTTATCAGTACAAATTGCTTGGGTTTTCAAGCAAAGTTAGATATAAGTTGATCCCACTTCCAAGGAAATGATCACTCTGCTTTTGAAAGAATGGTGTCTTGTTCCTAGATTCCAAAGCGGAATCCTCCCATGACAGATACCCAGGAACAAACCATTCAAAGCAACAAAGGTCATTATGTCAAGTGATCTTCACAGTTCTGTCATAGTTCTGTCTTCATACTTCTGTCTAAGGAGTTTGATAGCATAGATCAAACTCCTTAGATAACCCAACCTGACATACTTCTTATTTTTTCTTCTAGTTCCCTCCTACCCAATTTTTGAAGCTTTCGACTCCTCTCCAGCTACACTTTTCGAAGACTGCTCCTCGTCGCTGTCTTTGGACAACTCCATGTCCGTTTCGATGATCAGATCTGTGGACTCCTCGGAGCTGGATTTCCCGGGGAGGTCAGAAGAAAGACCCTTGAGGTAGCTGGCAAACCCACCATTCTTGCTCTGATCTGCACGAGAATCAGCAATCTTTGCTGTGCTGGATTTGGGATCTTTCGAGCAAGATCCAAAAAGAAGAGAGGTGCTTGGCTTCGATTTGGGTGGATTGGGAGACGGAGAATATTCACTATCCCATTCTTCACTGGCTTTGTGGGCATCCCCCTGGTTCTTCTGAGGGGCCGGATGAGAAACGCTGGCCTGAGGTGCAGAACTTGCTTTTTTGCTCTTATAATCCAAGTCCCAGTCTTCACCTGCTTGAATCAATGATGGTTTGGCTGGATTGGTATCTGCTGCCTTACTGGCAGAGCTTGTTGCCTCTGGCTTGCTGTGGTTCCTCGGCCACTCCACTTTGACATCATCTTGACGTCGTTTGGCTTCTGGGGCGTCCCATGGCATCTTTCGAGAACCCCACTCCTGGTTCCTTCTTCCGCCACCAGAATTTGAGCCAAATGGGGAACCTTCCCTTCCCCAGCCCTTTGACCCGGTGTTCCAGGAGCCTGGCTCAGAGCTGCCTTGTCTCCGGTCCCCCCAAGACCTTCCTCTACTGGGCCACTTGCCTTGCCAGCTGTTACCTCGGTCTGCTCCTTCCTGTCTTTGGTTCTCCATCCAGCCTGTTGTGGATTCCCTGCTTCTCCAGACGTTTCCTGGCTGAGGCTGGGCAAAGCCAGGCCCGCCTTTCCCATCGCCTTGACGGGTGACAACATAACGTTGTCCACTATTTTGGTTCCCGAGGACTCCAGCACTCAACACTGCCTGGTTAACAAAGCTTCCCTGAGTTGCTCCCAAACAATTGGCACCTGCAACGGGATGTGGGACTGTGGCATAGGAGGGCATGGTGCCACACTGGGAATGGTGGCAGCAACTGCAGGAACTCACGACGTGTTGAGTAGCTGGATAGGGGTATGTGGAGAATGGCCCTTGCCCAGCCTGGGTGGGTACAGAGGGCAGGGCATTCTGGGCACTCTGGGCCCCCTTAGCGGCACTGTTGAGCAGAAAATAGAGGACATCCAGGCGAACAGGAACCGTATAGGAGGAGAGATTACTGGGGGACACGGAAGAGGTTGACGCCCGGCCCAGGGAAAAGGGCTGCAGGTCAGAAGAGGCGGAAGTGGCGAGTTCTGTGGAAGAGGAACTAGATGACAACAACACCGGCCTCTTCTCTGGAGAACTGAAATGGCTTGCCTGCTTGTCAGCCATGGGGAAGTCCTTGAGGGTTATGTTACAAGTCCTGGGGAGAGAACAAAGGACAAAACAGGGTGAACAAGAGAGAAGGGTTGAAGGAGTCTCCATTGTTTCCTAGACATCTTTCCTACAAAAAAAAAATACCAGTTTACCGTATATACTCGAGTATAAGACGACCCGAATATAAGCCAAGGCACCTAATTTTGCCACAAAAAAAACTGGGAAGACATTGACTCCAGTATGAGCTGAGAGTGGTAAATTTCAGAAATAAAAATAGATACCAATTACATCAATTGAGCCATCGGTAGGTTAAATGTTTTTGAATATTTACATAAAGCTCTAATTTAAGATAAGATTGTCCAACTCTGATCAAATCATTATTCCCATCTTCTTCAATGTAAATTATTTATTTATTTATTTATTTACAGCATTTATATTCCGCCCTTCTCACTCCGAAGGGGACTCAGGGCGGATCACATTACACATATAGGCAAACATTCAATGCCTTTTAACATAGAACAAAGACAAGACAAATATAGGCTCCGAGCAGGCCTCGAACTCATGACCTCCTGGTCAGAGTGATTCATTGCAGCTGGTTGCAGCTGCGCCACAGCCCGGGCTTATGTATCCTTTTAATAATAATAGAGTAAAATAATGCATGTAATAATAATAATAATAAATACAGGAAAACAATACACGTAGTAATAAATAGAGTAAAATAATAAATATAATATTAATAAGATCAGAGTGAAATAATAAATGTATTAATAATAACAATAACAACAACAACAACAATAATAATAATAGAGTAAAATAGATGTAATAGTAGCAACAATAATAGAGAAAAATAATAAATGTAATAATACCAATATTAATAGAGAAAAATAATAAATGTACCATATATTCTCGAGTATCAGCTGACCCAAATATAAGCCAATCAGGACCCTCACCCGAGTATAAGCCGAGGGGGGCTTTTTCAGTCTTAAAAAGAGGGCTGAAAAACTAGGCTTATACTCAAGTATATACAGTATATCATTCTATTATTACTACTACTACTACTACTACTACTATTATTACCTCAAAGATTAAGATCATCTGGGGAGGCCCTGCTATCGGTCCTGCCTGTTTTGCAAGCGCGGCTGGCAGGGACGAGATACAGGGCCTTCTCGGTGGCGGCCCCTCGGCTGTGGAACTTCCTCCCTAGCAATATAAGATTGGCCTCCTAGCCTTCTCGGACGGCATGACTATTAAGTTTTGATGTTATTGTTTAGCTTTAATTTTGTAAAATTTTTAATACGTTGGATATGTGTTTTATATGTGCTGGACAAGTGCCTGTGTAAGCCTCTTTGAGTCCCCTTTGAGGTTGATAATGGTGGGCTACAAATGTGGCAAATAAAATAAAGAAATAATAAATATTACTATTTATTTACTTTTCTCCTACGAATGGGACTCAAAGAGGCATACATAAGACCACAACAGGTACATAATACAGTAGAGTCTCACTTATCCAACATTCTGGATTATCCAATGCATTTTTGTAGTCAATGTTTTCAATACATCGTGATATTTTGGTGCTAAATTTGTTAATACAGTAATTACTACATAGCATTACCGCGTGTTGAACTACTTTTTGTGTCAAATTTGTTGTATAACATGATGTTTTGGTGCTTAATTTGTAAAATCATAACCTAATTTGATGTTTAATAGGCTTTTCCTTAATCCCTCCTTATTATCCAACATATTCACTTATCCAACATTCTGCCGACCCGTTTATGTTGGATAAGTGAGACTCTACTGTACATACTACATAACCTCTCATCCCACAACCTAACATATAAACAATAAAACACACATCGCATACAGTGTTCCCTCACTACTTTGCGGTTCACTTTTCGCGGATTTGCTGTTTCGCAGTTTTTCTATAAACTCTAAAAGACTATTATAACTCATAAAAATTACAATTTAGAGCCTAAGGAAAGGAGGAAGGAGAAGCCAAAGGGAGAGAAAAGGAGCCCAAGCGGCAACAGGAGGAGAAAGAGGTGATTTATCAACTCATGATTGGTTGAGAAAGACTTAAAATAGTGTATAACGACTAAAATAATGTATACATATTAAAATAAATATAGTGTCCTTACTTAGCGGATTTTCACTTATTGCGGGTGGTCCTGGAACCTAAGCCCAGCAATAAGTGAGGGAATACTATAAAACCAAATTACAAAAATATAAATAAGCATAAAAAATAAGCATTATCAGTTTAAAAAACTTCTACACCTCTGGCCACTGAGGCTATCTTAACATCAAAACATAAGCCGAACAGTTCAGAGCACCATAACTCTGGCTATATAAGCCTTGAGGTTGTGAGGTCTGTTGGAAACTAAGCAAGTGGGGATTATATATCTGCGGAATGATGTCCAGTGTGGAAGGAAGAACTCGCTCACAGTATCCCAGTGATTCCAGCCATGAAGGCCTTTGACAATGCAACAAAATAATTGCAGGACTAAATCTTACATTAGCCCTACCACTGAAGTCAACTGAATTGAACAGGGACACCCCAAGTCCTAATGAGTTTTAGAAAGAAAGTGAAGACCTGGCTATGCGAGCAAGCATTCAAAGAACAAGTTTCGTTGGCTTCGACTCGGTCTGGACTAAGGTTTATGTACAATGTTTTGTGGATGAATGGCTCAAGTATTTTGTATTATTTTAAATCTGTATTTAATTGCTTATGTTTTATTCTTTTGTATTGTTGTGTGTTGGCATTGAATTCTGCCAGTTTTATAAGCCGCCCGGAGTCCCTTCGGGTGAGAAGAGCGGGATAGAAATAATAGAAATAAATAATAATAAATAAAATAATGATTTCAATACCGACTACTCAAGGAAGGACTAAAACTGGATTGAGTCCTGTGATGTAAATAATAAACTTCGTCACCCACAGAAAACTCAAGATATGTTCACATCACATTAGAGACCTTGCAGGGGCTTTGAAACATTATCTGATGCTCCAAAGAAAGCGGCCTGGGGCATTGAAGTCCAAAACGCCTGAAGGGCCCAAGTTGGCCCATGCCTGACTGTAGAATTAATGCAGTATGATGCCATATTAACTGCCATGGGTCAAGCCTATGGAATCCTGGGATATATCATTCGCCGAGGCACCAGCAAACTACAAATCTCTGCCAAAGGACTTGTAAAACTGTAATGGGATTCCATAGCTGTAGAAATAATGCAGTTTGACACTTTTAAGTGCCTTGGCTCCAGGCTCTGGGGCTCTGGGAGTTGTAGTTTTCCCAGGTCTTTAGCCTTCTTGCCAAACTACAACTCCAGGGATTCCATAGCTATATAAATAATGCAGTTTGACACCACCTTAGTTCCAGGCTATAGGACTCTGGGGGTTGTAGTTTTACAAGGTCTTTAGGCTTCTTGTCAAACTACAACTCCCAGGATTCCATAACTGTAGAAATAATGCAGTTTGACACCACTCTGAACTGCCCTGGCAAAAGGCTATGGAGCCCTGGGGGTTGTAGTTTTACAAAGTCGACTCTTTAGCCTTCTCGTCAAACTACATCTCCCAGGATTCCATAGCTGTCGGAATAATGCAGTTGGACACTTTTAAGTGCCCTGGCTCCAAGCTATGGAGCCCTGGGAGTTGTAGCTTTACCAGATTTTTAGCCTTCTCGTCAAACTACAACTGTAGAAAGCTGTAGAAATAATGCAGTTTGACACCACCTTAGTTCCAGGCTATGGGACCCTGGGAGTTGTAGTTTTACAAGGCTTTTAGCCTTGTCATCAAACTACATCTCCCAGGATTCCATAGCTGTAGAAATAATGCAGTTTGACACCAGTTTGACACCACCTTAGTTCCAGGCTATGGGACCCTGGGAGTTGTAGTTTTACAAGGCTTTTAACCTTCTCGTCAAACTACAACTCCAAGGATTCCATAGCTGTAGAAATAATGTAGTTTGACACCACTCTGAACTGCCCTGGCACAAGACTATGGAGCCCTGGGGGTTGTAGTTTTACAAAGTCAACTCTTTAGCCTCCTCATCAAACTACATCTCCCAGGATTCCATAGCTGTAGGAATAATGCAGTTTGACACTTTTAAGTGCCCTGGCTACAGGCTATGGAGCCCTGGGAGTTGTAGCTTTACCAGGTTTTTAGCCTTCTCATCAAACTACAACTCCCAGGATTCCATAGCTGTAGAAATAATGCAGTTTGGCACCACCTTAGTTCCAGGCTATGGGACCCTGGAAGTTGTAGTTTTACAAAGCTTTTAGCCTTCTCGTCAAACTACAACTCCCAGGATTCCATAGCTGTAGAAATAATGCAGTTTGGCACCACCTTAGTTCCAGGCTATGGGACCCTGGAAGTTGTAGTTTTACAAAGCTTTTAGCCTTCTCGTCAAACTACAACTCCCAGGATTCCATAGCTGTAGAAATAATGCAGTTTGGCACCACCTCAGTTCCAGGCTATGGGACCCTGGGAGTTGTAGTTTTACAAAGCTTTTAGCCTTCTCGTCAAACTACAACTCCCAGGATTCCATAGCTGTAGAAATAATGCAGTTTGGCACCACCTTAGTTCCAGGCTATGGGACCCTGGGAGTTGTAGTTTTACAAAGTCAACTCTTTAGCCTTCTCGTCAAACTACAACTCCCAGGATTCCATAGCTGTAGGAATAATGCAGTTTGACACTTTTAAGTGCCCTGGCTACAGGCTATGGAGCCCTGGGAGTTGTAGCTTTACCAGGTTTTTAGCCTTCTCATCAAACTACAACTCCCAGGATTCCATAGCTGTAGAAATAATGCAGTTTGGCACCACCTTAGTTCCAGGCTATGGGACCCTGGAAGTTGTAGTTTTACAAAGCTTTTAGCCTTCTCGTCAAACTACAACTCCCAGGATTCCATAGCTGTAGAAATAATGCAGTTTGGCACCACCTTAGTTCCAGGCTATGGGACCCTGGAAGTTGTAGTTTTACAAAGCTTTTAGCCTTCTCGTCAAACTACAACTCCCAGGATTCCATAGCTGTAGAAATAATGCAGTTTGGCACCACCTTAGTTCCAGGCTATGGGACCCTGGAAGTTGTAGTTTTACAAAGCTTTTAGCCTTCTCGTCAAACTACAACTCCCAGTATTCCATAGCTGTAGAAATAATGCAGTTTGGCACCACCTCAGTTCCAGGCTATGGGACCCTGGGAGTTGTAGTTTTACAAAGCTTTTAGCCTTCTCGTCAAACTACAACTCCCAGGATTCCATAGCTGTAGAAATAATGCAGTTTGGCACCACCTTAGTTCCAGGCTATGGGACCCTGGGAGTTGTAGTTTTACAAAGTCAACTCTTTAGCCTTCTCGTCAAACTACAACTCCCAGGATTCCATAGCTGTAGGAATAATGCAGTTTGACACTTTTAAGTGCCCTGGCTACAGGCTATGGAGCCCTGGGAGTTGTAGCTTTACCAGGTTTTTAGCCTTCTCATCAAACTACAACTCCCAGGATTCCATAGCTGTAGAAATAATGCAGTTTGGCACCACCTTAGTTCCAGGCTATGGGACCCTGGAAGTTGTAGTTTTACAAAGCTTTTAGCCTTCTCGTCAAACTACAACTCCCAGGATTCCATAGCTGTAGAAATAATGCAGTTTGGCACCACCTTAGTTCCAGGCTATGGGACCCTGGAAGTTGTAGTTTTACAAAGCTTTTAGCCTTCTCGTCAAACTACAACTCCCAGGATTCCATAGCTGTAGAAATAATGCAGTTTGGCACCACCTCAGTTCCAGGCTATGGGACCCTGGGAGTTGTAGTTTTACAAAGCTTTTAGCCTTCTCGTCAAACTACAACTCCCAGGATTCCATAGCTGTAGAAATAATGCAGTTTGGCACCACCTTAGTTCCAGGCTATGGGACCCTGGGAGTTGTAGTTTTACAAAGTCAACTCTTTAGCCTTCTCGTCAAACTACAACTCCCAGGATTCCATAGCTGTAGGAATAATGCAGTTTGACACTTTTAAGTGCCCTGGCTACAGGCTATGGAGCCCTGGGAGTTGTAGCTTTACCAGGTTTTTAGCCTTCTCATCAAACTACAACTCCCAGGATTCCATAGCTGTAGAAATAATGCAGTTTGGCACCACCTTAGTTCCAGGCTATGGGACCCTGGAAGTTGTAGTTTTACAAAGCTTTTAGCCTTCTCGTCAAACTACAACTCCCAGGATTCCATAGCTGTAGAAATAATGCAGTTTGGCACCACCTTAGTTCCAGGCTATGGGACCCTGGAAGTTGTAGTTTTACAAAGCTTTTAGCCTTCTCGTCAAACTACAACTCCCAGGATTCCATAGCTGTAGAAATAATGCAGTTTGGCACCACCTTAGTTCCAGGCTATGGGACCCTGGGAGTTGTAGTTTTACAAAGTCAACTCTTTAGCCTTCTCGTCAAACTACAACTCCCAGGATTCCATAGCTGTAGGAATAATGCAGTTTGACACTTTTAAGTGCCCTGGTTCCAGACTATGGAGCCCTGGAGGTTCTAGTTTTACCAGGTTTTTAGCCTTCTCGTCAAACTACAACTCCCAGGGCTGAGTCAGGGCAGTGCAGATGCACCCCATGATTTGACACCCCCAAAAGAGAAAGAAACTGGTGTTTTAGTGCTGGATGATAGAGCCATATATTTACAGTTAAGGGAGGCGCCTCTTCCCCGCAGCCAACCGCTTTACCGACCAGCCACGAGCTCTTCCACGCCTCCAGCGCCCGCGCCCAAACAAGGACCGCGCATGCGCATGCGCCTTGCGTTTTGGAGGGGACGAGCAGTGGGCGGGGCTCCCGCTGCAAGTGGGCGGGGCGCAGAGGCGTTCCTCTTCTGTCCTTCAGTACAAGGCGGCCGGCCGCCGAATAGTGGGCGGGGCCTCACCCCCGAAGGGGCGGAGCCTCCATTGGAGTCCAGTGGAAGGAGGGTGGGCTTGGAGATCTGCAATAAAGGTCTGTATATTTGGAGAGATACAGTTGAAAGGATTTAGATTCACCCATCTTTTGTCATTACTAAACTTGCCTTCCACAAACTTTCATTATTATTATTATTATTATTAATTATTTATTAATAACAAGATTATTATTGCTACAATTCCCAGGATTCCATAGCTGTAGACTATTATTATTATTATGTGGAATAATAATAGAATAATGATATAATAATATGTAATAATATTATATTATACTATACAGTAGAGTCTCACTTATCTAACATAAACGGGCCGGCAGAACGTTGGATAAGCGAATATGTTGGATGATAAGGAGAGATTAAGAAAAAGCCTATTAAACATCAAAATAGGTTATGATTTTACAAATTAAGCTCCAAAACATTATGTTATACAACAAATTTGGCAGAAAAAGTAGTTCATTACACATTAATGCTATGTAGTAATTACTGTATTTACGAATTTAGCACCAAAATATCACAATGCATTGAAAACATTAACTACAAAAATGCGTTGGATAATCCAGAACGTTGGATAAGCGAGTCTTGGATAAGTGAGATTCTACTGTACTAATATTATAATATATTGTATATACATGTAATATTAATAATAATATTATGATGTAATACAATGTAATAATTATTATAATTCACTATTATAATTGTATATTTATAATGCATGCAATACTACTAATAATATTGCAATATAGTCGTATAATATAATATATTGTATGTATATATACAGTAGAGTCTCGCTTATCCAACATAAACGGATCAGCAGAACATTGGATAAGCGAATATGTTGGATAATAAGGAGGGATTAAGGAAAAGCCTATTAAACATCAAATTAGGTTATGATTTTACAAATTAAGCACCATCATGTTATACAACAAATTTGACAGAAAAGTAGTTATTTACGCAGTAATGCTATGTAGTAATTACTGTATTTACGAATTTAGCACCAAAATATCATGATGTTTTGAAAACATTGACTACAAAAATGCGTTGGATAATCCAGAATGTTGGATAAGTGAGACTCTACTGTACTAAACTTTCCTTCCACAAAGTATTATTATTATATTAATGATATATTAATATTATTATTATTATTATTACAACTCCCTGGATTCCATAGCTGTAGACTATTATTATTATAATGTAGAATAAAAATTAAATATTATTAATATTTATTATTATTATTATTACAGTATACTCTCAGTTAACCGGCATCCGTGAAGACCAATGAACAATAGGCCTAACTAATACTATAACCCATGCTATATTATTATTGGGTTGCTGTGCATTTTCCAGGCTGTATGGCCGTGTTCCAGAAGCATTCTCTCCTGACCTTTCACCCACATCTATGGCAGGCATCCTCAGAAGTTCTGAAAGGTTTTTCTTTTATAAGTTTTGCATTTTCCTTCCTGAGGACCATGTAAACAAGAACAATATGCCAATGCAGGTAAATCAACAAGGCTGCATGCATTTTTCTCCCAGGCCCCTTTGTGATTATAATCAGAGTCTACAGCAGCTGCTTTAAGGATTATTCCCTTTAAAAAAAAAAAAAGTCAAGGTACGTGATTTACTCATCTATTATGTTCATTTCAGCCAACGATGACAGATTTAGCCAGGGCTGTTTTTGCATAGTAATTCAATCCCCACAATATGTCCGTAATGACAATCCATAGGAAAGATTAAGAGAAGTAAAACACACACACACCAAATATCATATTTCTTTAATCCCATTTAATTCCCATCATCCTTGCTGGCCTGGATGCAGGAAAGTCATGGTCTGTGGTCCCTCTTCCAACTCAGAAGTGGAGAACTGCGTCGGCCTTTGGACTGCAGCTTCCATCATCTTTCATAATTGGTTTGGATGGCTAGGACTCTTTCCCTGGCAGCATCAAAGTGCAGCCAAGATGGGAAAAGGATATTAATGAAGATCACTTGCAGCATAAGTCGCTGTGAGTTTTCCGGGCTGTATGGCCATGTTCCAGAAGCATTCTCTCCTGACATTTTGCCCACATCTGTGGCAGGCATGCTCAGAGGTTGTGAGGTCTGTTGGAAACTAGACAAGTGGGGTTTATATATCTGTGGAATAATGTCCAGGGTGGGAGAAAGAACTCTTGTCTGTTGGAGGCAAGTGTGAATGTTGCAATTGTGCACCTTGATTAGCATTGAATGGTTGACATTATCTCCCCAGCAGCACATTTAAATTCCATATGCCTCATTTGAAAAAGTTACAAAGAGAACTCAGATATTTACACTATAAAATTAATGCAGCGACAATATTGTAGCCGCCATGGATAATGTTATTGAATCCTGGGAGTTGTGGTTTGATAAGGTGGTTTGATAGGAGCCCCCAGTGACGCAGTGGATTAAACCACTGAGCTGCTGAATTTGCTGACTGAAAGGTTGGCGGTTCAAATCTGGGGAGCGGAGTGAGCTCCCTCTGTTAGCCCCAGCTTCAGCCAACCTAGCAGGTCGAAAACATATAAATGTGAGTAGATCAATAGGTACCGCTCCAGCTGGAAGGTAACAGCGCTCCATGCAGTCATGCCAGCCACATGACCTTGAAGATGTCTGTGGACAACCCCGGCTCCTTGGAATAGAAATGGAGATGAGCGCCAACCTCCAGAGTCGGACATGACTAGACTTAAAGCCAGAGGAAAACCTTTACCTTTACTAAGGCACCAGCACTTTTCGACAGAAGGCTGAAGACCTTGTAAAACTACAACTCCCAGGATTTCATAGCATTGAGTCATGAGTGGGATCAAGCTGCATTAATTCTCAAATGTAGACATACTCTGTGCGTCATTGCCTTTCAGTGCAGATCCTCAATGAACACACAGATTGTAATGGCGGCTTATCCTCCAACATGTCAGTGATAAAAAGCTTGATCTGTCAGCCAAACAATGTCAGCTTGTAGTCAACATGGCAAAAACCGTTAAAAAGGAAGAATACACAAACCAAGAAAGGCAGCAGCAGCTTGTTTTGTCTTGAACCTACTGATAAAAGCAAAGTCTCCCATCTTTTCTTCCTCCTCCTCCACTATGTTAATCGACTGCTAACAACTTCAGATTGCAGCAGCTAGAGTATCCAAGACAAAGGCAGAAAGGGAAAACCTAGGGTGTTTTATAAGCATCTGAAAACTGTCCCTGCCAAACCACATATATATGTATGCCACATATATAATGCTAAGATTCTGAACAGCTAAAACCCTCCCTTGCAGTCCTGTCCTTCAAGATAATGGAATAGCTGGGAGCGGCTAGTGATAAGACAAGTCCTCACTGAGGCTGGATCTACATTATAGATAACCGCATGTGTGTAAACCCATATAATGCAGTTCATTGCAATTCAATCTGCACTATATGAGGGTTTTTTTTTTATCATGTCAGAAGCAAACATACTGCAAATAGCTTCTGGTGTGAGAGAATTGGCTGTCTACAGAGATGTTGCCCAGCAGACGCCCAGATGTGTTACCATCCTGCTGGGAGGCTTCTTTCATGTTCCCGCATGGGAAGCTAGAGCTGACAGACGGGAGCTCACACCGTCTCACGGATTCTAACTGCCAACTTTTAGGTCAGCAGTACAGCCGGCACAAGGGTTTAACCCATTGTGCCACCTATGAGTAGACACTGATCATATAATGAGTTTGAACTGCATTATTTGGCAGTGTAGATCCAGCCAGGAGTTCATAGATTGGACTGAGTAAATCCATTCATGATGCCACCCCATTTTCCATTGTGTTCTCCTCCCTCCGAAGGAGGATGGCAATCTCTTTCTTCAGGTGCTCGGCTTTCCTCCTGGCTTCCTCACTTGCTCCTGGGTCGTCCGTCTCCACCAAAACCTCCAGGACTGAGTGCAGGGCATCCGCGTTTTTGACGGACTCCATCTGTTCCCCGTCAGCTTTGATTTCTTCCACCCAGTCCAGATACGCCTGCAGCAGCCCCATGTCGGAGAGGAAACTGCTTATGATCTTCAACTCTGGTTTTCTACCACTCAGCTCCGAGAGCACTTTCCTCCCAACTTGGCTCAGCCGGTTCCCCACAATTCTGGCAAAACAATTGAGATGAGCATCAAGACCACACATGGGAAAAGCGATATACAGACATCTATGACAGTCAACATGGTATTCTTTGTTGAGTGATGAACTAGAACTTTGGAGACCAGGTTTTAACTCTTTGCTTGGCTGTGAAACCCATTGGCCGACCTTAGCCAATACTCCCTCAGCATCAGAAGGCGATTAAGGCAAACCTATTCTGAACCAATCTTGCCAAGAAAACCCTGTGATCAGGTAGTCTTTGGGTTCCTATAGGTCAGAAACAACAATAACAACAAACAGCAGCAACATCATCATAATTTAAAATATTTAACTGGCATGCATGACACAGACCCAGAAAACTGGGCACGCTGTTTAATAATCAAATCTGCAAAATGTGGAGGTCCGACTGTTGTATCACCAGATTTCACCAAATTCTGTACTGAGTTGCATTTTGGTTTTGGTCTCTGTGAAATTTGGCCTTCTGGTTCTTGACTTCTCTCTGAAATAACTCTGTCCTGCTTGCTTTCAGGTCTTTGCACCATTATTCTACTGAAACATCAAGTGAGGGAACTCACGTCAGAAGGCGGAGAGTGGTGTTGCCCATCAGCGAATCCAGGATATTATCCAAGCCGCTGTCCGTGATGCCTGTGATATCCAGGTAGAGCTCTTCAAGGGTAGTGTTATACTGGAGAGCATCCCATAAGCTTCTCACTCCCTCTGAGCCCAGGCAGTTCCCACAAAACCTATTAGGATGTGTACATGGGAGAAAGAGAAGGAGCACAAAATTTAACAAGAGGGACCACATACAACATTTCTAAGAGAAATCCTTCTTGGTGGCTTCTCCCAAGTTATGGAACTCCCTCCCCAAAGAGATCCAACTGCTGTCTTTCTGTCAGCAAGTTAATATTTTCTTTATTGAAGCATTTCAAGTTCAAGTTCACTTTACTATGGTCAATGACCAACTCATTATTGAAGCATTTGTTTTTAGCATGTTGTGACAGATAATGTTTTTAATGGATTGAAGTTTATGTTTCACTGAATTTTATTATTTTTAAGCATCTTGGAATCGCCCAAAGCACACGTGTAAAATGCAAGGCTTGCGGGCCAGATCTGGCCCACCACATAATTGTATGCCTACGAGGTTCTCAATACCAGGGCAAGTTACATTTATACAGTCCTTATACAAGGTGGGATAAGCTGCAGCAGTTGTCTTTTACCTGATCCTAATCTGTTGAGGCCAACCTTTAGACGTCAACCTTCTAGAGCAACATACTAGAACTTTGCTCATCTAGATGTTTTGGATTTATAACTCTCAGAAACTCCAAACAGTCTAGCCAATGGCCAGGGATTTTAGGAGCTGATGTTCAAAACATCTGGCACATCCAAATGGGGTAAAAAAAAATCACAACAAAAGTTTGGGGGAGAAGAGACAGACATCACTCACAGCAGCCGTTTTACTCGACACTCCGGGGACCTCAGTATTGCAGCTTCTATTGCCGCTGCCTCCTGATCCAGGGAATTGTAGCGTATTCTGGAAACAAAGAGACTAATTCAGAATGCAAACATAGATACCCGACCTTCCCAATCTTATCGAAAGGTAAGACATTGTAGGCCCACCCTAACAGAAGTTAGACCATCTTCAGATGCCTCCATATAGAAAGGAAGAGTGTGCACCTTCCACTAGCATTGGCCCAAGATGTTTTTCTAAACGAAGACCAAAACAGTTTTTGCTCCTACTGAAGTGGCCACCACCACCACCAAAAAAAGGGGAAAGAATTGGCCTTAGGAGAGAATCTGAAGGCAGCAGGAACATAGGGCAAGCTATGGAACATAGGGCAAGCTGAGAGGTACACAGCTGTCTCCTCCAACACCTCCCTACTGAATCTCACCATTTGTTACTGGGGCCTCTTCATCTACACAAGGATAGCAATATCTCTCCCCTTTAAATACCATGGCTGCATGACATGGAATCCTGGGATTTGGAGTTTGTGCCTTAATGGGGTGAATTTTGTTGGGAATCACCCTGGACTACTCAAGTCTAAATGTAGTTAGATAGATGATAGAGTTAGATTGAGTGAATCCTTTCCCTGTTTCCAAAGCGTGCCCAAACAGGCTTTACTGTGTTTCACTCTATCCTGTTTACATCACATCCCTTACTTTGAAGTTAGTAGAAATATGAATCTTTAGGGACACTAACTTCTCATTGGTCAGAATATCTTTTATGGCCCCAATAAACTGGACCATGAGGTTGGAACCATTTTGGTTCAGTCTCTTCTCCCTTTGTTCTTCTAGCTAACAAGCATCATCTTACTGTCTCTCCTGGCAAGATGTAACTATTTAGATGTTTGTTATTTTTCCTTTCTTATTTTTCCTTAGAAACCAGTCTAGAGTAGACTAGACAGCTCCCAAGCCTTTCTATCTACAATGGAATTCTTTTTACCTGAATAAATGTTTTTGAATTTTTACTGAGACTCTGCAGTCCATTGCAATCCTAAATGGTCAAAGGCTTCTCTTTGCTCGCCCTGTGTAAGTAACTGTTGCATTTGAAAGCTTTTGCTTTTGCTACTCTGCTGCATTTTGGTGGAATCTCCCCCAGAGAGGGTTAAATTGAGTCTAACTGTTCAGAGATTACCACAACAAATTTAGTGTCCTAGCACACTTTCACCCCATCTAATGGACAGAGCCCCACATGACATCACATGACATCATGTGGCTTCCAGCAGAAGTCTCTTGACATAGCTTTCCCACAATATGGGAGGTATGAGGCCTCAACAGAAAGGCAACACTTTTCCCATGTGATGGGGAAAGCATTGCTGAGTAGGAGCTGCTCATGGGATGACAGATTCGCCCCACTGTCCCTCTCTTTTCTCCTGGATGTCAGGTAAAGCAGGATACTTTCCTTGGCCTTTACAATGAGGCCTTTAGAATTTAAAATCTGTAGGATGCAGTCATGACTATCATAACTGAATAGGGTAAAAGAGCTGCACTATGACTGCCTTACCATAGGGTGAAATGACCCTGTCTTTCTGTGGGAAGAAGGTTCAGGTTGAATCCTTGGCATCACCAAAGGACAGAAAAAGCCATGTGTGAAACCCTTTGAGGAGTGAGAAGAGGCAGATGCTACTTCATATACATAGCATAGACAAAATGGCATCCTAGTTTGTTCCTTCTCATGCCCTAAATACTTATTTCGTGGTCCTTTTTTCTTACACAGAACACCCTGCATATTTTAATTCTGTTGACAGGATAGATCTAGGAATCTAACATGCAATAGTCATTTTTACCAAATGAATTTTCAATGATAAACGTGTCAGTTGAAGTCACTAAAGATTTTGCATGTGTGTAAAGGAAGCTTGGGCAAAATTACTACAGCAGATACTCACTGCAGAGTTTCACACCGATGGAGATGTCCTTGCAGTCGCCTCAAACCTCTGATGCCCATGTTGCTGTAGCTTAAGTTGAGATTCCGGAGCACCTTCACCTCTGAGCAGCCAAGAACATAGGCCAAAGCTGCACAGTCCACCGGGTTCAAGGTTACCTTGAATAAATCCACTTCATCCAACTTGGAAGCTGCTCTCCGGGTCACTCCATCCTGACGGAGCTCTGCCAGGCAATGTAGCAAGGAAAGCAACTTCCGGTCAGATTCATATTGAACCTTGCTTCCTAACCAGTCAGCCAAAGGCATTAAAGGATCACCCGTCAGCTGTTCAGTCAACCCCTCCAGCTTGCCTTCCATCCTGGAGGTCAAGAGTCCCATGAAGAACCTGGAGAACATTTGCAAGTTGTCCCACTGTTGGGGTCCACTCAGGAACTCCCTGGTGTAGCTGAGAAGTCCATCTGATAATCCATTTGGTGAAGATAGATGCTTCTCTGTTTCTCCATTTTCTAGAGCACTGCCATCCCACCAGAGATCCAGGCAGGATGTTAACTCCTCCGCACTGGGGTCTAAAGTTACTATGGAATACAGTGCAGCTAGAAACTCTTGTATGGTCAAGTGAAAGAAGCCATAGACCTGATCATTCTCCTTGAAGAAGATCCGGTTCAAGAAGCTACCAGGCAGGTCCTGCAGGTCAAACCCAAAAGCTTGCAACTCATCTGTGTAGAATACTGTCCGTTTTCTCAGTGTGGCAGCATAGGCTAACTTGCCAAGCTTCAATAATAGATCTTTCACACCTCCCAGCGTGCAATTTGGTCTTCCTGAAGGAGGCTTGTGCAAGCGAAGGATGGTACACAGATACTGACGGTAGACCTCGGTGATGGTGCTGGGTGGAGAGGCTTCCATGGCTCCCACACAGGGGAAAAATTCCCCGAGAGCTGTGCAGAGAATGAAGCAGTAGAGGGGAATGAAGCAGAGGCTGGCTAAGCCATCATGGAGGGAGATGTAGCTGAGCACAGCTGTGGCACGCTTGTGATCCCGAAAGAAGCGGAAGAAGTATTCCTGGACATGCTCCTCCTGGAAGCCAAGGATGACAATATGACGGTCAAAGAGATCTTCTGGAAGGCTGGCAGAAGGTCTAGATGTGACCACAATGGTCGACTTGGGAAGTAATTTCCCATAGAGGAGTCCATGGACCAAATCCTTAATGTCAGCAGGCTGGTCAGATTGGCGGCATGGATTCTGGGTGTCCAATGAAGACCTGAACTCATCAAGACCATCTAAGATCAGCAAGATCTCCCCAGATCGATCCAGCAGCTCAGGGAGAACTTCACTCAGATGGGCATGTTTCTTGCGGATCAGCTCTTCAAGACTCTTGGGTGCTGTAATGAGACTGAGTTCTCGGAAGGAAAAGTCCAGCACGCAAAGGAAATCTCGGAAGGATACCCCCAGGGCCCAGTCATGGAGGATCTTCTGGGCTGCTACACTCTTACCAATGCCAGCAGCACCACTCAGCATCACATGAAGAGGTGGGGAAGTCTCGCCAGGGAGTGGGGAGACAAGCTGGGATAGGGCCAAACGGCGGGGGGCATGGAGGGAGTAGAGGCGTGCCCGGCGAGAGGCCAGATGCAAGTAGTCATGACTGGCGGAGCCAGAACGAGGGCTGTCAGACAGCAAGAGGTCGGTGTAGCGGATCTCAATGTGCCCACAGGATTCAGTGTCATCCACGTTGGTGCAAAGCTTCTCTGTCCGGGTCAGCAGCGAGCGGCGGTGGTTTTGCAAGGCAGCTAAACAGATGGCAAATGGTTTAGGGAAGAGAAGGAATTAGAACAGATCCAGAAGATCATTTCCAGAGAATCATTCAGGCCTTCAAAAGTTACATTTTGAAATATAACTCCCATAATCCTCCAACTACCATGTACAGTGCATTTTTTAGAATTCAAGTTGAAGAACCCCTTCTCCAGCATGGTCTGAGAGAATCGGGGTATTATAGTCAGGGGCCAGGCTTTCGAATAAGAATCAGCAGCACTAATTATTATTATGTACGCCAGAACTCAATTGACAGACCTAGTCTTTTGAACGTGAACAGACCCATTTGTACCTTAGAATGTTTTTATGAATGTTGATGTAAGTTAATAATTTTTAATCTGATTTATAGTGTATTGTATAATTTTTATATGCGTGTTTATTGTAAGACGCCCTGAGTCCCCTCTCGGGTGAGAGGGCGGGATATAAATGTTGTAATAATATTAAATAAATAAATAAATAATAAAAAGTACCTTTTTAAATCACTGGGATAATTCGGACTAAAACTCTCATTTGGAAAACATCTGTTGGAGCAATTTCAGAGAACAATGGGACTTTTTGTTGCTGTGTGTGTAGCATTGGCTTAGGCTGCTCCTTGCAACCTAAGTCAATGCTAAAACAAACATATCCCAGGATTTTCTTGGCAGGATATTTTTCAGAGAACGTTTACCATTGACTTCCTTTAAGGATAAGGGAGTGTGACTTGCTCAAACTATACTTGGGCTAGAAACATATCCTGGAATCACATTGGTGGGCACTTTCAAGAGTAGGGGATATTTTTGGAGCCTGGCTAAGTAAAACCGTAATAATGGGGTCATACAGTATTTTAAAAGTTACCTTTAAGTTTTCCACTCAAGCCCCTTCGGAAAGGCAAGTCTTTGCTCTGCTCCTTATCTATGAGACAGGGGAGGAATCATTGCAGGTGGAACATGTATTTCAAGGCCACAGAGAAGTTTAAGCAAAACACTGCTTCCCCACCACACACCACAATGTGGTTAGCTCTTATTCGTATCCACAAATCAAAATATCATATCCTTCAACTGTCCAAATTTGGCAGGAAACCGTTCCATTATTTCTGTCCCACATTTTTATTGGCTTTTGAAATCACTTTTCTTTTTCCTCCTCTCACTTTCCCCTTAAAAGGAGAAAGTGGGGAGAGGAGGACAGAGAAACTGGGAAGTTTGAAAAGCAGATTAAAAAGTGGTATGGGAAAAAAATAATCAGAACTGTCCTTACCAAACTGGTCTTCCATCTTTATCCAAACCACTAAAACATGTCTTACATCAGCCACATTAACAATCTACCTAACAGTGGTCCTTGGTTCCACTTTAACCTGCATGGTTAACATAATATAAAATGCTGGAGTTTATAGTTTGGTGAAGCACTAGAGCTCTCTGGCTGAAAAATATGGCTCCCTACATTGCAAATAACAGGGTCCCATTGAATGGAGCCATGGTAGTCCAGGAGGCATCACAATGTCATAACTATGCATGTGAAATGGCCCAGATCGAGCAAGACTTGACATCTTCTGTGGATTATAATATCAAGCAGCTCTATTTATTTATTGTTATTTATTTATTTACAGCATTTATATTCCGCCCTTCTCACCCCGAAGGGGACTCAGGGCGGATCACATTACACATATAGGCAAACATTCAATGCCTTTTAACATAGAACAAAGACAAACAAACATAGGCTCCGAGCCGGGCCTCGAACTCATGACCTCCTGGTCAGAGTGATTCATTGCAGTTAATTGCAGCTGGCTTGCTCTCCCGCCTGCGCCACAGCCTGGGCTAGATACCAATCATGACTAAAAACAAGATTATAAACAAATAGGTGAAACAATAACAGCAGAATGAACATCTTGCAGCCCTTGGAATGTTATCAAAGTCCCAGTAGTCCTTTCTAGCATGGTCAGTGGTAAGGAACCCTGGGAATTGATGTCCAATAGTGCCATGCGGCAGAATGACTTACCTGTGTTCTGAACCTTGTATGTTTTTCCCTTCCAAAATTTTGCAAAAAATCTGTTAGGTTTAGGAGGAGGATCTGGAAGCAAAACCAAGTACTGATTTAGAAACAATACAAGAGCTGATATTTGATCTCCTGACTGGATTATTACCCACTTCCCACCAACAGGATATGGTTGGATCTCAAATTTGGTCTTCTCTGGAGAACTTCATGTCACATTCACAATTTCAAATGACCAAAAATGAGGTTGATTTAGGACTTTATCAGATGGTCCTTACAGAGCTGGGGGAGAAGAGGGGACCTCATGGGAAATCGGGAGGTAATTGGAGGATGTGATAACTCTTCCCATGACATTTCCCCACTATCCCCTGCTTCTTCACCTCCTCCAGCTTTCTTGGGTTCCATGTCTCTGTGCTGCCAGTACCCTGCCAACACGGAGTGCATGGAGCCCCACCAGAAGTAGTCCTGGCACTCCATGCCTTCAGCACAGAAAAGCAGGGAGAAGACACTTCTCGGCCTCAATGTGACGAGGTCCTCATTCCTTGTGGCCTTTTCATTGTGAGGTCTGGTTGTTTCAAGGGGCTCAGTGCAAAAAGGAATTGAGGGGGTCAAGGACTGAATTGATCCTACAAAATGTTTTGTGTGGCCATCAGCTACACAATTTCCACATCTGACCTATAGGTTAGCTGTGAATCACGGTGGGAAAGGTTAAGGACTTGGATGTTTCAGCAGGCCTTTGGAGATACAGTCATTAATTAATCAGCCCCAGAGGGTTTTTAATAATCTATCCTGTATTTATTATGATTTTACCATTTATGTGTTTTAAATGCATTTTTTTATCCTGTGTTTTTGTTTTAATTGATATATTGTATTACTGTTTTATCTTTTTATAGTGTGATTTGTATTATGTTGCCTATATTTTGTCCTATGTTGTTTGGGCCTCTGCCCCATATAAGCCGCCCCGAGTCCCCGCGGGGAGATGGCGGCGGGGTATAAATAAAGTTTTTTATTATTATTATTATTATTATTATTATTATTATTATTATTATTATTATTATGTTCTCCCTAATCAAAAAATCCAAAATACTCCTAAAACTGAATTTTTTTGCTACCAGTCACCCACTTGTACCTTTTATGTGTTGAGCTTATCCTAGAGTTTTGAGGGGAGAAAAGGAGAGAACTTATGAAGCAAGAGGAGTATTTTCCCCTCTCTTCCCAAATATTTTGTCAAAAACACAGAAAATGAGCTGATAGCAGGCCAAACATCTGGAGTGCCTACTTTATTTATTTATTATTTATATTTACAGTATTTATATTATTTATTTATTATTATTATTTATTACATGCATTTATACCCCGCCCTTCTCCCCAAGGGGACTCAGAGCGGCTTACATTCTGCCACGAGGGCCAGCAACAAGTATACTATAAAACAAAACAATTAAAACATGATAAAAAGTATACAAAAATTAAAACGCTGCAAGGCAGCGATATTGCACCATCCTCAGTCATTCAATACTGCTACAATTACAGATTTGCGACCCGATTACATCAGCCAATGAGCTTATTCGCTGAATGCCTGGGCGCAGAGCCAAGTTTTTAGTTTTCTTCTAAATCCCAGGAGGGATGGGGTTTGCCGATATCACTGGGGAGGGAGTTCCACAGCCGAGGAGCCACCACCGAGAAGGCCCTGTCTCTCGTCCCCATCAGCCATGCCTGCGAGGCAGGTGGGATCGAGAGCAGGGCCTCCCCGGAAGATCTTAAGGTTCTAAAGGGCTCATAGGAGGAGATACGTTCGGATAGATAGGCAGAACCAGAACCGTTTAGGGCTTTGTAGGTCAAAACCAGCACTTTGAATTGGGCTCGGTAGCATATCGGCAGCCAGTGGAGCTGGCTTAGCAGGGGGGTTGTACGCTCCCTGTAAGCCGCTCCCGTTATTAACCTGGCTGCCGCCCGCTGCACCAGCTGGAGCTTCCGGGCCGTCTTCAAAGGCAGCCCCACGTAGAGTGCGTTGCTGTAATCCAGCCGGGATGTGACCAGAGCGTGGACCACCGTGGCCAAGTCAGACCTCCCAAGGAACGGGCGCAGCTGGCGCACGAGATGGAGTTGTGCGAAGGCTCTCCCGGCCACCGCTGAAACCTCAGGCTCCAGGCTCAGTGATGAGTCCAGGATCACCCCCAGACTGCGAACCTGCGTCTTTAGGGGGAGTTCGACCCCGTCCAACACAGGCTGTAACCCTATTCCCTGTTCAGCCTTGCAACTAACCAGGAGGACCTCCGTCTTGTCTGGATTCAATTTCAGTTTATTGGCCCCCATCCAGTCCGACACAGCAACACAGGACCTGGACAGCCTCCTTAGTGACAGGTGGGAAGGAGTGACAGAGCTGGACATCATCTGTGTACAGATGACATCTTACCCCGAAACTCCGGATGATCTCTCCCAGCGGCGTCATGTAGATGTTAAACAACATGGGGGACAATATCGACCCCTGCGGGACCCCACAGGACAATGGCTGTGGAGCCGAGCAGGCGTCCCCCAGTGACACCATCTGAGATCGTCCCTCCAGGAAGGACCGGAGCCACTTCTCACCTTGAAGGGGACTCAGAGCGGATCACATTATATACATATAGGGCAAACATTCAATGACCATAAACACATCGAACCGAGACAGAGACAGACAGACGCAGAGGCAATTTAACCTTCTCCTGAGGGGATGATCGGTTCTGGCCACAGGAGGGAGCAGCTGCTTCATCATCCACTCTGACGGCACTTCCTCATTCCAATGTCGTAAATTAGTTAAACTTGTCTCCCCACTTTTATAAGTGGTACCTTATTTCCTACTTGATAGATTCAACTATCTTTCGGGTTGCTAGGTCAGCAACGAGCAGGGGCTATTTTTTATTTTTTAATTGACTGGTGCTCACCCTGTCACGGGCTGGCCTCGAACTCATGACCTCATGGTCAGAGTGATTTATTGCAGCAGGTTGCTCACCAGCCTGCGCCACTTTGTAAATGGGACTTGTGTAAATAGAGTAAGCTCTCTTTTTTCAGACTGAGCTTAGGATGGCCAGTGGTGGTCACTGGATGTGCAACTTACCGGTAGTCCCTTTCCTCCATCTCTCATTCACTGTGCATATACAAATATAGGAATTCCTAAATTTGGGCGGGAGGGGGGTTTCCTTAATCCAAAAAACCTCTGGTCCCAAACATTTTGGATAAAGGAGTACCTGACTGGACTGGAGAACGTTCTCTGTTTTGATCTGCAGGATAATATGTTTGCAGCCAGTCCTGCAGCTCAGTGCAATAGTCCTCACGGAGCTCCTTCAGCTCCTCCAGGAATTTCTGGCTCTCCTCGGACTTCCTGCTGACCCTCTCCAGCAGTGCAATGACTTGGTTGGACTTGGGGAGTGTCTCCAGCAAGGCAAAATACTCTGGCTGGGTGAGGAGCTCACAGTCCCGGAGCCGACGGAGCAAAGGAGCTGGGTTGGGCTCAGTCCAGCGCAGAAGTCGCTCCCGGTGCTCCTGGATTAAGAGAGTACAATTTGTGGGTGCAGCCATCTGGAAGAGAGGGAAAGAGAAGATCACAGGATGACACAAAAATGTGTGTGATTTAGGGTTTTCAGTTTAGATTCTCAAAGGGTAAGCCTTGATACCATGATAACTAGAAGAAAAGGAAGAGGCTAACATGGGGCACAACCACAGTGATTTAAAGCACCAGAAATTCCTGTTGCTGTTCTGACATATTTTATTTTAGATCTCCATACCCGCTTTGAATATTTTGTGGCAAACTATTTTATGCCAGCTCCCCAGGTTGGTTTATTTTGATCCAACATAAAATTTGAAAGAACGGGGACAAAATCAGTCTGAATGTACACTAAATACACACATAGACTGTGCAGGAACGTTTTGTGTAGAAATTGGGTTTTTTAGTGCAGAAAATACATTTTCTGTGCAAAATAATATGATGTTGTGTTTGTGTAAGCAAATTCACTCTGAAACTGCTATGTCTGTTTTTCTTCTAGGATTCTCTTCATTCTCTCACTTGATATTTCTCAACCAATTCTTGAATATTCTTTCTATTCCTAGTGCGTCATGGGGGGTGTCCCAAATAGGAGAGCCTGATAATCTAGACTATCTTACACCATTGTCTATATGTGGACTCTTTCCCTGGGTTTTTCTCTTTCTGCAATACCTAGTCTAAGATTGGAATCTGCTCACCAAGACCCTCAGGATTCCTTCAAGAGCCAAGGATGGGAAACAAAATCTTCATGGAGCAGTTGTCAGAAGACCTGTTGAGCATCTTCCTAAAGAAATACAAAAGAAGTAAAAAAAAAGTTAAGTTCTGAAGGTCTGGTGCCAGTTGAGAAGAAAACTCAGGACTCACAACCTCTGAGGATGCTTGCCAGAGATGTGGGTGAAACATCAGGAGAGAATGTTTCTGGAACATGGCCATACAGCCTGGAAAACTCACAGCTACCCAGTGATGATGGGCATGAAAGCCTTTGACAGCAAACTCAGGCAAATCTGGCTACCAGTATTAAAAAAACTCTAAAATCAAAACAGTAGATGGGAACCAACACTCTGAGGGCAGGGGACAGCTAATGACTGAACAAAGGATGCCCCCAGGCAAGAGACAAAACCTTTCCAATGCTAATTAGGGTGATTAACTGAAACATTAATGCTGGCTCCCAGTGACAAAGGACTCTTGCCACACCCTGGACTCTACACAGATATATATTCTTTCCTTTCCTTAGTTTATCCATACCTCTAAACCTCTGAGGATGCCTGCCATAGATGTGGGCGAAACGTCAGGAGAGAATACTTCTGGAACATGGCCACACAGCCCGAAAGACATACAACAACCCTGTGATCCCGGCCATGAAAGCCTTCGACAACACATCAAACTCAGGACTGCTCACTTTTGAGAGGCACCTCACACAAGGAAGAACAAATCATTCTGCCGTTCAAACTCTGCATAGTAATTTAACTGTCTGAGCGCTTTCTAATGTACTTGTAGAAAGACAAGGAATTCACTGTTTTGAATGTGTTGTTTTGCAATGACAGTTTCTGATTTCTGATTGACTCTGATTGACTCCAGCAAAGGTTCAGAGAACAGTACAAAGACCAACAAAACATGCCCCCATAAATATCTTTGAGCATTACAGTAGAGTCTTACTTATCCAAGCCTCGCTTATCCAAGCCTCTGGATTATACAACACATTTTTGTAGTCAATGTTTTCAATACATCATGATATTTTGGTGCTAAATTCGTAAATACAGTAATTACAACATAACATTACTGTGTATTGAACTACTTTTTCTGTCAAATGTGTTGTATAACATGATGTTTTGGTGCTTAATTTGTAAAATCATAACCTAATTTGATGTGTAATAGGCTTTTCCTTAATCCCTCCTTATCATCCAAGATATTCGCTTATCCAAGCTTCTGCTGGCCCGTTTAGCTTGGATAAGTGAGACTCTACTGTATCTACAATTGAGCCTTATTTTCTTCTCATGCTAATAGGCTTATAGGTTAATAATAATCAACTAGCAAAGGACAAGAGGGATCCTCTCGCCTCTGCAGGAGTTTGCCGTATGCCAAGCGACTGTGGACAAGTCTGCATAGCAAACCGTTATCATAGTGTAGTGTGAAAGTGTAAATGGCTGACCATCCTGAAGCTACCAATCCATAATTACATTGGGTTAAATATAATAACAGAAAGGGCAAGCTGTGTTTTTCAGAAAATCAGTAGTGAAGCGGGGCAAATTCTCCCTCATGTCAAATAGTACAAGTTTTGCTTCTAATAGCAGGATTCATGATGTGAGGGTTGTTATGTGGGTCAAAGACTCCAAATTGCTTCCTTCATACAGAGTTGGATAGGAAGGAACCCTGCTGCAAGTTTGTATTCGGAGCCATTCAAGAAAAGATATATAAGCCTATTAATGGGTCTGTTCCATTAACAGGCAAAATTTCCTTGGGGTAGTCCTTCAGCTCAGATGCTCTTCTGATCAGGGAAAGGTGACAAATACTTAACAGGGCAAAACGTTTTGCTTTATCATAAATTTTCTCCAAGGAACAGAAGGAAAGAGCTGATAACAGAAGCTTAGAAGCTGACCTTTCATTCTCGCAGTGATAAGGGGAATTAGTTGCTGATCAAGGCACAGTTAGCTTCAGAGTAGAGAACGAAATACTGATGTCTCGCCTCTTCCCTCGTGGGGTTGTCGTCTTCAACCCCAATTCAGCCCAAGGGGGCTGATGTATTAAGAAAACTGCAATGCTATGTATATGTAAGGTAAAGGTAAAGGTCTTCCCTGACATTAAGTTTAGTCGTGTCTGACTCTGGGGGTTGGTGCACATCTCCATTTCTAAGCCAAAGAACTGGTGTTGTCTGTAGACACCTCCAAGGTCATGTGGCTGGCATGACTGCATGGAGCACCGTTACCGTCTCACCGCAGCGGTACCTATTGATCTACTCACATTTGCATGTTTTGGAACTGCTAGGTTGGCAAAAGCTGGGGCTAACAGTGGGAGCTCACCCATCTCCCTGGATTTGAACCGCCGACTTTTCGGTCAGCATGTTCAGCGCTGGAATCAAACCCTGGTCTCTGGAGTCATGGTCCAACATTCAAACACTACACCATGCTGGCTCTCAGTATTTCTACTCTAAAACTGGAGTGTGTTTCTATTGAAACATGCATGATTTTGATTTCTGTGTGTGTTGGAGGACAGAAATCCAGAGATTGAGCAGCATTTAAGAGGAAGGTGAACAGTTAATTTGACTGGAATGCAACATAAGATACACCCAGTCTTTATCTGGACAGGATCAGCTTAGGTCCAAAAGCACAACAGCAATTGTTTAATAAGTAAGAGGAAACAAGATGGATCAGTACTATGCTTGCTACTTTTTTCATTCTATGCTTGGGACACCAACTCCCACACATAAATTAAGTGGTTCCAGCCAAGTTCTTTTTTTAAAAATCAATCTCTGCTAGTGTGTACACTGAACAATAATAGGTCGATGTCCAAACAGGAGGAGGTGGCCATGCTTCTAGCTTCCCCGGCAGCTGATATTTGGAATTCAAACTGCTGCTAAAGACATAACAACAGACAGATGTTTCTATAGCTTACTCCCTTTTCCATTTCACATGGCATTTTCACAGCACTGATTTCAAAATGTTATGAAGCCTTGTATTAAAATGATTCAGTTCTGTCCTTGGGATGAAGCCTTCTGTCAGGCAGAGTGAGGCAACCAGCCACCTCAGATAGAGCTTTTAGGAATTTATGGTAAGGGTTGTTGTATGTCTTTCAGGCTGTGTGGCCATGTTCCAGAGGTATTCTCTCCTGATGTTTCACCCACATCTATGGCAGGCATCCTCAGAGATTGTGAGGCATTTCTGGTAAGGTAAAGGTAAAGGTTTTACCCTGACATTAAGTCCAGTCGTGTCCGACTCTGGGGGTTGGTGCTTTTCTCCATTTCTAAGCCGAAGAGCCGGCGTTGAAGGTTCTGGCGGGAAGGTAACGGCGCTCCATGCAGTCATGCCTATGGCCACATGACCTTGGAGGTGTCTACGGACAACGCCGGCTCTTCGGCTTAGAAATGGAGAAAAGCACCAACCCCTAGAGTCAGTCATGACTGGACTTAACGTCAAGGGAAAACCTTTACCTTTACTATTATTATTATAAAAGATGCATAAGCACATTTACATTGAAGAAGATGAGAATAATGATTTAATCAGAGTTAGACAGTCTTATCTTAAATTTGAGCTTTATTTAAACATTCAAAAACATTTAACCTACCGATGCCTCAATTAATATAATGTTTTTGGTATCTATTTTTATTTCTGAAATTTACCACCCTCGGCTTATACTTTTTTTTTTTCGTGTCAGGAGCAACCTGAGTCACTTTTGGAGTGAGGGAATTGGCCGTCTGCAAGGATGTTGCCCAGGGGACGCCCAGATGTTTTGATGTTTTACCATAACAATAATAATATTAATAATAATAATAATAATAATAATAATAATAATCCAGTACAGGTGGTCCCGGTGGTGATGGGCACATTGGGTGCCGTGCCAAAAGATCTCAGCCGGCATTTGGAAACAATAGACATTGACAAAATTACGATCTGCCAACTGCAAAAGGCCACCCTGCTGGGATCTGCGCGCATCATCCGAAAATACATCACACAGTCCTAGACACTTGGGAAGTGTTCGACTTGTGGTTTTGGGATATGAAATCCAGCATATCTATCTTGTTTGCTGTGTCATAATAAAATAATAATAATATAACTTTATTTTTATACCCCGGACTCGGAGCGGCTTACATGGGGACCAAGCCCGAAACATACAACAATAAAATGATAAAACAATTATTCCAACAGTAAAACATCAATATCAATAAAACCATCATAGTAATCAACATACAGCATAAAATATTAAAAGCAGGAGAGTAAAACAAGGATCTGGGCCAAAGTGCAAAATATATCAAAATGGGAGAGGTAGTTTCTCAGTAAAGTGCAAAATAGTAGTGGCAGAAAATCCTGTAGTTGGATGGGCAGATAGTTCAACCTAATAATTAATTGTCCTTATGGGAGGCTTCTCTCATGTCCCCGCATGGAGCTGGAGCTGATAGAGGGAACTCATCCACACTCTCATGTGTGGGATTCAAACCTGGGATTCTCATGTGGGATTCAAACCTGGCAGAGCTTCAGGTCAGCAAACCAACCTTCAAGTCACAGGGCTTTTATCCCCTAGGCCACCGGAGGCTCCTGCAAGGCTTATACTGGAGTCAATTTTTTCCCATATTTTTTTGTGGTAAAATTAGCTGCGTCGGCTTATATTCGGGTCGGCTTATACTCGAGTATATACGGTAATATGTTTTTCTAGGCTAGGGCCCCCAGAATGATTCTAGGGTCAACTTCTGGCATTTTGGTGTCATCCAATCTGATAGTGTTGCCTGCTGAGGTTTGCATCCCCTTGGACTGATGAATAGACTTCTGCAGCACTTGTTGCACCTTCCCTGATCCACAGGCATCTGTTGAACATTAGGCAGATGTGAAAAGGCACGGAGGCCGTGTCATAAACGGAGTGGCGACCCTGTTCTAGCAAAACAACATTCAATCATCTGGAAGCAGGGGGGCTGCTGCTGCCATCTGGGCTGCAACGGCCTCTGGCTGAAATCCCTCCTCATCCAGAGCTCATCGGGTGACCTTGACTGCCCTGGATCTCTTCCGCTGAACCACCTCAGGGGGTTATTGGGAGGATAAACAAGATAAGAATTACAAAGCACTTCTGAGCAGGACAAGTGTAAAGAAAATGATTAAGAATCCTCATCACAAAGCCATAAAGTTGCACCATGTCAGGCTTAGTGGACTCTATATTCCTTGATAGCTGACTCCAAAGTGTGTGTGTGCAAAGAAGGAATCCCTCTGAAGCAAGAATATACATTTCTTATAAGGAGGAGTTGAGTTAAAAAGGAGTAAAGCCCCCAAAGCCCATATGGTTTATTACAGTGTCCATATGCCTTATTGCAATGCCCATATGCTGTATTAGGTTGGTAAAGGTTTCCCCCTGATGTTAAGTCCAGTCGTGACCGACTCTGGGGGTTGGTGCTCATCTCCATTTCTAAGCTGAAGAGTCGGCATTGTCTGTAGACACCTCCAAGGTCATGTGGCCGGCATGACTGCACGGAGCATCGTTACCTTCCCACCGGAGCGATACCTATTGATCTACTCACATTGGCATGTTTTCGAACTGCTAGGTTGGCAGGAGCTGGGGCTAACAGCAGACGCTCATTCCGCTCCCAGGATTTCAACCTGCAAGTTCAGCAGCTCTGCGCTTTAACACACTGTGCCACCACCAGGGGCCCATATGCTGTATTATTTCACCCTATTTTGAAATGTTAAGATGCCATGGCAATTCATAGAGTTGCCAGACTGACAACTGGAGAGGGCTCCTGAACCTTTAATGATTACTCTTTCCAAGCACCATGAATTCAACCTGGAAGCACATTGGCATCCTTCTTCATTCTTAATTGTGATCCATTCAACCTTCATTTATTGTGGTCTCTTAAATGAGAGACCTCTGAGTCATTCAGATTCTGGACTATGGCTGCCTTGATTGAACTGCATTATATGATCAGTGTAGACTTATACAATGCAGATTAACTGCATTGAACTGGGTTATATGAGTCTACATAGACCATATAATGGCAGTGTAGATGTGACCTGAGTACATCCAGTCTCACTCTTTTCCTCCTGCATTCTGCCTCCCCAAGCTTATTGTTTTTTGAAATGATGTCTTCTCTAAACCCTAAAATACAAAAATTTACTCAGCTTGGCTTTTAGGAAGAATTCAGCTTGATTTGCCTAGGACCTATTTATTTATCTTTTTTACCTGTCCAAGGTGAAGGTAAAGGTTTTCCCCTGACCTTAAGTCTAGTCGTGTCTGACTCTGGGAGTTGGTGCTCATCTCCATTTCTAAGCCGAAGAGCCGGCGTTATGCGTAGACACTTCTAAGGTCATTTGGATGGAGGTTACCTTCCCGTCAGAGCGGTACCTATTGATCTCCTCACATTTGCATGTTTTTGAACTGCTAGTTTGGCAGAAGCTGGGGTTAACAGTGGGAGCTCACTCCATCCCCTGGATTCGAACTGTCAACCTTCCAGTCAGCAAGTTCAGCAGCTCAGCGCCCTAACCCGCTGTGCCACCAGGGGCTCCAAACTTGTACTACCTGAATAATAATAAAGATAATAGAGTTGGAAGATGTTGTGGTAATCTCTGAGCAGTTAGACTCAGTTTAACCCTCTCTGGGGGAGATTCCACCAAAAAGCAGCAGAGTAGCAAAAGTAAAAGCTTTCAAATGCAACAGTTACTTACACGGGGCGAGCAAAGAGAAGCCTTTGACCATTTAGGATTGCAATGGACTGCAGAGTCTCAGTAAAAGTTCAAAAATATTTATTCAAAAATATTTTTATTCAAAAAATATTTATTCAGGTAAAAATAACTCCATGGTAGATAGAAAAGCTTGGGAGCTGTCTAGTCTACTCTAGACTGGCTTCTAAGGAAAAATATGAAAGGGAAAATAACAAACATCTAAATAGTTGCCAGGAGAGATGGCAGGACGTGTTGTTATCTTGAAGAACAAAGGGAGTAGAGAGTGAACCAAAAATGGTTCCAACCTCATGGTCCAGTTTATTGGGGCCATAAAAGACATTCTGACCAATGAGAAGTTAGTGTCCCTGGAGATTCACATTTCTACTAACTTCAAAGTAAGGGAAGTGACGTACACAGGATAGAGTGAAACACAGTAAAGCCTGTCTAGGCATTCTTTGGAAACAGGGAAAGGATTCCCTCAATCTAACTCTATCATCTATCTGACTACATCTAGACTTGAGTAGTCCTGGATGATTCGCAGCAGAAGAGACTTCATGGGCCATCCAGTCCAACCCCCTGCCAAGAAGCAGGAAATCGCATTCAAAGCACCCCCGACAGATGGCCATCCAACCTCTGCTGGATTTGGCGACTTCAGCTAACCAGACAGGGATTGCCATCATATGCATGATCATAGTAAACCATGTTGTGGTGTTACGCAGCTATGAATGATCACTGATTTTGCATTAAACTCAAGATGCCTCTGTTCCCTAATCTCCCCACCTGATAGAATCATAGAATCATAGAATAGTAGAGTTGGAAGAGACCTCATGGGCCATCTAGTCCAACCCCCTGCTAAGAAGCAGGAAATCGCATTCAAAGCACCCCCGACAGATGGCCATCCAGCCTCTGTTTAAAAGCCTCCAAAGAAGGAGCCTCCACCACAGTCCGGGGGAGAGAGTTCCACTGCCGAACAGCCCTCACAGTGAGGAAGTTCTTCCTGATGTTCAGGTGGAATCTCCTTTCCTGTAGTTTGAAGCCATTGTTCCGTGTCCTAGTCTCCAGGGCAGCAGAAAACAAGCTTGCTCCCTCCTCCCTATGACTTCCCTTCACGTATTTGTACATGGCTATCATGTCTCCTCTCAGCCTTCTCTTTAGTACGAGAGATTCAATTATTTTCCCCAAAAGAAATATGGCAACACCCATCATTCCCAGCCAACATAGCCTATCTGGAAAAAAGCTTGTGTCCCTAACTCCAGTTAACTTGGAAGGCTGACTATAGTTGGAAATGTTACCAATTTGAAACACTCCTCCCAAAATTGCCTAGGCAGAATAATCAAAAAGCAAGTTGTCTAATTATTAAGTAAGACCAATGACATTGTTAGAATAGAGCCCATAATGAGATTCCTACCTGGTCGCCGAACGTGGAGGGTACTTTGCCATGTAGCTTTCAGTTCGGCAGTTACCAGGTGTGGCTCAGGTTCAATGTTTGCCACTAGTGACACGGAAGTGACAGCCTCGTCATGGGCTGGCTTGAAAAACTGGCCAGGCAACCCAGGCAATTTTTGGAATTGCATTACAAACTTTTTAAAACTCTGCGTTATTAGATTTTGGATGTGGCAGAATCCCACTGGACTCGCTTCCAGGGGAAAGGATAAATCAAATATTTTTCAGACACTCTCTGACTCTTCAAATATTTGCCACTGATTTAACAAAATAGCTGACATTGCCAGAGCACACATATCCATGTCTACTCAGCAGTAAGTCCCACATCCACAGTACACAAAAATATCAATTGGATAGCACTTTAATTCTTTGCAAAAGTGTTGTCACTCAGGGCATGGAAGTCGCTTGAAGTGGTGTAATATTTCATTTCACTTGTGAAATGTTCCTCCAGATTTCTAGTATTTTTAAATTGCAGTGAGCAAGAGAAAAGATCCCACACATCTAGAACTATTATATTTGTTGTGTATAGATTCTTGCAGTAATGTCACCCGCATCTACTGACATATCTGTCAAACTAAAAATGTTAAAATTCATTAAAACACTATATAAAAAGGTAAAGGTTTCCCCTTACGTTAAGTCTAGTCGTGTCCGACTCTGGGGTTGGTGCTGCTCACTATATACAAACACTATATACAAATCCTAAAAACAGTGACACTTATTTGAATTTTAAAAATACTTTTCAATGTTAAAAAGATAAAAATTTGGTCAAATGTTAAATTTCAAGGAATGTGAGTTTCAATGCTAGATTAAAGTAAAATGTTTTTTTTAAAAAATATATGAATGTAAGCAATTATCCTAAGTTAGTTTTAAACAGACACAGTGTGGTTAGTTTCGGGTATATACACCAGTTTCTGGTATATACACATGTTTTTCTACTAAACTTAGGTTAAGATAGAGGAAACAGCTGTCCCACAATTATGTATGTGGTTTTTGTATGATTCAGATGTGAACAACGTACATGAAAGAAGACAAGCTATTTCTGCTTTTCTGTCCTTACTTCCATTTTCTCTCAGCTACAGATGATGTGTCAGAAAAAGTTCTCAAAGTGATTTCAAATATAGAAAAGGACTTTTATTTTTGTTAAAAACAGAATGAGCTAAATTCAGTAGTGAAAGCGCAAGCATGAAAGCAATCTAATTGTTGGGTTGCTGTGAGTTTTCCGGGCTTTAGGGCCATGTTTCAGAAGCATTCTCTCCTGACGTTTCGCCCACATTTATGACGGGCATCCTCTGCCATATATGTGGGCGAAACATCAGGAGAGAATGCTTCTGGAACATTATTTATTTATTTAAAACATTTATATTCTGCTCTTCTTACCCCGAAAGGGACTCAGGACTGAGCACAACATATATACAGCAAACATTCAATGCCAGAACATAAAATAAACCATAAATAAACACTAAAACCAGTTAACATGGCCAAATAGCCCAGAAAACTCACAGCAACTCAATCATGGGAATGATAATAATAATAATAATAATAATAATAATAATAATAATAATAATAATAATAATAATAATATCAGAAACTCCTCAAAGCACAGCAGACAAAAAAACCAGTACAAGAAAACCGCACTACAAACTAGAGCTGACAGCTGGCACAACAAAATATTGCATGGAAAGTTCCTTGACAAAATTGAAGGAAAAGGTGATAAGGTGAAGACCTGGCTCTGGCTCACAAATGGGACCTTGAAGAAGGAGACAGATCCTTGCAGCCCAGGAGCAAGCCATCAGGACAAATGAAATTAAGACCAAGATAAAAAAAATCAGCTGATGACCCAAAATGCAGACTCTGCAAGGAAGCTGACGAAACCATTGATCATATCCTCAGCTGCTGTAAGAAAATCGCACAGACAGACTACAAACAGAGGCACAACTATGTGGCCCAAATGATTCATTGGAACTTATGCCTCAAGTACCACCTCCCTGCAGCAAAGAACTGGTGGGATCACAAACCTGCAAAAGTATTGGAAAATGAGCACGCAAAGATACTGTGGGACTTCCAAATCCAGACTGACAAAGTTCTGGAACACAACACACCAGACATCACAGTTGTAGAAAAGAAAAAGGTTTAGATCATTGATGTTGCCATCCCAGGTGACAGTCGCATTGACGAAAAACAACAGGAAAAACTCAGCCGCTATCAGGACCTCAAGATTGAACTTCAAAGACTCTGGCAGAATCCAGTGTAGGTGGTCCCGGTGGTGATGGGCACACTGGGTGCCGTGCCAAAAAATCTCAGCCGGCATTTGGAAACAATAGACATTGACAAAATCACGATCTGCCAACTGCAAAAGGCCACCCTGCTGGGATCTGCGCACATCATCCGAAAATACATCACACAGTCCTAGACACTTGGGAAGTGTTCGACTTGTGATTTTGTGATACGAAATCCAGCATATCTATCTTGTTTGCTGTGTCATACAATAAAATAATAATTGCTATGTACAGAGGGTGTTTAGTGCAAAACTCTGAGTGAAGTCCATGATTTGCAGTTTGGTGATGCATCAGAACTGTTTGGCAGAGAAGGTTGAGTTAAAACTACAACTCCCATAATTCCATAGCATTGAGTTATTACAGTTAAAGTGGTGTCAAAACTGCCTTAATTCTACTGAGTAGATGTATCCTAGGAGTTGTAGCCAGGGAAGAGAGAAACTGGGATTCTCTAACCACAGATGCAAAAATGGGATAACAGAGGATCCATTGAGATTGTCCCTTCCAAATCACAACACTTGGACTTAACATGTTGTGAAAGTCTGGGAATGGTAGTCCTCCCCAGAGGGAAATGTGCCTGTCATGTTTACGAGGACTGGATTGTATAGCTTCTATAGATTGTATAGGTAAAATGATTCCCTCCATCTCCAGAAATAAAAAAAATCTTGGGGTGAAAGAAATGAAGGAAGGAAGGAAGGATTCACAGAAATGGGGGTGAGGGTGGAATATCCCCGCGGCCCTCACATGCAAGCACACACGCCAGCCCGGCTCTCCAAAAGTCATTAACTCACAGAGGAGAGGAGGGTGGCGGGTGTCCTTCTGCCCTTGACCTTCTAGCACAATAACCCCTCACTTCATTGTCTAAGGGAGTTGCAATTTGGAGAAAAAAAGTGTCTTTTTTGGTTTTCATAGAAATCTGTAATCGACCCAAGCTCTCTCCAGCTACTGTCTGTATGCAGTAATAATTTAGTCTGTTACGAAGCCAACGCAGCAAAGCAACATCCCCTGAGGGTGCTGGTCAGCAGCACTGGGAGAACAGAGAGCGAGAGGGAAAGAGAAGGTGGAGGAGGCCACTGACGAATCTCTCCGTCTCTCTGCTGCTCTCTTTTTCTCCCTCTCCCTTCCTCTTTTTACTCCCTTTTGGAATCATGTGGTTTTCAGTAACATAGGGAAATCAAGCTTTGTAGGGTCAGAACATCAGGTCTCTTTGATAGGGGGAAAATGGAATCCTTGGACATCTCCTTCTAACTTTCATCTGAACTTAAGGTTGTTGGGGATTATGGATGGTAAATGGTGTTGGAAAAATGTCATCCTGCACTGCTTAAGTCTCTATGGTTAGATAGGAAGCCTAGAAAAAGAGTCAGGGACACCTTCCCCAGTTCCATGCATGCTTTGATTAGGCTTTACTATTGTTTCCTCCCTCATGTCCTGTTTAGGTCAACCCCACCCTTCGATGCTTTAGAAATGTGATCCCTCCTAGGGCTTTGACGTAATTTCCCCAATTGGGCCTTTGGAATGTTTATGGCCCTAGAGAAGAAGCGACCCATGAGGCTTGGTCTCCGTTCCATCTTCCTGCTTTGTTCCAGAGAAAGGACGCATTCTGTCCGCTCTACTAGCCAAGATGTAGCTATCTAGACCTTTGTTATTTTGATCCGTCTATGTGTATTAGAACAGGATATATTAGCTAGTTAGCTCCAAACCTTTTCTATCCATCAATGGATTTCTTTTTACCTCAATAAATGCGTTTAAACTTTAAAGCTAACTTTGCGTTCCTTTGCCTTCCTGAAGACACAGAGGCCTTCCAAAACTCACACTGCATAAGTCTCACTGCTGCATTTTTACTCTGCAATTTTAATGGGAATTTACCTCATAAAGGGGGTAATTAGAGCTTAACGGCTCGTCAATTCCCAACAGATGGAAGCTCTTACGTGTGCCCGTGACCCAGAGACACCATGCAGAATGATGCACCACTCAGCTTTGCAGAACGAAGTAACACAGGAACTTTTACTCAATCCAAGAGATCAACAGAACAATGGTATTTATAGTCCCTCTAATGGCTACGGAAATCAGCAGTTGTAGTCAGTCCTTTCTTAGTCCATGAATCTGTTTCAGTGAAGATCAGCAGCAAGTGAGGCCTCAGAAATAGTTAGACCTCCCTGAGTACAGAGCCATCTTCTTTCCAGCCAGTACTCAGAAGTCTCTCTCTCTCTCTCTCTCTCTCTAACACACACACACACAGAGAGAGAAACCTGTACAAATTGGTTCTCCAGCAGCAGGACAGCAACAGTTACAAACCAATTCCCAGGTCTTTGCAAACTTAGTTAAATGGCTTCATGTATTTGATTTTCCAGTTAACACACATATAGTATCTTTGCAAACCCTGACAAAGGGCACGCTTCAGTCTTCATCCTAATCTAAAGGTAGTGAACATGTGAGCTATCCCTTCCACAATGGACAGCTTCTTCATGTGGTTTAATCATGGATGGCCAGCGATCCATTGACTTTATAAAATATCCTTCTTCTAGTGAAGTTTAAAACTGCAAGAATTGCTCAGTTAGTATGGGTCAGTACAGCTGTCTGCTTTTCTATCACTCTTATCGGGAATGTGGCTTTGGGGGCTGTCAAATGAATACCTGGACTGCAAACTTTACAGGCTTATAAGATCCTTTCGTGGTCACAGCAATAGCAATAAATTGTATAGTGATGGAAGTAGGGCACATATTCCTTCCTTACTTCTTTCCATCCATCATCTACATTTATATCCCAATTTTCTTCCAACGAACTCAATATCTTCTATGGCTCCACTCTTTCCCACTTTATCCCTTGTATAAACCATGTTGGTGGAAAATCAAAATATTTTTCTTTATGCATCATTCACATAGAGTTGGAAGAGACCTCGTGGGCCATCCGGTCCAACCCCCTGCCAAGAAGCAGGAAAATCTCATTCTAAGTACCCCTGACAGATGGCCATACAGCCTCTGTTTAAAAGCCTCCAAAGAAGGAGCCTCCACCACACTCCAGGGCAGAGAGTTCCGCTGCTGAACAGCTTTCACAGTTAAGAAGCTCTTCCTAATGTTTAGGTGGAATCTCCTTTCCTGCAGTTTGTAGTCATTGTTCCACATCCTGGTCTCCGGGGCAGCAGAAAACAAGCTTGCTTCCTCCTCCCTAAGACCTCCCTCATATATTTATACATGGTCCTCATTATGTCTCCTCTCAGCCTTCTCTTCTTCAGGCTAAACATGTCCAGCTCTTTAAGCCGCTCCTCATAGGGCTTGTTCTCCAGACCCTTGATCCTTTGAGTTGCCCTCCTCCGGACACATTCCAGCTTGTCTTCAATTGCGATGCCCAGAATTAGACACAGTATTCCAGGTGTGTTCTGAACAACGCAGTAGCATGACTTCCCTGGATCTAGACACTAGATCCTATTTATGCAGGCCAAAATCGCATTGGCTTTTTTATCCACTGCATCACATTGTTGGCTCATATTTAACTTGTTGTCCACAAAGACTCCAATATATCACTCAAAAGAGTGATTTTTTAAATATTCTGATGTGGTTGAAATTTCAACTCAAGTACAGATGGACACTTGCTGATGTTTCAGATTTTATTTGTATTTTAATTGTCAAACACCCGCAAATCAGCCAAAGGAAACTGGGAAAATGTTTTATTGAGAGATGAGCAACAGAAAAAGAGGCTATTAAGTGGGGACACTTACAATGGTAAGTTGTAGAACAGGGGTCCCCAAACTAAGGCCCGGGGGCTGGATGCGGCCCTCCGAGGTCATTTACCTGGCCCCCGTCCTCAGTTTTAAAATATTATATATTGTATATATATATAATATTGATAATAATATTATAATGTAATACAATATAACACTAATAATAATACCATATAATAATATTAATTATATATTCTATATTACATATAATATTACTAATAATATTACAGTATAGTGGTATAGTTCAATAAAGTAATATATAATGCTAATATTGTGCTATGCTAATAATATAATATATTGTATGTACATATAATTTGTAAGCCACTCTGAGTCCCCTTTGGGGTGAGAAGGGTGTGATACAAATGTAATAAATAAATGCAGTAAATAAATAAATAATAAATAAATACATTTTAGACTTAGGCTCGCCCAAAGTCTGAAATGACTTGAAGACACACAACAACAACAACAACAACAACAACAACAACAACAACAACAACAACCCTAATTAACTTGACTATCTCATTGGCCAGAAACAGGAGCACACTTCCCATTGAAATCCTGATAAATGTATGTTGGTTAAAATTATTTTTATTTTTAAATATTGTATTGTTCTTTCGTTGTTGTTGTTGTTGTTGTTGTTGTTGTTTTTGCACTACAAATAAGACATGTGCAGTGTGCATCAGAATGTGTTTGTATTTTTTTTTTCAAATGATAATCCGGCCCCTCAACAGTCTGAAGGATTGTGGACCGGCCCTCGGCTTAAAAAGTTTGAGGACCCCTGTTGTAGAGAGTTGTGTGTGCATGTGTGTGCGTATGTGTGTAAGGAATCGTTTCACAAAAGGAGGTCCATAGTCTGATTCTGACATGCCTCTCTGCTTTGTATGCTGTGTGTATTGATTTTCAGTGTTGGTGTCACCCGTTTCTCACTCACACACAAATACGCACTGAACACAGAGGTACAATCCGTCCAGAATGAAGCACCCATTGATTCTTGTGTAGGAGTGTTACAATCTCCCACTAAAACCAGTAGCTCCAGTGCTGCAATTTGAAATGTATTTGGGAATCAGGCCACAGGGAATACAGTGTATGTGTGTGTGCCTGAGCCTCTGTTTTATCTCAAACTAAGCATGGCACAGAATTGTGAAAATCCCTTAACTATGGCTTGGTTTCTCTCGCAGAGCGAGTCTTGAACCTAGTGGGCTTTCTGCCAGCCGAATTGGGCTGCAATGTCAGGCTGTACTCGCTGCGGGGGATTATTGCAATGCTAGGGAACAAGCGCTTGCAGGAGGCTGCAATGCCAGGGAACATCCTCGGAACATGTGAAATCGAACATAGGCAACAGTGCAACTGAGCGAACATAGAGTACAATTCCCATCGGGGAATAATTATGCATTTCAGACTTTAAGCAATGGCGATACAGATCACACACAGCAGTTTGCTCTTATTAGAGCCTCACATCTCTGATAGACAGTTGTCCATGGAGCTCAGATAAAAAGAGCCCTCCATGTCCTGAGGCAGTCTGTTCCACTGTCAAATGATACCATGGGGATATTTCTTCTAATGTTTATCCACAAATCCTTTTCTTGCATGTTCATTATTCATGTCGCCCTTCCCTCTGGAAAACACAGTCAAACAGCCCTTTTGATATTTGAAGACTAGTATCTCAGTCTCCCGTAACCTCCCTTCACTATGTTAAATATACCCATCTATAGACAGATAGGAAGCCTGGCATGTTAAAGCGCTGAGCTGCTGAACTTGCGGACCAAAAGATCTCAGGTTCGAATCTGGTGAGCAGAGTGAGCACCCGTTGTTAGCTCCAGCTTCTGCCAACCTAGCAGTTTGAAAACATGCAAATGTGGGTAGATCAATAGGTACCGCTCCGGCAGGAAGATAATGGCACTCCATGCAGTCATGCCAGCCACATGACCTTGGAGGTGTCTATGGACAATGCCAGCTCTTCGGCTTAGAAATGGAGATGAGCCCAACCCCCAGAGTCGGATACAATGGAACTTAATGTCAGCAGGAAACCTTTACCTTTACCTTTAGACAGATACAGAAAAATATAGCTATTTTGTTGATTACATATTGGTATTTTCCCTTAGTCTCTTTTCGTTTAAACCATTTATATTGTAGATAAGTCTATCATGAAGTCCATTCTTCTTTTCATCAAGAATTTTGTGAAGTTTGTCCAGTCTGTTTTATTTTTACCCTCTCTTATTTTTTGTGTTAGCTTCTCCATTTGTATCATGTCCAAGATTCTGATTAACCATTCCTCGGAAGTTAATCCCTTTCCAGACTTTCGCTATTGTTAGTCTGGCCGCTGTGCTTATGTAGAAAAATAACTCCGAGGTCAAGATGGGAAGTCAATCAATTTTTTTCTTTTTTTCTTTTCTTTTTTCTTTTTTCTCTCTCTCTGTTTTTTTCCCTCAGGTTTTCTCCCTTCACCTATTTTCAGAACCCTTTCACCCTCCTCACTTTCCTATTAATATATTGTACCACCACTTTCGATGTATTATGTTTCTTTACAAAATAAAAAATAATGAGCCAAGAAAAATATAGCTACAATAGAATCTCACTTATCCAATACTCGCTTATCCAACGTTCTGGATTATCCAACACATTTTTGTAGTCAATGTTTTCAATATATCATGATATTTCGGTGCTAAATTCGTAAATACAGCAATTACTACATAGCATTACTGTGTATTGAACTACTTTTTCTGTAAAATTTGTTGTATAACATGATGTTTTGGTGCTTAATTTGTTTTTTCTATAATTTTTTATTGAATTTTCCAACATCACATTACAACAAAAAACTTAAAATATACATATATATATATAGATAGAGAGAGAGAGAGAGAGAGAGAGAGAGAGAGATTAAAAAAAACACATACACACACATACATGTAACATGTTTTGTACTTCCATTCGTCCCTTATGGGAATCTAATTAAATTATATTATGTTTTGTCTTGTCCTGGTAGAACCTATGTCTTCTAATTATTTTAACAATTTCCAAAAATTAAGTGATACTCTGGTTTCTCTTCAGATCGTATAAATCTTTCGCCCTTAATTTGTAAAATCATAACCTAATTTGATGTTTAATAGGCTTTTCCTTAATCTCTTTTTATTATCCAACATATTCACTTATCCAACGTTCTGCCGGCCCGTTTACGTTGGATAAGTATTTTACAGCCTGGGGTCTAGCATCAAATGCCATGGCAGGTTATTTTTGGCACATGAGGCAAAAATACCAGAAGTTTACCTTCCTTGCCAGTTTTTTCAAAATAAAAAAAATGGAAAAAAATATTACAATTTGCTATCCATTTTGCCCAAGGCAGTTGCTTCATTCTGTCTAGTAGCAGGTTTGATTCCTAGATGCTATTTACAGGATTTGAAAAGGCAAAATGTTGGTTTCAGGAGGTCCCAAAGGGTGACGTCTAATGCTTTGCAAGCCATGGATCAAAAATGCCAGGCTGGTGCCCAGGAAATAGCGGCAGCTTTCGGCTTTTGTCAGTGACTGTGAGTTAGCAGGTAGTGGAGCAGGTTGGTTAGTGGAGACCAATTGTGGATGCAGGCTGGGAGCAGTGGAGCACAGAAACTTTGCAAGGCCCCGGGCCAGAGAGAGAGAGAGCGAGAGAGCGCAGCACAAGAGAGAGAAGTGATTATTTATAGTTGGCAGGAGCGGGGAGAGGACAAGGGGGGGAGGGCGAGAGAGAGGGGGGGAGGGAGGCAATGGTAAAGAGGATGTCAGAGGGAGGAAGAAATAGAGCGTGAGGAGGAAGCCGGCCCGCTTGCAGGTGCCTGGGGCAGGAATTGGGGTGCCCCCAGTCTGTGTCAGGTGAGACCTTTGGGGAGATGGGTGTCCGAGAGGCAGGGTTTTGGCGTGGAGTGGGGATTTGGCACAGCTGGAGCAAATGTCATGATGGAGAAGTGTTTGGGTGTTCACTGGGAGAGCTGCATCCTTCCAGAGCTGATGAGAGAGAGAGAGAACCTATGGGTTTAACCCATTGAGCTACCTCAGCTCCTTTTGTCGTCATTGTCCTATTATTTATTTATTTATTTATTACAATATTTATATCCCGTCCTTCTCACCCAATAGGGGACTCAGGGCGGCTTACAATAAAACACATACTGTATATAAAATTGTACAATAAATTGTGAATCGATTAAAAAGTTATTAAATTATATCAGACGTTCATAAAAACACTTATAAAATACAGATATGCATCTTGTTGTCAATTGTTGTCCTATTGTTGTACAGTAGAAGCCATTGACTGAGATCAGAGATGATGAAGCCCAGTCTAAACTTTTAAAGGAGCTGTCAAAGGCTCTGAACCCATTTTGGGTTATGGTTCAGCATTTCAAGTAGTTCCTTTGAAATTCAGACTAAAATCCAGAGATGATTCACCACCCCATTCAGATGAAGACTATCAGCTGCCACTAGTGGATCGAGAATGGATCTGGTTGATGCAAAGTTGCGGATAGTAGGTTTACTTTGTGTAGAATGCATTGAGATAGTCCAAGCAGAACCTGATGTATTTTATTTATTTATTTTTGTGTCAGGAGCAACTTGAGAAACTGCAAGTTGCTACTGATGTGAGAGAATTGGCCGTCTGCAAGGATGTTGCCCAGGGATGTTTTGATGTTTTTACCATCCTTGTGAGAGGCTTCTCTCATGTCCCAATCTGATGTAGAAAACATATGTTGAGGAGTGAAGAAAGATTCTGGATTCACAGTCAATTTTGAATACTGAAAGTGACAGAAAAAGTAGTTCAATACGCAGTAATGCTATGTAGTAATTACTGTATTTACGAATTTAGTACCAAAATATCATGATATATTGAAAACATTGACTACAAAAATGCGTTGGATAATCCAGAATGTTGGATAAGCGAGTGTTGGATAAGTGAGACTCTACTGTATATAAAATTGTACAATAAATTGTGAATCAATTAAAAAGTTATTAAATTATATCAGACATTCATAAAAACACATAAAATACAGATAGACATGTTGTTGTCAATTGTTGTCCTATTGTTGTACAGTAGAAGCTATTGACTGAGATCAGAAAGAAGATGAAGCCAAGTCTAAACTTTGAAAGGAGCTGTCAAAGGTTCTGAACCCATTTTGGGTTACGGTTCAGCACTTCAGGAAGTTCCTTTGAAGTTCAGACTAAAATCCAGAGATGATTCACCACCCCATTCAGATGAAGACTATCAGCTGCCACTAGTGGATCGAGAAAGGATCCGGTTGATGCAAAGTTGAGGGTAGTAGGTTTACTTTGTGTAGTAGAATGCATTGAGAGACTCCAAGCAGAACCTCATGTGTTTTATTTTGTGTGTGTGTCAGGAGCAACTTGAGAAACTGCAAGTCGCTTCTGGTGTGAGAGAATTGGCTGTCTGCAAGGATGTTGCCAAGGGATGTTTTGATGTTTTTACCATCTTTGTGAGAGGCTTCTCTCATGTCCCAATCTGATGTAGAAAACATATGTTGAGGACTGAAGAAATATTCTGAACTCAACCAATTTTGAATACTGAAAGTGAACACAGAGCTGTCTTTTCCACTGAGAGGGAAAAAATCTGCTCTTAATTTTCATCCCAAACTGCTCGTGTTGATAAGGAATCCTTCATGGTCAATCTACTGCAAATTACCTAGAGATCTAACTTTTGGATAGATCCTGAACTGTCACCTTCCCAACTAGGAAGCAGACAGTACTGTTGATGTTAATGTTACTGTGTGTCTTCAAATTGTTTCCAAGCAATGATGATCCCAAGGCCTATCATGTGGTTTTCTTGGAAACATTGGTTCAGAAAAATGACCAAGAGTGGAACTGAAAGTGTCACGCTATCACTTCTGGTTTGCGGAAAATGGGAAATTAAAAACTACCAGCTATGTGGGTGTGAGCAAACACTGTCCCTTGCTCCAGTGCAGTTACTCACCCTTGCTTTGCAGCTTTCTATATTCTTGTTGTATGCTTTCAAGTCATATGGGAATCCTAAGGGAAACCTGTCATGGGGATTTTTTGGTGAGATTTCTTTAGAAGAGGTTTGCCATTGCTTTCCCCTGAGGCTGTGAAAGTGTGACTTGTCCAAGTTCATCCAGTGCATTTTTGAAGCCAAAGAGTATTTGAAGCCTCATCCCCAGAAACCTAGTCTGCTGAAACCACTGCACTATGCTGGTTCTTTAGACAATACTACACTAGACTGGAAAATAGTGTTATGATTTTAAGTACAGTAGAGTCTCACTTATCCAACATAAACAGGCCGGCAGAACGTTGGATAAGCGAATAAGTTGGATAACAAGGAGAGATTAAGGAGAAGCCTATTAAACACCAAATTAAGTTATGATTTTACAAAATAAGCACCAAAACATCATGTTATACAACAAATTTGGCAGAAAAAGTAGTTCAATACACAGTAATGCTACGTAGTAATTACTGTATTTACGAATTTAGCACTAAAATATCACGATGTATTAAAAACATTGACTACAAAAATGCGTTGGATAATCCAGAATGTTGGATAAGCGAATGTTGGATAAGTGAGACTCTACTGTACTAGTCATATAATAATAATAATAATAATAATAATAATAATAATAATAATAATAATAATAACTTTATTTTTATACTCCACCCCATCTCCCCAGTGGGGACTCGGAGCAGCTTACATGGGGACCGAGCCTGAAACATACAGCAATGAAACAATAAAACAATTATTCCAACAGTAAAACATCAATATCAATAAAACCATCATAAAAATCAACATACATACAATCATATATTACACAGAGTTAAGGGCAATTTTGTTATTTATTATTGTGCTATTTGTGTGTGGGAGGTGCACTTTTGGGATATTTTATACATTAAAATATTAGATAGATTAGAGATAGATAGAATAATATATAAAACTTTATTTATATTCCACCCTATCTCCCCAAAGGGACTCAGGGCAGATTCCAATCACAAAAAGGCAAAAATTCAAAAACAGAGGTACATGTGCTGAAATAATTAGTTGGGTTTTATATTTTTATTTTTTTTACCATTGAATGGAATTGTTTTAAATGATTTTAATTCTATTCATAGTAATCACATTTGAACAATTATTTTCTGTAACACTTTTACAAACGTTGCAGTAGGAATAGAATCCATAAGACAGGGTGAGTTCCTGTCTGTCAGCCCTAGCTTGCAGGGACATGAGAGAAGCCTACCAGTAGGATGGCAGAGTCTCTGTAGACGGCCAATTCTCTCACACCAGAAGCGACTTGCAGTATGTTCTCAAGTCGCTTCTGACACGATAAAATAAATAAAGTAAGAATAGAAAGAATATTCATAATTGCTCATTCCTAGGTCAAAAAATGAGTTTCCTGACAACTAGGGAAACCAATTGAGAGGAATAACAGACTGTACAGAATTGTGTGCATTTTGCAGTACAGTAGAGTCTCACTTATCCAACATAAATGGGCCGGCAGAACACTGGATAACCGAATATGTTGGATAATAAGGAGAGATTAAGAAAAAGCCTATTAAACATCAAAATAGGTTATGATTTTACAAATTAAGCACCAAAACATCATGTTATACAACAAATTTGACAAAAAAAGTAGTTCAATACGCAGTAATGTTATGTTGTAATTACTGTATTTACAAAATTAGCACCAAAGTATCATGTTATATTGAAAACATTGACTACAAAAATGCGTTGGATAATCCAGAACATTGGATAAGCAAGTGTTGGATAAGTGAGACTCTACTGTATTTAAACATCACACAGTGTGATACAGGAATTAATCTGTGGAGAACATGTAGAGTTCTTTGGTGCCAAAACCCAAAACCTTTTATCTGCATAGAAAAATTGTTTTCATGCATAGAGCGCATTGTTCTTTGTGCAGAAAATATTTTTGTGTGAAAACCATGTGCTTGCTTTCCCTCCTACTACAGGTAATTATTCCTCAAGGCTGAGAAAAATATTATGGAAGAATATTGGGTTTTCTTCTGCTGTGAGCAGAAAACTATCTTAACTATTTTTCCTTGCAAGAATCAAGGATTGAGGTGTGGATGTGTGGGTGGGAATGGTCAAAGAGAGGGAGCCCAAGGGATAGAAAAATTGAATGTTACCGAGGGAGGGGTGTGTCAGGAATGGATTGAAGGGTGTGCAATTACAGCGGCACAGTTAATGAGTTTTTTTTTTTAACCCTGGCTGGTGCCATTAGTGACATACACATGTTCAAATTGCGCTATCCATATAGGAGCCCTTGGTGGTGCAGTGGGTTAAACCCTTGTGCTGGAAGGACTGATGACTTGAAAGTTGAGTTGCTGATCTGAAGGTTGCCAGTTCGAATCCAAACTGGGGAGAGTGTGGATGAGCTCCCTCTATCAGCTCCAGCTCCATGCGGGGACATGAGAGAAGTCTCCCCAAGGATGGTAAAAACATCAAAACATCCAGGCATCAACAGGGCAATGTCCTTTCAGATGGCCAATTGTCTCTCACCAGAAGCTACTTGCAGTTTCTCAAGTTGCTCCTGACATGAAAACAACCCTATCCATATAGGGCACATTGTTAGTTATAACACAACAGATGCATTCTGCTGACCATGGCAGACCATAGTTGCACAGTCAGCAATATTAGTCATTGTGGTTGTACCTTTTGCATTGTGGTTGCACACTGTGTGTTGTGGTTCTGCATTGTCATTGCTGTAAGATATTGAACAACATCCAGCCACTGGCATGTTTTTGTACAATGTTGCCATTTTGCATTGACGTTGTGCTAGCATAGCATATCTCCGCATGCGGATATTTTCGCTATACTGATGGGATATTGGGCTGCAATCTCTCTGTGTATGTGCGCAAGTTATATATCTGAGCATGTTATATAGATGCTGACCATTAGAAAATCCACATGTTGTCAGCAAAAGATGCTGAAATAGAATTTCACATGCCTTTGCAATGCCCCCAGAGACGGACACAACTAGACTTAATGTCAGGGGGAAACCTTTATTTACCTTTACCTATAAGATTAGCTGGGGTTAGAAAAGGCAGAGGAATGAGAGACCAAATTGCCAATATCCACTGGATAATGGATGAAGGCAGGGAGTTTCAGAAAAACATCTACTTCTGTTTTATTGACTATTCTAAAGCCTTTGACTGTGTGGATCATAATAAACTATGGCATGTTCTTGGTGGTCTGGGGAAACCAAGTCACCTTGTCTGTCTCCTGAGAAATCTGTATAAAGACCAAGTAGCCACAGTCAGAACAGATCACGAAATAACAGACTGGTTCAAGATTGGGAAAGAAGTATGGCAGGGCTGCATACTTTCACCCTCCCTATTCAACTTGTATGCAGAACACATCATGCGACATGTGGGGCTTGACGATTTCAAGGCCGGAGTTAAAATTGCTGGAAGAAACATTAACAACCTTAGGTATGCAGATGATACCACTCTGATGGCCGAAAGCGAGGAAGAGCTGAGGAGCCTTATCACCAAGGTGAACGAAGAAAGTGCAAAAGCCGGGTTGCAGTTAAACGTCATGAAAACCAAGATCATGGCAACTACACCTATTGATAACTGGCAAATAGAGGGAGAAAATGTGGAGGCAGTGACAGACTTTATATTTCTAGGCGCGAAAATCACTGCAGATGCAGACTGCAGCCAGGAAATCAGAAGACGTTTACTTCTCAGGAGGAGAGCAATGGCCAATCTTGACAAAATAGTAAAGAGCATAGACATCACACTGGCAATGAAGGTCCTCATAGTGAAAGCAATGGTATTCCCCATAGTAACCTATGGTTGCGAAAGCTGGACCATAAGGAAGGGCCAGGCTGTGGCGCAGCTGGCTAGTAACCAGCTGCAATAAATCACTACTGACCGAGAGGTCATGAGTTCGAAGCCCGGGTCGGGTTAAGCCCCCGATCATTAAATAGCCCGGCTTGCTGTTGACCTATGCAGCCCCGAAAGACAGTTGCATCTGTCAAGTAGGGAAATTTAGGTACGCTTTATGCGGGAGGCTAATTTAACTAATTTACAACATCATAAAACTGCCAGCAAAACACGAGGAAAGGAATGAGGAAGTACAGCCACTAGTGGACAGTGAAGCAACCGCTCCCCCTGTGGCCGGAATCGTGAAGCTGGAAAAAAAAAAGTTAAATGCCTCTCTGTCTGTCTATATATGTTGTTTGTCTGTTGGCATTGAATGTTTGCCATATATGTATTCATTGTAATCCGCCCTGAGTCCCCTTCGGGGTGAGAAGGGCGGAATATAAATACTGTAAATAAATAAAATAAATAAATAAGGCTGAGCGAAGGAAGATAGACGCTTTTGAACTCTGGTGCTGGAGGAAAATCCTGAGAGTGCCTTGGACCGCAAGAAGATCCAACCAGTCCATCCTCCAGGAAATAATGCCCGGCTGCTCATAGGAGGGAAGGATACTAGAGGCAAAGCTGAAGTATTTTGGCCACATCATGAGGAGACAGGAAAGCTTGGAAAAGATCACGATGCTGGGGAAAAAGGAAGGAAAAAGGAAGAGAGGCCAACCAAGGGCAAGATGGATGGACGGTATCCTTGAAGTGACTGGCTTGACCTTGAAGGAACTGGGGGCGGTGACGGCCGACAGGGAGCTCTGGCGTGGACTGGTCCATGAGGTCACGAAGAGTCAGAGACGACTAAATGACTGAGCACATATAAGATTAACATTGATTTTCCCTATCCCATGGTTTCTCAACCTCGTGCCCTAGGATTCCTTCAGAGGTCATTAGCAGCTGCTCTAACAATTCAGATTGGGTGGGGAAAACATTTTTGAGCCATAGAGATTGCTGTTGTTGCAGATGCCTAGGACTTCCACTGCATGGGTTTGTGGATTTTTCTGTCACATAGAAAGTTCAAAGTGTGGGGAGGGGGGAAATCTCAACTGCATCCTTAATGAGTTAAAGCCAGTGCGCACAGATGTGGGCAGGGTTCTCAGCTCAGAAGGCGTGACTTCCATCAGTCCTTTAAAAAAAAAAGAAGTGAAATTGAGCAGTGTTTAGCCAGCAGGGTGTGAGCCTGGGTGAGCGACAGCGGCTTTAAATTGATGCGGACAGCGGCTTTGAATGCCCCTAGGTTACGCAGCTAGCTCTGTGCATTGCTAGAGAACGTGATGCACACTCCTTGGTGGTGCGGATGACAGCGGACGCTGCAATTGCTGCTGCTGACAGATCCTCGGCTCTTTGGGATGGCAACTGAACCAGTGAGAAAAGGGGATGTGGAGACTGATTGTGGGTGTGATGTGGGGGAAGTGGGGATTGAAAGAGAGGGATGGAGATGGGGTTGTTGGTTTTTGTTTAAATGCATGTAATGGTGATGATGGAGAACTAGAATGAGAGCTGGAGACCAGAAAGAGTTGTGCTCTGATGTTGCAGGCGACAATTAGCTCAGCCATGTTGAAGGTGACTGCTCAGTATTGGAGGGTCTGGTGCATGGTGTACATGGGGGCTAGGAGCTCCATTCTCTCTGTCTCTATCTTTATCTCTATATGAGTCAGGCCTTGGCTGGTTGCCAGCACCTTCGGGGGCCCATGTGCTTGATGGCTGGCTCATGCGCCTCTGGATGTCAAGCCCTTCTGTGTTCCAGCGAAAGCAAGTCAGTGAACTCTAGAGAAAATCTACTCTCAGGGGAGGCGGTTTTCAGGTTTGCAAACCAAGTGCCACCCAAAATTTGCAACTCTGCTTCCTGCACACTCACACCTTCCTTGGTCAATCTGCCTCCAATTGTACGAGGTTATCCAGAAAGTAGATTATGTTTTGGAATTAAAAATGAACAAAGTATAGGAAAAAACATATGCAGTTGAAAGCCACACCCAAATACCACTTCTCAACATAGTCGGCATTCAAATCTAGGCACTTATCATAGCAATGAATGAGCTTGGCAATTCCTTCCCCACAAATCTCTGCTGCTTTTTGGCAACGAGGCACAGCTGCGGGAAGAGGCGACCAACTGGTTAAGGATGCAAGCAGCAGAGTTTTGTGGAGAAGGAGTTGCCAAGCTTATTCATCACTATGATAAGTGCCTAGATTTGAATGCCGACTATGTTGAGAAGTGGTATTTGGGTGTGGCTTTCAACTTCATATGGTAAATGTTTTCTCCTATACTTTGTTCATTTTTAATTCCAAAACGTAACCTACTTTCTGGATAACCCTCGTATTTCTCTGTCTGGTATGGATTGTAAAGTGGCACATATGGAAACAAGCTGCGCACCCTGGAGTGGTATAGGTAATGGGAGCTTCATGCCATCAGTCCTGACTATTAGATATGTTGAATAAGACAACTGGAACTTGTATTCCATCAAAATCTGGAGGGCTACTTTTGCCCAGACAGCAGTATTGTTTCTATTGAAGGACCAAGTGATCCTTTGAGGTCTCTCATAGTATGGTTGTTTAGTGTTGCATCTGGAGCCCAGGGTTTGACTCATCACTCAGCTATGGCTTTCCATTGGGTGATCTTGGGTGCGTCATTCTCTCAGCTCAGAGGACGACAAAGCCAATCCCTCTCTATGCAAATCTTGTGATGGAGTTGCCCTAAGATGCAAATGACTTTAAAACATGCACCAGCAAAAATGGGATCTTGTACCTTTTTAGTTACTTATAGAATCATAAGAGTTGGAAAAGACCTTGTGGTCCATCCAGTCCAACCCCATTCTGCCAAGAAGGAGGAACATTGCACTCAAAGCACTCCCGACAGATGGCCATCCAGCTTCTGTTTAAAAGCCTCCAAAGAAGGAACCTGCACCACACTCTGGGGCATAGAGTTCCACTGCTGAACAGCTCTCTCTCACAGTGAGGAAGTTCTTCCTGATGTTCAGGTGGAATCTCCTTTCCTGTAGTTTGAAGCCATTGTTCTGTGTTGTAGTCTCCAGGGCAGGGTCTCCTCTCAGCCTTCTCTTCTGCAGGCTAAACAGGCCCAGCTCTTTAAGCCACTCCTCATAGGGCTTGTTCTCCAGACATTTGATCATTTCAGTCGCCTTCCCCTGGACACATTCCAGCTTGTCAACATCTCCCTTCAATTGTGGTGCCCAGAATTGTACACAGTATTCCTGGCGTGGTCTGATCAAAGCAGAATAGAGGGATAGCATGACTTCCCTGGATGTAGACACTATACTTCCATTTATGCAGGCAGAAATGTAAAAGGCACATCTATCTATGTCATGGCCTTTGATTCTCAACAGTTATGTTTCTGTTCCAAACAGCAGAATTTGTGGGTGAGGGATATTCTGAATCAGAACCTCAATGAGTGCTTTTAAAGTATTGTTATAAACTTTTCTTATCAGAATTTTAAATACAATAACTTACATTTTCAGTTCCTGGATTTGGGAAAAGGAGGCGCATAAATAAATCAAAACAATACATTGCAGTGAAAGAAATTCCATGCATATCCTCCAAGGTATCTTAGGTGAAAACTGGAACACGTATGGCCAAGTGATAGCAAAGTGTGGTCAAGATGGCAAAAATTATTATTGAGGAAGAACAGACAAGTTTTAAAAAATATTACTGGTTGAGTATCTCTTCTCTGTAATGTTTGGGACCAAAAGTGTTTTGGCTTTGAGTTTTTCCCCTCGTGGGATTTTACAATGCCTGTATTTTCATGCAAGTGCATAAGCTTGGAGTTAGGACCCAAATCTAAACTCAAAACATCATTCATGTTTCACATTATACACCCAATGCATTGAATCATCAGAAAGCAAAGGTGTCACTCTATCAGTCATTCAATTGGAGGATATTGAAGTACCGTATTTTGGATTCTGCATTTCCAGTTAAGGAATTCCCTTTCCATGTCTGTGCATTTCTAGAAAGTGAAAACCAGGCAAAGGAACCGGAGAGGATAATTATTGCCATCATGGCAATTTGGACATGTCTTAGCATATTAATTGTGCATTACATTTGCAATTGTATGCTTTTGTTTTCCGTTGAACAGTTGGCAATTTTTGCTTGGGAGACAGGGAATGAGGCTGAAGGTGGCCCAGATAATATTCCATGCTCTTGCAGTAAACCTTTTCCCCATTTCATCATACTACAGAGACTGTTGCACACAGCCTGATCCTTGCGTTTTGACATATTTATATTCAAGTAGTAAAATTAAAGGTGGGAGTAGTATGTTTTTTGGCTGGCAGGGTTCCTGCTTGAGTTTCAGCAACATTGACAGTGGCAGAAATCCAAGCTCTGGAGAGTTTCCTTTATAGCTATGGGTCCAAGTAGAGAAAAAGCTGCTATTTGTGCAAGATATGTATTGCCACAGTCTCTCATTTCTGTAGGTTTTATAGCATTTCAAACCAGTCTTCCATCATTCTCGTGAACCTGAAAGTTGATGCACACCCTGTGCCCCCCCTCCTTGTGAATTTCATTTGAATCTTCTTATTCCAACCAGTTTTCTGTCAGCTTGTTGTGGATGTCGGACAAGAAAAGTAGAAGGACCTCCCCTTTCCCCAAACCCTGACCCTCACACGGGTTTGCCATCCTCAAGGGACATCACATCATGAAACGCTCCAGCAACGCTCTTCAGCTGGCATTTTTCCTGGGTGAGTTTCTTAAGTTCCTTTAATAATAATAATAATAATAATAATAATAATATTAATTAATAATAATAATAATAATTATTATTATTATTATTTCCCCCCATCGGGTGCTGCCTTGTCGTTGGGAAGTGTCCGACGTGTGATCCAATTCAACAGCCAGCAGAGTGTCTGCTGTGGATTCATCTTGTGTTTCAAATAATAATACTGTATATACTCGAATATAAGTCAACCCGAATATAAGCCGAGGCATCTAATTTTACCACAAAAAACTGGGAAATCATTGACTCCAGTATAAGCCGAACGTGGGAAATTTCAGAAATAAAAATAGATACCAAAAATTACATTAATTGAGGCATCAGTAGGTTAAATGTTTCTGAATATTTACATCAAGCTCTAATTTAAGATAAGACTGTCTAACTCTGATTAAATCATTATTCTCATTTTCTATGTAAATGTGCTTAATGTATCCTTTTAATAATAATAGAGTAAAATAATACGTGTAATAATAATAATAAGATCAAAGTGAAATAATAAATGTAATTATTATTATTATTATTATTATTATTATTATTATTATTATTTGCCAACTGCAAAAGGCCACCCTACTGGGATCTGCACGCAACATCTGAAAATACATCACACAGTCCTAGACACTTGGAAAGTGTTCGACTTGTAATTTTGTGATATGAAATCCAGCATATCTATCTTGTTTGCTGTGTCATAAATAATAATAATAATAATAATAATAATAATAATAATAATAATAATAATAATAATGGGGCCCCTGGTGGCAAAGTGTGTTAAAGCACTGAGCTGCTGAACTTGCGGACCAAAAGGTCCCAGGTTCAAATCCCGGGAGCGGAATGAGCGCCCACTGTTAGCCCCAGCTTCTGCCAACCTAGCAGTTCGAAAACATGCAAATGTGAGTAGATCAATAGGTACCGCTCCAGCGGGAAGGTAATGGCACTCCATGCAATCATGCCGGCCACATGACCTTGGAGGTGTCTATGGACAACACCAGCTCTTTGGCTTAGAAATGGAGACAAGCACCAACCCCCAGAGTCGGTCACGACTGGACTTAACGTCAGGGGAAAACCTTTACCTTTACCTTTTGATAATAATAATAAAATTAGAGTAAAATAAATGTAGTAGTAGCAACAATAATAGATAGAATAATAAATGTAATAATAATAGAGTAAAATAATAAATATAATAATACCAATAATAATAGATAAAAATAATAAATGTATCATATATTCTCGAGTATAAGCAGACCCAAATATAAGCCAACCAGGATCCTCACCCAAGTATAAGCCGAGAGGGGCTTTTTTTAGTCCTAAAAAAAGGGCTGAAAAACTAGGCTTATACTCAAGTATATACAGTAATTATTTTATTTTATTACCCCTCCTCCATCTCCCCATGGGGACTCGGAGCAGCTTACATGGGAATGAGCCCGGTCAATACCATAGAATATAATCACATTAAAATACATACATGTCAAGTGTTGTGGAATCAGGGTGGAAATGTCCAAATTTGGGATAACGGTCATAAGCTGTCAAACTCTTGTGTCAAAATTTCCATGGCTTGAATGCTGTAAGGCTCGCCTGTCATAGATGTGGGCAAAACATCAGGAGAGGATGCTTCTAGAACATGGCCATAGAGCTCAGAAAACTTACAGCCACCCAGTGATTCCAGCCATGAAAACTTTGACAGCACATTTTCACTCAAGTTGATATTTCGCTCTTCCGCCCCTTCTTTTTTCCAGTACTTTTTCACAGCCCTGTCTCCCATGCCTGGACCTCCACGCTCCCGAGCACAATCCGGGCCCTCCAGGGCTCCTGCGTGGTCATTCCCTGCTCGTTCACCTACCCAGGTTCCCGGGATTCTTGGGGCGACAAATTCAGCGTGGCGTGGTACCAATACCGCTCGAGAGGCTACCCTGAGATCTACAACAGCAAGAGCCCAGAGACTGTTCTGCCTGAGTATCAGGGACGGACAGAAGTGCTGGGGGACCTGGAGATGAGCAACTGCACCCTCAGCATCAACCCTGTACGGAGCGAGGACTCCATGAGCTACTATGTCTGGATCAACCCTGACTCAGTCAAGCACCGGTTCTACGATGTCACAGTCCGAGTGGAAGTAGCAGGTGAGCGTGATCATCTTCTGTAATTAGTTTCTTCCTCCAATGAAGAAAATACTTTAAATTGATGAAATGATCAGGAGACTTTGACTATTTGTCTGTCTGTCTAGAACCAGTATGTGCTAGGCTAAAAGTCTGGAACACTAGACAAGGCCCATCTACACTACTTAGGGCCTTTTACCCTAGCACTCAAGACCTGGCTCTTTACTAGAGCTTTTAATCTATGTTAGTTTTATCAATATTTTTATGTATGTATTCTTATCCTTTACAATTTACAAGTAGAAGCCAACCTGAATAGAAGCCGGCCAGGACCCTCACTCGAGTATAAGCCGAGGGGAGCTTTTTCAGCCCTAAAAAAGGGCTGAAAAACTAGGCTTATACTCAAGTATATACAGTATATACATTATAATAATAATACACATTCTTTATATTCTGCTTTATCTCCCCGGAGGGACTCTCAGTGGATTACAGTACGCATATAAGGCAAACATTCAATGTCTTTTCCACAATGACATACAATACACAGACAAGGTAAAGGCCCATTTTCCATGCTGAAGAGTTTGTTTCCCATAGACATCTCTGGTCGTGTTTTGCCGGCATGTCTGCATGGGGTACCCATTTACTATTATATATAATACTAGCTGTGCCCGGCCACACGTTGCTGTGGCAAAGTGGTGGTGGTATTGGTTAAAAATTGTTGTGTAATTTTTATTTGACGTTATTTGTATTTTTTTAATTAATTTTATTGTAAGTTATCTTTTTATGTATTATATTTTATTATTTTCTTGTATTATTTTTAGTTATTTTCTGTTATTATGGTATTTTATTGTATTAATTTTTTTAGTGTTTTTAATTATTTTTTAATGTTTTTTATTATTTTTATTGAGTTTCTAGGAGATCAAGTTGGAGGAGCTTAGCCTTCTAACTGGCAGCAATTGGATAAAAGCCATTATTCCTCTCTCTCTAATTAGGACTTTATTTTTCTTTTCTTTTTGTTGTATCAACCTAGAGGCGTGGATGATGGGTTGTGTTGTCAAATTTCGAGGTTGGGGGGCCTGTAGTTTTGTTGTTTTGTGGGTCGCCGTGATGCCATCACTCTTTTATATATATAGATAATCTATATATATAAAAGGGTAATGAAATTTCGGCCTAAGACAAAACAGAAAAACTACACATCCCAGAAACACTAAACATGGCAGCACAACCCCTCATCCATGCCTCTACGTTCATACAACAAAAAGCTCCAGCTACTCCAGAAAACGACCAGGCTTTGAGACTGCAAGGCTATTCACTGCTATTCCACCTGACCAACGAAGGATTCCCATTAGCCACAGCAACGCATGGCCGGGCAAAGCTAGTATAATATAAAACTATTTCTTGGGGCTCCACCAGAAACCTTTGCTTCAAATAATAATAATAATAATAATAATAATAATAATAATAATAATAATAATAATAATAGACACAATGACATAGTATGACACAGCTAATAAGATAGGTATGCTGGATTTTGTAATTACAGTAGAGTCTCAGTTATCCAACATAAACGGGCCGGCAGAACGTTGAATAAGTGAATATGTTGGATAATAAGGAGAGATTAAGAAAAAGCCTATTAAACATCAAAATAGGTTATGATTTTACAAATTAAGCACCAAAACATCATGTTATACAACAAATTTGACAGAAAAAGTAGTTCATTACACATTAATGCTATGTAGTAATTACTGTATTTATGAATTTAGCACAAATATATCATGATATATTGAAAACATTGACTACAAAAATGCGTTGGATAATCCAGAATGTTGGATAAGTGAGACTGTACTGTATTATTATTATTATTATTATTATTATTATTATTATTATTATTATTTTATTATGACACAGCAAACAAGATAGATATGCTGGATTTCGTATCACAAAATCACAAGTCGAACACTTCCCAATTTCTAGGCACCCAATGTGCTGATCACCACCGGGACCACCTGCACTGGTTTCTGCCAGAGTCTTTGAAGTTCAGTCTTGAGGTCCTGATAGCGGCTGAGTTTTTCCTGTTGTTTTTTGTCAATGCGACTGTCACCTGGGATGGCAACATCAATGATCCAAACCTTTTTCTTTTCCACAACTGTGATGTCTGGTGTGTTGTGTTCCAGAACTTTGTCAGTCTGGATTCGGAAGTCCCACAGTATCTTTGCGTGCTCATTTTCCAATACTTTTTCAGGTTTGTGATCTGACCAGTTCTTTTCTGCTGGCAGGTGGTACTTGAGGCATAAGTTCCAATGGATCATTTGGGCCACATAGTTGTGCCTCTGTTTGTAGTCTGTGCAATTTTCTTACAGCAGCTGAGGATATGATCAATGGTTTCGTCAGCTTCCCTTGCACAGTCTGCATTTTGGGTCATCAGCTGATTTTTCAATCTTGGCCTTAATTGCATTTGTTCTGATGGCTTGCTCCTGGGCTACAAGGATCAGGCCTTCTGTCTCCTTCTGCAGGGTCCCTTATTATTATTATTATTATTATTATTATTATTATTATTATTATTATTATTATTATTGTGCAGTTTTCTGGCATTGTTTCTGCTGCTTCTGTGACTGTTCATTTGTATTTTGATTCTGTGCTTGCATGTATCATCCAAAAATACATCACACAGTCCTAAACACTTGGGAAGTGTTCGACTTGTGATTTTGTGATACGAAATCCAGCATATAGATCTCATTTGCTGTGTCATACTATGTCTCTGTGTCAATAATAATAATAACTACTTTATTTTTGATTCTCGCCTCCATCTTCCCAAAGAGAGTCAGGGCGGCTCACATGAGGACAAATCTAATCAACCTTGTTCCTCTTTCCAAGGAGAATTCTTGTACTTATAATAATTTCATGTCAGGCATAAATACAACAGGATGGTTTTTCTACTCAACTGTGTCTCCAAGACATCCACCCATGTCTTCTGTTTGATCTTCTGTTTGCAGACACCCCAAACCCACTGGAGTTGAGTGACCCGGGCTTGCTGACAGAAGGCGACCGCACTTTGGTTACCTGCTCCACCCTGCACACCTGTCCCTTAGCTCCGCCTACCCTTACCTGGAGTCTCGATGGATCCAAGGCTGTTACAATCCAGGAGCGCTTGGCAGGAGGATCCTGGAGAACAGAATCAAGATTTAGCTACACCCCTTCCCACAAGGACCATGGCAAATATCTGCAGTGTACGGCCACCTTTCCAAATCAGCAACAGTCTCGCAATGGGATCTACTTGGAGGTTAAATGTGAGTGTCTTACTGTGGGACTTCCAGATTGTGGGTAGAGGAAAGATTCAGTACAAGTATGGGTGCACTATCCCCAAAAGGTGGCACTCACTAAAATTTTATTGTTTTTGTGTGCCTTCAAGTAATTTCCAACATATACAGACTCTAAGGCACTGGTTTTCAACCATCCTAATGCTGTGACCCCTTAATACAGTTCCTCATGTTGTGGTGACCCCCAACCATAACATTATTTTTGTTGCTACTTCACAACTGTAATTTTGCTACTGTTATGAATCGTAATGTAAATATCTGATATGCAGAATGTATTTTCATTCACTGGACCAAATTTGGCACATATACGCCCAAATTACTGGTGGAGTTGAGGAAGAGGTTGATTTTGTCATTTGGGAGTTGTAGCTGCTAGGATTTATAGTTCACCTACAATCAAAGAGCATTCAGAACTCTACCAATGATGGAATTGAACTAAACTTGGCACACAAAACTCCCATGACGAACAGAAAATATTGGAAGGGTTTGGTGGGTACTGACTAGACATGTCCAAAAAATCGTTTTGAATCGTATATCGGAATTATTTCGGATTGTTCTCGCTTTTTGATACGCATTCCGAGACATTGTCTCACAGCGCAACCAGCAATGTAATTCGAACCATTGTTGGCCCATTCTCTAATTGTCTCTTAATGTTTCGTTAATTCCCCCCCCCCCATTTTTTAAAAATATATATTTTAAAAAATATTTTAAAAAATAATTTGTTTCTGCAACCTACCTTGAATGGGAGCTTAGCGCAGGCTAATATGGCTACTGCTCCCCAGCCAATCAGAAGCTTCCATGATGGATGCAAAGGTGGGGGTTAACATCCTCTGCGTCCACATGGAAGATTGCCATACAAGCCCAGTGTGTAGCGATTACGCATGCGCGTCCGCCATTTTAGAAACATTTAGAATCATTACGAATTTTCGGAAATATCCGAAATTTTTGGGTGAAAAAATCGGAAATACTTTCTATATCGAAGCGCCCCCTACTTTAGAAATGAGAATTGAAACATTTTTTTCATCGATTGGACATGCCTAGTACTGACCTCGAGTTTGGGAGCTGTAGTTCACCTATATCCAGAGAGCACTATGGACTCAAAACAGTGATGGATCTGGACCAAACTTGGCACGAATACTCAATATGCCGAAATGTGAACACTGGTGGAGTTTAGGGGAAATAAACCTTGACATTTGGGAGTTGTAGTTGCTGGGGTTTATAGTTCACCTACAATCAAAGAGCCCCTTGAACCTCACCAACGATAGAATTGGGCCAAACAGGTGGAAAGATCTTCAGTGTTCTCTGCAAAAGAAGTTCCTAAGACCATCAGAAATATGTGTTTTCCAACCCGCCCAGGGGTCCCGACCCCCAGGTTGAGAAATGCTGCTCTAAGGTGAACCTATCACTATGGCTGGATCTACACCGTCATACAATGCAGTTTAGTGGCAGCATAGATCCAGCCTGTGTTTTCTTGGCTGTTGTGGTAATCTCTGAGCGGTTAGACTCAATTTAACCCTCTCTGGGGGAGATTCCACCAAAATCAGCAGAGTAGCAAAAGCAAAGCTTTCAAATGCAACAGTTACTTACACGTGGCGAGCAAGAGAAGCCTTTGTCTGTTTAGGATTGCAATGGACTGCAGAGTCTCAGTAAAAGTTCAAAAAGTATTTATTCAGGTAAAAAGAACTCCATTGTAGATAGAAAGGCTTGGGAGCTGTCTAGTCTACTCTAGACTGGTTTCTAAGGAAAAATAAGAAAGGAAAAATAACAAACATCTAAATAGGTACATCTTGCCAGGAGAGATGGCGAGATGCTTCTTGTTAGCTAGAAGAACAAAGGGAGAAGAGTGAACCAAAATGGTTCCAACCTCATTGTCCAGTTTATTGGGGCCATAAAAGACATTCAAGTTAGTGTCCCTAAAGATTCACATTTCCACTAACTTCAAAGTAAGGGATGTGACGTAAACAGGATAGAGTGAAACACAGTAAAGCCTATCTAGGCATGCTTTGGAAACAGGGAAAGGATTCAATCAATCTGACTCTATCATCTATCTGACTACATTTAGGCTTGAGTAGTCCAGGGTGATTCCCAACATTGGCAACATTTGTTTCAAGTGGGTTTTCCATTGCCTTCCACTAAAGGTGAGAGCACGTATATTTCCCAGAGTCACCTTGGCTTTTTTAGCCAAGCAGGGAGTCAAACCTGGTCTCCCAGAGTCCTAGTCCAGCACTTAACAACTATAACACACTATCTGAAGCCCAGTTACTGTTTCTGTTATGACATTTTCTCTAATTTTCCCCCTCCATTTTTTTTCCTCCAAAGGGTTTGATGAGATGGGAAGCATAAACACGCAGAAGGGTTTTTGGGTGAAGTTCCATCCTCCTTCATCATTGAAATGGGTTCTAATACATTAGACTGCAGTATAGATTCTGATGCAAGAGATCCATGAAATATCACAAGAGTTATGTTTTTGTACAATGTGTTTCTCTATTGCTGTTATTAGTCTTTTTTCCCTGAAATCGAAGCTTAAAAAATGAGATGCACTTTACATTTGACGGAACCATAGATCTGGTGAAATGCAGTATGTGAGGAAGTAGCTACGCTTCAGAAGGCTTGAGTTAAGCATCAATGCATCTTCCTAGATACCCGAGGAAAAGGCCAGTCCTGTGTTCATAGGTTAATTCAGATATGTCTAAAAGATGTTACTCTGCTATTTCTTCTTTCTGCTCTATAAGCAGGCAGTTTTGCCTGAAAGAAAATCTGGGAGAATGTGAGTTCACAGAAAGAGACTGGCATAGCTTAGGACTCTGGGCCTGGGGCAGGAAGCATCGTCCTTACAACACCATGCTGTTATGCTGGGTTATACTGTTTGAAAATGACTTCAGCTGAACTCACATCAATAACTGTGATTCTGTATATTACACCTTTCTCACAGTTTAGTTGTAATAGCATGGTTTACACATTTATTTCCATTCATAGTAATGTCATTATCATTTCTCCATTTTACCTACCTTGTGCTTAGTGGTTGGTTTGCTTCTGTATATAGAGAGGGATTAGGGGAGTGCTAGTTGTACACAATGGTGGCACAGTGTGTTAAAGCGCTGAGCTGCTGAACTTGTGAACCAAAAGGTCCCAAGTTCAAATCCCGGGAGCGGAATGAGCACCCGCTGTTAGCCCCAGCTCCTGCCAACCTAGCAGTTCAAAAACATGCCAATGTGAGTAGATCAATAGGTACTGCTCCGGCAGGAAGGTAATGGCGCTCCATGCAGTCATGCCAGCCACATGACCTTGGAGGTGTCTATGGACAACGCCGGCTCTTCGGCTTAGAAATAGAGATGAGCACCAACCCCCAGTCAGTCACAACTGGACTTAACATCAGGGAAAGCCTTTACCTTTTACTAGCTTTAATAATATTATTATGACACATCATTTTGGAGAATCATTATTTATTTATTTATTTATTTACAGTGTTTATATTCTGCCCTTCTCACCCCGAAGGAGACTCAGGGTTATTGTACACATATAAGGCAAACATTCAGTGCCATATTACATAGAACAGAGACAGAGACAGACGCAGAGGCAATTTAAACCTTCTCCAGCTTCCAGCTTCCAGCTTCCAGCTTCCAGCTTCCTGAGGGTATGCTTGATTCCGGCCACAGGGGGAGCAGTTGCTTCATCATCCACTGCGACAGCAACTTCCTCATTCTAACAGAGGCTGGATGATTTTTATGGTGTCGTAAATTAGCCTCCCCGCATATAATTGGTACCTAAATTTCCTACTTGATAGATGCAACTATCTTTCAGGTTGCTTAGGTCAGCAACAAGCATAGGCTATTTTTTTATTTTTAATTGTCGGGTGCTCACCCTGACACGGCTGGCCTCAAACTCATGACTTCTTGGTCAAAGCCCGGACTGTGGCACAGGCTGGTGAGCAGCCAGCCAGCTGCAACAAATTACTCTGACCAAGAGGTCATGAGTTCGAGGCCAGCTCAGAGCCTATGTTTGTCTTGTCTTTGTTCTATGTTAAAGGCATTGAATGTTTGCCTTATATGTGTAATGTGATCCGCCCTGAGTCCCCTTCGGGTGAGAAGGGCGGAATATAAATACTGTAAATAAATAAATAAATAAAGTGATTTATTGCAGCTGGCTGCTAACCAGCCTGCGCCACAGCATACTCATCACTGTCTCTCATTGCAAGAAGTAGCCCAGCAAGGGAAACAGATCCCATCACTCATTGTGCCCTTGGTGGTGCGGTGGATTAAACCCCTGTGCCAGCAGGACTGATGACTTGAAAGTTGGGATGCTGACCTGAAGGTTGCCAATTCAAATCCAACTCGGGGAGAGCACGGATGAGCTCCTCTATCAGCTCCAGCTCCATGCGGGGACATGGGAGAAGCCTCCCACAAGGATGGTAAAAACATCCGGACGTCCCCTGGGCATCGTCATTGCAGACAGCCAATTCTCTCACACCAGAAACAACTTTCAGTTTCTCAAGTCACCCCAGATATGGAAAAAAAACCATCCAAGAATAGACACATGTCCAGACAAACTCGAAAGCATGAGAGAAGCCTCTCAAAAGGATTTAGACTTCATTATAAAATTAATTACATTTGTATTTTACATCTTTTGAATGAGCTCAAGAAAGTTGATCCACTTTTTTATCCTTGCAGCAGGCCTGTGAGACACGGCCGGCAAAGATAGGCTCAAGAAGTTTAATGGCTCACTGATTTCTTTCTCTCTGTGTTGAAAAAAGTCAACTGAACAGAACCAGTTTGTGTATATGTATATATCTGTGTGTCTGTGTATATATGCCAAGTTCCAGGTCAACACTCTAACTACTCTCTATACCTTTGCTTGTTTTTGCCAGATACTCCCAAAAATGCTGTTGTCTCTGTCGTGGGCAACCCAGTCCTGAAAGAAGGGGACACCGTCACCTTGCGTTGTAGCAGCCAAAGTAATCCGCCTGCGGTCAGTTACCGCTGGTTCAGTGGTCCACGCAAAGCACCGCTACGGGCAGCCGGTGTTGGAGCATTGGTGAAAGTGGCAGATATACGGAGGGACTCTGGCCCGTACCACTGTGTTGCGGAGAATGATGTGGGAATGGGAGAGGACTCACCACCCACCTACCTCACCGTGGAGTGTAAGGAGGCTTTTCTTTTGGATTGGTTTGATGATTGCTTCTTTGAAGGCAGGAGTGGGGATAATGGTGGTTTTATTTGGTGGTTTTACTTACCATTTCAAATCCAGGGAGCGGAGTGAGCACCCACTGTTAGCTCCAGCTTCTGCCAACCTAGCAATTTGAAAACATGCAAATGTGAGTAGATCCATAGGTACCGTTCCAGCGGGAAGGTAACAGCGCTCCATGCAGTCATGCCGGCCACATGACCTTGGAGGTGTCTATGGACAACGCTGGCTCTTCGGCTTAGAAATGGAGATGAGCACCAACCCCCAGAGTCAGACATGACTGGACTTAACGTCAGGGGAAACCTTTACCTTTACCTTTACTTAACATTATATTGCTGTTAAATGTTGGTTTGATCTGTGTAATGTTAAAGGTTTATTTATTTACAGTAGAGTCTCACTTATCCAAGCCTCGCTTATCCAAGCTTCTGGATTATCCAAGCCATTTTTGTAGTCAATGTTTTCAATTTATCGTGATATTTTGGTGCTAAATTCATAAATACAGTAATTAGAACATAACATTACTGCGTATTGAACTACTTTTTTCTGTCATGTTTAGCTTGGATAAGTGAGACTCTACTGTATTTCCAACATTTATACCCCACCCTTCTCACCCAAAATGCAATCATAAAAACAAAACAATATAAACAGATCTATTAATAACATTGTTAAAACACATTATAGAAACCTTAAAAAGGTATATATAATTAATTCCATTCATCCGAGATCCTCATGCTTCATCCTTAAATCAGGCCATGTCAACTTTGTCATTTACTCATCAAAAGCTTGGGCACATAACCATGTTTTCACCGCCCTTCTGAATCCCAGCAGGGTAGGTATGATGTTTTATTGTGAATGTAATTTATTCTGTTTATTGTGGAAATTTGGGCTTGGCCCCATGTTAGCGCCCAGAGTCCCTGTGGGGTGATGGAAGCGGGGTACAAAAATAAAGTTATTATTATTATTATTTGAAACACAACAAGATGATTCTACAGCAGACACTCTGCTGGCTGTTGAATTGGATCACACTACCCAAGTGTCTAGGACTGTATGATGTATCGGCGAATAATGCGTGCAGATCCCAGTAAGGTGGCCTTCTGCAGCTGGCAGGTGGTAATTTTGTCATCGCCGATTGTGTTCAAGTGCAGGCCAAGGTCTTTAGGCACTGCACCCAGTGTGCTCATCATCACTGGGACCACCTTGACTGGCTTGTGCCAGAGTCTTTGCAATTCGATCTTTAAGTCCTCATATCGTGTCAGCTTTTCCAGTTGTTTCTCTTCAATCCTGCTGTCCCCTGGGATTGCGACATCGACAATCCATACTTTGTTTTTTAACAAGATTGTGAGGTCAGGAGTATTGTGCTCCAAAACCCTTTCTGTCTGAATTCGGAAGTCCCAGAGTAGCTTGACATGTTCATTCTCTGTAACTTTTTCTGGCTTGTGATCCCACCAGTTCTTTGTTGCAGGCAGATGGTATTTGTGGCACAAGTTCTAATGAATCATCTGAGCAACTGTGTTATGCCTCTGCTTGTGCTGATTATTATTATTATTATTATTTATTATAATAATAATAATAATGTAGTCTGTGGGCCACATAGGTGGAGAAGCCTTCCAACTGGGGCCTTCCAAATATGTTGGACTACAGTGCCTATCATTCCCTGCAGATAGATCCAGAATGTGGTAGGGTTTGTAGCTGAACACGTTTGAAACGACCACATTAAAAAAGTTAAGTTTAGTTTAGATCGATTATGGAAACAACAAATGCTTACCGTATATACTCGAGTATAAGCCGATCCGAATATAAGCCGAGGCACCTAATTTTACCACAAATAAACTGGGAAAACATTGACTCAAGTATAAGCCGAGAGTGGTAAATTTCAGAAATAAAAACAGATACCAATAAAATTACATTAATTGAGGCATCAGCAGGTTAAATGTTTTAGAATATTTACATAAAGCTCAAATTTAAGATAAGACCGTCCAACTATGATTAAATCATTATTCTCATCTTCTTCAATGTAAATGTGATTATGTATCCTTTTAATAATCATAGTAAAGGTAAAGGTTTTCCCCTGACGTTAAGTCCAGTCGTGACCGACTCTGGGGGTTGGTGCTCATCTCCATTTCTAAGAGCCGGCATTGTCTGTAGACACCTCCAAGGTCATGTTGCCGGCATGACTGCATGGAGCACCATTACCTTCCCGCCGGAGCGGTACCTATTGATCTACTCACATTTGCATGTTTTCGAACTGCTAGGTTGGCAGGAGCTGGAGCTAACAGCGTATATCCATAGATATACGCTGTTATATATATATATATACTAGCTGTGGCGAAGTATGGTGGTATGGGAAATAAAGTATTGAGGAATTGGTGGTAGTTAAGGTAAAGGGTAAAGGTTTTAACTTACATTAAGTCCATTATAAATGGGTTATATAGCTGTGTGGAAGGGCCTTGAGTCTGCACTGCCATATAATCCAGTTAAAATCAGATAATCTGTATTTTATAGGCAGTGTGGAAGAGGCCTAAGTGAGGCCTAACTCTGCCTGTCCCCTGGGCTGAGTGGGTTGCTACCATGTTTCCCCGAAAATAAGAGAGTGTTTGATATTAATTTTTGCTCCCAAAGATGCACTAGGTCTTATTTTCAGGAGATATCTTATTTTTCCATGAAGAAGCATTCACATTTATTGTTGAACAAAAAAATGAACATTTATTATATACTGTACAGTAGTTGTCATCATAAACCAGCATAACCAAACAAACTGTGAATCCTATCAAGAATTTCTTGTTACTACCATTATTTCCAAGTACAACTGGTAGGTACATTTACCGATCCTGCATGCTCTGGTGTTCTCTTTGGCGGGCATGCTTCCAAACAAAAACTTTGCTAGGTCTTACTTTCAGGGGAGGCCTTATATTTAGCAATTCAGCAAAACCTCTACTAGGTCTTATTTTCTGGGGATGTCTTATTTTCGGGGAAACAGGGTAGGAGACCAAGTGGGCGGAGCATAGCCTTCTAACTGGCAGCAATTGGATAAAAACAATTATTCCTCTCCCTCTAATTAGGACTTTATTTTTCTTTTCTTTTTGTTGTATGAGCGTAGAGGCATGGATGAGGGGTTGTGCTGCCAAGTTTAGTGTTTTTGGGATGTGTAGTTTTGTTGTTTTGTCCTAGGCCGAAATTTCATTACCCATTTATATATATAGATATAATGTATATCCATAGATATACATTATTTAACCTACTAATGCCTCAATTAATGTAATTTTATTGGTAGCTATTTTTATTTTGAAATTTACCAGTAGCTGCTTCATTTCCCACCCTCGGCTTATACTCGGGTCAATAAGTTATCCCAGTTTTTTGTGGTAAAATTAGATGCCTATAAATTAGATGCTTATATTCGGGTCAGCTTATACTCAAGCATATACGGTAAGTCTCTGCCAGAGGGTTGCAATGCTGTCATTCAAGGAAATGCTATGTAATTAATCTAACCTTAAATCCCAGTATTCTAAAGGGTGGAAATTTGAAACCAATCTGTTATAATTGTGTGGTGTGGACCCTTTCAGGTTTAGTGTTTTGTTCTTTAAATCAAATAATATCTCTGGACTCACTGCAGATAAGCCTGTCATCCTGCCGCAAGGAAACTGCACTGTCTCAAGGACTGGCGAGACTGCCACCTGTTACTGTGTGGCGGAGGGAAACCCCTTACCTGGCATTGAGTGGCGTCTCCCCAACCGTACTGTTCCCGGGGAATTCAACAGCTCGGATCTACAGGCCGCCTCAGCCTCTTGGGGAGAAGCCATCATTGGGATGTTGCGAGGCTCCTCTTCCATACTGGTCAATGTCTCCTGCACAGCTGCCAACAAACATGGGCCCAGCTACCTAACCCTGCCAACGGTCCAGGCAGGTAAGCGGTGGCAGATAAATCAAGGCGAACCTGTGCTCTCTGACACTTTCTGGCAGGCGAGGCCTTTTTAAAAGACAGCTTGATCATTATTTATTTATCTATTTATTTATTTACAGTATTTATATTCCGCCCTTCTCACCCCGAAGGGGACTCAGGGCGGATCACATTATACACACATAGGGCAAACATTCAATGCCCATAAAGACATCAAACAGAGACCGAGACAGACAGACGCAGAGGCAATTTAACCTTCTTCTGAGGGGATGTTCAATTCTGGCCACAGGGGGGAGCAGCTGCTTCATCATCCACTCTGACGGCACTTCCTCATTCCAGGTCATAAATTAGTTAAACTTGCCTCCCCACTTTTATAAGTGGTACCTTATTTCCTACTTGATAGATGCAACTATCTTTCGGGTTGCTAGGTCAGCAACGAGCAGGGGCTATTTTTTATTTTTAATTGACAGGTGCTCACCCCACCACGGGCTGGCCTCGAACTCATGACCTTATGGTCAGAGTGATTTATTGCAGCTGCTCAACAGCCTGCGCCACAGCCCGGCCCCCTTATCCAAAAGGGATGCTCAACCTAGGGCCAGAAGTTTTGGATTTTTTAAAATTTTGGAATATGTAAGTATATATGATGATATCTCTTGGCAATGGGACCCAAGCGGAAACACGAAATTCATTTGTCTTTCATATACAGGGCGTTTGAAAAGGAACTCCCTAGTTTTAATGTATGACACATTAAAACTAGAGAGTTCTTTTTCAAACACCCTGTACTTCTTATGTGCAAAGGCTGAAGATACTTTTATACACAGTATTTATATCCAGGAAAGAAAAGTTTGTGTACATCGAACTATCAGAAAGCAAAAGCAACTACTACCGTGTTTCCCCAAAAATAAGACAGTGTCTTATATTAATTTTTGCTCCCAAAGATGCGCTAGGTCTTATTTTCAGGGGATGTCTTATTTTTCCATGAAGAAGAATTCACATTTATTCACATGCTTTGAATGCGATTTCCTGCTTCTTAGCGGGGGGTTGGACTGGATGGCCCATGAGGTCTCTTCCAACTCTACTATTCTATGATTCTATGATTCTATTGTTGAACAAAAAAAATGAACATTTATTATATACTGTACAGTAGTTGTCATCATAAACCAGCATGACCAGACAAACTGTGAATCCTATCAAGAATTTCTTGTTACTATCATTATTTCCATGTATATCACTCTATGGTACGTACATTAACTGATCCTGCATGCTCTGGTGTTCTGTTCGTTGGGCATGCTTCCAAACAAAAACTTTGCTAGGTCTTACTTTCGTGGGAGGCCTTATATTTAGCAATTCAGCAAAACCACTACTAGGTCTTATTTTCTGGGGATGTCTTATTTTAGGGGAAACAGGGTATCTCAATCACCTATTTGAATTTCCAGGTGAGGATATTCAACCTGTAACAGTTTTAAGTCCAATTGGACAAGAGACATTATCCGGTCCTGCCCTTTTGACATTGAATGGGGACAAATGTTTACATAAAATTGTATGATTTCCACCCCTTTCCATGTCTCCAACAAATTATTGCAAACTAAGAATGCAAATAATTCATCAGTCTTTTACAATCGTCAAATTTCCTAATTTTAAATAATATTTTATGTGTTTGTATACATTGTAGAAGGAGCCCCAGTGGCAAAGTGTATTAAAGCACTGAGCTGCTGAACTTGCAGACCGAAAGGTCCCAGGTTCAAATTCTGGGAGTGGAGTGAGCGCCCGCTGTTAGCTCCAGCTTCTGCCAACCTAGCAGTTCGAAAACATGCCAATGTGAGTAGATCAATAGGTACCGCTCCAGCGGGAAGGTAACAGCGCTCCATGCAGTTATGCCAATGGCCACATGACCTTGGAGGTGTCTACGGACAACGCCGGCTCTTCAGCTTAGAAATGGAGATGAGCACCAACTCCCAGAGTCACACATGATGGACTTATCGTCAGGGGAAACCTTTACCTTTATACATTGTAGGATTCCGGTATTTTATGGAGATGGGTGGGATAAAGTAGGTGGAAAGGATCCCTCTTGGTTGTATGTCCAATCTTGAACTATTGATTATGTCTACCTATAAGGCGGATCTCTACATTCTGTCCCTGAACAGCTTATAGAAACCTTATTCTTCTGCCTTGTATTCCAAACCTAGGGGAAAATCCTTCTTGTGAACTATATTTCCCTGAATCACCCCACCTACATGGACCAAATTGTGCTTATGGCTTTTTTCCTAACCCAGAGGTTTGCCATCTTTTTAATTTCCCACACCATGCTGTCATGCCATCATAGTGATGCCTTAGTCCCACTTTTGCTTCAGCCTTATCACATAATGGCATTGTTCTCCAGGCATTATTGCATAGGGTCATTGAAATTGTGTTTTCCTTTTCTTTACTGGTTGCATTTCTTCCTGTGCACTAGCTGTCCAAAACACACAATGTCCAATTTTTGTGTATTTATCATACTTTGAGACCACTGCGGCAAGGCTTGATTTTCTCTTTTTTTCCCCCAGTGGACATGAACTTTCTTCTCATGATATCAGGAGGTGCTGTTGGGGGCCTCCTCTTCCTTACCTTGATGGGGATTGTGGTCTACAAGATGGTGACCAGCAGGTGAGAAGACCAAAAGATCAATTCCATGCAGCCATATCAGTTTTATGTAGATGCTGGCTTTGATCGACATTGCTAAACCCAAAACAGAATTAAAATCTATTTTTCATTCCTATCCCATTCTTCAAAAATTAACTCTTTGGGAAGCTTTGTTCATGACACTTTGAGAGCCGGTCTAGAGTATTTCTTCTTATGCAAAGGATTGCTGTCAATGGTGCTGATTTTTTCTCTGAGTAATTGCCAATTTATTCTCTGCATCCCACCACAGTGGATATAGCAGCACTTATTTTATCTCCCCTTATTTTAATTCTAGGGAAAAGGAAGAAAAGCAAGAAGAAGAGGAGGAGGAAGAAGAAGATCCGGCACTATTTGTCACGGATGGAGCTCTGGAACAGAAGACATCTGCAAAAAAAGAGAAACCTGTCAAAAAAGAGAAACCATCCAAATCCAAGAAGGAAGAGCAACTCAACATGTACAGTAAGACCCAAAAAGGAGGGAATTCTGCTGGTGACAAGGTAAGAGGCAACCCTCAAGGTCTGTGGTTTCACTAGGGCTGCTTTCCCCAGTTTATTTAGACCAAGACCTCAGTAGTATCATCATCATCATCATCATCATCATCATCATTAAACTCTTGTGCTGGCAGGACTGCTGACCTGTTGGGGGTTCAAATTTGGGGAGGGTGGGTGAGCTCCCTCTATCAGCTCCAGCTTCCCACGTGGCGATATGAGAGAAGCCTCCCAAAAGGATGGTAAAACATCAAACATCTGGGCTTCCCCTGGGCAAGGTCCTTGCAGATAGCCAATTTTCTCCTGACATGAAAAAATATTATTATTATTATTATTATTATTATTATTATTATTATTATTATTTATTGACACAAAGACATAGTATCACACAGCAAATGAGATATATATGCTAGATTTCGTATCACAAAAGCCAAAAACTTCCCAAGCATTTAGGACTGTTTATTATTATTATTTTATTATGACACAGCAAACAAGATAGACATTCTGGATTTCGTATCACAAAACCACAAGTCGAACACTTCCCAAGTGTCTAGGACTGTGTGATGTATTTTCGGATGATGCGCGCAGATCCCAGCAGGGTGGCCTTTTGCAGTTGGCAGATTGTAATTTTGTCAATGTCTATTGTTTCCAAATGCCGGCTGAGATCTTTTGGCACGGCACCCAATGTGCCGATCACCACCGGGACCACCTGCACTGGTTTCTGCTATAGTCTTTGAAGTTCAATCTTGAGGTCCTGATAGCGGCTGAGTTTTTCCTGTTGTTTTTCGTCAATGCGACTGTCACCTGGGATGGCAACATCAATGATCCAAACCTTTTTTTTCCCCACAACTATGATGTCTGGTGTGTTGTGTTCCAGAACTTTGTCAGTCTGGATTCGGAAGTCCCACAATATCTTTGCGTGTTCATTTTCCAATACTTTTGCAGGTTTGTGATCCCACCAGTTCTTCTCTGCTGGGAGGTGGAACTTGAGGCTTATTATTATTATTATTATTATTGTTATTATTATTATTATTATTAAGTTATTGTTAATACCATATTGTTTTTGTTGACCCTACTTTTTCCACTTACAGAAAAAGTAGAGCTAGTCTACTGTTTTTCTTTGAAATACGGCAAATATTCAAAAACCTTTAACCTACTGATGCCTCAAAATGATTTCATTGGGATCTATTTTCATTTTAAAATTTACCAGTAACTGCTGCATTTTCCACCCTCGGGTTATATTCAAGTCAATAGGTTTCCCCAGTTTTTTTTTGTGGTAAAATTAGGTGCCTCGGCTTATATTAGGGTCGGCTTATACTAGAGTATATACAGTAATATACTTTATTTATATTCCACACTATCTCCTGAAGGGGACTCAGAGCGGATTACAGGTGCATATATGGAAAATGTTTAATGCCATTATACAATTGACAAAGACAGACAGTACATAAACAGAGGCAAGGCTTCTTGCTTTTCATCTCCGGCATCCGGGTGTGCTCGACTCAGCCATGGGAAGGTGCTGTTGTTTTATTTTCCACACTAAGGATCCTGTCGTCCGTGGATGCCTTTCCTTGTTGGATTTTTGCCAGCATGTTTTTCAGGGTGCCGTTTACTTCCCTGCCAAAGCGGTACTTATTTATCTACTTACATTTTTGTAAATAAATAAATACTTCCAACTGGAATACTGGGCTCTAGCACCCAAACCACTACATGTAATGAAGGCTATTTAAGTCTACTTGCTTACAAATCTGTCTTTTTTTTTTTCTCCCTGGCTCTCCCAATTTTTTAGGACCCAAGCACAGAAGCCTACGAGACCATGGAAATAATAGAGGATTATGAGAATTTATCAACGGGGGCGTCTGGAGGACTTTATGGGAACCTGAGCAATTGGCAAACCACCTCTGGCCCTGATCAGATCTACTCTAACGTGTGATCCAAGAAGGGAATGGACCAAAGAGTGTGTCTGAATCTCTTTCTATTTAACAAGTGCTTGTATAACTAGAATTAAAACTAGCTAGAGCAACAAGTGCAATCGGGCAGGAGAGATGGAGAAGTGTGGCGTCACATTAGGATACCTAAATAAATAAGCCTTTGGGGTTTCCACAGCCTAAAGGGTTAACTCACGGGATGCTCTAGGGGAGCATCATTAGAATAAAACCTTGGAATGCCCTGCTGCAGGAAGCAGTATTAATGTTAACTCCTGTCCGAGAGGGGATATTTCATGGGTGTAGTTTCCAAAGTATTGAAAGAAGATCTCTTGGCATTACCTCCTAAGACTCTTTCCTTCTGAGGATATATTATTGATCCTTACCCGCAAGGATGTATTATTTGCAAAGGGATAGTTAAAACGATGGTTGCCTTCCAGGACTGCCTGCGGAGGGAGATGCGGATGTGCTGTTTGAATCCCTTTCTTCTTTTGTACAACCAAACTCTTTCCTGCTGTGCCGAGCCCATTGTGTCAGTGGATTTTTTTTTTCTGTCAGACTTTCAAAGTATATGTCTATTTTTGTACTTTCAACACATCTTCCTGCTTGTATTACTGTGGTTATTTTGGATTCTGGATAACGATGGGGAGCATCGCACTGAGATATCTCTGGAATTTACTGACTTTAGGTAAACACTACATATACTTTCCTAACTAGATTCTTCCGTCTTGAATGGCTGCATAAGCTCCAGCAATCTAGCAGGTGCCAGGGCTATAGAAGTCTAGGATTTGTAGGGGGTTTTTTTGCCATCTCAGGAGTGACTTGAGAAACTTCAAGTCGCTTCTGGTATGAAAGAATTAGCCATCTCCAAGGACGTTGCCAGGGGACGCCCAGATGTTTGATATTTTATCATCCTAGGGGAGGCTTCTCTCATGTCCCTGCATGGGAAGCTAGAGCTAACAGATGGGAGCTTACCCCCACTTTCTGGATTCGAACCACTGACCTTTCAGTCAGCAGTCCTGCCGGCACAAGGGTTTAACCCAGGGGTCCTCAAACTTTTAAAGCAGAGGGCCGGTCCACAATCCTTCAGACTGTGGAGGGGCAGAATTATCATTTGGAAAAAAAACGAACAAATTCCTATGCATACTGCACATGTCTTATTTGTAATGCAAAACAACAACAACAATGAAAGAACAATACAATATTTAAAAATGAAAACAATTGTAACCAACATAAACCTATCAGGATTTCAATGGGAAGTGTGGGCCTGCTACTGGCCAATGAGATAGTCAAGTGAATTAGGATTGTTGTTGTTGTGTCCCTTCAAGTCATTTCAGACTTTGGGCGAGCCTAAGTCTAAAATTATTTATTTATTCATTTACTACATTTATTTATTACATTTATATCCCACCCTTCTCACCCTGAAGGGGACTCAGAGCAGCTGTATGTACATACAATATATTATATTATTAGCATAGCACAATATTAGCATTATATATTACTATATTGAACTATTCCACTATACTGTAATATTATATGTAATATATATCATATAATTAATATTATTATATGGTATTATTAGTATTATATTGTATAACATTATATTATTATAATACTATATGTATATACAATATATTATATTATTTAAAATGATATAAAAATATTATATTATAAAACTGAGGGCGGGGGCCAGGTAAATGACCTTGGAGAGCCTCATCCGGCCCCCGGGCCTTAGTTTGGGGACCCCTGGTTTAACCCATTGTGCCACCAGGAGCTCCATTATATCATGTTATATTACATTATATTTATTTTATTATTGTATTATATTATATTATATTATATTATATTATATTATATTATATTTGTATTGCCCTCCCCCTCCACTGCACCATCACCCGCCTCCAATGGGAATATGCCTGCAACATACACACAGAGTGATATTATCCTTAAACGCTATTATTATTATTATTATTATTATTATTATTATTATTATTATTATTATTATACAGTATGACACAGCAAACGAGAGATATATGCTGGATTTCTTATCACAAAATCACAAGTCGAACACTTCCCAAGTGTTTAGGACTGTGTGAAGTATTTTCGGATGATGCGTGCAGATCCCAGTAAGGTGGCCTTTTGCAATTACTATTATTATTGTTGTTGTTGTTGTTGTTGTTGTTGTTGTTGTTGTTGTTGTTGGCTCAACATAGTCTAACACAGCAAACAAGATAGATATGCTGGATTTCATATCACAAAATCACAAGTCGAACATTTCCCAAGTGTCTAGGACTGTGTGATGTATTTTCGGATGATGCAAGCAGATCCCAGTAGGGTGGCCTTTTGCAGTTGGCAAATCGTAATTTTGTCAATGTCTATTGTTTCCAAATGCCAGCTGAGATCTTTTGGCACGGCACCCAATGTGCCCATCACCACCGGGACCACCTGTACTGGTTTCAAGTAGAGTCTTTGCAGTTCAGTCTTGAGGTCCTGATCGCGGCTGAATTTTTCCTGTTGTTTTTCGTCAATGCGACTGTCACCAGGGATGGCAACATCTATTTATTAATAATAATAATAATAATAATAATAATAATAATAATAATAATAATAATAATAATAATATTGCTGCTGCTGCTACCTTGGGTACCTGGCAGTGCCAGGGTTATTTGAAAAAGACATGGTTTGTTTTGGGGTGTTAGGTAATATAATATCATTTAGTTAATTAGTAACACTATTCTCTGGTTGAGAATTCTAAATGCCCTTGTAAACTGCAAATCCCAGGGTTCCGTAAAATGCAGTCATGACAATTAAGATGGGATCCTAATGCTATAACAAAATAGTGGGAAAGGGCAATTCCTATAATCAGCCTTGGCCATTGGTGACACGTAGCTGGAGTATTGGTTCATCGGATCTTGAAAGCCACATAGGTACTCTAATGAGGCTCTTATAGTTAAAACTATAATTGAATATGCAAATTAATGATCCTAGAGACCTTTAGTTGACAGTCTATTGAACTGAATAGGTCAATCATAGTGCTTTAACTATGTGGCATGCAGCTGCAGTGGCACATTGGATTAAACGCTTGTGCCGGCTGAACTGCTGACCTACAGGTTGGCGGATCGAATCCGCAAGATGTGGTGAGCTCCCGTCTGTGAGCTCTAGTTGCAAGGACATGAGAGAAGCCTCCCAGCAGGATTTACAGTAGAGTCTCACTTATCCAACACTCGCTTATCCAACGTTCTGGATTATCCAACGCATTTTTGTAGTCGATGTTTTCAATATATCGTGATATTTTGGTGCTAAATTCATAAATACAGTAATTATTACATAGCATTACTGCATATTGAACTACTTTTTCTGCCAAATGTGTTGTCTAACCTGATGTTTTGGTGCTTCATTTGTAAAATCATAACCTAATTGGATGTTTAATAGGCTTTTCCTTAATGCCTCCTTATTATCCAACATATTTGCTTATCCAACATTCTGCCGGCCCGTTTATGTTGGATAAGTGAGACTCTACTGTATTTATTTATTTATTTACAGTATTTATATTCTGCCCTTCTCACCCCGAAGGGGACTCAGGGTGGATCACATTACACATATAAGGCAAACATTCAATGCCTTAACATAGAACAAAGACAGAGACAAACGCAGGCTCCGAGCTGGCCTCGAACTCATGACCTCTTGGTCAGAGTGATTTGTTGCAGCTGGCTGCAGCTGGCTGCTCACCAGCCTGTGCCACAGCCTGGGCCTGTGGTATGGTAACACATCTGGGCATCCAGTGTGCAACATCTCTGTAGATGGCCAATTCTCTCACACCAGAAGCAACTTGCAGTTTCTCATGGAAAAAACAACTATGTGGCATGAAATGTGCCCTAGGATTAGAATCTTTCCTAGGAAGTTGGGGCAAGAAAGAATCACGACTATTTACCAATGAGGTAAAAACACTTTTAATTCCGAGTAACAAAGAAACAATGTACACAGCAAACAAATGCATCAAAAAGAATGTCAAATTAATAAATACAGAAGATGTGTCAGGGGAAGGGAGCAAGAGCAAGGATGTTGAGGTTGGTGTGTGTGTGTGTGTGATGGAACAATAGGGAGCAACAGTCAACCGTGGAGGTTTTGGGCCACTTCATGTCCGGCAGCAAAAGCTACAGCCCTTGTTCTTGCAGCAGTTGCAGCAGTAAGTGCAGATGGAGATGTGGGAGTTGTGGCGCTTCAGTCTCCGTAACAAACCCTGTGGTGGGAAACAAAGAGGAAAATGCTATTAATTGTAATTCTACTCTCCTCCAAATAAGAGAGTTTGCATGGTGCAGTGGTTTGGTTGTTGGACGCTGGAGACCAAAGTTGGAAGCCTTGCTTGGCTATGGAGACCTTGAGAAGGTCACACTCTTCGACACAGCCATATAACCCAGAATATCAAGGCAGACAATCCACAATATCTGCTTTGAACTGAGTTATCTGAGTCCACACTGCCATATAATCTACATCAATGTGGATTTTATGCAGCTGTGTGGAAGGGGCCTCAGACTCGGGAAGGGAATAGAAATCCCATGATAGGATCACTTTAAATAAAGGTAAAGGTTTCCCCTGACGTTAAGTCCAGTCATGTCTGACTCTGGGGGTTGGTGCTCATCTCCATTTCTAAGCCGAAGAGCCGGCGTTGTTCATAGACACCTCCAAGGTCATGTGGCCAGCATGACTGCATGGAGCACCATTACCTTCCCGCCGGAGCGGTACCTATTGATCTACTCACATTGGCATGCTTTCGAACTGCTAGGTTGGCAGAAGCTGGGGCTAACAGCGGGCGCTCATTCCTCTCCCAGGATTTGAACCTGGGACTTTTTGGTCCACAAGTTCAGCAGCTTAGCGCTTTAACACACTGTGCCATCAGGCGCCCCAGGATCACTTTAGGGTCTCCATAAGAAAGGACCTGAAGGCACATGATAATCCAGATTATCAGAGGATGGTAACACATCCGGGTAACATCTCTGTAGCCGGCCAATTCTCTCACACCAGAAGCGATGTTCTCAAGTTGCTTCTGACACGATAAAAAAATCTGTTTGGAACTGGATTATATAAATCTACACTGCCATAAAATCCAGCTCAAAGCAGATAATTTGTATTTTATATGACAGTGTAGAAGGGGCCTCAGATACTGTCAAAACAGGGTGTACCACTAAATAACAATAATCCTTTTGCCCCAGAATTATATCTTGCTTCTTCCCAGTCTTTGCTTCTTCTACATAGCTGTATAAAATCCAAATTATCTGCCTTGAACTGGATTATCTGGCAGTGTAGATTTAGATAATCCAGTTTAAAGAAGATTATGTGGATTACAGTAGAGTCTCACTTATCCAACATAAACGGGCCGGCAGAAGGTTGGATAAGTGGATATGTTGGATAATAAGGAGGGATTAAGGAAACACCTATTAGACATCAAATTAGCTTATGATTCTACAAATTAAACACCAAAACATCATGTTATACAACAAATTTGACAGAAAAAGTAATAATAATAATAATAATAATAATAATAATAATAATAATAATAATAATAATAAAAAAACTTTATTCATATACCGCCCTATCTCCCGGATGGGACTTAGGGCGGTTTACAGTCATAAAAGCAACACAAACATTACATAACAACATAATACACATTATTAAACAAAGTAAAATAGTACAATTATAACAATAAATAAAGTAGTTCAATACGCAGTAGTGCTATGTAGTAATTACTGTATTTACAAATTTAGCACCAAAATATCACGATATATTGAAAACATTGACTACAAAAATGTGTTGGATAATCCAGAATGTTGGATAAGTGAAGCTTGGACAAGTGAGACTCTACTGTATCTGCTTTGATATCCTGGATCATACTGCAATACTCATAGACCCCTTCTACACTGTCATATAAAATCCAGGTTATTTTCTTTGAACTGGATTATATGCCAGTGTAGACTCACATAATCCAGTTCAAATCAGATAATCTGGATTATATGGCAGTGTAGAAGGGGCCTCAGTGTTGCCAGGTTTTGAAAGCAACAAAAGGCAGTCAAAGTACATGACATGCAGTGCTGACAAACTATAAAGCAGCTATTACATACTATTGAATAGAAAACTTGATTTTAATTCTTGTCTGCAGTTCTGGCACACTCATTTCTCTCTTTATGAAGGGCCTCCCACCTCAAAAATACTTGATTTTTATCATCTTGTTCAGTTTGTAAAAAATGAAAGACTTTCGAATTCTCAAATAGAGGGCATCCCTTATAATAAGGGACACTGGGCAAAACTATCAAAAGGCAGCATCTGAAAAAGCATAGCATCCAAAGGGTTGCACATTTGTCAATGCTGCTCTCTTGCGTTCAGGCTGGAGTAATACAAGCAAGGATTGGAATCCAGGTCTCACCTGCTGCAATCCAGAAGTTTCTGCCACTGGTTCTGCCAAGGTGGCTGTGTCTTTCTGGACATCTGACTGCAAAGAGAAATAAAGAAAGATGTCATTTTACTTAGGTGTTTTAAAAACAACAACACTAGAGTGTGGTGTATTTTCCAAACATTCACAAAAGAAAACATTTAAGTTCATGTTCTCCAAACTTGATAACAGTTTTCAACTCTGGTTCTTTTGCTACCTCTCGTCACGACATTTCTCTACGCAATCACTTTACATACTTTGTCTTTCAAATATTGTCTTATGAGGGACACTGAACAAAGGGTGGGCAAATATGATGGCTCTGGGGGGGGGGTCAATTTTCTGTCCTGGGATGCTTCAGAGGCCACATTGAAGTTTTGTTGGCAAGCAAAGTGACCGAGGAAATATAAACACAGCAAATGTGAAAGTTGTTGGAGTGAATAATTTTCAGCATCAACTGAAGGATGGCCTAGGGGATAAAAGCCTCATGATTTGAAGGTTGGGTTGCTGACCTGAAAGTTGCCAGGTTCGAATCCCACCTGGGGAGAGTGTGGATGAGCTCCCTCTTTCAGCACCAGCTCTATGCGGGGACATGAGAGAAGCCTCTCACAAGGATGGTAAAACATCAAAACATCCGGGCGTCCCCTGGGCAACGTCCTGCAGACGGCCAATTCTCTTATTCCAGAAGCAACTCCGGTTGCTCCTGACACTGAAAAAAAAAGCATCAACTGGAGGACCAAAGGGAAATTTTATTCAATGGGGCAGAATTCATATGGGGAGGAAATGTTCTCATTTTGTTCCCTGTAGCTACTGGACACAAAGGGCGAGATGGCGTGCCTTCTCCTGATTCCAAGTATAGAATAGGGCTGGCAGTTCCATTTAACTCCAGCCCTGGTGACGAGAGAGTGTCCTCCATTTCACCTGACAGCAGCAGGCTATTTGTAGGTCCAGAACATGCTCCATGGTTCTCTGACAGAGTGAGATATCTGTCTAGATACCCTAAAGGTTCAAGAAGCTGTCTGGCTTCAAAAGCTAAGCAAGGGTAGGCCTGTTTAGTGCTTGGAAATCCATGACCCGCTGAAGACACAAAGGCAAACTACCTCTGAAAATTCCTTGCTTAATTATCACTTACGAAATTTGCAAGGTTGCCATAAGTTGATACACACACAAAGAGCATGATTCTGCTCTGATTTTACAGAGAGAGATAGCTAAAATTGTTCCCATCTAGACTTGAATTTGTTGTGTTCTTATTTCCTTAGTCCCTTTCTTTGCCCCTTTCTTTGGGATACCTAAACTGTATCTCTAAGGATCCTCTGATGTTTTCAGTTACTACAATGCAGAAGCCTTAAGGAAAATGTCATTATTGGGAACAGAATTCATATTTAGAAGGGCTATGCCCTCATTTTGCTCCTGAGATTAGAACAGTGATTCCCAACCTTTGATCCATAGACCACAAGTGGTCTGCAAGAACAAAAATATGGTCTGTGGTCTCACCATTATTACACTGTTGCCTCGAAACCACGCAGCCATGAAAACGACTGATATCATGAACCCCGCTTACAGAGTTGAGGCAACAGGATGTTGGGAAGGTAGAGGCTGACTATCCATTTTTTTTTTCGTGTCAGGAGAAACCTGAGTTGCTTCTGGTGTGAGAGAATTGGCCGTCTGCAAGGACGTTGCCCAGGGGACGCCCAGATGTTTTGATGTTTTACCATCCTTGTGGGAGGCTTCTCTCATGTCCCTGCATGGAGCTGGAGCTGAAAGAGGGAGCTCATCCGCACTCTCCCCGGGTGGGATTTGAACCTGGCAGCCTTCAGGTCAGCAACCCAACCTTCAAGTCATGAGGCTTTATTTCATTGACTACCCATGAAAGATTATTACTACCACATCGGCTTTAGATTATTATACAGTAGATTCTCACTTATCCAACACTTGCTTATCCAATATTCTGGATTATCCAACGCATTTTTGGAGTCAGTGTTTTCAATATATCGTGATATTTTGGTGCTAAATTCATAAATACAGTAATTACTACATAGCATTACTGCGTATTGAACTACGTTTTCTGCCAAATTTGTTCTCTAACATGATGTTTTGGTGCTTCATTTGTAAAATCATAACCTAATTGGATGTTTAATAGGCTTTTCCTTAATGCCTCCTTATTATCCAACATATTTGCTTATCCAACATTCTGCCGGCCCGTTTATGTTGGATAAGTGAGACTCTACTGTATATGGTTTTCTGTGGGCAAGTTGATGGCAATTATTGGATGGCATATGTTCTGTATCAGAAATGAGAGCTGATGTGGTCTATCCAATGCAATTTTCTGAATCAGCTCCCAAATAACCAAACCAAATTTAAAGCTGACCAAAAACTGATTCATAACCCTTTTGGTACTAATGTTAGAGTGGTCCCAGGTCAAAGTGGTCCCTGTTCCAGTAGTCCTTGGTCAAGTGGTCTCTGGTCAAATAAAGGTTGGGAACCACTAGATTAGAAGGTGGTTCCATTCAATGCCATAAAGGCAAGGCAGACAAGGACTGGGAGATAATGCAAACCTCCTGAGTCACTTGCACATCCATGCACCCAATGCCATCATTGCAATGGTTGTTGGTCTATTTCTGGGCATAATTCAAAGTGCTATAAAGGCCTAGACAGCTCATGTCCATATCATTTGAAGGATCACATTCTCCCACATAAACATGTCCATATTTTGAAGTCCTACCCACATCACAGACACATCTGGTAGGAACCCAAGAGAGAGAACCTTCTCCGTGGCTGATCCCAGTCTCTGGAACTCCTTTCCCTGAGAGATTAGACTGGCCTCCTCCTGTTTACCTTTCCGCAAGGCAGTGAAGCCTTTTTGTTTCAACGGGCCCTTGAGCATGACTTGCCTTTGTGATTATATACTAGATATAGTCCTTTTCTTGTTTACTTAGTTGGTTTATATGTTTAAATAGTTTAATTACTTGTTAGCATTTGTATGTGTTTTGACTTTAACTATGTTTGCTTAAGTGTTGAAAGTTGCTTACATGCCAAAATGGGAAATTACATAACAACAATAGCAATTACTACAGGGTGTTGAAATAGGAATGACAAACCTGGATAAATGAGCCAATAATTTGAGTAAACAGACTGGCCAATCAGGTATTATAGCAACCCAAGGTAAAATGAGATGGAGGCACCAATCCATTTTTGGCAGCTGGACCAATGATAAAATGCACCAAATATCTGCATAATTTGTCACCGTTTACATTTGGGTTCAATTTCTATATGGGTTTTTTCTAAGGTCTAGATTAGAGTAGATCCATATAGTCAAGGGGATTTAGCTATGGGTTGACTCACCATTACACCAATTGATGTAATAGTTTGACCATTGAACTACAACTCTGGAAACCAGGGTTTAGTTCCCTATCGGTCATGGAAACCTACTGAGTGACCTTGATAAATCACAATGTCTAAGCCCCAGAAAGCCCTAAGATAGGGTTATTTTAGGTTCAACATAAGTCAGAAAGGACAAAGTTGGGACTAAATAAAAACATGCCAGCCTTTGAATTTTCCCCAGATCTTCCACTGCTGCTGGGGCTCATGAAAGGCAAGCTGCTAACCTTGGGAGATATTTCCTGCACTGCTTCCACCAAGAAGGCCCATGTGTCTGTTTCACTCCCTACTTTGCTCCAAATTTGCATTGACTCACTGCAAAAACGCACTTTCCCCAGTCTTCCCCCTCACGCCTAGCATTTTGATTTATTGATATTTCACAACTGCAACACACCGACAAATGCTAGCTATGGGCCACAAAAATATGGAACTAGGTGAATGGATGTCAAGACTTTAAAGCCAATTCACATCCAAAATATTCCCCCATCTCTACTCATTCCACTCCTAGGGATTTTTTTCCTTTCCTGGAGAATTGGGTCCTTTCACATCACACAGTTTCAGCACTATGATTCCACTCTTACAGCTACATCCTATGGAATCTGAGAAACTGCAAGTTTGCTGATGTACTAGATCAGGGGTCCCCAAACTAAGGCCCGGGGGCCAGATGCGGCCCATCAAAGCCGTTAATCCGGCCCCCACGGCACAAGAGCAGAAGCGGGTTGGGCTAAATGACCCAAGGGGTCTCTTCTTCTCTTACAACCATTATTATTATTATTATTATTATTATTATTATTATTATTATTATTATTATTATTATTTTATTATGACACAGCAAACAAGATAGATATGCTGGATTTCGTATCACAAAATCACAAGTCGAACACTTCCCAAGCGTTTAGGACTGTGTGATGTATTTTCGGATGATGCGCGCAGATCCCAGTCGGGTGGCCTTTTGCAGTTGGCAGATCGTAATTTTGTCAATGTCTATTGTTTCCAAATGCCAGCTGAGATCTTTTGGCACGGCGTACCAGTGTACCCATCACCACCGGGTAATAATAATAATAATAATAATAATAATAATAATAATAATAATAATAATAATAATAAAAATATTGAGGCTGGGAGGCCATCTGTCAGGGGTGCTTTGCTTGTGCTTTTGGTGCACAAAGGCAGAAGGGGGTTGGACTCAATGGCCCAAGGGGTTTCTTCCAACACTCTTCATTATTATTATTATTATTATTATTATTATTATTAACATTGAGGCTGGGAGGCCATCCGTCAGGGGTGTTTTGCTTTTGCTTTTGGTGCACAAAGGCAGAAGGAGGTTGGACTCAATGGCCCAAGGGGTCTCTTCCAATCCTCTTTATTATTATTATTATTATTATTATTATTATTATTTATTATTATTGCTCGGTGGCCAACTATAGTCCGGCCCTCAACGGTCCAAAGGATCATGAACTGGCCCCCTGTTTAAAAAGTTTGGGGACCCCTGTACTAGAGCTTTCTGGTTGAGAATTTGAAATAGGTAAAAAGGTAAAGGTTTTCCTCTGACATTAAGTCCAGTCGTGTCCACCTCTGGGGGTTGGTGCTCATCTCCATTTCTAAGCCGAAGAGCCGGCATTGTCCGTAGACACTTCCAAGGTCATGTGGCCAGCATGACTGCATGGAGCACCGTTACCTTCCCACCAGAGCGGTACCTATTGATCTACTCACATTTGCATGTTTTAGAACTGATAGGTTGGAAGAAACTGGGGCTAACAGCAGGCACTCACTCCGCTCCCCAGATTCAAACCTGTGACCTTTTGGTCCGCAAGTTCAGCAGCTCAGCGCTTTAACACGCTGCACCACCAGGGGGCTCACTTTAAATTGCCAATCCCAGGATTCCATATTAGAACCTTGGAAGCTAAAATAGAATAATCGCACTACAATTATGCAGTGTGGACAGGCCCTTGAAAGAACAAAGGAGTTCAGCAAGTACCCTCAAATGTGACAACTCAGGCAACATTCAAGCTTATTAAGGAATATGAATATGTTTTACCTGAAATGTGAAGGCATGGAGATTTTGGACGGCGGCACAGAGAAGAATGAAGACAACGCAGAGCAGGTGCAGTTTCATCTTTCTTTCTTGGAATAGGAACAATTCCTTTTCCTTAAGATTGCTTTCTTTCCCTTTTTTCTCTGTCTTTCTCTTGGAGAGGTAAAGGTAGAATTCTATGTGAATGAACAAGGGAAAGGCCTTTATAGACCGAAGAAGTCCTCCCCGAGTTCGAATTGGCCAATCAGCCGTGTTACTACGAGAAACACATTTGGAAAGAGATAAGCCCTGAGCAAACAGGTCAATAGGTTTATCGTGTTTGATCAAAAACTCATAATCCACAGAGACAGAAAATGGGCCAAATTTCCCAACTGATGTAACTTGAGGTTGCGTGGCGACACTTCCCATCCTCATTTATGCCTGCGTAGTGCGTAAGGGAGAGAAATCCATGTTTTTAGTCTTAGGCTGAGGTTAGGGTTAATACACTTCAGTACGCAACACTTTTTTTCCAATGTTTTACAACCCTTTCATCCTTCCAGGGGTTTTCCCCTAACTGTTGTGGAAGATTTACTGTAACTTACGAATCAGAAACACCCCCAAAAAGCATAACTGCAAAAAGAGAGAAACAATGTTGGTAAAGTTAAAATTCCCACACATTTTGCAACACCGTTTCCTGCCTGTAAGCAGAAGTTTCACAAATTTGGAGAGAAATCTGGATACACCTGATCGCAAAGAGAGAGAGAAAAGCAACGTTCCTGGGAAATGGTCAAAAAGATAGTCACATTCTAGAGCTTGGCAAGTGATTTGCGATTAAACAGATCAAGAGATGGATTTGGAGCTAAAGTTGGAAAAAATATATTTGGGAGCTACCATTCTCACATTCCTTTTGCAACCTTTGACTTGTAGGATACAAGAAATTTTCGTTTAATCTGATCATTGTTGAAGAACTGGGGTGAACTTGCAGTAGTTGCTGGATTTGACACAGCAAAACAATGAATGTTTATTATTTATTTATTTATTTATTTATTTATTATTTCCAATATTTCTATCCTGCCCTTCTCACCCGAAGGGACTCAGGGCGGCGTACAATTGGCAACAATTCGATGCCGACACATCATTAAAAACAACAACATATAAAAATGTATTAAAATGTGGATCTATTTGGATACCTTGACTTCTTGTGTTGTCGAAGGCTTTCATGGCCGGAAACACTGGGTGGCTGTGTGTTTTCCGGGTTGTGTGGCCATATTCCAGAAGCATTCTCTCCTGACGCTTCACCCACATCTATGGCAGGCATCCTCAGAGGCTGTGAGGTCTGTTGGAGGCAAGTGTGAATGTGGCAGTTGGTCGGCTTGATTAGCATTGAATAGCCTTGCAGCCATGAAAATGACAGACAAGAGTACTTTCTCCCACCCTGGATTTTCCACATATATATAAATGCACTTGCCTAGTTTCCAACACACTTCACAACCTCTGAGGATGCCTGCCATAAATGTGGGCAAACGTCAGGAGAGAATGCTTCTTGAACATGGCCATACAGCCCAGAAAACTCACAGCAACCCAATTGAATTCTTGATTGGAACACATATTTTTGTCTGCTTTTTAAAATATCTTTGGCCCATGCAAAGGACTGGCTCTTACTTTAGTCCCACTGAAATCTCTGTGACTAAAATTAAACATAAATACCTGAGGTTCCACGGTTTTCCGTTAATCTGTTGTAACATGACTATGGGTTTGAAACCACTTTAGCTGCCATAGCTCAGTGCTGTGGATTCCTGGGATTTGTAGTTTGGTGAGGTTTTAGCACTCTTGAGCAGAGAGGTCTGAAGACTTTATAAAATTACTAGCTGTGCCCGGCCACGCGTTGCTGTGGCAAAGTGGTGGTGGTATTGGGTAAAAATTGTTGTGTAATTTTTATTTGATGTTATTGGTATTTTTTAATTAATTTTATTGTAAGTTATCTTTTTATTATATTTTATTATTTTCTTGTATTATTTTTAGTTATTTTCTGTTATTATAGTATTTTATTGTATTAATCTTTTAGAGTTTTTAATTTTTTTAGTGTTTTTTATTATTTTTTATTGGGTTGCTAGGAGACCAAATTGGAGGAGCTTAGCCTTCTAACTGGCAGCAATTGGATAAAAGCAATTATTCCTCTCCCTCTAATTAGGACTTTATTTTTCTTTTCTTTTTGTTGTATCAACCTAGAGGCGTGGATGATGGGTTGTGTTGTCAAATTTCAAGGTCGGGGGGCCTGTAGTTTTGTTGTTTTGTCGGTCGGCGTGATGCCATCACTCTTTTATATATATAGATAACTCCCCTATGTCCATAGCATTAAACCATGGCAGTTAAAGTGGTATCAAATAACATTAATTTTACAATGAAGATAAACTTTTACATATGGTGGTTTAACTCCTAATAAATGTGCTACAAGTTTGTTTCATTTCAAGAGCATACATATACTTATTTACTCTCTTTTTGAATTAGCAATTATTTTTCTGTGAGCCATAAAGCAATTTGCAATAAAGCATTGAAGGGAGGAATGTGATCTTTTTTTCTTCTTCTTACTTTTCTTCTTTCCCTTCTTTTCTTTTTTGCCTAAACCTTTTAGGTCACGTAAGTAGGAAGCTGAAGCCTAGCCGTATCAGTAGAGGCTTTCACTTTTATTGTTTGCCTTTTAGGAATACGTAAACTTGGTTTAAATATTCAGCTTGGTTATAGGACCTAAGGGAACTTGTAAGCACAGTTCTGAAATGAACAGCATTTAGAATTTCCCGTTCATGAGGCTGGGTTTCTAAAATAAGAATTTAATTTAGTTCATGAATTTAGCCAGGCTTTGAAGCTGCAAGGCTATTTAATGCTAATCAAGATGGCCAATTGCAACATTCACACTTGCCTCAAACAAACAACAGTTCTTTCTCCCACCCTGGATATTCCACATATAAACCCTACTTAGCCTAGTTTCCAACAGACCTCACAACCTCTTCATATGCCTGTCATAGATGTGGGCAAAACATCAGAAGAAAATGCTTCTGGAGCATGGCCATACAGTCCAGAAAACTCATAGCAATTCAGTGATTCCAGCCATGAAAGCCTTTGACAATATATCCATATGCTGAATTGTTGTGACATTAGTTTCCTAATAAGAAAAGAAAAACAAATATGCACGCCCTCCATATTCCTGATGGTTTTATATCTGATGTTTAAACAAAGTTTAAAATAATAAGAAAATTGTTGGTACATATGTACAGCAGCTACATCTCCATAATGAACAAGGAAGGCAACTAAAACACACATACAAACAAAATGTAAAGTAAGAATTGGCTGCAACAAGTAGAATAACTCTTGCCTTTGTTTTAGTAAAACAAGTAGAATTATTTCTTCAATAATTTAATGTCTTAACGCTGAATACAAAACTTCTACATTACCATTATTTAAGGAGACTTCGTGTATCAAAATAAAAGGATTACCAGATAGTACATATTATCAAATAGTATTTAATTTAATTGCCTTCTTTTCTTGAATTTAAAACAAATACTATCTTCCAATTTCCCTGGATAACTGAAATATAGATAATTTGATTTCTCACCTTACATATATTAGGAATTTTGCTGCTTTTTATAATGTAAGAAATATTTTAACCAGAGCTACTCTTCGGCATCTTTTTATCTTATTTTTCGACGTTGAACACGGTGACAAGATCTGTTGACTTTCTTCCCGTGTCCAAAGTATCAGTACCGCTGAGAACGAGTCTCGTTTTGATCTCCATAACGCTGAAATGTTGTACAACAGGAACAAATGTTAAACATACACAATAGTCCTGTCTCCGGAGAAAACAGGATTAAAAGAATAGATACAGCAGTTATCTATTTTAGGTGGCATATCTCCAAATCACCCAGTTTTAAGATCAACAAAGAATATTGTTTTTTCCTAAAACCTATTTATAAATTTAAGCAACAGAATAGATATAACACACGTTTCTTCTTAACTGCTTTCTTTGTTTTATAGCACAACCCTTAGATTTTGGAAATAATGTTCTAAAGTAATTTGGTTGATTTCTGGAAGATATTTTTGGAAGTAAGCAAAGCATAAAAAATTCCCTTATTGGATAGAGTAAATGATTTGCAGCAGTATTACGGTCACAGCATATAAGAAGCAGTATTTATGAATCTTGAACTGTGTTTAGTTATATGGTGCTAATTTTCAAATACAAAATTGTTTTAGGTATATTTATATGTCTTTTGCATTAGGAACTACTTGGTGGGTCTATAATTTATATATAAAGTTATAAACATATAATCTAGTTTTTTTAAAGTTTGTAAGCCTATTAGCACATGCTTCAGGTTACCATGATCTTGCAATTATCTCCATATTCATATATGTTCCTTGTGCTTCAGTGCATACCTTGTTCTTTCTGAAAGATTGTAATCTAGACAATATCATTCCTAACAGATTATTCACTTGAACTGACATATATAGCAAAAATGCTCACAAAGATAAATGAAGAAGCATAATATGCTTCTTTTCATAAATTTATGCGAATTATATTTTAATTTAGAACACATTCTATCTATTGTTTTTTACATGCAACTATTGTTGCATTTTTACTGATCTTAACCAGGGGGATTTTGTGATGTTTATGTTGGTTGTTATTGCTTTTGTGATATTGTCTTTGCAATTTTTGTATTTTGCACGTTTGTACCTTTGAGTGTTTTGTGAGCCACCTCAAGTCTCTTTGGGAGATGGTGACGGAATATAGATAAAGATCATCATCATCATCATCACCATCATATTGGACAACAAAAATTCTGATCAGAACAATTTTAGAAAGTCTAAATAATCCAGTTGTTTTGATTTACCTTTTCACCATTTACTTTAATAGAAATTTTGATTAACCAGGACTCAATGTAATGATTTGAGATCTCTGAGGATGTTTATTTTTTTAAAGTCAGACCTGAATAACTTACTTTTTAGTTTGAACTAAAACTCAGAGCAGATACATTGCCCTACAGATACAGCAGCCACCAGCAGCTGCTTTGTGTATTAAAATCTCGTTTGCAGAATTCAGTGGAACTGTGAGCCCAGCACATGGCCGTTTGAAAAACGAACGAGAAATCTGAATTAGGCTATGGGGATTTCAAATCCTCCAATCAAAATGTAGCCATAATAATTGTATTTATTTATCGGGTCAGAAGCAATTTGAGAATACAGATATAATGTATAAAAAACCACAAAGTTAAAAAATGTGTGTCCAGGAGGGAGTATCTGGTATCAGTCATGGATTGAGGTTCTGGGTTTTAGCCTACTACTTTTGGACTCTTGCTTGCTGAAGTGTTCCTGTGATTATCTCTGTAGATCTTAGAAAGCTATTTCTTGATTTCTTTACATTGTAAAAAATACTCCATTGCCATAAATCAAAACTTTTCTTCCACATAAATTGAAATTACTGCATCTTGCATTACGATCACACTGGGAAATAAAAGGATCAACTTACCCAAATCTAATCAACACTGACACACACACGGATCTGCTTTTAAATTGACTTTTAAAATTAAGGTAATTTTATATGTGATTCCACAGAGTAGAATAGGTTGTGCTCTGTATCTCTGAATGATTGGGTCTTGTCTCCTTTCAGCCATCATAGAATCATAGAATAGTAGAGTTGGAAGAGACCTCATGGGCCATCCAGTCCAACCCCCTGCCAAGAAGCAGGAAATCGCATTCAAAGCACCCCCGACAGATGGCCATTCAGCCTCTGTTTAAAAGCTTCCAAAGAAGGAGCCTCCACCACAGCCCGGGGGAGAGAGTTCCACTGTCGAACAGCCCTCACTGTGAGGAAGTTCTTCCTGATGTTCAGGTGGAATCTCCTTTCCTGTAGTTTGAAGCCATTGTTCCGTGTCCTAGTCTGCAGGGCAGCAGAAAACAAGCTTGCTCCCTCCTCCCTATGACTTCCCCTCACATATTTGTACATGGCTATCATGTCTCCTCTCAGCCTTCTCTTCTGCAGGCTAAACATGCCCAGCTCTTTAAGCCGCTCCTCATAGGGCTTGTTCTCCAGACCTTTGATCATTTTAGTCGCCCTCCTCTGGACACATTCCAGCTTGTCAACATCTCCCTTCAACTGCGGTGCCCAGAATTGGACACAGTGTGATTCCAGGTGTGGTCTGACCAAGGCAGAATAGAGGGGGAGCAGGACTTCCCTGGATCTAGACGTTATTCCCCTATTGATGCAGGACAGAATCCCATTGGCTTTTTTAGCAGCCACATCACATTGTTGGTTCATGTTTAACTTGTTCCCCACGAGGACTCCAAGATCTTTTTCACACTACTGCTGTCTAGCCAGGCGTCCCCCATTCTGTATCTTTGCATTCCATTTTTTCTGCCGAAATGAAGTATCTTGCATTTGTCCCTGTTGAACTTCATTTTGTTAGTTTCGGCCTATCTCTCTAGTCTGTCAAGATCATTTTGAATTCTGCTCCTGTCTTCTGGAGTGTTAGCTATCCCTCCCAGTTTGGTGTCGTCTGCAAACTTGATGATCGTGCCTTCTAACCCTTCCTTTAAGTTGTTAATAAAGATGTTAAAGAGAACCGGGCCCAGAACGGAACCCTACGGCACTCCACTCGTGACCTCTTTCCAAGATGAAGACGACGCATTGGTGAGCGCCCTTTGGGTTCGTTTGCTTAGCCAATTACAGATCCACCTAACCGTAGTTTTGTCTAGCCCACATTTTACTAGTTTGTTTGCCAGAAGGTCGTGGGGGACTTTGTCAAAGGCCTTACTGAAATCCAGGTAGGCTACATCCACAGCATTCCCTGTATCGACCCAACTCGTAACTCTATCGAAAAAAGAGATCAGATTAGTCTGGCATGACTTGTTTTTGGTAAATCCGTGTTGACTATTAGCAATGACTGCATTTGTTTCTAAGTGTTTGCAGACCACTTCCTTAATGATCTTTTCCATCTAACTCCATCCCTTCTCCGGGACACCCTCATTCCATCATATTCTATTCCTTTTCCTTCCCAGTTTTCTTTTCCTTTTGCCCCAGAAATTAGACAATCTTTCGTGCCTCATTGCCTTCTTTTTGTCATTCAATCCAGATGTTATTTTCAAACAATTTTTGTCCTTTTGCTAACCTCAGAATGTCTCCAAAGCTTGCTTGAATGTGAATGTGGTGGAGGCCAAGTTTGGCTTCCTGGAGACCCATCTTGAAGCATACAGCTGCAGCTTGAAACAGTGGAGTCCAGACCTTGGGAAAGTTATTTTCAGAAATTACTGGCAGGTTGGGAGATTCTGGGAGTTGTAATCTGAGAGTCGCAAAATTTTCTTGAGTTCACTAATGGGCCATGCAATATGTGGGTGGGGGTTGGGTGTGTAGGTATGCATGTGTTACTGGAAACCCTCCTGTTAGCCTCAGTCCTCTGAGTTCAGTGACAGATAAACCATGAGGCTGCTACCGTGCCTGAACAGAGGGATACAATTCTCTTGGGAGATGTGTTTGCTCAGATCCCAGAGCAGATGATTTGTTTGCCCTTTTGCTGCTTTTGCTCATATCCCTGATGGGCTTTGGCCAGACTCCAGCCGAGCTGGCTCCTCTCGGTCGGCCAAGTACAGACCCAAAGGCGCCAGGCAGCACACCTTCCTTTCCCTGCCCTCTGCCCAGGACTGGTGGCCTTGGCAAGATCGGTTCCAAGAGGTCCTCTCTGCTAGCAAACAATAGGTGGGCTACAGTCAGAGATGCCTCAGAGGGGACAACAAAATGGAATTATGTTTAAAAGAAATGGCAACTGCTTTAGAACACCATTCCTGAAAATCCTGGGAGAAATCTGGGATTCTAATGTCATATGGACTCTGATCTTGGAAGCTAACCAGGGTGAGCTCTGTCTTTACTTGGATGAGAGAGTGCCGACATATAATCTATATTTTAGAGAACGGAATTGGCAAAACCATCTCTGTGTTAATGTGGGATTTGTGTATTGGCCAGGACATGGGGCTGTCAAACTCTGAATATTCCTTGCCTAAGAAAACCATGAGAAAATATTGGAGTCACCATAAGTGACTAGAAAACACAAATACACTAACACAGAGAGATACATCCCAAAGAAAAAGTTAGCACTCCAGAAGTTTTGGCCTTTAACTCCAACTTGACCTCAGACCAGGGAAGGAATTAAGAGAACTAGTTATCTCCCCCACAATATATACTAACATTGAATTCATTCACGAAATGCATTTGTTGTTGTGTGCCTACAAGTCATTTTTGACTTGACGATCCTAAGGTGACCCTATTGTGGAGGTTTTGTGGCAACATTTGTTAAGAGGAGTTTGCCACTGTCATTGAAACTGAGAAAGTACATGCCCAAGATCACCAAGATGGTTTCCATAGATGATTAAGGATTCAAACTCTGGTCTCCAGTCAAAATCCAACATTCAAACCATTAAACACAATCCTGATCCCTCTTTGACTGCCATGACAATATCCCAGGATTTGTAGTTTGAAGAGGTTCCAGAACTCTCTGGCTGAAAATTCTGAAAATCACCTCCCCAAACAAAGAATTTTAGCATTTTGTTGGACATGCCAAGATGACACTTAAAGTGGAAAAATAGTATGAAAAACGTATGGTGTGAAAGGGATTCTAGAGCCAGCATTATTTTTAAGAGAAGTAAAAACTGGCACTGTCTTTTCCCTGCACTACCTTTTCAGTTGTTTCTCTAAATAATGAATCTTAAAAGTAAACTAGCACCATTTTCTACTATCTCTCCCCCTCTCCCCCATTTCTGGACAAAACCATATGAGCCATTGCCAAAAAGAAACATTTGGATGTGAAAATGCTCATTGCAAAAGGCTCTGCATTCTCAGATTTAAGTGAAGCAGCTTGTATTCATGTTGGAATCAAAAGCTATTTTTGCTCTTGTGTTTAAATGGCAAAAATTAGATTGAATTAAAATACTGGTACATCATTCAACTGTTAACTGGGGACCAAAAAAATCAATAGCAAAACTCGCTGTCCTCTTGAGCATCTCTCCTCTCCTGAGACCTAGGCCTCAAGCTGTTTGCCAAAAGACAGGTCAAGGGACGCTGCTCTGTGATGCTCAAACACGGCAGAGAAGGTTGCAACATAACCCTCTTTGCCCTTTCCCTATGTCTCTCTCTTTCCCGCCTCTCTTCACGCCACCTCTCCTCCCAAAACTGGGACACAGATAGTGACAGCCAACATCACAGATTACGGATGGCGCCGGGCACAGCAACGGACAGGCGACAGGCAGGCTAGCCAAGCGCTTGCGAGTTCCGCCATTCCTCCGGGCAGCCTGTCCTACCGTGCCCTTTGCTGGGCGGAGGGGTGTCAGTGCCTTTGTTTTCAAAGAAGCTCAAGGACGGTGCTACTATATGCTGCAGAGGTGAGCATCCAGGGAGGAGGTGGTGCAAAAGAGGGCAGGGGAATGCAGAGGGATTGGAGGAGAATGAGTTTTCAATCAGTCCCAAAGGAAGCTCAAGGTGCATATTTTTATATATGCCCTGATTTTGGCAAGCAAAACACTTTCACAGAAGTGACCACAGAAAACACATTAAGAGTCTATACTAAGGCTAGCATACCTTCCAGCGGCCTCAGCTTCACTATTTTCATAGCTGTAAACTGAACTTGAAGTGCAAGTCATTTGAGCTCAAGAGAGGGCAGAAAGTTGCCCTTCCCAGTAAGCTCAGTCAAAAGGAAACTGCTGCCGCCTCTCATTTTATCTACGTTCTTCATCATTAGTCATTTTTGCCATCTTGGTCACATGTCCTAGCTGAAATGTTGGCGAGTATGGCTAAGGTGAGAACTGTGCCTATTTGGATCAGAATTTACCAACATGAGAGCAAATTTCTTCATAAATGGGAAAGAACCTGAAATTAAGAAAAGAAACGCAAAATAAGTGGGATCAATTTAGGAAAATGACTTTTCAGTGCTCATCTTTTCAGATATCCAGGTTTGGATTCCTATAAATTTAGCCACGAGAATCTGGGCAGTATGTTGGTTTGAGTACAGGACTAAAAAAATCAGGTTTCAATATTGGTTCAACTCACAATCTTTCAGCCTCAGGAAAGCAATTCCCCTTTGAAAAACCCTGCCATAGGTTCGCCTTAGGTTTGGCACAAGTTGGAAATGACTTGACAGGACATAGCTACAACAGCAATGTTGCCATGTTTGTGTTAAGGACATTTGAAAAATCAATGTTATGCAGAAAAAAGCAAATCCCATATATTCCTATATCCCTGTAACATTTATTGTCTTGCACAGCAGGGATGAAGTATCTCAGAATCCTCCATTTAACATGACCATATGTAAGTTTTTCACACTCTGGTCCTTCGAGGTCATTATGGATCTGGGTCCTGGAACACCATACTCATTAAAGCAGGGCTGAATTGTATCAGGGTTACATTTTCTGAGAAATTAAGAGGATTTTAATAAACAACGAATTTCCGACCACAATTCCTGAGAACAAAAGTATCCTCTCCAATTGCAAATATGAACACTGAATAGACATCTTGGTTGCACCTTCTGTATTTTCCTATTGTCGAATAATGTCAAGCATTTATTACCTACAACTTTAATCCTGACAATCCATATAGTAAAACATTAATTATTCAGCTTAAAGTGATTTGGGGAAAATCGTATTCTCTCAACCTTAGTGGGCAACGACAAACCTCCTCTGAACCAATCTAGCCAAGAGAATCCTATGATAGGTTAGCCATATGTCAGAGGTGACCTGAAAGCAAGTACAAGTTGACCATCACTTACAGAAAATCTGAAATACTCCAAAATTATCCACATGGGTAGCTGAGATGATGACTTTTCTTCTTATTATTGTGTACACATATTTTGTTTGTAATTGAGGATGGCCTGTATACCTGTCAATAGGGTGTATGAAAAGGTTCTGGGTGAAATAATCTAGGTTTCCTGGATGAACAAACCAGTTTTCCAAAATCCTTTTTGGTTTTTCAGCTCCTTCAGTTGGTAATTCTGTTGATGAACTGGTCAATCGCAGAATAGGGAGATGCCTTGGGTGATTGACACTTGTAACTGGAAGCAGAAAATAGGCTCCTTGATTTCCTGAGGAGCTCATGGCTATGAAGTGTTTGGATAAATGACTACAGTGATTGTGAAGACATAGGATGAATCCAACAAAACGTTGATAGAACCTACTTTGCAGCAGTCAGGGCAGCAAAGAAATGATTCTGTGCCAGAGAGAGCTCTTGAGAGTGTTGCAAGAGCATTGTAGCTGCAACTTCCTCATGGAGTGGCCCTCCCATGCTCCCCAACTGCCCACTCAAAGGCATAGTGATGACTCATATTTTGGTATTCAATTATCTGTCTTTGCACTTCACAATCTTTAGTTCTTTCACATCTGCCCTTCCAAGACTTCTTCTGATTTATTGACTACTTTTTCCATTTTGATTTATGAATCAACCAAGGCAGAGAACATCTTTAATTACATTGATGTTTTCACCACCCACTTTCAAGTTAAGCAGATCATCTGATGCCATTGGTTTTGTTTCCTTAATGTCCAACTGTATTCCAGCATGGATTCCTAAAACGTTAGGTCTTTTTTTTGTGTCAGGAGTGACTTGAGAAACTGCAAGTAGCTTCTGGTGTGAGAGAATTGGCTGTCTGCAAGGACGTTGCCCAGGGAATGCCAGGATGTTTTGAGGTTTTACTATCTTGTGGGAGGCTTCTCTCAAGTCCCTGCATGGAGCTGGAGCTGACAGAGGGAGCTCATCCGTGCTCTCCCTGGTTCGAAACGGCAACCTTCAGGTCAGCAACCCAACCTTCAAGTCAGCAGTCCGCTGGCACAAGGGTTTAAACCCATTGCACCACCGGAGGCTCCAATATTAGGTTTGTTCTTAGTTGAATCTCTTATGAAAACACAACTTTAAGATTGCCCATACTTGTCATCAGCTGTCCAACTAAAGAGGTTTAGGTCTCCGCTCCACTTGTGGATTGGAGGAGAGTGAAAGGAAACGATTACACAAACCATACCCTCCAACTGCCCTGATTTGACACGGACAATCCTAATTAATCCTGTCATCCTATTTTCTCAGATTTTTTTTATAATGTCAATAGTTTCTCCACCTCCCAACTTTCCCCCTTTGTTTTCAGCTAATTTCAATTAGTGAACACGGAGTTCAAAGTGCAAAAGTAATTTTCCATCAATGAACTCAGCAAGACAAAAGCACCTGAATTTTGCCCTTCCCAGTAGGCTCAGGCAAAAGCAAACTCCTGTAGCCTTTCCTTGTTGAGTGCCAGGCTAGCACTGTGGGTTAAACCGCCAGCTAGAGAAAGTCCTGCTGACTGGAAGGTTGGCAGTTCAAGCCCGGGTTAGGATGAGCACCTGCCGTCAGCCCAGCTTTTGCTCGCCTAGCAGTTAGAAAACAATGTAAGTAGATAAATAGGAACTGCTTTGGCAGGGAGGTAAAAGGCACCCTGAAAAACATGCTGACAAAAATCCTACCAGGAAAGGAGTCCATGGACGATAGGCCCTCGGCGTTGAAAATGAAACAACAGCACCTCCCCATGGTCGCGTGGAGCACAGCTGGATTGCGGAGATGAAAAGAGGGAAGCCTTGCCTGTTTATGTGCCGTCTGTTTCTGTCAATTGTATAACGGCACTGAATGTTTGCCATATATGTACATGTAATCCGCTCTGAGTCCCCTTGGGGAGATAGAGCGGAATATAAATAAAGTATGTCATTATTATTATTGTTTGTATGTTCTTCCCAATTAATAACTTTTGCTTGGTTATGTGTCTTGGTTGTCGTCTGTGAAATGTTGGAGGGTATGACTATTATTAAATCCATCCCACAACAGAATTTCAAAGAGAATCTGCAGAAGCATAAAATGATTTCATACGATATTATTTCTGTGCAGGTTTTTTCCTTTTATATATAAACAGAATTATTTCCTACTTTCCAACAATCAAACTCCACAAGCGAATTCATTAATCTTCTTTTATATATATATATTTATATATACCATTTGCTTTTTTCCCTTGATTTAAACCTCTTCCCTCCTCCTCCTTACATTCAAAAGGCTTGGAGCAGGACTGAATAGTACAAAGAATCGCTACCAATCCAGCTGCAATTCTGGATTATAATTATTATTTTTGTTGGGGTCTGGTATATATAGATATTTTCTTTTAAAAAAAATCAAACCTAAGGTACTTGCTATCACAATAAAATTATTTATCATTTTAGCAACCATTTCTCTTATTTTTCTTTTCTTAAAAAATCTGCTTGGAAGTGTGGGGTGGGGTGTGGGGGGAACCCAAAATATTGGAGACTACTTCTTTTTACAAATGCATCTCCTGATTCTTTCGTTTCAACCTGAAATCCTAAAACACTGCTGGAGTTTAATTAAAAAATTACATAATATCAAAAAACACACAAAAAGCAACCCTGTTGTCAATTCAATCCACCACTAAATTTTTTTCCTAATGGCCTGGGTTTCCACTATCATACAAACACCGTACCTCTATACAAACGCACCTTGAAACTAATAAAATAAAAGAATACTTACAAGGAGAGAAAGAAAGGGAAGGAGGGATGAGGCTGAAGTAGGCTTTAGGATTGTTTTCCACTGTGCCTTTAAAAAAACACAAATTCTGATGTGGAAATAGAGAAAGGACAGACACAGCTAAGAGGCAAAAACAGAGTGGCAACCTTCCACGTTTGTGACACAAAATAGAAGTCAGCAAGAACTCTTGTTGACGCAAATCAAAATTAAGCCCCAACTAACAATTGCAGATTTCTGTCAGCACTGAAAATGAATGCAACCTGCGCATTGGCACATGGGATGTGCAAGTTAAAGCACACCACGTGTTTCAATGCAGAAAGCACTCCTTTCTGGGCACCTTAAAGCAAGGCGACTTAACCCTTGCAGTCTGCAATCCAGATCTTCTGAGAATATCTTCATAGCTGAGGGGACACAGGCAGAGAGAAAAGCCAAAAGTACTAGTTCGGTAGCCAAACCTGAGTTACCAAGCCCCTTCCCCTGCCCAGTTCATAGCCATAACCAAAATGGATGTCCATTTGCCGCTCAGGAGCAGGACTCAAAACCACACAAGTCTCTAAACGGAGAGGAAACGGGATCTGACAGATTTAAACAGCTAAAGTGGGAAATACTCCCTGGCCCTCATGATTAGGGCTGAGAGCGGCAGAAAAAGTTGGCTAGCCTGTGTTAAAAATCTACTATAAAAATGCAGATTTTTGACTGTTTAACCTTAATATATCCTAAGGAAAGGAGGGAGGCAGCAAGGGGGAACAGGAAAGAGTATTTGGGGCAGGAAGGCAAAAGGGGGTTTTGGGAGCAGTTGCAAGGACTAGGGCCAACAGTCCGTGTGATCTGGCTCCCCGCACCACCCCCAAATGTCCCCTCCCCTTTATTTGACCCCCATGTGAGACAAGGTTCATTGCGGGGGCTTTTATACAAAAAGGAGAACTGCAGGGTGAAATCCCAAATGAAGAGGCAATGGCAAAAAAAAAAGATGGGGGGGGGCACGCTACTGCCCCGGGGTGTCCCCCACGATCTCGATCCCGTGTTGTTGCAACTGTGCTCTCAAAAGGGCGTTTTCGTTCTTCAGCTCCTCAATCTGTCAGGGATGAGGGGAGAGGGGAAAGAGGGAGAAAGAAAGGAAAAAAGAGTAAACACATTGTTGAGTAGAACTTTGCTCTTTTGGGCAGTCTATGAGTTCAGTGTAGAAAACCATATATGGCACAAAGCCCTTATCTTCAGGGGAGATGTTCCTGAACCATTGATAATGATTTCTCCAAGAGGTTATCCTACAGTCATCCCAAAGGACCTAGAAAATCCCTAGAGGGATGTCCTCTCTAGGAATGTGCTTGGCCCTCCGACATGACTCTACACCAGAGCTTTCCAAACTATGTGTCATGACACGTTTGTGTGTCAGCTGCAGTGTATAGGTGTGTCAGGCAAACATCACAAGAAACCTCTGAGTCTATGTGAAATAAGAAAGAAATAATATATTTTAAAAATATACTGTGTTTCCTATACATTTTGTAATTACAATTTCGTTGTGTCCAAATTATCCAGATCATAAAGGTTTAATTTAACTTTTGATTTGTTAGTAAAACTCAATTAGTGCGTGGATAAAAAGTGTGTCACCAACATAAAATGTTTGTAAAGCTTTGCTCTTAGGTAACTTTAGTTTGACACATAGAATCACCTAGAATTAGAACATTTCTGTATTTTGTCAGGGAGGTAAAACCGCAGTAGTCTTGTGGATACAGGGATCATGTGGCAAGTTTAGAAAGATGCAGCCCTCCAAATGTTTTTGGAGGACAAGTCTCACTGGCCTTAGCTAGCACCGCCAAGGGCCAGGGATGATGGGAATTTAAGTCAAATAACTTCCATATAACCACAGATTTATCTTTTGCTGGCCCTTTCTCACTTTACAATTATAGAACTTCGATTCCATTTTTATTGCCAAGCTCCATCCCCTGGAATCCTGAGATCTGAAGTCCAGCAATTCGAATTCATAGCCGGAGAGCTCAAGTGCTTCACCAAGTCACAAACCACAAGTTTCCACAGACTGCAGCCATAACTGCAGCCTGTTGTATTGAGAAAAGGCAGCTAAAGAGAGATCTCTGGTCATTCTGCAAACCAGGAAAGCACTGCAGATTTGTTTCCCAAAGTCCAATCTCCAACATCTCAGATACTCTCCAGTTGGAGTGCTGCCAGGTTTACAACATAGATTTTGTGGCATCACATTTGGCTGTGAACACAATCAAATGTGACCCCACTTTGAGTCTCTTTTGTAGAGTGAGAAAGCAGGGTACAAACCAAAATAATAAGAGTAATAACAATAACAACAACAACAATAATCAGCAGCTACAAGATTGCAAGTCCAGCCTAAGATCTCACAACTTCTGAATAAGCCTGGGCTTCTTAATCTTTTCTACACAGGACTCCTTTTGCCCCCAATTTTTCTTACATGACCCAAGTATATGGGTATATACAATAAGTATAAAAACCAAACATTTACTGATAACTAATCAGCATTTGCAAGACTTGCTGAACAGGTTGATTTCCCTTTTTATGAAATACAGCTAAAGCAGAGTCCGCTATAAACACTGCACCACTGATTCATGGTAAATGTCTAAAACAGCCACTAGGTGATGTTCAGAAAATCCTTATTGTTGCCAATTTTTTCAGGACCCCAATATTGAGCTGGGGGGGGGGGGGGGGGTCAGGTCCCACAGTTTAAGCAGTGGAATAATCACCAGCTGCAAAACCTTGCGCTTAGATAATCCAAAATTGACATGAGGGAGAGCTAGATTTTGCAGCTAATATTCATTTTTGCAAGTTGTCCCCAAAAAGGAATAACAGGCATGGATTTCACGCTTTCGCCCTCTTCTATTCTGAGATCTAAAGAACTGTTGCTAAAATCAAACTTCACCACTGCATTTTTACATTCATTGATATTCAGAATCCATGCCCTGGTACCACACAGCCTGTTTTGGGATCCCATGAAATCATAGACCCTTTATTTACAATGCAAATTGAGCAAGGATCCATAGTGGCTCTGGCTACCTGCTGTTGTAACAAGTCGTTGTCCATCTGCAGCCTCTCAGCTTCTTTGAAGGTTTCTTGCATGCGCTGATTTGTCTGGCGCAGCTCACGGATGTAATCACAGGCTTTGGACAGGATGCCTCCTTTGCTCTGGGGGATAACGCAAGACACAGACTCTTATTGCCAGGACATCTTTGGACTGGGCAGAAAACTCAAGCCATCTGGGTGGGAAGACTCTGACAAAACATTACACAGTCCAGACCTTCTATGGGCTGAAAGAAGGAAATTTATTTCGTTTGAGGACAGATTTCCTGAATCAAAGGAGCAGGACCTCAGGATCCAAACACTGAGAAACTCCCAAAAAGAAAATAGAATGTGAAAGAGGAATCCAGATACTAATCTTCTCTATAACCTCCTGAATTTTCAAGAAAGAACAACTCAAAGCATCTACTATGAATATATAGAATATACAGGCATTATTTCACTCTTAAGGAAAAATTAAGGAAAAAAACACCTTAAAACCCCAAACAAATATTTTTTCATTTTTCATATTTCAGGAAAGCAGATTTTTTTTGCAAAAAATTGCAATAAGATCATTTGCGCACAGCTATTTTAGTGTGGAGGTCATACCAACGTATTTTGTACTGTTTTATTTTCAGACAAAATCATTTTTTTACAAAAATTGTGAGTGGAAGAAGGGGAGTTTTGTGCAAAATACTTTTTCTCCTATAAATCAATTTTTCATGAAGTAGGAAAATGTGAAAGATTTATATCCCTGCCATCAGGCTATAATAGATGTCAACGCCTGCTCCCAAATATCCCTCCCATTATTCATTTTTCTCTCCCTGCTGCCCTCCAATTCCCATTCCACTTACCGCTCCCGTCTTGGTGTTATCTGTATTGCAATCTGGAATGATTTTTGATAGTTGGACGATCCAGTTGTTGATCTTGTCTCGCCTCCTCCGTTCAACTAGATAGAAGAGACAAGTTGGTGATCAAATGATGCATCATTCTAGCAAAAACTTCACAGAAACTCACAATTCTGGTTACAACTTTGGACCAAGAGATTGTTGCTGCTGCTATTATTACTATCATTTGAACTCTACTTTTCTCCCACGACAAGAACCCAAAGCAACTCACAGGCTTAAAAACTATACAACTTAAAAACCTACAAAATATAAACATTAAAATATAATTAAATATTATTATTTAAACAAGGACAACATGAGAAAGTGTCGCCTCTCATATTAATCTGCCTGTTCCCTGAGATTTGCAAACAAGGACCCTCTGTCACTTCACATGTATATATGATGGTAACCAATAACAGAGTCATTTGGGTCATGGCATTTAAGTTAAATCTCATTATTGCATGACCGGTTTACACTTATTTGTTTGCCCAAGCATTTATTGATTTTACTACCTAGAACTTAGTAAGATCCTTTGACATTACTAGTCATTGCATGTTCCAATCATTGCTGTTTTAATGAGCATTGTCCATGCTCTTTATTATAGACGGGTGGCACGCACATGTTAAAAATAAATTCATCTATAATTATAGTTTTATCTATCATTATAATTTCATTTACAACATCTATATAATATTATCTATATTATCTATAATAGGGTTGTGTGTTTTTCGGGCTGTATGGCCAGGTCCCAGAAGTATTCTCTTCTGACGTTTTTCCCACATCTATGGCAGGCATCCTCAGAGATTGTAAGGTGGGCGAAATGTTAGGAGAGAATATTTCTGGAACATGGCCATACAGCCTGAAGAACACACAGCAATCCTGTGTTTCCAGTCATGAAAGCCTTCGACAACACATTATCTATAATATTTATTTATTCCACTTATAACATCTATTATCTTGTCTATAATATCTATAATTATTAATCTATACATTATACATTTCTCTATAAATAATGTATCGATCTATAAATAATGTATAAAGAAATATGATGAAATGGGAGTGGGGAAAACACCACAATCTAAATCAGCAGTAATTGTTCAATAAAAAAGCACTGGTGTGAAGGAGGTGCGAGGCAGACAGTGTGATGGAAGGGCTAGAGTAGAACAAAATATATCAAAAGGCAGAAGTTTGTCTATGTGAGAGAGGCAGACAGGGTTTGCATTGGTACAGAAAGAGCTTTGAACTGATAGGAACAGGAATTGCAGTTGAAGAAAGTTTTGAGAAAGAAGGGAAAATGCAAGCTTTTTGATTTCTCTGATGTGTTTAATAACCCCCTTATTGTTGGCTGTCAGTTTTCCGGGCTGTATAGCCATTTTCCAGAAGCATTCTCTACCAACATTTCACCCACATCTATGGCAAACATCCTCAGAGGTTGTGAAGTCTGTTGGAAACTAGCCAAGTGGGGTTTATATATCTGTGGAATGTCCAGGGTGGGAGAAAGAACTCTTGTCTGTTGGAGGCAAGTGTGAATGGTGCAACTGGCCACCTTTATTAGCAATTTAAAAGGGGGGGGGGGGGTAATATGTACTGCTAGGTTCTTCGGCTCACCTTCATTGTGCTGAGCTCTTCGCCTTTCATCCCGTGGCGTCCGTGTCCCATCCATTTTCCTTTGAAGAGAAAGATATGGAGAAATCAGAAGAGGCTTCCCAAAAACCCACTCCCTTCCTCAATACAGGCTTTAGTAGTACATTTTAATGATGATGGGTAACAATTCTAAATCTCAATCCTCCACACATCCCGAAATACAGACACTGAGTGAGAACATCCCCTCTGTACTCTCACTAAATTTTAAAGAAAAGAGGTATCAAAGTTTGCTGTGGAAGAGTAAAGCGCCCCATGAAGATATAGACATATGCAATGTCAAGAACCATTCCAAGGCATGTTATAAACATATGCAGAAGGTTTTAGGGAGTTTACATTGGTGTAATGTTTCTAAACCTCAGCTGGTGCTAGACCTTTGATATGTTTTAATTCCCTGAAAAATTACTTATAATTGATATTTATATTTTTATACTTCTATAATATTGTGTTTTATTGAATTATTGCCATAGTTTTAATCCGCCCTGAATCCACCCTTCGGGGTGAGAAGGGCAGGATATAAATACAGTAAATAAATAAGTGAACAATTTATCTGGTTTTCAGATCAAGATTTGTTTGGAGAGGGTTTGCCATAGCCTTCTCCTTAGGTAGAGCATAACTTGACCACTCAGGGAGTTTCCAGGATTGAGTTCCATCAGACAGTGTCTTCCTTTTGTCTGTTACTACTTCCATGATATTGCATGCTCCACCCTCTTGCCTGCATCACGCTCCCATAACTAACAAAAACCTGCTTTCCCAGTTCAGCTTCTTGCCTATGGGAATGGCTGCTATCAACATTCTAGGCTCTACTATATCCTGCTTTGGGTAGACCTCACCTGGAATAACATTGTGTCCAGTTCTGGGCACCACAATTCAAGGATATTAAAAAGCTAGATCGTGTCCAAATAATAAAATGGTAAAAGGTTTGGAAGCCAAGCCCTACGAGGAGTGGCTTAGGGAGCTGGGTGTGTTTAGCTTGGAGAAGAGAAAGCTGAGTGAAGGGGACAGAACAGCCATGTTTAAATATTAGATGGGAGGGGAGTCAAGCTTGTTTTGTGCCACTCTAGTGACTAGAATATGGAACAATGAATTCAAATAGCAGGAAAAGAGATTTCACTGAAACATTAGGGGAAAATTTTTGATGGTAAGAGCTATTTGATGGTGGAATATGCTGCCTTGGAAGTGTGGTGGAATCTTCTTTTCTAGAGGTTTATAAACAAGGGCTGGATGGCCATCTGTTGGGAATGCTTTGAATGTATGTTCCTCCATAGCATGGAGTTGGAATGGATAGTTCTTGGGGTCTCTTACAACACGATGATTCCATGTCAGATGTGTATTGTCTTCACTATATTCCTGGAGCCATACGTACGGGGAATAGGGGTGGGTACGAGGAGCGATGGTTCGTTGCGTTCCTGTCTGCAACACATCCTGTGGCGTCATCATTACATAGAATTGCCCTACAGGAAGCAAGAGGGGAAAGAGATCAGTCTGCTACAAGTGGATCCTGAAGGAAAATATTCAGCTCTGCACAATGATTTACCTAGGAAAGAGGTGGCCAACTCCCAGAGGGCTGCATCCTCTCATTGCAGCCACCACCATATAAAGCAATACCCCCCTTCAAAAGGTCCTCAAATGCCCCCTAGACCATTAGGGGAATTCTTACCATGTTCTGGGGGTATTCCTGGGCCATTTTGGGTCCAGGAGAGGCCTTCATTAACTACAGGAAGGAAGCAGAAGTCCCTTCCTGTTTACTTCCTTCACAAAAAATGCCTCTCCAAGGCACAACTTGATCTAGATCATACACATACAGCTCTCAAAGTTATGGAAATGCCCCCTCACACACCTAAGGGTATATTTTCAAGTAAAAAGACCCAAATGCAAGTAAAATACCTTCCCAAGCCAAGTCCGCAGAAGTCATTCCGGCAAAATAAAAAAACCTGCACAAATTATGCATTTTTAAACCCTTGGGGGGCATATAAACTTTTGTGGTATTAAAATGGGCTGGAGGGCAAAGATGCAGCACTTGGGGTTGGGGAATAGTTTTGATTATTTTTATTTATTTATTTTTACTCCATTAGGATCGCAAATATGGTTGAGGAGGGGAAGCACTTTGCCTCGCCTGGTCTACATCCGTGGTTAGACTACAACGCTCATCACCCCGCAACACTGGCTAGATCAGGCCTATGCAAACTTCATCCCCCCAGGTGTTTTGGACTTCAACTCCCAGATATTCCAGCCAGCTTACTAGCTGTTAGGAATTGTGAGAATTGAAATCCAAAACACCTGGAGGGCTGAAGTTTGCCCATGCCTGGGCTAGACTGTGGAGGATTTAATGGGAGCTACAGGCCAACAAGACCCAAATGGCCAACAGCTAATCTCCACTGCTTCACCAGGCTCTTCCTTCCTCACCTCCGGCCTGTGTCAGCGACTGATCCGTCGTCTGCACTGACACTGCAGTGGCGTCTCCCACCGTGGATGCAGGGAAGTATGCAAATCGTGCCTCCCCGCTGACGGTGTCTGCGGCTGGGCTTCCGCCATTGCTGAAGGGGTTCTGGATCACAGCCTGACAAGATAACAGTGTAGAACAGCAACAAGAGACTTGAAGCCAGAACTGTCCAAACTTTTATTGCTGGTGACACACTTTTGGGACCTGTATCCTTTCACAACATGGCAATTCAGTTTTACTAGCAAGCTGGAAGTTAAACCAACCTCTCATAAGAGTTTCATACAATATATAATATACAGGCAGTCCTCAAGTTACAAACATCGACTAACATATGATTCATAGTTAAGAGTAGGGGCGAGACAACAGGAAGTGAGAGAAATCTACCCCTAGGAAGGGAAATTCATTCCTAGAAGAGTTATTATCATAGGGAAAAGGTGTCTCTGTTGAAGTTTTCTCAGTTATCTTTATTTCCACAACAAGCCAAATTTTTCAACACATAGGGACAGAACGTGAGGTGAAACCTTCTGAACAGGGACACAGAAAGAAAAACAAACCACAGGGGTGTTAACCCTTCCCTATGTCATCCAACGCTAGCTAGCTAGCTCTGTGTATGTGTGTGTGTGTCAAAAAGTTTTGCCTCCTGTGTCATAAAAATGTTATGAATAAACATATAACAGCAGAAGTCGCTACAGGTCATAGACTGAACTATCCTCTACTCAAAACTACAGTTCAACATAGTCACCATCAATGTGTACGCACTTGTACTATTGTTTAACCCAGGCATCAAAACCATGTTGGATAAAGTCAGGGTGTTGCTTTGTGACCCATGATTTTAAAGCTGTTTTAATGTCATTCAAGTTATTGAGTCTGAAACCACGTAGCTTGTCTTTCAGAGGTCCAAAAAGACAAACTAGGTGGTTTCAGATTCAATGACTTGAATGACGTTAAAACAGGTTTAAAATCACAAATCACAAAACCCTGAATTTTTCCAAAATGGTTTTGATGCCTGGGTTAAATGATGGCGCAAATGTGTACACATTGATGGTGACTATGTTGAATGATAGTTTTGCATAGAGGATAGTTCAGTCTATGATATATAGAGCTTTATACTTTTAATAAGCAGCAACTGGAAGTCATTTCAACATGTTTAATATGTTGTTTTGTTCTTTAGCATATGTTTCATTATTGTATCTGGTTTCTGGTTTTGTTTTGTTCTGTTTCTTTGGTTTGCTGTTGCTATTTTTTTGAATTCAACAAAACTATCACATCTTCAAAACAGGGGAGGAAGGTCAAGCTAAGTTGTGAAATGTTGATGAAACAAATCTCAGATTGTTTTTTGATGTAGAACGTCAAATTCCTCTAAAATCAATATACTATATATTAGTTGCTTGAGTTACAATTAAAAATAGGCATAACTAATACTATACCCCATATTATATCATACCATAAACTCTATATGGACTTGATATTGATATTGAAATACAGCATTTAAAAGCAATTCAAGACAAACTGAATGTAATACAGTTTTACTGCATCATAGATACAGTCAATAAACTTTTCATCTTAATAAACTCCTCTAATGTAAAGTTTAACACATTTTAACATAATTTGACATGCATTTCTGCCAAAAATTGCTTTAATTTTAATTTAAAGATGTATTTCTTCATTTTTTTGTTAGTTGCTTGAGAGTTTTGGTTAACTGAGAGTCTACTGTGTATATGTTTAGATGTTTTAATGATCCTCACTTTTGAAGGCCAGTGTTCTCGATACTGCCCTCTGGCGGCTAAGAAGAGGAAACAACTTTGAAAACTGAAACTGATACCTACTGAGCCATCTTGAAAACTATTCTTAAATCTATTCTAGAAGGGGGAAGCAATGGTGTGAGAGAAGGGAGGAAAAATGCACACACTGTCATAGGAAGCGCATGCTGACGACAAGAAGCCACACACCACCAGCCACTAACCACCCTCCTTGCCCTCTATGTATCCTGGTTCAATAAAATAAACCACTCTGCAAAGAGATGAAGCAGTTTTCCAGCTGTTTTCAGGGGAAATTGATAGGCAAAATCAGCATGTGTAAATCAGTCAAGGCTAGACTTGCTTTGTTAGCATCTTGGCAGTCCACCAGGGAAAGAGGACAGCCAAACATTGCACTCTTTCAAATGTTATTGTGCTCTTCCTCATTTTAATGGCCACAGCTACATTCTGTGGAAACCTGAGGTTCATAGCTTTGGGGAGACACCAAAACCCCAGATGAGAATTTCTAATCTCCCTTGCTAAACTCCAAATCCCAGAATTCCCTGTCGAAATAGACTATGGGAGCACAGTTGTGCCAAATGAAATAGCTCGGCATCACTTGTGGTTTTAGCATCAAGCACCCAGAAGCCAAAGTCTCCAAAATAAAAAGGATTTTAAAAACTTAAGAACACTTTCAACATTTATCCAGCAAATAATCTGCTTTAGGGGTGGGCAAAGTGTGGCCCATGGATTACATGTGGCCCCCAAGCAAAGGAGGTTAGATGTTTGGGAAAGCTGTGTAGAACATAGAGTTCTACCTTCTAAGAGAGAAAGGGACTTGGAAAAAAAGTTGAAGGGTTCCCATTGCTGTCCCCTTCTATTTTCATATGACCTTATAGGAGAACCAGTCATGTTTCCTTAAACCGGAGACGAAAATAAAGGTGGGCAAAAGTAGAACCACCACTAAAATGCCAATCATCCTTTTTTCTGATTGGAGGTGACACCTGCAGCTCTCCAATGTTCTTAGATTGTGGTGCTCCCATAATTCTTCATAGCTAAAGCAACTGCACAATGATAATTATAATTCATAAATTTTTGGAAGACCATGCAGTTACTTCTGGTTTTGTCACCTTATCACCCCACAAAGATCTGTGGAGAACTGAGGTAGATTAAGCTTTTGTTGGCATGATTCTCCATTTCTGAGTTGGTAAATACAGTACAATCCTCCATGTTCATGGGGGATATGTTCCAGGATTTTGCCTAGGTAATAGCAAACCCTATTGAATAAATGACTTCCAGTGGAAGCATACAGTACAGCTGCATTGAAGAACCCAGGAAATACCTAAAAAGGACATCTCTTTAGGCACTGCTATATCCTCCAGTGTGAACCTATGGTCAACTCCCCTGGAGGACTCAGAAAATATCTAAAGGACATACTCTGTCAGACACCAGTAAAAGAAACTGTGGGTCCTGTGGATGAAAGGACATACTTGCTGATTCGAGGTCCCAAGAGGTTCCCATTGCTGACTTAAAACAAACCAAACAGTTCCAAAAAAAAGCTATATTCTTGGTCTGATCAAGACCATTCCTTACCTGAGCAACAGCTTGCTGGCCACTTGTAAACGCTGCTGTTGAGACCACACTAACTGCCCCGGTTGCATCTGTTTGTCCATCCAGCTGACTGTCTGTCACCTGAACTACTCTGTATGTCACCTGGGAGAGAAGGCAGAAAATAGTCACTTCTCTGGCAGCAGTGAGATTGGAGGCAAGGGAAAGGTGCAGGCCCTCAGCTCCAAAGAGCTGTCAAATTATGGTAAACATACATGAAAACTATTCAGAGGAGCAGCTTATAAGGGATGTCTTGGGATATTTAAATATAAGTTACAAATAAGACAAAACAGCCCCACAGTTGGAAGTCCCTGAATGTTGAGCTCTTGCCCCTCCTTCCCATGGATAATTCCAGAACTAGGTCTTTGGCTTTTAGTAAAAGCCAAGCTAAATGAAGCAGTCTGCTACCTGTCCTCCATTGTTCTCTGTGCGAAACTGATACTGGATATTATGGTCTGAGAAGGCCCCTTGCTGGACACTGGCAATGGCCACGGCCGTCTGTTCGTCTGCATTTGTGCCATCCCCTAGGAAAAAAAGAAAGTGGGTAAGTGCTCTCAAAAAGTTCAAAAGAAAAACCCAAAATGTTCACCTCGTCCCCAAAGCTTTTCTTTTTCATAGGGAAACTAAAACAAAATAGATTGTGGAATATAGTATGAGCCCCCCCCCCCCCCCACCAAATCTAAATGTTATTAGCGGTTTCGTCTATCAATTTCTGACAAAATTTGGCCTCTTCAATAATTGCTAGTTCTTCCAGTTTTTGCTGTTCTTAGGCTCGAATTCCCTTCATTTCAATAGGGATTGCCATTATCGGGCATTTTGCATATCCATGAGGATATAGCTTTTTATATTCTTTTACATTGTTCTAATACAATTCTATTTTTTCTGTGTTCTCAATGGCAAGGGTGTTATAAAATTCCCTATCTTCTGAACAACTCTGACGCAGTCTTTTGTGAGACTGTTGCAAATTTTACTCTTGCGATTAGTAACTTTTAAGTATGTTTTCCTTTTTTATCTGTGACTTCCTCTTGTTGTATGTATATACCTGTGCAGTGATTTTGTTGTTGTATGCCAACAAAGGCTGTTTGTGTGTGTATGTATATATAAGATAAACGTTTTGTATAATTTTATTTCAATACATATTTAATATGTTGCCAAATGATCTGCTGACTGCAATTAAGGTTTGGTTCTTGCTGTATTCATGAGAAGTTCAGGATCATATTCCAGGAGATAGAGGGGTTGCACTGCATTTTAAAGAAAAGGTTTATGCACATTTATTAAAATATACTTGTATTGAACTTGTATTCGCCCATTCGCATCAAGTTTTCTTAAAATGCTTTGGGCGGTGGTTGTGGGGGGTGTCTTTAAAAATATAGAATCAAATTTAAATTGAGAATAATGCCTCTTAGAGGTGCAATTCTCACCCACTACGCATAAACTTATATTTTTGTGATGAAATTTCAGAGGGACCACAGAGTCCTTCAGGCTTGTGCACCGTGAAATTCCCACCCTCATCTTAGGACAGAACTTGCCAAACAAGTTGGTGGCACACTTTTGTGATATGCATCATCTCGTGACACAATAATTCAGTTTTATTAGCAAACCAGAGGTTCAACCAACCCGTTATAAGATAAATGGACACAAAAATTGTATGGGACACAAGACATCTCATGAAAATCTTGCATTTATATTTTTAAAATTATATGATTTGTAAAATAGCACCCATGTTCAAGATTTTGGTCATTTCTTATGTTCACATGGCCCACCTCCACACTGCAGCTGACCCACTAACATGTCACAGCACATCTTTGCAAAGCTCTCACTTAGGGGACAATAGACTTGCAACCTCTTTGGGAAAAACAATGGTCTTCACCAAATGCCATCTTCACTGTTTTAATAACAAAAGGTTCCTGCTTCAAACTAAATTTCAATCATAAATGGCAGTAGTTGGATGTGTCCATTCGACTCCAAAGTGCAGTGTTAATGTCTGTGCATGCAGGGACAGTGGGACGTCAGATCTGAACAAAATCCTCCCAAAGGGATCCAGACAGGAGAAAGCTAAGAGGACTCAGTTTTCGTTGACTCACAGACACATCGTATGCCTTACTTATTGAGTGGAGCCCTTGCTGCAGCAATACCTCCCTGCGCAGGGGTTACCAGTTGCTCACGCAGGGCGGTTGGGCATTTCTGAGCCAGCCCAGGACCCCTCCTCACCTTCCTGCAGCTCGACTCCCTCTTCACTTTCTTGTCCTTTCTCGTGGCTGGAACAGAGAGGAAAGAGAGGGACATGGGTCACCAAGAAGTCCTTTGACCAGTGCTGGTGGTGATAGCTCAGCCTCAGTAAGCCCCTGACCCACCAAGGAGTCAATCTAGTGTCTTCCAGTACAGCCCCAAATATCCCTGACCACCAGCCATCCTAACTGGGACTGATAGGAATTGCCATTCAAACATCTGAAGAAGGCTAGGCTCAATTCAGTTCAATATGATTGCTTTGGCAGTTGGGTGATGAAAGTGCAGCCCCCTCCCCCAATCATTTTGTTGGGAAGAATTGAGCATTTGAAAAAAGGGATTCCCTTGGACTTAAAATGGATCAGTGATGGTGAAAAATGACCCCCTCAGATAATTTTGTTGGAAAACATGACTTCGGGGTCACTTTCTATTGAAAAAATAGATACTCTTGGACTTACAACAGGTCAGTGCAGGTGAAAAATATGAAACAATGGTGCCTAAGGCAATGCACAAGGGACTATGGGATTCCCAGCCCTCTAAAGTTGCCCAATCCAATACCCATCTCTGTCCAAATTTCTACTTCTTCCAAAATTTTGAGAACTGGTCCTAGAGCAACTGTGCCACGCCCAGAATATATGATGGACCATCAATGAACAGGTGACAAGATTGGATGGCCTGGAGTTACATCTCTTTAAGTTCTATTACAGCTTAAACATTTGGCCTTTGCAAGAGGCTGTTTTTTTTTTGTACAGAGGGACAAAAGGACAATTTGCCCACACTACTTCCTGGTACCCACCCAGTGTTCGAGGACATCTGCACCAATGAAGACCAGGGACTTTTTAATGGGATTTGTATTTACACTCAGAGCCTCAAACTACTCTTTGTGAAAAACCAAGGCGCTTTCACTGTGTGTGCCTATAACTATTTTATGCTATTTATGATTGTATTTTAAAGTGTTATGTAACCAGAAAGCCTGCCTGAACCAGCTTTGGCCAAGTTGTAAAGGAACGCATCATAAGGATCCATTAATAAACTCACACCAAGTTCTTGTCATGTGAGCTTCTGGACATGATCAGTAGGTGACCATGGGATGGTTTAGTATCTTGTTTATGAAAGTTATATAAGACCTGATTTTATTAGTTTAACTTGTCTCACTCACTCTCATGGGGGAAGGCAGTGGGTCGCTTTGACCAAAGGTTTAGGGCAACAGGGTCTCCCACCGCCCAGGCTATAACACTGTTTCTTTTCTAATAGATTCAGAGTTTCTATTACAGATCCATGTGGGAAGATAGGACAGAGAGATAGCTTACACCACCATCAAAGGATGGCACTCAATGTAGTGAATGAAAACACAGTCAAAGAAGGCAAATCCAACTGGGTGCATCTACACATAGAAGTAATGCAGCTTGACACCAACTGAATTTCCAAGGCTCAATGTTATAGAATTTTGGGATTTGTAATTTGGTGAGGCTCTCTTTGTCTCTTTGTCAGAGAAGGCTAAAAATCTTGTAAAATTACACATGCCCAATTCTGGACACCACAATTTAAGAGAGATGTTGACAAGCTGGAATGTGTCCAGAGGAAAGTGACTAAAATGATCAAGGGTCTGGAAAACAAGCCCTATGAGGAGCTGCTTAAAGAGCTGCGCATATTTAGCCTTCTTTGGAGGCTTTTAAACAGAGGCTGGAAGGCCATTTGTTGGGGTGCTTTGAATGCGATTTTTCAGCTTCTTGGCAGGGGGTTGGACTGGATGGCCCATGAGGACTCTTCCAAATCTATGATTCTATGATTCTAACACCTATGATTACATAGCAGTTAAAGTGAGGATGAGTTAAAATCAGAACATGTGCATGTTTTTTTTTAAAAAAGCAAAAACAGCACACAAGCCATGTGGAATGACAAAAACTGAGCCAATATTCTTTATGCAGATGGCAACATTCCATTCAAGATTCAGAATTTGGATCCCCCCCCCGCCCCGAATAGATCATTATTTCCCATTGTTTCTCTTGCAGAATTCACACTCCTAGCTTTGTCTCCTGCCACATCTTGTTCTCTTGCATCTGCCTCTCCTCCGCTACGTGCCATAAGAATGCCCGCTTCCTACTTTCTTCCTGGATAACCAACCCAAGCCTTCCTGAAAGGAAGAGATTCCAGCCCTGATGTCTGCCACAAGGTTAATATCCTCTTGCTTTCACAGAGAGTTGTGGGAGCCCCCCAGCCTCCTGAGTAAAGCCGACTTCGGAGCTTGAAGCCATTCAGTTACTTTAATCCATTGCACTGGCAAAAGGAGATAAGGCTGCTATCTTGACAGGATGTTGGTGCAGAGAGGAAGAGAAAGTGCTTGCCGCACTGAAAGGGAAGCAAAAGGGGAGAAAGAACTGTGCGACGAACAATAACATTCAAGGCCCTAAATAGCTTGAGACTTCAAAACTTGGAGAACTTTCCCTATACAGTCAACCCACCACATCCGCTGGGACCTCCATGAAAGTGTAGAAGAAACCTTACTATTGTTTTTAATGAAAGAACAACCCTCTATGGTCAATGCCTGTTGGAATCTCAACCAAGAAGCATATTGAAGGATCTAGAGTTTCCTAGAAAGCTGTTCCTGTGACCAGAGGTTGAGCACACAATCACCCTGGATGATCTAGAGCAGGGGTCCCCAAACTAAGGCCCGGGGGCCGGATGCGGCCCTCCAAGATCATTTACCTGGCCCCTGCCCTTAGTTTTATAATATAATATTTTTATATCAGTTTTAATAATATAATATATTGTATATACATACAGTAGAGCAGGGGTCCCCAAACTAAGGCCCGGGGGCCGGATGCGGCCCTCCAAGATCATTTACCTGGCCCCTGCCCTTAGTTTTATAATATAATATTTTTATATCAGTTTTAATAATATAATATATTGTATATACATACAGTAGAGCAGGGGTCCCCAAACTAAGGCCCGGGGGCCGGATGCGGCCCTCCAAGATCATTTACCTGGCCCCTGCCCTCAGTTTTATAATATAATATTTTTATATAAGTTTTAATAATATAATATATTGTATATACATACAGTAGAGCAGGGGTCCCCAAACTAAGGCCCGGGGGCCGGATGCGGCCCTCCAAGATCATTTACCTGGCCCCTGCCCTCAGTTTTATAATATAATATTTTTATATAAGATTTAATAATATAATATATTGTATATACATATTATATTGATAATAATCTTATGTTATACAATATAATACTAATAGTAATACCATATAATAATATTAATTATATGTTATATATTACATATTATATAATAGTATAGTGGTATAGTTCAATATAGTAATATATAATGCTAATATTGTGTTATGCTAATAATATAATATAATATGTACATACAACTGCTCTGAGTCCCCTTCAGGGTGAGAAGGGTGGGATATAAATGTAGTAAATAAATAATTAATTTTAGACTTAGGCTCGGCCAAAGTCTGACATGACTTGAAGGCACACAACAACAACAACAATCTTGACTATCTCATTGGCCAGTAGCAGGCCCACACTTTCCATTGAAATCCTAATAGGTTTATGTTGGTTAAAATTGTTTTCATTTTTAAATATTGTATTGTTCTTTCGTTGTTGTTGTTGTTGTTGTTGTTGCACTACAAATAAGACATGTGCAGTATGCATAGGATTCGTTTGTATTTTTTTTCCAAATGATAATTCGGCCCCTCAATAGTCTGAAGAATTGTGGACCGGCCCTCTGCTTTAAAAGTTTGGGGACCCCTGATCTAGAGATTCCTAAAGAGAACATTTTAATCAAGTCCTTGAATACTCCCACAAAGCCACAAAAGTCAAAAACACAAGTATGTAGGGACAGCTAGAGATGACTTGCAGAGCACTGATAGCTACCAAAAGTAGCTATCTTTAGCTACCAAAAGTGCTCTTCTGTGTCCCAGAAATGGTGGCAATACAATGGAAAGGAACAAGTGAAGGTTTTTTGGCTGCTGCTCCTTGAAGGGGAAAGACTTTGTGGCTCATGATGTTGGGGGAAAGGTTAAAGGACATTTTGATGTCAGACATCACCTCCACTAGCCTTGTATCTAAATCCAAATCCCACTATCCTGACTAAAGAGAACAACGGCAGAATAGAGCCATAAGCTCTATGATATATATATGTACCTCTACAGAAATCCTTCCAAGGAAGAGACCATTCCAGGTAATTGCTTGCATTGCCGAACTGCAGCAGTGATTGTTCAGCGAGTCCTCCTAATATTCAACTACAATCTGCTCTGCCAGAATTTTAAGTCTATTCCATATAGTCCTTCCTTGGAGGCCAAAAGAGAACAAAGGACTAGAGCTGAGTGCTGTTTTAAATATGCAGTAGCATGTTGAGAAGCCTTGGCTTTTTTAAAACAAGCTTTGAATATCTATAGGCTGGGATTTGGATCAGAATCAATATGTATAAATTGGGAAGTTTCACCATCATCCAGACTAACTATTAAAAAGAAGGAACACAGAGCAGTGAATTACTTGAATCTCTGGTCCCTATAAGAATTCCAAAATACTGAGGTGTAAAATGCCCACTGTCCATAGGGATGTCTGTGATAGAAAATCAAGAGTATTATTCACCCGAAGATGGAAGATTCCCATTCCCATGAGAGGACCATTTGTCCTAAAACACTGTCAGCACTTTTAAAAATAAAAAGTAGCCATGTCTTCCAAATGCTACTATTTCTGTCTCTCTTTAATTTTGAACTTTACATGACACATGGTTGAAGTTCGGGTGTGTTCCTGATAGTGCTTCACGTATTAATGCTACCTTACTAATCTAGTTCTGTGTAAAGGGGTAATGCGGGCTCAGAATCTTGCTTGTCAAGAGAAGTATAGTAGAGTCTCGCTTATCCAACGTAAACGGGCCGGCAGAACGTTGGATAAGCGAATATGTTGGATAATAAGGAGAAATTAAGAAAAAGCCTATTAAACATCAAATTAGGTTATGATTTTACAAATTAAGCACCAAAACATTATGTTATACAACAAATTTGACAGAAAAGGTAGTTCAATATACAGTAATGCTATGTAGTAATGACTGTATTTACGAATTTAGCACCAAAATATCATGATGAATTGAAAACATTGACTATAAAAATGCATTGGATAATCCAGAACGTTGGATATGTGAGTGTTGGATAAGTGAGACTCTACTGTATATTCTGCCGCTGTGCCATCATCCAGCCTGAAAGAACTCCAAGGGCAGGGAACATTTGGCGATCCAAATAATTTTGATTACAACGCCATACTAGGCAGATGGGATGGGAGCTGTAATGCCCAAACTCTGGAATGCCTAAAAGCAGGGGTCCCCAAACTAAGGCCTGGGGGCCGGATGTGGCCCTCTAAGGGCATTTACCTGGCCCCCGTCCTCAGTTTTAGACTTAGGCTTACCCAAAGTCTGAAATGACTTGAAGGCACACAACAACAATCCTAATTAACTTGACTATCTCATTGGGCAGAAGCAGGCCCACACTTCCCATTGAAATCCTGATAGGTTTATGTTGGTTAAAATTGTCTTTATTTTCAAATATTGTATTGTTCTTTCATTGTTGTTGGGGATTTTTTTTTGCACTACAAATAAAATATGTGCAGTGTGCACAGGAATTTGTTCGGTTTTTTCCCCCCCAAATGATAATTCAGCCCCTTAACAGTCTAAAGGGTTGTGGACCAGCCCGCTGCTTAAAACGTTTGAGGACCCCTGGCCTAAAAGGGTCCTCTTTAAGGCTCTTACTGTTTTCTCTCAGAACTCTCAACTCTTTTCACCAATCCCAAAATATACAGAAATAGGACACACTATTTCAGAAACCCCACTGATTTGGCTTGAACTAGGACATGGACACAATGGTAAGAAAGATATCAGCCTTTTATTATCACTTGGGACACACAGCGGGGATCTAATTATTCACAAAGTCAGAGAGAAGAAAAGCAGGGAGAGAAAGATATCATTTTTTTCTGCTTTATAACAGGACAGGTCAACTCTGATATATGACAAGCTTGGCACTGGCCATGCTCTTTCTTTCTTTGCCAGTCCTATATTTAGATTGAACTAATTAGTTGCCTCAAATAAATAAAGGATGCCGCCACAATACAAAAAAATAGCTTTTTAATGTGTCGTATGAGAATCAGCATGATGCTGCCATCTGAGTGTTGCACTATGATTCTAGAAACCAGGATTCCACTGTCTACTCATCCAGGGTTACTCACTAAGTGACCTTGGGTAAGTCTCACTCAGCCTCAGAGGAAAGCAAAGGAAAATCCCTTCTTGCCTCGAAAACCCTGCGATAGATAGGATTGCCATGAGTCAGAAATGACCTGAAGGCACACAACAACAAAATGTGCTTTGAATTGCAGCAATGCGGACAGCTGCATGAGAGATTTGTGGCTGATAATGTGCCAGCAGAATTGGAGAAATCCAGAGAACGATGTATCTTCTATTGGGTTGGAAACCTTTTGGCATTCCACGCACAGGCAACAAAACCTATAAGGATGCTCTTTTCCATGCTGCCACAACACCTTCTCTTCTCACTCCATGCCCCATTATTCAAAAGAAGGGACAGATCACTCCACAGAGGTACAAAGGGTAGGGCAGGACTGACACACCCATTTTCATCAAGGACCGCACCTGACTTATGGTGGCCTTCAAAAGGCCATTGTATCCGTGAACAGAGAATCTCTGCAGTTTTACCCAGTTTAGGTCCCCAAATGTTACTGAACAACAATTCTTATCACTTTTAATTATCTGCTATGTGGAGTGGGGATAATGGGAATTGCAACCCAACAGCACTTGTGGTCCTGAGGTTGGGGAAAGGTTAAAGGACATTTTAAAGTCAGACATCACATCCATAAGCCTTGTATAAAAATTCAAACCCCACTATCCTGACTAAACTGTATCACAACTCCCATCAGATGTAGCCATAATGTCTAATGATGAAGAATACAGGAGTTGTGGTCCAGCATTTGAAGGGCCACATAAATGCTCAGGTCAGCCTCTGGGCCTTGAGTTTGTACATATGTGATGTAGAGTGTTCAACCTTAATCTAGTGGCTAAAACCACTAGAATAACTAATTTATCCATTTTCAAAGAAAACGCTTAAGGCCAGGAGGAATCTATGTCCCACAGACTGGAGACTTTTTAAAAAGCTTTGTATTATACTAACAAATACAAAGTGATTCCCATAATCCTACCGTCTTGGTATCCCAAAGTCAATATTGCCTAACCAATGGCTTCCTTGGAGAGCTTTTTAGTTGCTCACTGCTGGAGATAGAATGCTGGGCTATGTAGATTCTGGAGCCAGTGTTTTTCACAGGGCATATTATTTATATTCCATTTAGACATATTCCTGAGATACCTTAACCAATACAATACATTTCGGCTTCACCATGTATGGGAAGGGCAATGTTGAGGGTCTGGGTAATGGCTACTCCAATAACAAATTGGTGCTATAATGCTGTTGTAGCAATAAAAATTCTCTTTTTGACACAAAACTGGGTGTGAGTGTCCTACTGTACAACAGAATCTTACCAGTGTATAGAACACAGCTTTTCCTTCCCCTTCACAAGGAAAGGAAGGGAACAATAAGGTATTTAATCCTTATTTCAGCTGTTTTCAGCAGCACGATTTGTGGGTGGTTGTGGTAAGACAATCGGATAGAAAACTTAACAAACCAAAATACAAGTGCAATAAAAAGAAATGATGCATTCACAGTGGAAAAGCCTACCCTAAAGCTTCTTGAACCATAATAATGCTTATATTACTGCACACAGAAATGGAGAACATCAAGGATCTGTCTTGTTACATTTCTCAATGTAGGGCAAGGGTCCCCAAACTAAGGCCCTGCGGCCGGATGTGGCCCTCCAAGGTCATTTACCTGGCCCCCGCCCTCCATTTTATAATATAATATATTGTATATACATATAATATTGATAATAATAGTATAATGCAATACAATATAACACTAATAACAACACCATATAATAATATTAATTATATATTCTATATTACATATAATATTACTAATAATATTACAGTATAATGGTATAGTTCAATATAGTAATATATAATGCTAATATTGTGCTATGCTAATAATATAATATAATATATTGTATGTACATATAATTTGTAAGCCACTCTGAGTCCCCTTTGGGGTGAGAAGGGTGTGATACAAATGTAGTAAATAAATGCAGTAAATAAATAAATAATAAATAAATACATTTTAGACTTAGGCTCGCCTAAAGTCTGAAATGACTTGAAGGCACACAACAACAACAACAACAAAAACAATAATCCTGATTAACTTGACTATCTCATTGGCCAGAAGCAGGAGCACACTTCCCATTGAAATCCTGATAAATGTATGTTGGTTAAAATTGTTTTTATTTTTAAATATTGTATTGTTCTTTCATTGTTCTTGTTGTTGTTTTTGCACAACAAATAAGACATGTGCAGTGTGCATCGGAATTTCATAGAATCATAGAATAGTAGAGTTGGAAGAGACCTCATGGGCCATCCAGTCCAACCCCCTGCCAAGAAGCAGGAAATCGCATTCAAAGCACCCCCGACAGATGGCCATTCAGCCTCTGTTTAAAAGCTTCCAAGGAAGGAGCCTCCACCACAGCCCGGGGGAGAGAGTTCCACTGTTGAACAGCCCTCACAGTGAGGAAGTTCTTCCTGATGTTCAGGTGGAATCTCCTTTCCTGTAGTTTGAAGCCATTGTTCCGTGTCCTAGTCTGCAGGGCAGCAGAAAACAAGCTTACTCCCTCCTCCCTATGACTTCCCTTCACGTATTTGTACATGGCTATCATGTCTCCTCTCAGCCTTCTCTTCTGCAGGCTAAACATGCCAAGCTCTTTAAGCCGCTCCTCATAGGGCTTGTTCTCCAGACCCTTAATCATTTTAGTCGCCCTCCTCAATTTGTTTGTATTTCTTTTTCAAATGATAATCCGGCCTCTCAACAGTCTGAAGGATTGTGGACCGGCCCTCAGCTTAAAAAGTTTGAGGACCCCTGATGTAGGGTGTTTCAATCTGCCCCTTCAGAGCTAGACAAATGAGAAGGAATATTCAAATATTCAAATATGCAACCTCTAATTCATGCAGACCAGTCCCTCTTAATTATGCTGAATTCACAAACTGAGCCTGTAGCTAAGATGATGCACAATGCATGTGGATACACATCAGTTCTACCCACTAAAGGCACAAAGTAATAAATTGCATTTAAGAACTTGTGTGTACATACATCACAAAGTGCTTTCCGCATTTGAGATCTAGCATCTCCAGAGAATAACTCCTGTTGGCAAACCAGGAGTACCATCGTTGTCTAATGAAGGGCAGGGAACCCATAGCTCTCTAGACTAGGATTTCTTAAGCTTTTTCCACATGTGATTTTCTGCTTGATATTTTTTTACATGGCCCCAGGTATACAAAATAGGCATGAAAGTAAAATAAAAATATTAATAACAAATCAGCATTTGCAAGGCTTGCTAAATGGCTGTTTTTCCTTTTTGTAGTGCTGTAAACACCACATATTGTTGCTAATATTGTTTCTCAGAAACGGCAAATGAAGTCAAAAATATCTGTAAGACTAGAGTTTGGGAAATGTTCATGACCTGCAACTCCCAACATTTGTGGTCAAGGAGATTGGAGCTGGTGAGGTTTCTACCCTCATTTGTTTAGTTCTTTAGGGCCAAAACACCCCGATCCCATCTGACCATGGAAGCTAAGCACAGTCAGGAATACTCAGTATGTGGATGAATCCCAGGTACTGAAGGATATAGAAAGCAAGGAAATGGTAACTACCTCTCAGTATATCTTGTCGAAGAAAGCTCTACGAAATTAATGGCATCGCCCTAAGTTGACAGGCAAATTGAAGTCACATACACACACATATACTTACACAGTGGAACACTCCCAGGTTGTTAACACAATAGTGGCTCGCCTGCTCTCAAAGAGTAGCTCAGCTTTGCTAACTCCACACATTTACTGGCCCATCACAGATTTAATTAGGCCAACCCATAACTATGTTTCTTGTTTACAACAACCCCATCATGCAAACGGGAGGAGGGGGAACAGATGCAATTGCTCGCCTTGATTATGACAATATCCCCAGCCGGGTCCTCTACAGCCAGTTGGGTCACCATGAAGGGGAAAGAAGACTTTCAGGGGGATGCTGGCTTGCAACTCTCAGGCTGGATGTACACTGCCACAGAATCCAGTTTCCAAATCCAGATTATCCACTTTGAATGGGATTATATGAGTCTGCAATGACACATAATTCAGTTCAAAGCAGATAATCTGGATTCAGAAATTGGATTATATGGCAGTGTATATGGGGCCTTGGGCCCCTGGTGGTGGCGCAGTGTGTTAATGCGCTGAGCTGCTGAACTTGCAGACCAAAAGGTCCCAGGTTCAAATCCAGGGAGCAGAATGAGCGCCCGCTGTTAGCCCCAGCTCCTGCCAATCTAGCAGTTCGAAAACATGCCAATGTGAGTAGATCAATAGGTACCGCTCCGGCAGGAAGGTAACGGTGCTCCATGCAGTCATGCCGGCCACATGACCTTGGAGGTGTCTACGGACAACGCTGGCTCTTCGGCTTAGAAATGGAGATGAGCACCAACCCCCAGAGTCGGTCACAACTGGACTTAACGTCAGGGGAAAACCTTTACCTTTTTTATGGGGCCTCAGGCATTTCCTACCATCGCTTAGCTGTCCTGATTAGGGTTGATGGGAGATGTAGTCCAACATCTGGAGGGCTACACTTTAACAGAGGCAAAATCTGACAACTGGAATACAATTCTCCAAGTATCCTGGATATTCAATCAAGCAATTTGTTAACACGCATGTCACCCCTGACAGGGTTGTTGTGTGTTTTTTGGGCTTATGGCCATGTTTAAGAAGTATTCTCTTCTGACACTTCGCCCACATCTATGGTAGGCATCCTCAGAGGTTGTGAGGTACATGTATCTCAAAACCTCTGAGGGTGCCTGCCATAGATGTGGGCGAAACATCAGGAGAGAATACTTCTGGAAGATGGCCATACAGTCCGAAAAACACACAACCCTGTAATTCCGGCCATGGAAGCCTTCGACAACACATCACCCCTGACATCCACTTAGGAGTGTTTGACACATTACATGGCAGCAAAAATTGTTCTCTGGATAACAGAACATGACACTGTTCTTTTACATATATTTATATAGAATTTGACAAGGGGCACCATTCAGTGACTTCTCCAAGCTTCGTGGATGTTAAGGAGACTCCTGGCCTCCCAATCCTAACTAGGTTCTAAAGCTGCCAGAGCTCCTTTAATGAAGGCATTGTGACAGAAGTCTCCTATCTAAACAAACTATTTCCCCATTCACTTTTTTATTCAAATAGTCACAACAACCCTGTGAAATAGGTTTGGGGCAGGGATTCGTATTCCTGACATTCAGCAGCCAGAACTGAAGTCATCTGGACAGAGGTCCTGAGTATCCCTTATCTGAAACGCTTGGGACCTGAAGTGTAATTGTTTTGTTATTGCTATTGTTTTGGATTTTGGAATACCTCTTTCTGTTGATGTGATATCTTGTAGAAGAAATCCAAGATGAAACATCAATTTTATGAATGTTTCATTATACACACTACCTGAAGATAATATTACACACAGTACTGGCAATGATTTTGTGCATTAAGGTAATATTATACGCAGTATTTGCAATGACCTTGTACATGAAACCAAATTTATGTACATGGATCAAGCAGGAAAGTAAGGTGTCGCTATCTCAGTAGATGGATAATTTTGGAAATATTTCAGATTTTGGAGGCCCAGTGAAGGGAGGTTTGATCTGGAGTAGGCCGAACAGTGCTGTCAAACCAAGGTGCCCAATTTAATACACTTTAATACCCCTCCGAACCTGGTTCCCTTCCATTCCAGCGTCACCCATAGGATGTTTTGTGTCATTTATGTGTATGTCTTAATGTGTGTTACTTTAACTAAAGTAGAGTCTCATTTATCCAACATTCGCTTATCCAATGTTCTGGATTATCCAACACAGTCAGCCTCTCGCCCAGATCCACAGCTGTTTCTCTAGGCAGCAAGGGCTGAACTTTTTACAGATTTAATTTCTGACAATGTTGTTACTGTAAGTTTATTTTATGCAATTCTATCTTTATTTATAGTCAATTTGTTAGTAACCAACGTTTTTTCTTCAATACATTGCGATATTTTGGTGCTAAATTAGTAAATACAGTAATTAGTACCTAACATTACAGTGTATTGAACTGCTTTTTCTGTCGATTTGTTGTAAAACATGATGGTTTGGTGCTTAATTTGTAAAATCGTAACGTAATTTGACATTTAATAGGGTTTTCCTTAATCCCTCCTTATTATCCAACATTTTCGCTTATCCAACGTTCTGCTGGCCCATTTAAGGTGGGTAAGTGAGACTCTACTGCACCACATGTTGCAGCTCACCTCAAGCCTTAAGAATAAGGGGGTAGTAAAATAATAACAATAACAACAACATGTCCATGGTGATATTATATTAAATATAACTATTATCACTATATTATTGGTAATATGTTGTTGTTGTTGTTATTCCTGCAGTACTCCTCTCCTGAAGCAAACCTACACTGCACATCTACATTGAAAGGATTAATACAGTTCAACATCACTAACTGCCATGACTGACTACTAGGGAATCCTGGGAGTTGTAGTTGTGGTCTCGAGCCTTGAGGAGAGGCAAGAAGTAAAATTATTATTGTAATTATTATTGCATGAAGATAATATTATTATGTTATTTATTATTGATGTTGTTTTGGACTTCAACCTCCACAATTCCTAACAGCCTCAGGATAGTAAAATAATAATAATAATAATAATAATAATAATAATAATAATAATAATGATGTGTGCATGAAGATAATATCATTATAGTATTATATATTATTATTATTATTCCTGCTCTACTGCTTTCCCTAGTCAAACTAAGGCAGGCATGGGCAAACTTTGGCCCTCCAGGTCCCACTATTCCTAACAGCCCTGGGATAGTAAAATAACAACCATAATAATAATGTGTGCATGAAGATATTATCAATATAGTATTAGATAATGTATTATTCTATCAGGATAGTAAAATAACAATAACAACAACCATAATAATAATGTGTGCATGAAGATAATATCATTACAGTATTAGATAACATATTATTGTATCAGGATAGTAAAATAACAATAACAACAACCATAATAATAATGTGTGCATGAAGATACTATCATTATAGCATTAAATAATATATTATTATATCAGGATAGTAAAATAACATTAACAACAACAACAATAATGTGTTCCTGAAGATAATATAATTACAGTAGAGTCTCACTTATCCAACATAAATGGGCCGGCAGAACGTTGGATAAGCAAATATGTTGGATAATAAGGAGGGATTAAGGAAATGCCTATTAAACATCAAATTAGGTTATGATTTTACAAATTAAGCACCAAAACATCATGTTATACAACAAATTTGACAGAAAAAGTAGTTCAATAAGCAGTAATGCTATGTAGTAATTACTGTATTTACGAATTGAGCACCAAAATATCATGATATATTGAAAACATTGACTACAAAAATGCGTTGGATAATTCTGAATGTTGGATAAGCGAGTGTTGGGTAAGTGAGACTCTATTGTATTGACACAAAGACACAGTATAACACAGCAAACGATCTATTTATCTGTCTATCTATATATGCTGGATTTCTTATCACAAAATCACAAGTTCAGCACTTCCCCAGCGTTTAGGACTGTGTGATGTGTATTATGATGATGATGATTATTATTAATATTGAGGCTGGGTGGCCATCTGTCAGGGGTGCTTTGCTTGTGCTTTTAGTGTACAAAGGTAGAAGGGGGTTGGAGTCAATGGCCCAAGGAGTTTCTCCAACCATCTTTATTATTTTTAGTATGATTATGATTAACATTGAGACTATATTTGTTCTCGTTTGTTTTTTTTTTACTTCACAATAAGAGATGTGCAGTATGCATAGGAATTTGTTTATAGGGTTTTTTTTCAACTATACTTGGGCCCTCCAATGGTCTGAGGGACCATGAACTGGCCCCCTGTTTAAAAAGTTTGGGGACCCCTGCCCTAGTCTAAGGGCATGTCTACATTGCAGGAATTGTGGGAGCTGAAGTCCAAACACTTGGAGGGAGGAGGGAAGGCCCATGTTTGCCCAGGCCTAGTGTTTGAACCCAATCCCCAGGAAACAGTGTCACTCCACTTTTCTCTCCACAGACAGATTTCCCTTTTGACATTTCCCAACCTTGGAAAGGATTGTGAGAAGGGGGTGTTTGTGTGTGTTTGGAGGGGGATATTTCTGGGAAAGGAGGAAGCAAGGGACCCCAATCCCGCCTTGCTCCCTTCCCCAGCTCATCCCCTTCTCCCTCTTGGGCCTCGTCCTCCATTTTGTTCGGTGCAAGAGGCGACAGAGGAGGCGGATCATGGCTCCCTTTCCGCGTCCCTCCCTCCCTCCCTGGGCCTGGGCCTAGCCGAGCAGCAGAGCCCTTTGCAAGAACACAGCCCAAGACTGACTGGATTGTCTTGGGGTGTCTCTTACCTGGAAGCAGCGTTGGCAGCAGCGTTGGCTGTGTCCAGGCCTGGATCGAGCATGTCCATGGGGGGAAGGGAAGGGGGGAGGGAAGGGAAGGGGGAGGGAAGGGAAGGGGGAGGGGAAGGAGAGCGCCCCGGCCCGGCTTCCTTCTTGTTTTCCCCCCGCTTGGAAACCTCACGCCGGGTGGAGGCAAGAGAGGGGACGCGGCGCAGACACGGGAGCCGAGGCGCTGATCACGGGGACAAACACTCGGGTCATGTGAGGAGGAAAGGAGCGAGCCTGTGGTTCCTCGCCTCCCAGCTGGGAGCCCGGGACACGTGAGAGGAGGGAAGAGGAATGGAGGCAGGCGAGCGAGAGAGCGGACAAAGGCGAGGGAGAGGAAGGCGCCGCTCGCTCCGGAAGGCCCAGGCCTCGCTGGCAGGAACAGCAGCGAAGCAGAGGCGGGTGGAACGCTGCAGCAATCCGGCGCCAGGAGCAGCGGCGGCGGCGGCGGCAGGGGGAGGGGATAGAAGGCTGCGACGGTGCAGGGCGGGGGAAAGGGAGGAGGGGATTGGCGGGACCGGCAGGGAAGGGATGGAACCTTGCGGGACGCGGCGGGGTGCCCGGGAACGCTGCAGCCGCTGCGGCGGCCAAGACACGCGTCGGCGGGTTGCACGTGTGAACGCGCCTATTTTTTATTATCTGTATTTTATAAATATATAAAATTAGGAGCCTCCGGTGGCCTAGGGGATAAAAGCCTTGTGACTCGAAGGTTGGGTTGCTGACCTGAAGGCTGCCAGGTTCGAATCCCACCCGGGGAGAGCGCGGATGAGCTCCCTCTTTCAGCTCCAGCTCCATGTGGGGACATGAGAGAAGCCTCCCACAAGGATAGTAAAACATCAAAACATCCGGGCGTCCCCTGGGTAACGTCCTTGCAGACGGCCAATTCTCTCACTCCAGAAGCAACTCCGGTTGCTCCTAACACGAAATATATATATACACACACATTAGAGTCTCACTTATCCAAGACTCGCTTATCCAACGTTCTGGATTATCCAACGCATTTTTGTAGTCAATGTTTTCAATAAATTGTGATATTTTGGTGCTAAATTTATAAATACAGTAATTACTACATAGCATTATTTCGTATTGAACTACTTTTTCTGTCAAATTTGTTGTATAACATGATGTTTGGGTACTTAATTTGTAAAATCATAACCTAATTTGATGTTTAATAGGTTTTTCCTTAATCCCTCCTTATTATCCGACATATTTGCTTATCCAACATTCTGCCGGCCCGTTTATGTTGGATAAGTGAGACTCTACTGTATATAAAATGTATCTGTGTGTATATATGTGTGTGTGTGTAAAGATATATACATGTACAGTAGAGTCTCACTTATCCAAGCTTCTGGATTATCCAAGCCATGTGCTGTCGAAGGCTTTCATGGCCGGGATCACAGGGTTGTTGAATGTCTTTCAGGCTGTGTGGCCATGTTCCAGAAGTATTCTCTCCTGACGTTTCGCCCCTATATATATGCATATATATATATATATATATATATATATATATATATACACACACATATACAGTAGAGTCTCACTTATCCAAGCTTCTGGATTATCCAAGCCATGTGTTGTCGAAGGCTTTCATGGCCAGGATCACAGGGTTGTTGTATGTCAGGGGTCCCCAAACTAAGGCCCGGGGACCGGATGCGCCCCATCGAAGCCATTTATCCGGCCCCCATGGCACAAGGGCAAAAGGGGTTTGGGCTAAATGATCCAAGGGGTCTCTTCTTCTCTTACAACCCTTTTATTATTAATATTATTAACATTGAGGCTGGGTGGCCATCTGTCACGGATGCTTTGCTTGTGCTTTCGGTGCACAGAGGCAGAAAGGGGTTGGACTAAGGGTCTCTTTCAACCTGCTTTTTTATTATAAGTATGACACAGCAAACAAGATAGATCTGCTGGATTTCGTTTCACAAAATCACAAATCGAACACTTCCCAAGTGTCTAGGACTGTGTGTTGTATTTTTGGATGATGCATGCAGATCCCAGTAGGGTGGCCTTCTGCAGTTGGCAGATCGTAATTTTGTCAATGTCTATTGTTTGCAAATGCCAGCTGAGATCTTTTGGCACGACACATTTTTTATTATTATTATTATTGTTATTATTATTATTAACATTGAGTCTGGGTGGCCATCTGTCAGGAATGCTTTGCTTGTGCTTTCAGTGCACAAAGGCAGAAGTGGATTGGACTCAATGGACCAAAGGTCTCTTCCAACCCTCTTTATTATTATTATTATTATTATTGCTCAGTGGCCAACTATAGTCCGGCCCACCAACAGTCCGAAGGATCGTGAACTGGCCCTCTGTTTAAAAAGTTTGGGGACCCCTGTTGTATGTTTTTCGGGCTGTGTGGCCATGTTCCAAGATATTCGCTTATCCAAGCTTCTGCTGGCCCGTTTAGCTTGGATAAGTGAGACTCTGCTGTATATGTGTGTGTGTGTGTGTGTGCGTGTATATATATATGCATATATATAGGGGCCCCTGGTGGTGGCGCAGTATGTTAAAGCGCTGAGCTGCTGAACTTGCAGACCGAAAGGTTCCAGGTTCAAATCCCAGGAGCGGAATGAGTGCCCGCTGTTAGCCCCAGCTCCTGCCAACCTAGCAGTTCGAAAACATGCCAATGTGAGTAGATCAATAGGTATCGCTCTGGTGGGAAGGTAACGGTGCTCCATGCAGTCATGACGGCCACATGACCTTGGAGGTGTCTACGGACAATGCCGGCTCTTCGGCTTAGAAATGGAGATGAGCACCAACCCCCAACCTCTCTCTCTCTCTCTCTCTCTCTCTATATATATATATATATATATATGATTGCTAGGAAAGAATCAATACATAGGAAGCATAGTCTCTGGAATTAAAGTGTTTATTGATATTTTTTTCATGTTTCAAGACGGAAGCAGGCTTGATTACAAGTCTTGCTGGGAGGAAGAGGCATGTTTACTTGTGTTGTCAAAGCCTTTCATGGCCGGAATCGCTGAGAGTTTTCTGGGCTGCATGGTCATGATTTATTGACCAGGGCCCACTTTGACCGGGGACCACTTGAGTAGGCCCTGCATTGACTGGGGACCACTTTGATCAGGGACTACTTTGACCGGGGACCACTAGACCAGGCTCCACTTTGACCGGGGACCACTTTGATTGGCAACCGCTTGACCGGGCCCTACTTTGATCGGGGACCACTTTTGACCAGGGACCACTCTCCAACATTAGTACCAAAATATATTATATTTTACATGTAATATTACAATATATTGATATAGTACAATATAGTAATTTATTGCCAGTATTGTACTATGCTAATAATATAATATTGTATGTAAATTTAATGTGTAAGCTGCTTTGAGTCTCCTTCGGGGTGAGAAGGGTGGCATATAAATGTAGCAAATAAATAAATAAATAAATAAATGGGTTGCGAATCAGTTTTTGGTCAACTTTAGATTCAGTTTGGTTATTTGGGGTGCTGATTCAGAATATCACATTGGATAGACCACATCAGCTCTAGTTTCTGATACAGAACATATGCCATCTATCAGTCGCCATCCGCTCGCCCACAGAAAACCATATTCAATAATCTAGAGCTGATGTGGTCTGTTCAATGCAATGGTCAGCTCTGCGGAAAGGAGTGGAAATAAAATTAATAAAATAAACAAATGAAGAGGAAGGAGGTTTGCGGACCGGATTTTTGTTCTTGCGGCCCACAGGTTGAGAACCAATGTTCTAGAAGCTCTCTCAGCCATACACGGATGCAACACAACTTCTCAGCCTGCTGGCCAAACAAGAGATTTTAGGCTGAGGAAGAGTTCATGGTGCCTTTTTTTCTGGAGCAGGGAAGAGAAAAAGCTCAGCTGAGACTTTCAAGCAGAATTACGGAGAAATTGGCCAGGAAGAGAGAACAACTGTGAAAGCAACATTTTGGACTTTCCAGTCTGTTGCCTGATGGCTGGTGGCAACGTCTGAAATTTGGAGTTAGTAACCCGGAGAGCTGCGGAGACTGAATAATTTTGTTGGCTGTAGATATGGTGATTGAAAGGACTAAGGACTGGATTTTGACTATTATGCTTATTCCTGGAATGTTGTTGAGAACAAAGTAGCGAACCTCAGATTAGTTGACTAAATTGGAAATATCCCAGTGAGTTACTTGACAAGGATTCTCAGAGCTCTCAGTGCTTCTAGGCACAGTTCAAAGTTCTGGTTTTGACCTATGATTTCCTACTTCGGTGTTTCTTAACCTGGGGAGCTTGTGAGGGAGTGTTAGAGGGGTCACCAAAGACCATCAGAAAACATATTTCTTTCTCATGGTCTTAGGAACCCCTTTGGAAGAGAAGGCCGAAGATCTCTCCGCCTGTCCTTCTCTTCCTTTTTGGAAACAGACAGTGAATCCTCCCACCAAAAGTATTCAGATTTGGGTGTATCAGGTATTTGTGCCAAATTTGGTCCAGTGAATGAAAATACATCCTGCATATCAGATATTTACATTACGATTCATAACAGTAGCAAATGACAGTTATGAAGTGGCAATGAAAATAATAACATGGTTGTGGGTCACCACAACATGAGGAACTTATTAAGAGGTTTTGGCATTAGGATGGTTGAGAACCACTGTCCTACATGATTCAGGCACAGGCTATTTAGCAGATTGTGTCTCCCAATATGAACCTGCCCATGTCCTGAGATCTTCAGGAGAGACACTTTCTATCAGTCTCACCTCCATCACAAACTTCGTTGGTGGGAACATGAGGGAGGGCTTTCAACTCTGGAACTTTTTGCCCAGGGAAGCCAGAATGGCCGCCTTCTCACTGTCATTTTGGCTGGTTAGCACCTTTCTGTTCAGGCAAGCTTAAAAAGAAGTAAGCTTTTAAGATCGGGTCTAAGGAGTGCCAGGCAGTATTTTATGTATTTTAATATGTTTATAATAACTCTGGAGCCTCCGGTGGCTCAATGTGTTAAAGCGCTGAGCTGCTGAACTTGCAGACCGAAAGTCCCAGGTTCAAATCCAGGGAGCGGCGTGAGCGCCTGCTGTTAGCTCCAATTTCTGCCAACCTAGCAGTTCGAAAACATGCCAATGTGAGTAGATCAATAGGTACTGCTCCGGCAGGAAGATAACGGCGTTCCATGCCATCATGCCGACCACATGACCTTGGAGATGTCTACGGACAAGGCCGGCTCTTCAGCTTAGAAATGGAGATGAGCACTATCCCCCAGAGTCGGACACGACTGGACTTAACGTCAGGGGAAACCTTTACCTTTACCTATAATAGCTCCATGTTTAATTCTATTTTAATGTTGTATGTTTTAAATTTTACATTGTATTCTTTGCAGCCTTGTCAGCTGCTTTGGATCCCTTTTAAGAGAAAAAAATAAATATGGTAAATTTAGTCGTAATAGTTGCTCAGGTTTGCAGTCCAAATCGATGTACATACAAGGGCTGATCCTGCAGATGTTGCATTTTGACTGATGTCAGTGGCAGGTATGAGATGGAAGTCTGGAATGCCATTTCTGGGAAGAATAGTTCTATCAGGGTTTTCTCTTTTCCGTATGCTGGCAGCCATTCCCACCCATCTCCACCTCCTGACCTAGTAGCTTCATTCCTCTAATCCCCCTAAGTCTGCTCATGTGACTTTGCCTTTTAGCAGCTCCTTCGCATGCGTGACACTGGGACATGGATCAGAACATTTGCAGAGGAAGGATTGCACATGCCCAGACCCCAGCAATATTATTTATTATATGTTTATTACAATATGAGAACTCCAAAGACTGATATTAATTGCCCTGATCAGTCTTGCAAACCGGGCCTTGTCAAAAGCTGGTGGTGCCAGCATCTGAAAGACTTTGATGTCATGATGATCATGGAAGAGTTGTAAAAAAGCTTTATTCACTTTCTTTAAAAAAATGCTTTGAGAGTATATCCAAAATATTCCAAGGGGAGCTAAAATGGCCCATGGTGGGTGGGACTCATAAACTGAAGGTTAATTGGTCCTCTTGGAGCCAAATTTGGGATCACTGTAGGGGCCGGCTGGATATTCCGGGGGCCTTTGCCTTCCTGCAGGAGAAACTGTGGCTCATTGGTTGTTGTGGTTGCCACGCACGGCATGGTTGTGAGAACCATGATGTCTGGCCTGAAGGCAGGACCAGTCTCTTGGGGCGATGGCAGACCCGAAGCATTGGCCAGAGATGCTTTGTTGGCATAACTGAGTGCCAGCTGCTCCAGCCGTCTCTTTTTGAAGAAAGCTTGGGTGGTGGCATGCAGGGGTTGAAGGATACGGGGTAGCGGTTGCCCTGGATGGAGGAAGAAGTCAAAACCAGCGCAGTCGGCGGGATCGAAGGCTGGCTGCCGATCCACTTCACCCTCGTTGGGCCAGGCAAATGGGAAAGGGAGGGTGAAGTCCTCCGTCAGCACTCGGATGGCAAAGTCATCCTCTTTGCCAAATTCTTTGTAGGCTCTCTGAATGCTGTGGAAGTGCTCTTCCCACTTCTTCATGTCTCCGTCGTAAATGTCGGGGAAGGATCCCGGAACAGTCTGGACCAACCTCGGAGGCGAAGAGGGAGCTGTGGGGCCTGGCAAGGTGTAGACAACCCTGGTTGGGTTGGTGGGTGGACCTGCCTGGTTGAAGATGGGGGATGGCAGCGGTGGGATCGTTGGCAGTGGAGGAGGAAGGAGGAAGTCTTGTGAGCTACACCCTACTCCTATGGCAGGTTTAGGAATATTTCCTGCTATGAGAAGGGGTGTTCCCTGTTGTAGTGAGATAGAACGAGCCATGGACCCTCCATCACCTGTGAGTGCACAGCCCAAGCATCACGATTAGGATAACATAGGATTCAACAAAGTGCACCTTTAGGTGCCTCCAGACTCTTTTATGACCTCCCACCTCTCCAGGCGTCTCAGGCCACTCTTTTTTTCTCACCACAAAAAGGAAGTTGAATTGGTTTTCCTGGAAACATCCTGGTGTGGCAAAGTCCCCAATTAAATGTGTTGCAAGGTCCTCCATGCTGTTTTCCAAAAACAGAAAACTACTAGTATGGACACCTTATCTGCAGGGAATACATTCCAAGATGCTTTTGTGGATATGTGTAAGATGCTAGGGCTGGGCTGTGGAGCAGCTGGTTAGTAGCCAGCTGCAATTAATCACTACTGCCCAAGAGGTCATGAGTTCGAACCAGCCCAGGTCGGATTGAGTGCCCGACCTTAAAAAAATAGACTAGCTCGTTGTTGACCTAAGCAACCTGAAAGACAGTTGCATCTATCAAGTAGGAAATGTAGGTACAGTAGAATCTCGCTTATCCAACGTTCTGGATTATCCAATGCATTTTTGTAGTCAATGTTTTCAATACATATTTTGTGATATTTTGGTGCTCGGTTCGTAAATACAGTAATTACTACATAGCATTACTGCGTATTGAACTACTTTTCCTGTCAAATTTGTTTTATAACATGATGTTTTGGTGCTTAATTTGTAAAATCATAACCTAATTTGATGTTTAATAGGTTTTTCCTTAATCCCTCCTTATTATCCAACATATTCGCTTATCCAACATTCTTCCGACCCGTTTATGTTGGATAAGTGAGACTCTACTGTATTGCTTATGCAATTTACTAATTTAACTAATTTACAACACTATGAAAATTGTCCAGCGTGAGGAAGAATGAGGAAGTGCTCCATCAAGGACTCGGTGTCACAGTGGATGATAAAGCATCAGCTCCTCCTGTGGCCGAGATTGAGTATACCTTCATGAAGCCGGAAGCTGGAAAATGTTTCCTCTGTGTCTTTGTCTCTGTCTCTGTCTGTATGTCGTATGTCTAATGGCATTGAATGTTTGCCATGTATATGTACGTTGTGATCCGCCCTGAGTCCCCTTCGGAGTGAGAAGGGTGGAATATAAACACTGTAAACAAACAAATAAATAAATAAAATATCTGAAACCACAGATCCCTATATTTTGGCCATACTCTGAAAGCACACCATAGAATGACACTGAAGGGTCTACAGAGGACCACAAACAAGGAGAGGGTATTTTTTGAAGTGAAAGCATGAATAAGACAATTATGTTGTACTATTAATACTAGTAGCAAAGCAGTAGTGAAGGTCACCATGCAGAAGCTATAGAATCCTTTTCTCTTCCCAAGTGCCCTGCCAGGAAGTTCCATTTGAAGACACACCCCATCTTTCTCAAACTTCTTTCACCCTTCAATTGGTAGTAGATGGACTGACCCAAATTTAGCCCTATTGCTGCCCTTACTAACCTTTACCCTACCATTTTTTCCCTTTCTAGTTGGACCTCTCTTTTTTCCCCAATCCCTACTGCAATGTTTTACCTAAAACCATCACCTGGAGGTTGAGGTGGGTTGTCCAAAGTCTCCAGCACTAGGGAAGCCATTGCCCCACATAAGGCAGTTGGCCCAGAAGGGGTGGGAGAACAATTGTTGACTGTATTCACCTAGGAAACGACAATGGCTGTGTGATGACATCACAGGAAACAAAAGGAGAGAAAGGGGGACGGCATAGTGACCCTTTGATGACATCACAGGGGGTAAAGGAGACCATAACAATTGGTACGGAACAAAACAAATGGCTTTGTTAAATCATCCGGAGTGTGGAAAACCACCTTCCACATTACAAAGCAACTCACATGGAGTTGTGCAAAGGGTGGCCAATCCACCAGTGGGTTGTGATATTCCCGTAAATGCGATTTGACTTGCAAGTTGCCATCTGAGTTTGCTGATTGATGTGGCACTGTGTCCTTTCTTTGTTCTCATGTATTTGTGCCTGCTGCCTGCATAATAAAGAGTAGGCCAGGAATAGTAGTCATGTGAAAGCCCGATGGAAAATCAGGGGAAAATATGGGGATTTTCTCCATCCCTGATTTTTTTCCAAGACATTAACATTCCTGTTTAAAAAATTGGAAAAATGAAAATAACAGTAGGCCCAGCTAACCAGAACTCAAGCAATCGAAAATCTTAAGCTCCCACAGTTAAAACATAATACTTTATATAAAAATTTAAATAAAATTTATCTCCCAAAGCAGTTACTTTAGTCTCAGCTCAGGAATGGAAAATGGAATGTTGGTGGACAGCAAAAAGACATGAAGATAGGCTTAAAGGTTACCTTTAAAAATGTATAAACACAAGCACTGGGAAACTACTGGGAGTCCCAGTGGTGCAGCAGGTTAAACCACTGAGCTGCTGAACTTGCTGAATGACGGGGCCGGGCTGTGGTGCAGGCTGGTGAGCAGCTGCTGTAATAAATCACTCTGACCATGAGGTCATGAATTCGAGGCCAGCCCGTGGCAGGGTGAGCACCCGTCAATTAAAAATAAAATATAGCCCCTGCTCGTTGCTGACCTAGCAACCTGAAAGATAGTTGCATCTATCAAGTAGGAAATAAGGTACCACGTATAAAAAGTGGGGAGGCAAGTTTAACTAATTTACAACGTTGGAATGAGGAAGTGATGAAGTGTCATCAGAGTGGATGATGAAGCAGCTGCTCCCCCCGGTGGCCAGAATCGAACATCCCCTCCGGAGAAGGTTAAATTGCCTCTGCGTCTGTCTGTCTGTTGTCTCTGGCTCGGTTCGATGTGTTTATGGGCATTGAATGTTTGCCCTGTATGTGTATAATGTGATCCACCCTGAGTCCCCTTCAGGGTGAGAAGGGCGGAATATAAATACTGTTAATAAATAAAGGTCGGTGATTCAAATCTGGGGAGCGGGGTGAGCTCTCACTGTTAATCCCAGCTTCTGCCAACTTAGCAGTTAGAAAACATGCAAATTTGAATAGATCAATAGGTACTGCTCTGGCAGGAACGTAATGGCACTCCATGTAGTCATGCCGGCCACATGACCTTGGAGGTGTCTACGGACAACGCTGGCTCTTTGGCTTAGAAATGGAGATGAGCACCAACCCCCAGAGTCAGACACTACTAGACTTAATGTCAGGAGAAAACCTTTACCTTTACCTACTGGAAAACCCTAGCCCTCAAGCATTGTAACTGAAGGATACCTTTTACCAACAGTGCTATGGATTTTGAAGAGGCATGAACAGAGGGTGAAAGGGAGAAATGTGTCAAGAGGAAGGTACGTTAAGCAAACCCTTGTCATGACTGCCTTCCATCTGGAAATCTATGTCCTTGCTGCAAAAGACCATACAGATCCAGAATAGGTCTCTACAGTCACTTACGAACCCACCACAAAGGCTCTACCCTTGGAAGACAATCATGTGAGGGATTGAATCTTTGCTATTTACTATGTTGTTAAACCACTTTGAGTCCCCCTTGAGGTTGAGAAAAATGGTATATAAATGAAATAAATAAATACTCGGCCACAACTGATAACCAAAGATGACATCTGAAACAAGGAATCCTTTTATTCTACACCTTCCAAGTAGGGTAGTAATTCACTTATTTTCTTCCCAAAGGAAGTATGGATTATTATTGTTGTATGAATTATATTCAGCTGCCTGGATTATAAGGGTCGAATCAAGAGACAGATCATAGCTATGACATCATAGCTTATTGGTACAGGATCTTGTACAAACCCTTGGTCTTTACATCTTCATGCCCAGCTGCAATGCAAGAAATTTGAGGATGGAAGAAAAATGTATTGGCAGAATTCATACTGACGGGTCAATACAGTCATTTCTCCACTTACTATATCCCTGGGTGCTGCTTCAGGCCTCTTCCTTCCTCTGCCTAGCCCTCCATCCCTGCCTTGACATCTGGCCATGCCTGCAGAGGCATTTCTTGCTCTGGAGCCACTATATTTTGAAAGAGGATAATATCATCTTCAACAGTCTATATTTGAAATGGTGCCGTATCAAAGATACCAAATACCAAAGTATTTCTGACAATCAAAAATTAAAATGACCATCTTTGTTGCAGCAGCAACAAGCTTGTGTGTCCTGTCAGATAGTGGTGAAAGGAGTGATTAAGACTGCAATTTTACAATGTGTCCACTAGGTGGTAGTCACAGACCTTTTTTTTTGCTTCTTCCAGCCTCATATAATTTGTTTATTTCAGGGGTCCTCAAACTTTTAAAGTGGAGGGCCGGTTCATGGTCCCTCAGATTGTTGAGGGGCCAAATTATCATTAGAAAAAAAAATTCCTATGCACACTGCACATGTCTTATTTGTAGTGCAACCCCCCCCAACAACAATCATTTATTTATTTATTTATTTATTTATTTATTTGCTACATTTATACTCCACCCTCTCTCATCCCGAAGGGGACTCAGAGTGGCTTACAAGTTGTATTTACATACAATATATTATATTATTGGCATAGCACAATATTAGCTTTATATCTTACTATATTGTACTATACCACTATACCACATTTAATATATAATATGTAATTAATATTATTATATTATACAAAATTATTACATTGTATTATTATTATTAGCCACCCTGAGTCCCCTACTGGGTGAGAAGGGTGGAGTAGTAATAAAATAATAAAACTTTATTTATACCCTGCCACCATCTCCCCGTGGGGACTCGGGGCGGCTCGCAATGTTACAGAAGTAACAACACGGATACATTAGCACAATATACACAGGTTAAAACGCAATAAGGTAATAAAACAAAAGTTAATACAACAGTAATAGAAATACTGTAATAAATAAATAAATATAATATTGTATTACATTATAATATTATTATCAATATTATATGTATACACAATATATTATATTATTACCACAGCACAATATTAGTAAATGAATGAACAATACAATATTTTAAAATAAAAACAATTTTAACCAACATACAGTAAACCTATCAGGATTTCAATGGGAAGTGTGGGCCTGCTTCTCGCCAATGAGATAGTCAAGTCAAGTAGGATTGTTGTTGTTGTGTGCCTTCAAGTCATTTCAGACCTTGGCGAGCCTAAGTGTAAAACTGAGGGTGGGGGCCAGGTCAATGACCTTGGAGGGCTGCATCCGGCCCCCGGGCCTTAGTTTGGGGACCCCTGGTTTATTTTATTTACAGAGGAGACTTTCTTCTTCTTCCCCTTCTTTTCTCAGATGCTTCTCTCCCTCCCTCCCTCCCTCCCTCCCTCTCTCAATAATTTCCAGTGTAAATCCAGTCTATTTTGTAGACACCCAGTGTGAATGTCTATGGCAAGAAGTGGCTTACAGTAGACTTAAAATGCAATTGCTTCTTGATATTTTATGTGTAAAGTATCCCTGAGGTTAGCAGCCGTGGGGATGCAATGGGTTAAACCCTTGTGCCAGCTGAACTGCTGACTTGAAGTTTGGCGGTTTGAGTCCGTGAGATGGGGTGAGCTCCCACCTGTCAGCTCTAGCTTGCGGGGACATGAGAGAAGCCTCCCAACAAGGTGGTAACACATCTGGGCATCCCCTGGGCAATGTCTTTGTAGATGGCCAATTCTTTCACACCAGGGGCTACTTGTAGTATGTTCTCAAGTCGCTTCTGACACAATAAAAAATTCCTGAGGTTAAGGCAATGGCTTGGACAACAACCCCGAAAAATAGTCCAGTATGGTGTAGGCTTACAGACTAATCTGCTTACAACACAGCCCATTGTTATTACTCTAAATTCTGTTCCCCATTCATGCAGCTGCAAGTGTTTTAATTTCAAGGAAACAAAGACATAGGGTGGGTGAAGGTTAAAAATATGATCTCAAAAACCACCTAGAGAACCAGAGGAAAATACCTTTTACTGGAGGGTGTTTTGTGGATCAAAATTACCCTTACCTTTAAGACATACAGGTATCCTCTGGTCTTTCAGCTAGGAGAAAAGCAAGTGTGTGAATGATGGGAAGTCAGTGAGACAGTGGTTTCTGTTATTCATTCATTCATTTTATATCCTGCTTTTCCTCTAATATGGTCTCCCCATGCTGGACCACTGTAACAACCACCAAGTCAGACTACACAGAGAAGCCATTGAAATCCACAAGTGTGTGGACAATTTCAATAGAAAGGAGGAAACCATGAAAATGAGCACAATCTGGCTACCAGTATTAAAACAAACTCTAAAATCAGGACAGTAAATAAAGAACAACACTCAGAAAACGGGAATTCCAGACATGAAGCAATCAGGGCCAGCTAACACCTCCCAACAAAGGATTCCCCAGGAAGTAAACAGCCAGGCTTTGAAGCTGCAAGGCTACTCAATGCTTAATCAAGCTGGCCAATTGCAACATTCACACTTGCCTCAAACAGACAAGAGTTCTTTCTCCCACCCTGGACATTATTCCACAGATATATAAACCCCACTTGCCTAGTTTCCAACATGTCTCAACCTCTGAGGATGCCTGCCATACATGTGGGTGAAACATCAGGACAGAGTGCTTCTGGAACATGGCCATACAGCCCGGAAAACTCACAGCAACCCAGTGATTCCAGCCATGAAAACCTTCAACAACACATTGAAAGGGAAAGAGCTATTTTTCCATTCCCATCAAAACATTGTGCTTTTTGAGCTGGTCTCATGATGACATAATGGTTATATGGGCTTGGGGACTCATATTATAGTAAATAAGGCTACCACATAGAGAAAACCTTTCTAGGAATTTCTACACTGCCATATAATCCATTTTCTGAATCCATATTATCTGCCTTGAACTGGATTATATGGCAGTGCAGACTCATATAATCCAGTTCAAAGATGATAATATGAATTCAGAATCTGGATTATATGACAGTGTAGCTCCAGCCTCAGTCTTCTGCCAGAAGTTGACCATAGTATTGTGCTGGAGGACCTATATATTTCTATGCACCATTTTACCTAATATATTTATCAAATGTTGACCACAGAAATACATTGAAGGACCTAGAGTTTCCGAGAGAGAACATTTCAATCAAATCCGTGTATAACCCAATCTGCAAAAGTCAAACTAGCAAATGTGGAGAGAAGACTGTATTTCACATCCCACAAAACTTTCTTTGAAAGATAAAGAAATTGAAAAGACACATTTCTACATCAAAATTAGGTTTTGTAGTGTGGCTTTATCAGTAGAGATTGTTTCAAGATCCCCACAACAAAACAGAAAAATTATCATTCAATAGTCTCTGGAGATATATTAAAAAAGGTAAAGGTAAAGGTTTCCCCTGACGTTAAGTCCAGTTGTATCTGACTCTGGGGGTTGGTGCTCATCTCCATTTCTAAGCCGAAGAGCTGGCGTTGTCCGTAGACACCTCCAAGTTCATGTGGCCGGCATGACTGCATGGAGTGCCAATGTTACCTTCCCGCCGGAGCGGTACCTATTGATCTACTCACATTTGCATGTTTTCGAATTGCTAGGTTGGCAGGAGCTGGGGCTAACAGCGGGCGCTCATTCCGCTCCCGGGATTTGAACCTGGGGCCTTTTGGTCCGCAAGTTCAGCAGATATATTATTACAGTTTTATTATGGTTTATAGACCCATCAGTAAACAAACAGTCATTAAAAATTATCCCATCTGTAGCTTCTTGTTACCACCACGTTCGACCAATGTGATTCTCCCAATAGCAGGAAATGCCAAAAATATGATTTTCCAGGAGATAGTTTTTGTCCCTCTCAATGCTGATACATTGTTGATCTGAGGAATGAATGGTGGCCTTCTCATAGAAATTAAGAAGATCACCTGGAGGAAATTCTGCAAACTATCTTGCTTTTCTGGCTGAGACTGATAAGATCTGTTCAAAACATGTCTCCTGCCAAATCTCTGTTGTGAGAAGAAGACTCAGGACCATGTTGCAACGAGTCTCGGAAAGGAAGAGGACTTTCCACAAAGACCATCTTTGTCTTGGATTAATCTTTGTGACCTTTTCTTCCTGATAAGATGAATTTGGCAACAGTCTCAATGGAAGCTTTCCGTTTGGGGAGTGTGGCTTTTGGAAAGAGAGCAATAAATTGGTATTTCTCTACCATCAAAGTTTAGACTTTGAATTGTTTCATCCCAGAGAAAGAAGGCCTGGACGCTTCCAGAATGGAGCTCCCATTTGTGGTGGCCATTCTCATGGCCTTTGCACATTGTACCGATGCACAGGTGAGGTTGAAACTGACTTCTGGAAGAAAGATAGCATCGGTTTTGGATACTGGGGTGGTGGGGATGGTGTGTAGCAATCCCAGAGATGGGATGGATTTAATTGATCATGTTGACGTCTCGTCGAAATCAGTGCCAAAAGCAAGGAAATGGCAGAGAGAGAGAAATGAGGGCATTGCCCTCCAAATAGGTCATTTTATTTCAGTCCCCAACTTTCTAGCATCACAGAATGCGAGATAATGGAAATCGTTCACACCTAGAATACTTCTATTTGCTGTGTTCACATTTCCTTGGGAACCCCACCTGTCCCTTTTCTTTGGGTGCCTACATTGTATTTCTGAATGCTCAACTGAAGTTTAAACTAATAGGAATGCTAAATGCATTGAGAGAATTGGTTAGCAAAAAAAGTTACTTCTCTTGGAATGGCTGCTTTCTTACTAGGGATAGAAAGAATGTTTGAAAATATATATACACGTATGTATAATATATATCTTCAAGATATATGTTCTCTGTTGAGAAACTCTGATGAGAGGAATCTATCCAGTCTGGGACTTATTCTGCACTAAAGTTGTGCAAGTTTGTATGGAAAATTCCTCTCCTGTGCAGAATATGACATTACTAACAATAATATTACTTTCTGTGCAGAAAGAGCTGTTTTCTGTATACACATGTTTCAATTAGGGACATGCAAAATTCCCATGTGGTTGACTTGCATTAAAAATGAGGGTATTTTTGCATATGAAAAATAGTTTTTTCTGCCCAGAATAGGCCGTTGTATGCACAGAAAATACTGCTACAAATACAAAACTACTCAGTGCACATTTTGTGCGAATAAATCTTTCTTTGAAACGGTGTTGTTTGCCGAGACATTGCCATAGCAAGAACATTTCTAAAATGACTCAAGACCATTTAAGTCCCTATATATATATATCTGTCAGTTGCCACATGATGGCAGTAAAAGCCTATGTGGATCTCTGGCCATAGTCTGAATGTGTCAAGCCTAATGTCCTGCAGGTGCCAATACCTATTGAACTTGGATACTAAGTAGAATCAGGCCTGGTTAATACTTGGATGGGAAACCATTACAGAAAACCAGGTGTTAAAAGATATTTTTGTTAGAGAAAGTAAATGGCAAAATGAGTATTGCTTGCCTTGAAAAAATAAAATATAATAAAATATAAATATAAAACAAATATAAATTCATGGAACTGTAAGAAATGGATTGGCAACTTGAAGGCACACACAAATATACACAAACACTTGCACATATGATATGACTTTACATTGTAGGGTAGCTTGATTAACTGATAATGGAGACTGCTTTTAAAAAAAGTTTCATTGTGCCTTTATTATTATGCTTTAACAGTCAGACCAACCATTATATCATCACAACTGACAGACTAACTTGTTTATCTTTCTTTTTTCCAGCGTTATTTTCCTCCACCCCGTGTGAGTATAAGAAACACATTTTGTAGCTTTTTTAGTTTTCTTGATGGGCGGTGTCAGTCTATATGATGCAGTTCAGTTAACACATTCCCCATAATTTCATGCTACACATGGTTTTCAATGTATAACTGGCAAACTATACAGTAGTTCACAAGTGGTTGTATGCTAATGCTTTCCATTTACTCAGCACCCAGCTTTATGTACATGAAACAAAAGATACTTTCCACTTATATAATTCCTCCCTGATCAGTCTGACTTGTAGACTCAAGTCCGAAATACAGTAGAGTCTCACTTATCCAACATAAACGGGCCAGCAGAATGTTGGATAAGTGAATATGTTGGATAATAAGGAGGCATTAAGGAAAAGCCTATTAAACATCAAATTAGGTTATGATTTTACAAATGAAGCACCAAAACATCATGTTAGACAACAAATTTGGCAGAAAAAGTAGTTCAATATGCAGTAATGCTATGTAGTAATTACTGTATTTATGAATTTAGCACCAAAATAGCATGATATATTGAAAACATTGACTACAAAAATATGTTGGATAATCCAGAACGTTGGATAAGCGAGTCTTGGGTAAGTGAGACTCTACTGTATCTGGACAGCGCCAAGCTGCACTTTGTGCACAAACAGATTGACTTTCAGTGGTGCTTCTTTGCTTCTATGTGAATGCGACAAAAATATTCTCTGTACATCAGTCCATTGATTGTTTCAGGCCTTTCTAAAACCAAGAAGTAAATATCTCCCATACACAGGGTCTAGCACAAAAAATAATCAGGCTTGACTTTCTTTGGATATGTATATGAGTGGCTTTACATACTAAACTTAATCAGATACCAGCTCCAAAGGAGGAGATGGAAGAAGAAAATGTCTATAAGTTGGAGTGAAGTTCCAGGGTATCTCAGGATCCATCTACGCAGACCATTTAATGCAGTTCCAAGCCAACTTAAAATTGTGATGACCTCAAAACACATGTCCCCAACGTGTGCTGCAGTGTGGATTAAAGAGTATACAGTGCATTAAACAATGCTACAGGAAAGTCTGAGTTAAGCACTTTGGTAGCCAAATCCCCTGACTCCCCCTAATCAGGTACAACAAAACGATACATGCACACCCCTAATTTCTAGCAGCATTACTTCCTTTAATGTGAATGTTGGTCACAAAGACTATGTTTTCTGGACTACAATTTCCATAATCCTTTCCCATTGGCCATTTTGGATGGGGCAGATGGGAGTTGCAGGATAATGCCACAGAAAAATAATTGTTTCTCCAAATCCGCTGTAGGGAAGTATCTCCAATGGACATGAACAGGTAGAAACCAACAGGATCAGTGAATGCCACTTTTAATTTCTCTAGGGGGATTCCGTCTATGACAGACACATCGGTCCAGGGTACCCTGTTCCTCATCCATATCCTCCACCACCTCCTCCTAGATATCCTGCTCCTCCAGTGAGTATGACCCTTTTCTGTGTTCTTTTGTGCCACATCCCTTTTTTAACAGACTAGTTCTCATTTGACCCAAGCAGGGCTTTCGGACCTCAGGATCTGCATCCTTTTCTGGGCCACAAGCAACAGAGGGAACAATCATGCCTTGAAAAGTGTGTGCACATTTTTCTCATTTGTTATACATGGCCATTTGGATTTGAATGGCATGCTCTGTTTGATATTCAATGTGTCATATCTAATGAAAGCATCAAGTGCCATTCTTTGTAACATTGTCAGACCTACTCTATGTAATCTCACCATTCCCAGGACTCCTTTTCTTTTGTAATCTCAGTCCCTGGGATAGAATTAACCTAGTAACCCTAGACCAAAGTCATGTTAATTCCTGTACAACCCAATGTTAACCATGTGTCATTGAGAATCACACAGTCAGAGAGCCAGTGTGGTATAATGATTTGAGAGTTGAATTAGAATTCTGGAGGCCAGCATTCAGATCTTAGTCAAGAAATATGGCATATAAATATTTAAATATTGTACCAATACAGGGGGGGAAAACACATTTCTCTCTTTTCTACTGAAGGCCTCTGTTTATGATGAAGGGTTTCAGCCTAAACCTCAACCTCCTCCACCACCTCCTGGACACCATGGTTCTCAATTCTCTCCTCCTAACTATGCGCGCCCTGCCTACCCTTACTCAGTGAGTATGAGATATAGGATTTGCCTATTTACATCTTATTGTCATTGTTTTGGAAACAAGATTGTGTTCAATTCCTCTCATGTGTAGCTCATGTGTAGAAATGCACATGAGCTCCATTCGGATGACACTATACACTGAAGTGAGAACCAACCAGCCTCCAAAGGTCTTTCCTAATACCAAGTATGGCTTCTTATGATGTCTAAATACAACCATTGTATTTATTTAAATAGTGTTTATTGCATCTAAGTTGTACAGGTGTACGTCTGCCACTTGAACTGATTCTGAGTTTACTTCCCTTTCTTTAAGAATGTGAATTCATATATCTGGAAGGAGAAAGAGCTGTGGTGGAGGCTTTTAAGCAGAGGCTGGATGGCCATCTGTCGGGGGTGCTTTGAATGCGATTTCTTGCTCCTTAGCAGGGGGTTGGACTGGATGGCCCATGAGGTCTCTTCCAACTCTACTATTCTATGATTCTATGATTCTATGGAAGTGTGCATTGATTGTATCTATCCAATGAGAAACTAATGCCTGAGATGAAACTACAAGGGATGACAAAATTGGCATATCCAAAGCAGCCTTCTTTAAATGCTGATTCCAAAGAGATTTCCTTGGAAATGATGTCCAGTTGGCATGAGTGGAAATGGCTATACAGTGTCTGTAAAGCAAAGGGAATTCTCTATGGAAGGTTCAGATCTGATATGGAAGAGCTAATAACATTGTTCTGTTTCTCTGTTTCTAGGGTGATAACGAAAGAAGATGGTCATGGGTAAAATAAATTTTATTTACCTATAGTGTACTTCAATGTGCTAGGATACACAGATTGTCTCCCTGATTTCAATGCCCCTGCAACTGACATGTTTTTAGAACCTGTTCTATTGTTGCTTCTAATTCAGCCACATTGTGGCCAGTGCAACATATAACAGACAAACATAAGGAAAGTCATCATTGTCATAGACAAGTTTAAAAAACCAGTCCAAAATCTATTCAGTAGGCTTGTGCAATTCAGCTAGAGGGCAATCTATTTTTGGTGTCCAAATTTCGATGGGCACCTAGATCTGTTTTCAGAAGTCTTGAAAATCAACTACTGTGAAAAAATTTTTTTGGCTAGATCGCCAAAAGATCCAGGAAGATCTGGCCCATTGGCAGGGATGGGGAACTTACGAGGCTCCCATTTCTGTTCTTGGAGTTCTTTCCTTTCCTCCTTTCAAGGGAGCCTGGGTTTGAGCAATGGGGTTAAGGAACACCCTTCCCGGGACCCTTTCCTATCTTCTGTGCAAGGGAGTCTGGGTTTGAAGAACAGGGTTAAAGAAGCATCCTTCCTGGGACCCATTCCTTTCTTGCCTTCAAGGAAGTCTGGGTTTCAGCGACATGGTTAAGGAAGCAGTAAGAAAGACATGTCACAGCATTCTTCTATGCTTATTGGCCCAACAGACAGGGATCACAGGAGAACCCCGTGCGAGCAGCATGCAACAGGCTCTCCATGTCATGTGGTGCCAAATAGAGAAGGAGCTGTTATCAGCTGCCACGTAGTTCTGTTACAATTGAAAAAATGTAACGGCTAAGCCTTTACTGTTACAGCCATCTAGCCAAGCTGAACAAGTTAGATTGGCCGAAGGGGACCGATCACTCTGAATCTATGCACAAGCCTACTGTTCAGCACACTATATTTTCTCTCTCGCTTATCTTGGCACCATCTAGTGTTCAGTCATGAATTTGCAAGCTAAAAAATCCTTCTAATCCACTTTTCAACTATTTTCATTTTTTGGCATTACTCTAGTTCCTAGCCCTTTGAATAATAAGCAGATTCCTGTTCCAAATTAATACTTTATTAACTGATGTTGAATATAAGACAGATTAATTATTTTATATATTATTTAGTATAAATATCCTGTCCTTAATACCCAGAACCTTAAACACGACATATTCAACCCTAACCCTAACTGATGGACTATTTCAGCCTATTCCTACATTCATTCACTCACACCTTCATCCTCTATCTAGTTATCCCATCTCTCTACTATTTTTTTGTCATCAACTCTAATTCACAACTTTATTTAAATTCCATCAGACATCCCACCAACAACACTCACTCCCTGCATATCACTCTTTTAATCCTTCCTAACTTTTCATTACCTTATTAGCTCTATTACACTGTGAAACTGAATACATAAACCAATTACATTACTATTTAATATAGGCTCCCCTGCCTTTGGAGCCTTCTTTTTTGACAAAGCACTCTTTCAGTGCTTCCAAATTACAGAGAAGTTCCATTAATTTAACAAGGGATCTCCTCTTTCATCAGTTCTTCTTGCCTCTAAGGCTTCCTTAGGATGTCATGCTTGCATGCCACAGTATACTTTTTCAGAGGCCAAATGTGTTTGCAAGCTTAGAAACCCCAAGGTTCCACTTTTCAACTAATTCCACCTTATGACAGTTCTGCAGTCTCTAAGCAGGGGGTTCCTATACATAAAATAACATTTTTCATCAAGAGTCCATAAAAACATAAGGGATGCTTAGAATTCACAGTCAGAAAACTGCAAGGTTTGATACGATTCAGCTATCATGGTTAAAGGAGAATCATAGTGCTATAACTGTGCAGTGTGGAAAGATCTCTAGCTTTTTTTTGTCAGCATGATAAGAAATAATGGACACAGCCCTGCAGGGGTAAAAATCAGGATGCATTCCCATTGCAAAAACAGAAATGGTCCTTCAATGTAAATTCTAATTCGAATAACCTGTGCTGTTTCCTTCATAGACTAGTTTCTTCGATTGGTTTCCACTGCCGGTAAGTATCCAGAAGCTTAGGAGTTGTAGTTTTACAACATCTTTAGCCTTCTCTGCCAAAGAATGCTGGTGCTTCGCCTAAAGGCAAAACACAAGATTCCATAGCATTGAGCCATGGCAATTACAGTGGTATGAAATTATATTAAATCTAGTGTAGACATATCTAGGGCCCCTTCTACACAGCTGTATAAAATCCAGATTATCTGCTTTGAACTGGAATTTATGGCAGTGTAGCCTCAGATAATCCAGTTTAAAGCAGATGATGTGGATTATCTGCCTAGATATTCTAAATTATACGGCAGTGTATAAGGACCCTGGGTTTGCATCCCTGTCCCAACTCTTTTAGGTCAGAAGCTTTTCTCATGTCTGGAAGATCCCAGAAATCTCTTCCATTCTTTGAAGCTAAGACAGGTTCAAGAAACAGAGCAAAATATTGTAAGGTGCCTTCTACACTGCCCTTTATCCCAGGATCTGATCTCAGATTATCTGTTTATCCTGGATTATATGGCAGTGGAGACTCATATAATCCAGTTCAAAGCAGATAACTTGGGATCAGATCCTGGGATATAAAGACAGTGTAGAAGGAGCCCTGTGTGTTAAAGCACAGAGCTGCTGAACTTGCAGACCGAAAGGTCACAGGTTCAAACCCCAGGAGCAGCATGAGCGACCGCTGTTAGCTCCAGTTTCTGCCAACCTAGCAGTTCGAAAACATGCCAATGTGAGTAGATCAATAGGTATCACTCCGGCGGAAAGGAAAGGCGCTCCATGCAGTCATGCCGGCCACATGACCTTGGAGGTGTCTACGGACAACACCGGCTCTTCGGCTTAGAAATGGAGATAAGCACCAACCCCCAGAGTCAGACATAACTGGACTTAACATCAGGGGAAACCTTTACCTTTAGAAGGGGCCTAAGGTCCTTTCCACACAGCTAAATAAAATCCCACATTTTCTGCTTTGAACTGGAATATATGACAGTGTGGACTCAGATAACCCAGTTCAAAGCAGATATTGCGACTAACCTTTGAAAATGGCAGTTTTCATTAATTTCCTTCAACAAGGAAAAAATCATTTTTGCTAGTGAGGACCAACTTTACATAGATTTATATTTCTAGTAGAGTGCCACAAATCTCCAGTTTATGCAGTATGGCAGTGTTTCTCAATCTCTGCTCCTCTAGATGTTTTTGATTTTAGCTCCCAGAAATCCCAGTCAATCAGGAATTGTGGAAGCTGAAGTCCAAAACATCTAGAGGATTCGAGTTTGATGCCCCTCCTGAAAATTTACATTATGTGCTTTGAACTGGATTATATGGCAGTGAAAACTAAAATAATCCAGTTCAAAGCAGACAACGTGGATTATCTGATTTGACAACCCAAATTATATTGCAGTGTAGAAAGGGCCTGAGAAACACTGCACTAAGAGATAGAAAAAGTTGTCCAGAGATCTGGAACAATGGATTGTTTGCTGCTAACATATTGTATTTTGAAAGCAACTAGCGAAGGAGAAAACGTATCAGTCTGGATAACCTTTGCCTTTCTTCTTATAGTTTGATATCTTGGGGTGGATATTAGTAAGTATATGGAAGACATTTTCTCTGGTTGAGTTGTGTGATCCCAGGGTTGAACACTGATCTTGAATTTTGACTGAATGCGGAGAAATGATTTCAGCCACTGTGTTGTAGTAATAGACTGGCAAACTCAGGCTCTTCTACACTGTCATATAATCCAGATTATCAAATCAGATAATCCACATTGCCATATAATCCAGTTCAAAGCAGATAATCTGGATTTTATATGGCAATGTAGAAAGGGCCTCAGACTACAATTCCCAGAAACTCAAGCCAATAATCCAAGTATCATGTTACTGAGGAACTGTGAAATTTGTAGCACAAGAAAGTGACTTTTCCGAGCTCTTCTCCTAAATTAGACCATTAGAAACATTACTAACATGCATTATATCTTTTTCTTGTATGCAAAGATGCATAGCATCAGTTCACTACTCTTTCTAGTATTCATTCACTAACTGTTTAGTAAACCATTATCAACCAGATTTAAATTTGCAATATCGATATTTCCAAAGCACTGGAATATTTTAAAATCAAAAACTAGGCAAGGATTTGTTGAAGAGTTTTACTTTGTTAGTTAAATCCACCTTAGACAATTTGGAAATGAGGACATAATTGGAAAACAGAATTCTTTGGAAGAATTCCACCTTAAAGTATTCAAAATGAGATACTTGAATTGTACATCTCATGATAGTTGATATCTGAGTTGATGGGTCTAGTAAAATATATCAGTAGATAGCTTAAGTGTCTACAAATTCTGTAAATGTGAGTAATGTACTAAGTAATGCTTAGTAATCCTAAGGGATAGTTTTGGGACTACTGAATGAGCCCTGATTTTTTGCTCTTATTATTTTTTAAAAGGACATTTTCGGTGCTGGAGATGAACGGGTAAGGATTACTGGGGGAACAAAATATAATATTCACACAGCTTTCTCTGTTCTCATGGCAAATTTATTGGAGCCCTATGAAGGGGCTGTGTGTGTGTGTGTGTGTGTGTTTGTTTGTTTGCTTGATTTTACTCAGGGGTAAGAGTCATACCCCTTTTTCTGGACATACAGTATCCAGCATTCCTCACCATGACTATGCATCTTAATGCTAGTGGAAAATGTAGTTCACCAGGATCAGGAGGAGAAACGTGATTCCCACTCCTGAAAAACAGCAACCTTTTGGGATATGGCTGAAATTAAATAGTCACTCTCTACATTTGCTGAGGTTAATGGCCAAGGAACCCCTTGAAAGTGAAAATCAAAGAATTTAAACTCCTATCAAATATTTCTCTAGGAATTTCTAGTTCTTTCAGTATGAATCTATGGTCAACTTCAATTGAAAGCTGACCACAGAGTCATACGGGAGTGCCTAGAGGTTCCTAGAGAGGTGTTCTCTCTAATCTTCTAGCATGCCTGGAAGAAGTTGACTACAGAGTCACAGTGGAGGACCTATAGACTCCTAGAGATAATGTTTTAATCAAAAGTCAAAGCCACAAATGTGGAGGGTCAACTGTGCATGAATCCTGTCCACAAACAAGTGTTAGTTATAATAAGATGAAAAACCAAAAGTATCACAGAAACTTGGAGAGTTGCATGCTTCATTTCCCATGAGTTTTTAAAGAAATTAACAAACTTAGACAAACAAGCAAGGTCACTTGATTTCCCTCTTCTCTTCTCTAGGGTAGACCTCACTACTATCCTCCTCCTCCTCCTCCTCCTCCTAGATTTACTGGCTTTGGCTCTCCTGGTCTCGTGAGTATGGTTGTATTGTATCTGCCATTTTGAATTATTCAAACTGAACTGTCTGTGCTTTGAAGATGACAGAATATGTACAAAAAGCCTTATTGTTATTGTCATCTTCATAATCATCACATCACAGTTTGCAACAAACACAATTGAAAAGCAATGGCAACATGCATATGATAATGAAATACCAATTCCAACCACTTTTTTTCCAGTGGTGTCATGCCCATCTTAAATAACATGGGAGACAAAACCATCAGCCAAGGGATTTCACAGGCCAACAGACACAGAGTCAAGTGGGAGTCATCCAACACCTTTCCAGGAAGCCATGACACCTTACCATCTTAAAACCAAATCTTCCATGTCCCAACCTAGCAAGGTGCCCAGGAAGGATATCATGGTCAATGATATTGAAAGCTGCTGAAAGGTTCAGCAGAAACAACAAAGAGATCCTCCTCCATCCCCCATATATTTACATAAGAGTCCACTATTTATTATAGCTGGGAAAAGAACATTATTATTTGTTTTTCTGTTAAAAAATGGTTTCCCAACACTTGTAAAACCCCATTCAGGAAGAATAATCCAGAGATAGAAATTTTGCACAATATTCACCCATTCTTAGTGTTTTATAAAATTAGTATGTACAGAAATACACAGTGTGAAGTTTGTGCAAAACATGCCAATTTTACACAAACAGTATTTTTCTGAATCTATTATTAAAGGTAAGATAAAGGTTTTCCCCTGACGTTAAGTCCAGTCATGTCTGACTCTGGGGGTTGGTGCTCATCTCCATTTCTAAGCCGAAGAGCCAGCGTTGTCCGTAGACACCTCCAAGGTCATGTGGCCAGCATGACTGCATGGAGCGCTCTTACCTTCCCGCCGGGAACATTGGCATGTTTTCGAACTGCTAGGTTGGCAGAAGCTGGAGCTAACAGCGGCCGCTCCTGCCGCTCCCGGGGATTGAACCTGGGACCTTTCGGTCTCCAGCTCAGTGCTTTAATGCACTTCGCCACCGGGGCCCACAGAATCTATTATTACATGCATAAAAATGGGCTAGATCATACACATACACACACACAGGCTTTACTGTGTAAAACACTTTTTTAACAGAAAAAAATTGTGTCTTATCGGAAAGTTGGGGTATTTTGTGCACAGAAATAGTGTTCTTTGCAGAAAATAAGCAATTTGCATGAAAAGGCCACTACAGAAACAAACAGTTTATGTACAAAAGGCAAAACCAAAACAATGAGTTGTATGTAAATACTCTAGTAATGTTCCATTATCAAGGCAGAGGCCAAAAGGGAGTGTTAGACAGGAAAGGACAGTCCATGTTAATGGGTGGGTGGGGGGGGGGGGGAGTTGAAGGAGGGAAACCATTTTCCCCATTTTTGCAGGTTATTCCCCCTCCCCTCCCCCCTTTCATAAATGAGGGTTATTTCCATGACAGTGACATGGGTGGAGGAAATAACAGGAAAATAGGGGAAAATGGTTTTATTCCTTCAACTTCCTTTCCTCCCATAAAATGGACTATCATTCTCTGTCTAGCGCCTCCTTGTGGCCTCTGCCTGGATAATGGCACTATACCATTACTCTCAACATTTTTGCACAATAACCACACATGCTTCTGAAAATTGGGACTGTTTTGTGCGTGAAAAAAATATTCATATACAGAAAACTTCTGTAAAGAATTTTCCTCCAAACTCTTTGGGAGGTCCAAATAGTGGTCAAAATCTCTGCATGGAAAAAGATCTACAGAAAAATGTTTTATAAAGCACATTGGGAAAGTTATTACATCCACACACATGCTTGCCTTCAGTGGTATTTCACTTTTTAAAATGGAAACTCAGAGCCCTTCCACACAGCCATATAACCCATAATATCAACACAGATAATCCACTTTGAACTGGGTTATCTGAATTCACACTGGCACAATCCAGTTCAATGTGGATTTTATACAGCTGTGTGGAAGGGGCCTAAAAGGGTCAATGTTTTTTCTGTCTTTCTGTAGATTGATCCTGGCTTTTCTCCCCACTTTCGCCCTGGTTTCAATCGCCCTGTGAGTATAGCAAGTTTGATTTATCTGCTTCCATTATCTCTATGCCTTGAATGATAGGTATAGCTAAGGAAACTGGTTGTTGTGGGCCAGCAAGTGTCTTCTGACTTATGGCAACCATAAGAAGTTTCTTGGAAAGGCTTTTTGACAAGATTTTTTGCCTTTGCATTCTACTGAGGTTGAGAGAGTCTTAATTGTCTGAAGTCACCAGTACATTTCTTTACTTAGTGACAATTTGAATCCTGGTCTCTAGAGTCAACTCTCAAACCATGTTGGCTCCCAGCTAAAAGAACTACCATTAAAAACTTGTAAGGTGAAACAATGTAATATAATTTAGTAGCTGATGCAACATTCCAGACATATAGCCTTCAAATAATACTTGATTTCTCCCTATTAACTTCTTCAGACAAAATCAGAAAGGAAATCCCTGAAAGAGGAATTGCTTTATTTATTTTACTCTCTGTTTTTTACTCACAAAGAGGACTTATCAGTGGGACTTCAAATTTAGTTCTTTTGTTAAAATATGAATGCCAGTTTTTGTTCCACTTTTAGGATTTTCCACAATATGTGAGTATTCTCTTTCTACTCAAAGAACTAGCCACTCTTATAGAATTCTGAATTAGAAATTTATCCTGAAGCTGAACACAGTTTTTAGGCTTTGAAAGGATCCCTTATGCCTGATGCATTTCCCTACCCCATGACAAGATAATGGGATGTTCATCTCCACCCTTTCTTCGGGCCTTTCACACTAAACATAACACTCTGATTCCACTTTAGCTGCCATCATGGTATCTGATGGAATCTTGGGATTTGTAGTTTGACAAGTATCTAGACCTCTTTGATTGAAAACTCTAAATATCCCTTTGAGTGTGATTTTCCTGCTTCTTGGCAGGGGGTTGGACTGGATGGCCCATGAGGTCTCTTCCAACTCTATGATTCTATGAACTGCAAATTTCTGGATTCTATAAATGCCTAGAGGGTTGAAATGGAATCAAAGCACTGCAATCGTGTAGTGTGAAAGGGCCATCATGTAGTTTTTATTTTTCACTGAAAGATGTCTGAATAAGCATTGTTCCAATAAGGAAATAATTTCAGCCTTTTCTTTTGTAACATCTGAAATAATATCACCATGTGAATGTGAACTTCCCAAACTTGGCAAATCTCATGTTACTGTGAAATAAGAATGATCCATGCCTTCTGTTTTTTAGCCATTTCCAGGATATCCTGCAAACGAATTTCCAGTAAGTATTTATTTTGCACAAAAAACTTGTGTATTCTCTATTATCCTGAAATATAAACCATTTTATTCTTGTACTCCCTTCAGGAATATCCCGGGACTGCATTCCCAATGCATCTCCCTTTTACACAAATCAGACTCCCATGTTCCATGCCACGCTGGTGATAGAAATAATTCCTTTTTCATTTATTCTTTTGTAGCCTCCTCAGGAAAATCCAGAAAATGTATCCCCAGTGAGTATTTCTTTTACACCAACAGACTTCAGTGCTTCATAGTGTAGTGAGCTTTGCCATTAGACCTTACTGTCATTATGGCCAAATTTTAACCGCTGTCTACTGTAGAGGAAGACTCCATTTGGCTCACTGACCTTGTTTGTATTAGCTCAGTAGACCTCAGTCTAAAAAAAGGTATGACATCTGGGAAAATACTGGCTAAGTGCATTTTGCTATTTGCACCAGGAGTGGGGAGAGATGGGTCCCACTTGCATAGTTTGATTTTCTTCATTTGCACTACATAATCCCTGGGAGTCTATCTCCTATCAGTCTTGGCTGTGGTGGTGCATTATATACCCATACTACATATATCAGGGGTATCAAACTCATTCTCACTGAAGGTTACATCAGCCCTATGGTTGCCTTCAAAGAGCTAGTTGTAATTGTAGGAATGTATAAATGTAACTCTGTTGCCCTTGCATTGAAAGCCTCACAACCACATAAAATTATATGGTGGACTGGATTCATGATGCTATGGGCCATGTGTTTGACATGTGTGACATACAATATCTGAGTTGGAAATTCCATTGCTGACTGAATCATAGAATCATAGAATCATAGAATAGTAGAGTTGGAAGAGACCACATGGGCCATCTAGTCCAACCCCCTGCTAAGAAGCAGGAAATCACATTCAAAGCACCCCCGACAGATGGCCATCCAGCCTCTGCTTAAAAGCCTCCAAGGAAGGAGCCTCCACCACGGCCCCGGGGAGAGAGTTCCACTGTCGAACAGCTCTCACTGTGAGGAAGTTCTTCCTGATGTTCAGGTGGAATCTCCTTTCCTGTAGTTTGAAGCCATTGTTCCGTGTCCTAGTCTGCAGGGCAGCAGAAAACAAGCTTGCTCCCTCTTCCCTATGACTTCCCTTCACGTATTTGTACATGGCTATCATGTCTCCTCTCAGCCTTCTCTTCTGCAGGCTAAACATGTCCAGCTCTTTAAGCCGCTCCTCATAGGGCTTGTTCTCCAGACCCTTAATCATTTTAGTCGCCCTCCTCTGGACGCTTTCCAGCTTGTCAACATCTCCCTTCAATTGTGGTGCCCAAAATTGGACACAGTATTCCAGGTGTGGTCTGACCAAGGCAGAATAGAGGGGATAGAATAGAACTTCCCTGGATCTAGATGCTATTCCCCTATTGATGCAGGCCAGAATCCCATTGGCTTTTTTAGCAGCCGCATCACATTGTTGGCTCATGTTTAACAATGTGATGCGGCTGCTAAAAAAATCTAGTAGATTTTGTGTAGGGCTCAGGGCACTTCTACATGGGCACTATATATTGAAGTGAGTGACATGTCAACAAACCAAAGAGATTCTGTGAAATAATTTCCGGAGATCTTAAACACAGCAAAATCAGGCTCCATCGATAAACTTTGGGGGACACTCAAAAGTGCAAGTGCAGTCAGTCTTTTTTGCTCCATTGTGCTTCTTATTTATGTTTTCAAATGTTTCAGAGTTGAACATGACTTCATTTGTAGCTGTTGACACTGGCAATGTTGCAGAAATCTGAAGAAGTTTCTTTACATTTGAAAAAAAAACACCTGTGTCTTTCACAAACAAAATATGCTTCCAGTGCATTTGATGGTTTTTCTGCAGGTGGAATCTTTTCCCATTTTCTACACCACAAGTCAATTTCTTCCACCAGTGTGTCAATATCTTGAAGGCATTCAGTTTATGGGTGGAGAAGTTAAGATTCCTCGCATCTGTTCAAGGCAGGCTTGTAAAACCAACTTCACCAATAATGATGGAATATTATAGTCTAAATGTGTACATCCATTTCTAGATTTCTTTTGCAGTCAGCTTCAAGAAAGGTTTACAAGGCTCAGGGAAGTAGTTCCTCCCTATTAATTATGGCCATTTAAAATCCAACTTGAACAAGTGTACAGAACTTTACAATGAATGCCAGTGTCAACAGCTACAAATGAAGTCATGTTCAACTCTGAAACATTTAAAAACATACATAAGAAGCCCAATGGAGCAAGAAAGACTGACTGCACTTACATTCTTGAGTGTCCGCCAAAGTTTATCGATGGAGCCTGATTTACTTCAAAGTATATTCACACAGTTTTCAACAGGCATTGTGGTATTCTTTTGTAACAACTAAATTACCAATTACGAGTAATTTTTAGTTTTTTAAGACTTGAAATTTTGTAGCTAAAATAGAAATTTAATTTAACTAAGTCTATATAAAATATAGAATGAGTCATAGAATTTAACTCTAGTCAGTGTTTGGCAGCAAAAGTACTTGGAATTACACTCTGGTCTGACACATAACACTTGCTATGAGAAGAATAATTCTTTTTTTTTTTTCTTGTAGCCTCCTCCAGGAAATAGTACTGTAGTGAGTATTCCTTTCCCAAAAACTGATTTGCATGTTTAGTATGGTCCTGGGATAGGAGGACTCATTCTTTTGCTTGTTCTCATTGTAGCTTCCTCCGGGAAATCCAGGGAACAAAACTCTAGTGAGTGCTCCTTTCATACAAGAGACTTGCATGGTTTTTAGGATGTTGTGATATGAATAACTAATTGTTTCCCTTTTTGTAGCCTTCCCAGGTAGAACCTACCCCACAACCCTAAGAAGTAAGTAAGTAGTCATTTTGAGATCACTTCTATTGTCAAATGGCATCAAGAACCTCAATCTTTGCATTGTTTTGCACTTTCTCTGAACTGGTTGGCTACCTTTTGTTTTCTCAGGCATCACAAAGCTGAACATCTCATCCAGGAAAATACAGGTGAGTGAAGAAGAGGGTTGTTATCTTCGTATCAGCGGAGAATGCACGTATCTCTCAAGGTCACCTCACACTTTCAGTATTTTTAAATAAAGTTCAATCTCTTTCCATTTCCATTTTAATTTCCTGCAACTGCTCATAAATTGAACCAAATCAAACCAAAAAACCTATTAATCTGACACATCCAGAAGATAAAGCTGTTCCTACCTAGACTGGAACTGCTTCTTTCTGTCTGACATGGAAGCTACCTCTGCAGTGAGTTCTAAGGCCTCATCACATAGAGGTCCTCGATGTGGGGAATCTGGCGGACATTGGTATGAATTTGTTGCCCAGCACCCTGCATTACCTCCAGCACCCTCTTCCCATCACACAACAGAAAGCATACCTTTCTGCCATCATCCCACACTCTTCCTATGATTTTAAATCTGAACATGAGTAGTCTTCTGTGTTCAGATTTCTCTGTCATACAACACTTCACCAACGCAGCCAGCACGGAGCCCTACGGAAGTAGCTGTGTGTCATGTACTATCAATCAGCAGCTGTGTTGAAATGTGGTGTAGAAGCAAATAAATCTCATCTATATTTTCGCATATTTTCATTTTTCTAGATCTGCAACCTGAAGATGCTGAAAAACAATGACAACACCAGCTTCTATGATTCCCAGCTACCTACTGCACATTTTTCTTACTAATCAAGTCCTAAACCATTGAGAGCCTTTTTGTTCTGATGTAATTCTTCTTTTGATTTTGGGTGCCTTTATGGAATCCTATATTAGAGGATTGCAGGGAGATATGAATTGATTTGCAGGAATAAAAATAAAAAATGTGGCAAAACATTGTTTCTTTAAATTTTTTTAGTCCTAATTTCTTTCCATGCTGGACTGAGGCATAGTGGTGGCCTTGCCATCAGGTCCAAAGTTGGCTGCACCCACACAAACCAGGGCTGCCCTACAATAGATTATTCAGGCATTAGACATGGGTTGTTACCAAAGGCCAGCAAGTTGGTAGTAATTTAATTTACGGCCTTATCATAAAGGCCCATAGATTCGCCCCACATTCGCCCCACATGCTCCTAGTGGGGTGTGTGGAGAACTCATCGTTCTACACCCCACATCATGCAAATTGGCTTCCCCCTCATTCTATGTGGGGAAGCGTCACTGCCTGGCTTCCCCACATTGCTGGTAAGGCAACATGGAAAGGCTCCTATGTTGCTGCGGTGGCAACATGCACTGCTTCCTCTCTTCTTTTGGCATGGATCCTGGCCGGAAGTGATTGTGTTTTGTCTCTGTGCTGAAAGTGGAGGGGAAGCAGCGCATGACAGGCAAATTGATCCATCGATGTGGTGGTTAATCTTACTGTACCCTGAACCAAATATAATGACTTACTTGGGATACTAAACAACTTGTGGAGTAGGGGAGAAAATCATTTGCTGCTCTATCCTAGCTAGCAAAAGATCTTGTGTTAGTCTTTATATGAGTGATACATTTCTTGAACTGTAAGGTAAAGATGCAGACCTAAATATTTGAAGGCACCAGATTTTATCTGATCTCAGAAGCTAAACACCTGTTAGTTGTAGGATGAATACCAGATGCTAAAGGCTATAGTTTAAATGAAAGCAAGAAAATTCTATCTACTAGAAACAGTATTGAACAACCAAACACCCATCAAATAGGGTATTAACCTTAAAGTTGCCTGTTGATATATGGTGACTCCATAAATATTATTGAATTTTCTTAGGCAAGGAAGACTCAGAGGTAGTTTGCTATTGCTTTCCTCTGAATTTCTGAGAACAGATGGGCTTCAGAGCCATCAGGGGATTTACCTAACATCGTAAGGCAAAATGAGACAGTTGTCTCAGGTAGTAGAGGCCAAAAGTCTTCAAGATGGTGTTGGTGGAGATTTTTGTGTCAACTGTCAGTCCAGTTGACCAGTTTTGCACATAGTATGATAGTGGTTGCCATCTTGCTCTTTGCTACAACAACTAAATGCCTTAAGCCACCCATGATCAATGCAGTGTCTGTATTGGGCTTTCAACGGGAGAAAGCGAACATAGCTTCACATTCACACACCTGCTTAGAATAATTTAGGATGCATGCCACTTCTTAGCCACCAACCCTTGAATGGATTCATAATACATTTTAATACAAATTATTATACATGAAGTAATGTGTGCCATAACACCAAAGGTGTCACTATTTTCAACATCTTTGGTTTGCACTACTGGAACCAGGCCCTAGGAATATTTTTTCAGAAATTTCATATATATGTTAAATAACATAAGGGACAAAACTGCACCTGAGAGACTTTACAGGCCAATGGTTGAGTAGGATACCTTCAGCACCACCTTCGTGTTGCAAACCAGAAAAGCAGCCCAGAAAGATACCATGGTTGATGGCACTGAAAGCCACTGAGGCTGGATCTACACTGCCCTATATCCCAATATCTGATCCCAGAGTATCTGCTCTGAACTGGATTATATGTCTACACTGCCAGATAATCTGTGAAAACAAGATGATCTGGGATCAGATCCTGGGATATAGGGCAGTGTAGATTCAGCCTGAAAGTTCCAGAAGAACCAACAATCCTTTGTTCAGTTCCTTATAAAGATAATTCACCGAAGTGACAAAAACTCTCTCTCGGATAGCTAGGCTTGAAAACAAGACTAAAATAGATCTAGATTGAAAAAAATTAAAAGTGTATAGCTCTGCATTTAGTATAGCATTCAAATCAGAGTGAAAAGGTTTGTGTTTTCCTTTTTCACACCAAATTTGGGGAACATTCTTTTCTTGGACTACAACCCTCATTTGTTGTTAACAATGAGCCACCTTGGGGGAGACAAAGCAGGGTATATAATAATAATAATAATAATAATAATAATAATAATAATAATAATAATAATAATAATAACAATTTTTGAATGCCAGTGGAGTATTTCCTCACATATTCAGTACAGAGCTTGGGAAACTATTCCAAACACAGTCCAATCTACTTTAAAATGTCTGGGTTCTAGCTATCACTAAGAGCTATTCCTGGTCTCCGGTTGATCCTGAAGTCACCGTGATTGAGATGCTGCAAAATTAGCACCTCCGTTGTTCTTCCTTCTTGTGATGTTAGCCTTGATTTATGGTCATTCTATGAATAAAATAACTCTAAAAGTTGAGGTCATCTGCTCTGGTCAGGTTTTGCAAACTCACAACAATGGAGTCTTTGATTAAGTCTATCCACCTGTATTGAGGTTTTCCTCTTTTATTTATGACCTTCCTTTTTGTCAAGCATTGTGTTTTTCAATAAATCATATTGTCTTACAATATCTCCCAAAATATGACAAACTCATGTTAGTCATTTTGGTTTCTAGTGGGAGTTCAGTTTTGGTCATAATTTTTAGAAATAGGGTTCAGCACATTTCATCCTCCTTAAAGAGACCTGAAGCTTGGAGGACAGAGATCAGCACCTTGGATAGTTCCTTTTATTGGTTGCTAAATAATCATTGGCAGTCTGATTGTATCAACATTTTTCTTGTGGAGTTCTATAAGTCACACTGGTTGAAGAACAATCTGTGTTGAAACAGAATGGTGGACCAGTTAGTGGATAGGTCTTTGGCATGGTCTGGCTAGGCACTTCTTATGCTCAGAAAATGGCATAACCTGAGTACACAGAAGAAAGACATTTTATCCGATTTAAATATGATTTAGATAGCAAAGCCAAGAGGAAGCAAAAATGAGATATGATATGAGATAACATAAATGAATGAAAACAAAGATCTGTAACATAATAGCAGAGTTGCATAAACTGCTTGTGTAAAAGGTTACATGTTATCTTAAATAAATTACAATCTGTTGCCAAAGTGGAAAGATAAACAGAAATGAAAGACATTAAATAAACAAGATAGAATAACGCTACTTGTTTAGTTTTAACAGCTTTTGGAACATCAAAATCAGGTGCCCATGCCAAATAGATTGCATCTAAGAAAACAAAAATGTGGTGTATATGATCTTTTGAAAAGTGACCCTGAAGGTAATAGTCAAAAATATTCCCCACCATATTGTATGCACTAGATCACTTTAATAGGGGTGCTAATAACTCTGAAAACAATTACCCAATATTGACTTATTTTGGCAAACTTAAAATCAGTGAACGTGTTAACAAATGTACCACTTAAAACAGAATGTCATCGCTCTTCTAGGAGATTGCTATTTAGCCTGAAAATCATTGGAAAGTATGGAGAAAATGTAATGCTAGATAATGCTTACGTGAAGTTTTAAGGCAATGTTAAAAATATAGGTTCACTGGGTCAATGCTAATTGGAATAAAAAAAAACTCAATTTAGACAATATCCTCATCAAGAAACAGGACAAAAAGTTTAGTTCCTTCTTACTCTTACTGCACTAGATCTTCTTTTCTTTAATATTGATTCTGCTTTATTGGTGAAATCTGGTTAGTGAATGTGAGCCAGTATAGTATAGTAGTCTCAGTGTTGAAGACTCAGGGCCATTTAAACTAGATAAATATAGTGCTATATGATTCCACATTACCCACAATGGCAGCATCCAATGGCAATCAGGATTTTGTAGCTTGATAGGTGCTAGGTCTCTCTGGCTAAAAATTCTAAATAGTTCTCTTAAACTTTCAAATTCCAAGACTCCTTGGAATTGAACTATGACAATAGAATTGGAATTATCATTGTGCATTGTGGAAGCTGCTTAGGGTTGGGATTGCTGCTTGTTACGGAGGCCCACTGGGGCCCTTCCATGCAGCCATATAACTCAAAGTTTCAAGGCAGAAAATCCTACAATATCTGCTTTGAACTGGGTTATCTGAGTCCACACTGCCATATATTCCAGTTCAAAGCAGAAATCGTGGGGTTTTATTCAGCTGTGTGGAAAAGGCCTGAAAAACTTTAGACCAACCACAGACTCTAAGGCAGGGGTCCCCAAACTAAGGCCCGGGGGCCGGATGCGGCCCTCCAAGGCCATTTACCTGGCCCCCACCCTCAGTTTTAGACTTAGGCTCATCCAAAGTCTGAAATGACTTGAAGGCACAACAACAACAATCCTACTTGATTATCTCATTGGCCAGAAGCAGGTCCACACTTCCCACTGCAATCCTGATAAGTTTACAGTATGTTGGTTAAAATTCTTTTTATTTTTAAATATTGTATTGTTCTTTCATTTACTAATATTGTAAATGAAATATTGTAAATGAATTATATGGTAATAATATAATATATTGTGTATACATATAATATTGATAATAATATTATAATGTAATACAATATAATATTTATTTATTTATTTATTATAGTATTTCTACCCCACCCTTCTCACCCAATAGGGGACTCAGGGCAGCTAATAATAATACATTAAATGTAATATTACTAATAATATTACGGTATAATGGTATAGTACAATATAGTATTATATAATGCTAATATTGTGCTATGGTAATAATATAATATATTGTATGTACATACAACTTGTAAGCCGCTCTGAGTCCCCTTCAGGGTGAGAGAGGGTGGGGTATAAATGTAGTAAATAAATAAATAAATAATCGTTGCTGGGTTGTTGTTGTTTTTTTTTTGGGGGGGGGGGTTGCACTACAAATAAGACATGTGCAGTGAGCATAGGAATTGGTTCATTTTTTTTTTCAAATGATAATTCGGCCCCTCAACAATCTGAGGGACCATGAATCGGCCCTCCACTTAAAAAGTTTGAGGACCCCTGCTCTAAGGCAATGGCAAACTTCCTCTGAACAAACTTTGTCATGAAAACCCACAAAGAGAATTATCATACATTGCACAAGCACACAACAGCAATTTGAATAGGAGTAATTGATTGACCACTGAACAGTTTCGACTCAGACTTTGGATGTTTGGCACCCCGGCACACACTCTACACAACTACATGAGGACCTCAGAAACCCTTTGGATTGGTCTCCTTATGGCTAAAAATGTATGTTTTTGGGGTCACATTTGGTAATTAACAACCGTAAACCTGGCTCCCCAAAATTATGAAAATGTAGGTTTGATTTATGACCTTATACCAGTCCATGCTGCTCCTTCTGAGAGGTTCTTTCCATCCAATTAAACTAATGATCTTAAAATAAGTGACACCTGGATCAATTTGAAAGCATCACCTTCTTAGATAACACCCATTATCTAAGAAGGAAATGCATTAAACATGGTTTAGGTGTCAGGTGATAAGGTCCACTCACAGTGTCAGGTGATAATGGACAGCATGCCCTGACATTAAGATGTGAATTGACTGGATAATTTGCTTCTGTTTACAAAAAAACGGAAGATAACATTTGCCAGGATCAGGAGGATAGATCAAAGGTCTGTTATCAATGCAAACCTAATTATTGTCACAGAATCACAAAGAAGTCCATTAGCTTGCCAAGTTTATGGAAAGATAGTTCCAGCATATGGAAAAGTCAAGAAAATAAGATGATCCAGGCAATGGACAGTGTCCAGATTCTTCACATGCTCTTTGCTGAGTTGGCAGAGTCATGTGAAGACGTGAAAATAGGCCAAGAAAGGATAAGCATAGTGGATGGCTTGTGGGTTACAGGTGAGGAACAAGATGCCCAAAATGGCTTTCTTCTCCTTTTGCCACCTTTGGATTCATTGTGGCCCTATATCAACCGACCAGAAATGACATTGCGAATAATCAGAAGGTATATAAATATAAATACTGTAAATAAATAAATAAATAAATAAATAAATAAATATTTGTCAGGTCACTAACAAACAGTGCATTTTGGTTTTGAGGGACTTGTGGTTTGATTGGGAAGAAAGAGCATTTATGGCCCAAAACAAACTCCCAGGGGCTATTTTGGATTTTTAGAAAGCATTTGTGCCCTATAGATGTTTATTGTAGGGTAATTTTTGCAGCGCTTTTAAAAAGCACTCTACAACCATATGCGTATGTCACATTTTCTCATAGTTTTTTTCCCCGAGTCAGGAGCGACTTGAGAAACTGCAAGTTGCTTCTGGTGTGAGAGAATTGGCCATCTGCAAGGACGTGTTTTTGACGTTTTTATCATCCTTGTGGGAGGCTTCTCTCATGTCCCCACATGGAGCTGGAGTTGATAGAGGGAGCTCACCCGCGCTCTCCCCGGGTTGGATTCAAACCAGCAACCTTCAAGTCAGCAACCCAACCTTCAAGTCATCAGTCCTGCCGGCACAAGGGTTTGACCAAATGTGCCACTGGGGGCTCCTCATGTCATTGGCATATGGGTGGCCAACAACTCCCATAATCCTCAAAAAATATGAAAATCTTCATTCACTATTCCAGTTTGGAGAAGTTCCTCCATCTCAGAATAGCATACACAAAAGATTTTGATACCCCACATGCCAAGTTAATTTTTTGGTGGCATTTGGCATTTAAGCACACACATGAATACTGCATATTATCACATGGGACAGCTTTGTGTTTCAGTGTAGCACTCTCAGAATTTCCCTCCAACACTACAGTTCAAAACGCCGATCTTTCTTCTCTCAGGCTTCCTTATGGTCCAGTTCTCGCATCCATAAGGAAGACCCGGGTCTAATGGAGTATCAAATTAATTCAGGACAAGGCAGGATTTAATTCAGTTTACCAGAGGCGATGTTTGGACACTTCGGGCAAAACCACAGGCACTCCCGCATTATGGGCCCTGTCTGGATGGGCCTTCTGACTTTAAATCCAGCACCATGGAAGAGGGTATTGAATTTAATCAAGCAGATTTCAGATATTTCACATTTTTAATGAATTGAAGGGGTTAAGGCAACCACTGATTTCAGTAATCATTTTATAAGAAGGACCATTCTAACAATTTTGAATAATCTTAAAGTTAGATTCGGTTCTAAACTTCCATAGTGGGTTCCACCTTAAAAGGCAATTCACAAAGCAGACAAAATAAAATAAAAAGTGGTATAATATACAAACTCTTCATATCATTTTAAAATGAACAACATAGATTTAAGACACAGCAGGGGTGACTGGAAGAAGAAATCAGCTTTAGATGGTAGAGGTGCCAACAACTTTATGAGAAAGATATCAAATGGATAAAACCATTTTAAAGATAAATCTGAATTTGAGATACATGACATCCACCTGATTGAGAAAACATATTCATTGTAACTGGACAAGAAATTAAAAGATGAAAAATAATCAGATTGTATGGTCTCAAAATATGTGTCAAACATTGAGTTGGAGGAGTGGGGAAAATGTGGTCCAAACGACTAAAGTTTTGACCTTAAACAATATTTTTTAATAAAATGATATACAAATGGTACTTCACTCTGACTAAACTATCTAAGATGTACAATGAGACTAAAATGATGTCTTTTATATTTTTCTTTTTATTTATAAGTGGGTTAAGAGGGTAAGAAATAATTTACTTTTTTATTTCTTAGGGGAGAAAAAGTGGATATAGGCAATATAATATGTCTAGAACATATTACGGGTGCATCTACACTGTAGAATGAATGCAGTTTGACATCACTTTAATTGCCATGGCTCAGTGCTATGGAATCCTGGGAGCTGTAGTTTGATAAGCCACCAGCACTACTGGGGATAAATGGCTAAACACTTATAAACTCAAGATTGTACAGCATTGAACCATGGCAGTTCAAGTGGTGTCAAACTACATTCATTCTACAGTGTAGATGAACTCGAAGGCTACTTTTATTCACTATGTAATGGACTTGTACTGCTTAAAGTATATAACACGAATACAATATTTTAAAAATGTTTTGAGGGTATGACTGTTTAGTTCTCCTAAACTTGCTCTGGTACATATCTCTTGGCACATACCTAGCACCCATGGTGCCACGTTAACACACAATTTAGGGAAACAAATGTCCTTTATTATTTAGAATCTTGGTGATTCTTGGCTTTGTATATTGATGACTACTTCCCATGTATATGTTTATCATAAGTTGACCTTTCCTTCTTGACAACAATGTGATTGGTCCTCTTGACAAAGGAAGCTTTGCGTGTGGCCAATGAAGCTTGAAAATCCAAGATAGCTATACCATATAAATATAGCAACTGCAGTCTTCAGTCTTCACCTCACTTCAGTGACTTTTCTCCTGAAAGCCACTGAAAGAGAGTCAAGATGAAGCTCCAGATCGTATCCACGGTTCTGCTCGTCTTTCTCCTTTGCCCAAGGGAAAGCGTGTCGGTAAGTCCAATTTCATTCTATGGGAACCATATAGTATCTTGCCTAAATACTGAGAAAGTTTATGGGTTCCAGGAATAGAGCTGTGTGTTTTTATGGGAGTCAAAACTTTCCTAGGGTGTTGTTAATGATTATTTTATACAAGCAATAAGGAATTAGAAATCTCCTCTCAGCCTTCTCTTCAATTTACATCTGAAGGATTACGCCATATCCTGCACTAAAAGAACATGATTTCTCAGTTCAGACTATGTAAAAATGGGGCAGAAAAATGGAACTAACAAATCCTCCATCTCTAAATTCAGTTAGCTTTCAGATTAATGGGGTCCGTTTACACATTTATTTATTAATTTAAAGTACATATTTAAGGTTATCACCTGAAGGAAGACTGCGAGGCCCATCTACACTGACCATAGATGGGACCTTGAGTCAGAGCACTGCTTAATAAAAGGGGGCAGGGAGAGAACTCTAAAACCTGCCATCTTGTCTTTATGATAAACTCCTCCTCAGTATTGTAAGAACAGTCCTATCTCCACATATTTGCAGGGAAAAGGGGAGAATTTGGGACCTAGGATAGGGAGGAAATAGGACAAAGAAAATAACTTTGCTTTTGTTGTTGTTGCTTTTAGGCACCTGCTCCACTCCTGGTGAGTATTATAGCTGTTCGTGATATTGAGATAATTGTAAATTTAATTTTTTTTTCTCCAATCAAAAAGTGAAAACTGCATATTTTGTTTGCTGGTGCAGATAAGTATCCCAAAGAGGTAGAAGGCTTGATTATGTTTGGGTTCATTGCTATAGATCTTATAGGGCAGGAATAAGCAGCTATTGGAAGTTTAGGGTCCCTATTAGCTTTCCCAGAAGCCCGTGAAAGGGATTTCATTGCCCACAACTGAAAACAAAATATCCCTGAGAAAGATGGCACTGAAAATACTCCTCCATATGTGCTTGAAGACCAGGGAGCAATTTCACTACATTCACTCAGCAAATCATTTTTTAGGTGCAGGAGAAAATTTGCCCAGTTCCAAGGTACAGTACTTGGAACGGAGGAGAGTACGGCCTCTCCTCCGTTGGGAGGCAGCGTGGATTCAGAGGGGCTGCAAGCTCCTCCGGATCCAAGCTCCCTCCCAACGGAGAGGCCTCTCCTCTGTTGGGAGGCAGCGTGGATTCAGAGGGGCTGCAAGCTCCTCCGGATCCAGGCTGAGTCCCAACGGAGAGGCCTGGTAATCCGAGTCATCCGGGTTGACCAAGCTGAGGTTTGCCCGTTTAACTCGGACTACCGGGGTTCTATTGTACTACCATTCAGTTGTGTTTGTAAAATTCTGACTTTAGCCTCTTATATCAACTACAGTATTTTAAGCGCACAGTCCAGAGAGTGGCAGGACTTTCCCCACCACTTTCAAGTTTTTTTTAATGTAGCTTTGTACCATACCATTTTAATACTGTGAATGGTTCAATAGCTTTTCTTCTTCTGAGATTCCTTTTTAAAATCTATCTTAAATGTTTTTGAAACACACTAAGATGTTTTGGGATATCCCAATAACTCATAACAGAAAAATATTTGAGCATTATTACTGTAATTTTGTCTAATGCTGCTGTATTAGGTATTCTGGGTTATTTGGCTGTGTGGAAGGGCCTCAAAATAAATCCATACTTCTAGAGCAGAGCTTTCCAAACATTTATTGTTGGTGACACAATTTTTTAGACATTCATCATTTCGCAACATAGTAGTTCAGTTTTATTAGTAAACTGGAAGTTAAACCAATCTGTTCTAAAAGATATGGACACATACATAAAATGTAATAACAAAATGTATGGGATGCAGACTGACTGGTCCTTTTGGATGCTCTGCCTCTTGCTTACATTCACCCAACACAGTAATTTGGAGTTGATTTCCAAAGCATGACCACTCAGGAGAAGCACAGGCCAAGAGGGAATTATGTGCCAGCAGGCCCCAGAGAAATATGCAAATTCCTATTGCAAGAAAAGTTACTTGCTCACAGCAATGGAGATATTTAATTTGGAGGTTGCTGGCACATGAAGGGAGGGAAGGTTTGTCCTCTCTGGAAGGGCGTCCCCCGTGTGATGGGGAAAGCGTTGTCGAAAGAAGCTGTACATGGGGCAACAGATTCGCACTGCTGCCCCACTCCTTTCGCTGTGATGCCAGGTGAAGCGGAACGCTGCGCCTTGCTTTTCTGATGTGATCCTATGAGATACCTCCTCAGAAGCCACATTGAATTCAATGAGGCTTAGTTTTTATGTAAGAAAACACAGAAATGCAGCTTAAGGATGCATCTCCACTCTCCAATTAATGAAGTTTGATGTCAGATTATCTGCTATGGCTCAATGATTTGGCATTGTGGGAGTTGTAGTTTTACAAGGTCTTTCTTTTGCCAAACAAATTTTCCCCTCTACTCACTTTTTAAAATAAGGCTTTCCTTCACATTTCCAGAGAGAGGAAATGAGGAGGAGACAGGAAGAGGATGGGGGAAATGCCTTCTATTTATTTTCAGGGTTTGAGCTTTTTACAAAGAAAAAAGAGAAAAAAGGGGACAGAGGGAAGTGAAAAAGAGGCTCAAAGGACCAAAAAGGAGGAGGTCAAGGAAAGCCCCCCCCCCCCCGCCCTTGGTGAAAAAAAGGGGTCTCTCTCTCTCTCTCTCTCTCTCTCTCTGAACTCCACCCACTCAGGAACTTAACCCAATACTTGCCTCACAGTCAATCAGCTGCCACCCAGGAGATGGATGAATGGGAGAAAAGGAATAGAAGAGGAGCAAGAGGAGGAGAGCCAAGATGACACACCTAGGGACTGCAGGCAACACACTAATGTGTCGCAACACAGAGATTGGAAAGCTTTGTTCTAGGGCCTAAGTTTAGGCCCCTTCTACACTACCAAATAAAATCCAGATTACCTGCTTTGAACTGGGGCCCCTTCCACACAGCTGAATAAAATCCTACATTATCAATATCTGCATTGAACTGGAATATATGGCAGTGTTGGCTCAGATAACCCAGTTCAAAGCAGATATTGTTTTGCCACGATCGTCTGAATTATATGGCTGTGTGGAAGGGCCCTGGGTTATATGGACACACATGCCCCCTTCTACACTGTCCTCATATCCCAGGATCTGATCCCAGGTTTTCTGCTTGGATTATATGAGTCTCCACTGCCATATAATGTGGGATAAGCAGATGATCTGGGATCATAACCTGGGATATAGGGCAGTGTAGAAGGGGCCTCATATAATCCAGTCCAAAGCAGATAATCTGGATTATATAGCAGTGTAGAAGGGGCCTTAGTGACAGAACAGGGTAGAAGCTCTTGTATGTTCATATATATGATAGTTTACATGTGTCAAATCTCACAAGAGAATTATCTTCAGCAGAATGCAGTCTTTGATATATCTCAAACATTATGAGAAAATAACTGTTTTTGTCTAATTTGTTTTTAAAAAACATTTAGAGTCTGTTTGGCAGCAAACCTGTGAGTACTGAAACTACTTTATGTATTTCCTGGATTATCTTCCCCAGAATCTGATAATGTGTAACAGCTCCAAGTCTCTCCAGCTCTGGAATTCATACATACAATATATTGCTCCCTCGCATGCAAAGATCACTTTAGATGGTTATTACATTTAGGTATATTGGGGAAAAAAGAATGGGAATATTTCTTCCATAGGCTGATAAAAAAATATTGTGATAGGCTTTTGAAACAGAAAGATTTAAAAAACAGACCAAAGAAGCAGGGTTGTTGTATGTTTTCCAGGCTGTATGGTCATGTTCCAGAAGTGTTTCTGAAAAGTTCTTTTGCAGTCATACACATCATTATCATGATCAACAACAGCAACTTTTAACTGAATCTCACCACACCCACAAGATTCAGAATCCGCCACACTTTACAACTTTTCTTGGCAATGTCCTTTTATGTAGTCATCACGTTATGTCTTATAGACTGAATTTGACATTACAAGAGGCAGAATCATAGAAGCTGCTTTATATGGTCACTGTAGACTCATATAATGTAGTTTAATGTAATGCAATTTGGGACTGCATTATATGGTAGTGCAGATGAGGCCTTAGGGCTCTTCTGAGGTAAAGGTAAAGGTTTTCCCCTGACATTAAGTCAAGTCATGTCTGTCTCTGGGGGTTGTTGCTCTTCTCCATTTCTAGGCCGAAGAGCCGGCATTGTCTGTTGACACCTCCATGGTCATGTGGCTTGATTGACTGCATGGAGGACCGTTACAGTGTAGGGCCCCTCTACACTGGCTAAAATGCAACACGAACTGGCATTACAAATGTTCATCCTGCATTTTTTGGCCACACCTTATTGGCGGGGTATGGCCATAAATACCCCCTATACTGATACGCTGTCAGCATGGATAGATATAGCCAGTAGCACTCTTCCATCCCCGTGCCCTGTTTTGCCTCCAGAATTAAGGAAAAGCTTCCTTCCCTTCTTCAGAGGCTCTGCCCCCCCTGGCTGTGCATCAGCAATAAGTGACATGAAACGTTGCAGCAGGATGTCCACTACTGTAAAACTCCCACCCCGTCTGGACATCCCACCTCCCTGAGTAGCCTGCGTCCAGGGATATGGGCCTTCCATCTCCAATTGCAGCCTCCACAGTCTTCTTTGCACAAGCAAAATCTTTCTAAGATTCCTTACTGGTCAAAATAAAATGGTCAGTGTCTGGAGCCTGCAGTGTTAAAAGGTGTATCTGATGAGTCTAAGGCCCCTTCCACACAGCTGAATAAGATCTCAGATTATCTGTTTGTACTGGACTATATGGCAGTGTGGACTCAGATATCCCAGTTCAAAGCAGATATTGTGGGATTTTCTGCCTTGATATTCTGGGTTATATGGTTGTGTGGAAGGACCCTAAGGCATTAGCTGTCTTATATAGTCTAGTATAGACCATAATGCTAAAGATAATTCTGAAAACCTTGTGAACAGGAGATAACATAATGAACCAAGTTTTTTTTACTGAACATTAAAAATGAAACATCTAGGGTGGCAGTATGACTGTGAGTATTGAAATTGCTTTATGTGTTTTCTGGATTATTTAACAGATCCACATCTCCCCAGCATCTAGAATTCAGACATATAATATCCCTCAGGGCCCTTCCAGACAGCCATTTATCCCAGAATATCAAGGCAGAAAATCCCACAATATCTGCTTTGAACTGGGTTATCTGAGTCCACACTCAGATAATGTGGGATTTTCTGCCTTGATATTCTAGGATAAAGGGCTGTGTGGAAGGACCCTAAGACCCCCTTTACACTACCATATAAAATCCAGATTATCTGGGCTGTGTGGAAGGATGCTCAGCATGCAGAGATCAATTTAGATAGTTCTTAGGGGGGGGGAGAGGGGAGAGAGGGGGGAGGGGGAGAGGATCTACACTGGGGGGGGGGGGAGGATGGAAGAATAGGAATGTTTCTTTTTTAACATGGAGAGAGGGAATTTTTCCGCTGTATCTTACATCCCAAATCCCAAAAGGTTGAGATTTTTATTCTCAGCAGAGTAAAATTGGAATTCCTTATCAGTCAGAATAAAAAGAGAGTGTCTAAGGCCCCTTCCACACAGCTGAATAAAATCCCACATTATCTGCTTTGAAGTGGAATATATGGCAGTGTGGACTCAGATAACCCAGTTCAAAGCAGATATTGTGGGATTTTCTGCCTTGATATTCTGGGATAAAGGGCTGTGTGGAAGGACCCTAAGACCCCCTTTACACTACCATATAAAATCCAGATTATCTGCTTTGAACTGGATTAAAATCAGTTTTAACCATAAAGGGCCATAAAACAGCTCCCAGGAATTTCTTCAAAACCTTCAGTTTCAAAACATTTGAACTTTTCCCCACCTCCCTTCCTGACAAAAGCCCCTTTCCTTGCTTTCCGTGCCACCAAATGCCCCCCCCCCCCCCGCCCCAACTTCCTTGCTTCCAAAATCCTATTTCCCTCCCACCGCTCAGAAGTTTTGAAACTGAAGGTTTTGAAGAAAATCCTTTTATGGTCATTTATGGTTAAAAATGATTTTAAGTAGTGTGTCAACTTTTAATTGATTTTTCAGTATTGATTTGACACATTTTAATATTGTGAAGCATTTAATTCTATTTATTCTACACTTTTCCTCCTTTTTCCTGTATTGATTTATAATTCTGGGAGAAATGTGTTATATCAGTACACATTTAATATAATGATCAAATCGTTTGCTCTGCTTGCAACAAAGAGATAAGAATTATATTCCTGCTTGACCAAATGATTTCTTGCTTTCTCTTATAGGTTGGCCAGCCTGACATGGGAGTAAGTATTTGTTTCAGAAAGTGTGATGAAATAATTATTTCCCCTTCCTTTTCCATTCTTCCTCCTTTTCTGTTTCTTCTTTTTCCTCTGTGGGTCCTTCCACACAGCCATATAATCCAGAATATCAAGGCAAATAATACACAATATCTGCTTTCAACTGGATTATCTGAATCCACACTACTATGTAATCCAGTTCAATGTGGATTTTATACAGCTGTGTAGAAGGGGCTACGTCGTCTTCTTTGAAATTTAAGGCAGGGTTAGAGAGTACTGTTAAACCCTACTTGCTAAATGGTTTGTATGTCCTTGTATTTGTTGTTAGAGTCATTAATATTATCAATATTACAGTTAGTGATAAGGTGTTATTCCCAATAGACATAATGGGTCTACTGGGCAATCTCTGTATACTTTCCTTGATTTGGAAAGCAGCTTTTCCACTCCATTCTCATTCTTCCCAGAAACATATCTACTGTATTTACTGTTTCATGAGCTCAGTAAAAAACATAACGTGCCCATGGAAGATGGAGGAGGAATAGTGCTCATTCATACCATTTCTCTAGGTTTCATTATAGTAGTGCCAAATTGTATTTAATGTTACAATTTAGAATCAGCCAGGATAGAGGCTCTTGCATACTTCTGTTCAGCAGAATCCAATCTTTGACGTATCTCAAACAATATTAAAAAATAACACATTTCTTCTAATTTGTTTTTTTTTAAAAAAATAGGGTGCGCTTGGAGGCGTAACTGTGAGTATTCAAAATGCTTCATTGAAAAAACACAACAAGGATGGAGGCCGAATAGTGCTCACTCATACCATTTTTCTAGGTTTCATTATAGTAGTGTCAAATTGTATTTAATACTACAGTTTAGAATCAGCAGGATAGAGGCTCTTGCATACCTCTGTTCAGCAGAATCCAATCTTTGACGTATCTCAAACAATATTAAAAAATAACACATTACTTCTAATTTGTTTTTTTTAAATAGGGTGCGCTTGGAGGCGTAACTGTGAGTATTCAAAATGCTTCAGTGAAAAAAACATAACAAGGATGGAGGCCGAATAGTGCTCACTCATACCATTTTTCTAGGTTTCATTATAGTAGTGTCAAATTGTATTTACTACTACAGTTTAGAATCAGCAGTATAAAGTCTCTTGCATACCTCTGTTCAGCAGAATCCAATATTTGCTGTATCTCAAACATTATTAAAAAATAACACAGTTCTTCTAATTTGTTTTTTTTTAAAAAAAAATAGGGTGCACTTAGAGGCGTAACTGTGAGTATTGAAAATGCTTCATGTGTTTCCTTGGTCATCTTCCCCAGAATCTCGTAGTTACCATGCAACAGATCCAAATTTCCTGAAGTAGATTATATTGCAGTGTGGACTCAAGATAATACAGTTCAAAGCAGATACTGTGGATTATCTGCCTTGGCATTCTGGGTTATATAGGTGTGTGGAGGGGCCTTGAGTCTACACTGCCATATAATCCAGTTCCAATCAGATAATCTGTATTTTATAGGCGGTGTGGATCAGGCCTAAATGCACTCTGCCTGTGCCCTGGGTGCCATTTTGGCTGAGGGAGTTGCTAGGACACAAAGTGAGTGGGGCCTAAAAGCAATGGGCGGGCAGGGGAGGGGCTAAAGGCAGCAGAGCCTACCTTTCTAACTGGCAGTTAGGGGGAGAAAGGCTCTTCCTCATCCTCTGTAATTTGGACTATTTTTCTAGGTTTTTTATTGCAAGACATACCTTGGATGACTATGTCTTTTGTGGCCAAATCTGGTGTAATTGGGTTCAGTGGTTTTGCTGTTTACTCCATAATAAAGCGCCACATTACATTTATATATATATCTATATATATAAAAGGGTAATGAAATTTCGGCCTAGGACAAAACAACAAAAGTGCACATCCCAGAAACACTAAACTTGGCAGCACAACCCCTCATCCATGCCTCTACTTTCATAACCAAAACGAAAAGAAAAATAAAGTCCTAATTAGAGGGAGAGGAATAATTGTTTTTATCCAATTGCTGCCAGTTAGAAGGCTAAGCTCCACCCACTTGGTCTGCTGTCAGTTAGAAGGCTATGCTCCACCCACTTGGTCTCCTAGCAATCCACTCAACCCAGGGCCACTTCAATCAGGCCTCTTCCACACTGCCTATAAAATACAGATTATCTGATTTCAACTGGATTATATGGCAATGTAGTCTCAAGATGAGCACCAACCCCCAGAGTCGGACACGACTGAACTTAATGTCAGGGGAAAACCTTTACCCTTTACCTTAACTACCACCAATTCCTCAATACTTTATTTCCCATACCACCATACTTCGCCACAGCAACGCGTGGCCGGGCACAGCTATATATATAACAAATTCTTGTTCAAATTGCTGTACATTAGAAAAAAAACTGCACGTTATGAATTTTTCACCAGAGGTTTTGTTTTCATCATTTTGCAGAATGCTAAATTAAAGGCCAATTGATTTCTTATATTTAAAGGCTTTTTTAATCCAAAATTTTACTGTAACACTATTTTAATGTCTTTGAATATTGCTGTATTAGATAGAGGAGGAAATGGGTTCAAAGGCCACTATAAGAGCTGTGGCAGTTAAAGTGGCATCAAACCACATTAATACTACAATGTCAAGCCAGCCAGAGTAGAATCCCTTGCATGCTTCCATTCAACAAAATGCAAACTTTGACATGGGTCAAACATTATGAGAATGTTTCCTTTTTCTTTTAAATATACAGGATATGGCTGCTAATCTGATGGTGAGTATTGAATTTACTTTCTGTATTTCCTAGATTATCTTCTCTATAATTTGGCAGTCTAGTGTGTAATAGATCCACGTCTCCTCAGCATCTGGAATTTAGGCAATAGTGCCTCTTGGATCATGATGCTGGGGAAAAAGGAAGGAAAAAGGAAGAGAGGCCGACCAAGGGCGAGATGGATGGACAGTATAATTGAAGTGACTGGCTCGACCTTGAAGGAACTGGGGGCGGCAACGGCTGACAGGGAGCTCTGGCGTGGACTGGTCCATGAGGTCACGAAGAGTCGAAAATGACTGAACGAGTGAGACGACGTCAACGACCTCTTGGATAGTCCTTCGTTTGGAAATAAATGAAAAAGAAAGAAAGAAAGGGACTGTTAATCTTGGAAAGTAGGCAGATTGGCAGCTGGATGTACACAGTGTTGTGTGATAAGAAATGTCCTGCTTTGATGCCAGTTTGTGTCATTCAAAAGCCTTTCTTCCTGCCTCCCTTGTCACCAAAAACTTTCCCCATCTCCGCCAAAAGCCTTTTCCTTCCTCCTTTGCTGCCAAAAGTCTTTTCCCCATCTCCCTTGCTAACAAAAGCCCTTTTCCTTGCTTCCCTTGCCACCAAATGCTTCCCCCGCCCTGCTTTCCTTGCTGCCAAAAACCTTTTTTCCTCACCTCCCTCAGCATTCAGATGCCCCTCCCCCCGACCTTCCTTGCTTCCAAAATCCTATTTCCCTCCCACCGCTCAGAGAGTGCTTTAATTGTGGTTTTCCTACATAAGCAGGCAAAAACCATTTTATTCTGACAGGTTTTCAAACTGAAGGTTTTGAAGAAAATCCTGGGAAATGTTTTTATGGCCCTTTATGGATAAAACTGATTTTAAGTAGTGTTTCAACTTTTAATTGTTTTTTCACTTAGTATTGATTTGACACATTTTAATATTGTTAAGTGTTTAATTCTATTTATTCTACACTTTCCTCCTTTTTCCTGTATGAAATGTGTTATATCAGTACACATTTAATATAATGATCAAATGGTTTGCTCTGCTTGCAACAAAGTTAAAAATTATATTCCTGCTTGACCAAATGATTTCTTGCTTTCTCTTATAGGGTGGCATTCCTGTTGTGGGAGTAAGTATTTGCTTCAGAAAGTGTGATGAAATAATTATTTCCCCTCCCTTTTCTATTCTTCCTCCTTTTCTATTTCTTCTTCTTCCTCTGTGTATTCTTCCACACAGCCATATGATCCGGAATATCAAGGCAGATAATATAATACCAAGGTCCCCCTGAGGGAAAAGAGCGGTATATAAATAAATAAATAAACAAATAAATAATACATAATATCTGCTTTCAACTGGATTATCTGAATCCACACTACCATATAATCCAGTTCAATGTGGATTTTATACAGCTGTGTGGAAGGGGCCTATGTCGTCTTCTTTGAAATTTAAGGCAGGGTTAGAGAATCCTGTGAATCCCTCCATGCAAAATGATTTGTATGTCCTTGTATTTGTTGTTAGAGTCATTGATATTATCAATACTCCAGTTAGCAGTAAGGTGTTATTCCCAATAGACATAATGGGTCTACTGGGCAATCTCTCTATACCCTCCTTGATTTGGAAGGCATATTTTCTACTCCATTCTCATTTGTCTCAGAAACATATCAACAGTATTTACTGTTTCATGAGCTTAGTGAAAAAACATGATGAGGATGGAGGCGGAATAGTGCTCACTCATACCATTTTTCTAGGTTTCATTAGAATCAGCAGGATAGAGGCTCTTGCTTACCTCTGTTCAGCAGAATCCAATCATTGATGTATTTCAAACAATATTTTAAAAACACTGTTCTTCTAATTTGTTTTTTTTTAATAGTGTGTGCTTGATGAGTTTTGAAAATGCTTCATGTGTTTCCTTGATCATCTTCCCCAGAATCTCGTAGTTAGCATGCAACAGGTCCAAATTTCCTCACTGGACATATGATGGCCCTTGGCATGCAAATGTCACTTTGGATAGGCCTTACCTTTAGAATTAAAGGGAAGAAAGAATAGGAATATTTCTAGCCATATCTAGCCAGGTTTTACAGGTAATACTTTTCCTCCTCCTAAGGTTGCTTTTCAGGACTTATCTTAGATTATTATTTTTTTTTTTTGGGGGGGGGGGATAGTTTGTGGCAATGATTCAGCATCACAACTGGAAGGATTTGGAGTTTATTATTGATTTGGCTATGATTTTACATTTCTGTTTAATAAAAAGAGGATGATAATGGACAACCCATGGGTTCCCATTTTGAGACAACTAAAAAAAGGCACACAGAGAGGGAAAGCTTTTTTCCTCAACCTGTTAAGGCAATTAGAAAAGCAGAGATTTGTGAGTAAAGGAGCTTTAAAGAACTTCTGATGAGACTCAGGCTGGATCTACACTGCCCTATATCCCACAGTCTGATCCTAGATTATCTGATTTGAACTGGATTATATGAATCTACACTGCCAGATAATCTGGGATCAGATCTTGGGATATTGAGAAGTGTAGATCCATCCCCAGCCTCACATCCTTTTGCTCTCTACCTAGTACAAAACCAATGAGAAAAATACAGTCTTTTATAAACATAAAATGTCATCATTAAAAATATTCTCACTTAATTTTATGTTAATTTCCTATTATCTGAATTATTCCTGATGAATATGCAGAGTGGGTTGTTCTATACTGATATAACAGCATTACTGTTGCAAAGCTTTTATGTAAAGATTACAAATTCTTGTTCAAATTGCTGTACACTAGAAAAAAGACTGCATGTTAGGAATTTTTCACTCGGGGTTTTTGTTTTTCCATTTTACAGAATGCTAAATTAAAGGCCAATTGATTTCCTATATTTGAAGGCTTTTTTAACTCAAAATTTTACTGTAACACTATTTTAATGTCTTTGAATATTGCTGTATTAGATAAAGGAGGAAATGAGCTCAAAGGCCACTATAAGAGCCATGGCAGTTAAAGTGGCGTCAAACCACATTAATACTACAGTGTAGAGCTATCAGAATAGAATCTCTTGCATACTTCCGTTCAACAAAATGCAATCTTTGACATGTGTCAAACATTATAAGAAAATAACAGGTTTCCCTTTTCTTTTAAATATTCAGGAGCTGGCTGGTTCTACGCTTGTGAGTATTGAATTTACTTTCTGTATTTCCTAGATTGTCTTCTCTATAATTTGGCAGGCTTGTGTGTAAACGATCCACGTCTCCTCGGCATCTGGAATTTAATCACATAGTGCCTCTTAGATAGTCCTTTTGGAAATAAATGGGAAGAAAAAGAAAGGGACTGTTAATCATGGAATGTAGGCAGTTTGGCAGCTTGATGTGCACAGTGTTGTGTGATAAGAAATGTCCTGCTTTGATGCAGTTTGTGTCTTTCATGTAATAATCTCCCAAATGTTGCCATGTTTAACGAATGGTAATGTATTCAAGTCTTCCTGTGTTAGATATTGTGGGAAATGGGTTCAATATGACTTCATACTGCTAGAGACTGAGGGCCCATCCAGACAGGCCCAAAACCGAGACCTGTCTGGGTTTTTATTGCGGGCGTCCAAATGATGCCCCGCTAAAAACGAATTAATTCGGGTATAACCTCAGTTATTCCAAATTAATTAAATAAATACCCATGGCAGTTATAGTGGTGTGAACCTGCACTAGTATGGCAGTGTAGAGCCACCCAAGTAAACCTATGAGCAGAAACATACACAGTCAAAGTGTTGGCCCTCTGCCCTGAACACTTTACCAAACTGAAAATCTTTTCTTACACGGTTTCCCTTCAATTAGCCCCATTCCCCATGTCTCCTTAGAGTCATATCTAAGGCTGGATCTACACTGCCCTTTAACCATAATCTTATCCCAGATTGTCTTTTTATCCCAGATTATCTGGCAGTGTAGACTCATATAGTCCAGTTCTGAGCAGAAAATGTAGATTATTTGCTTTGATAATCCAGATGATATGACAGTGTAGATCCATCTTTAGTGTTAATGTGTTTTGGGGCAAGGAATTGATTTCTTCTTAACAGCTTCTTAAGTATTGTGCACATTTGGTGGTGCTATGCCAAGATTAAGCCATTGTTACAATACCCAGGAGGATCCATTGCCCTTACGATGGTTCAGCATCAGTCCAGAAGTATAACATCTTTAAGAAGATTATTTTGTGCAAACTAAGTAAACTTAAACTCAAGAAAAAACTGATCACATCAACAGTATAGCTTTGCTTATAATGTTTGATAGAAAAAATTTTCTAGAGGAAATTATTTTATGAACTTCAGTTTTAAGTATTTTAGTTTTTCAAATATAATAATTTCCCCTTTTTGGTTTATAATCTTGACACAATAATTGCAAGCACTTAAATGCTTTCTGTACTTCCTGACTTGTCCATGGTTCAGTCAAAGGAGTGCTTTGGGGAATTCTTTCACTTTCATTGCATAGATTCCACTTTTATTGGGCTAGACCTTCCGCAAAGGCCAGTCCAGGGATAATGGATGATGTATTTGTAGCAATGCATTTAAACTTCACAAGAAAATAATGTTTTTTATTTCTTTTTAAATTTAGCGTACTGTTAGTGCTCTGCCTGTAAGTACTGAAACCTGACTGTGAATTTCCTACATTATCTTCTCTATCATTTAGGAGTGAGGCAATGCAATGTAGTGGTTTGAGTGTTGGACCAAAACACTGGGAGGCCAGAGGTCATATTAACATTCAGCCTTGGAAACATACTGGCTGACTTTGGAGAGACCATACTGTCTTAGCCTCAGAAAAGAAAAAAAAAACCAAATCTCTGATCAAATCTTGCCAAAGAAGCCTAACCATAAATAACGAATGACCGGACTGCACACAAGATCCTACAGGCCTCTCCAGCCTCTGCAATAATAACATATAATATCCTGAGACCTGAAAATGTCACTGTGGGTCATTTTTATCTTTAGAAAAAATGGGAAGAATGTGAATATTGTTTTTCTTTAATCAGCCAGATCCATTCAATCAGATGTGTACAATGCAGAATTATAGCAGTTTGACATCACATGAACTGACATGACTCAATGCTATGGAATTCTGGGCTTTGTATTTTCGGAGATATTTACCCTTCTCTGTCAGAGAGCTCTAGCATCACAACAAACTGTAGGATTCCAAAGGATTGAGCAATGACAGTTAAAGTAGTGTTAAACTGCTATTATTTGCCAGCATGGATAGGCATTTAGAGGCATTAGCAGAACGTTGGTGAACTAATCATTTTTTCTCTAAGGGCGTGTTCCATCCCTTGGCATGACATCTTCAGTGTTAAAGCTACTTCAGTTAGCGATGCCCAACTGATGGCTTATTGTTTTAATGAATCAGCTGTACAAATACACGTGGTTAGGTCTTCACTGTGATATAATGCAGTTTGGAACTGTTTTGTATGGTCAGTGTGGGCCCATATAATGCAGCTTATCTACATTGAACTGTGTGATAATGTAGGAGTTTATATCAGGAGAGACTTGAGAAACTGCAAGTCACTTCTGGTGACAGGCTTTCTTTTTATCCTATGTCCTAAATCTCAGCCCAAAATAAGTCATTTTTATTCCATTTCCTATTCGCGGAGCTCAGTGAAAAAATAATGTGCACATGGAGGAGGAATAGGTTGTCCAATATCATTTCCCCAAATTTCAATCAGAAATACATGACATATCTCAGCTACATAATATTTTTCTCTATTAATGCTTAGTTAAGTAGAATTTTTTAAAAAAAATAATGTCATTGCAAGTTTGAAAAGAAAACAATTCAGGAATAGCAAGAATGAGGGATAATGTGGGAAAGAAGGGGAATCCCACCCCTAATCTCACCTCAGTGCCGTCATGTTGGTGCAGTAGCAGCAGTGACTCATCACACAAGGCAAATGATGGGACTTTTTGTTGGTCTGACAACTGTTGATGGTTTTCTCCCATCCACAATGAGGGATTGGTTAGCACACCATCAGTGCAGTGGCATACGATAATACAAATTTTGGGAGAGGGTTCTGTTTTAATGCCATATTGCCTCTCATGCAATAAAGTCCCAAATCTGGTAAGGTTTAATAGGTGATAGCTTTTCGTCCTCTTCAGATTTCTTTTCATAATCCAACTCAGGGCCCATCCACACAGCCATATAACCCAGGATATCAAGGCAGAAAATCCCACAATATCTGCTTTGAACTGGACTATATTGCAGTGTGTACTCAGATAACCCAGTTCAAAGCAGATATTGTGGGATTTCCTGCCTTGGCAGTGGCGTGTTTCTCTCCCTGGCTCTTTTCGACTCCAGGAAGGCAGTGGCCTGCTTTCCTCGGGCCCAGAGAAGAGAGAGAAACATGCTGCTGTCAAGCACACTTGGCAGTAGCGTGGTGAAGTAAAGGTTGCTTATCTGTAACCATGTTTCTCCGAGTGGTCACCTGTGAAATTTGCACATCCCCACCCATCCTCCCCGCTTTTGTCATGCCTCGGTTCTTCAAGCTGCCACTCGTGGCAGAGGAACTGAGGCAGTAGCCTTTCCCACTGGCTATATATACTCTATGGAGAAAGTGGGCGGGGCTACCGCCGTTTTGTACTATAAGAGCTTTCTAGAAGATTCCAAAGCTGTCTGCGCAGGCACAGTAAATACTTGATGTCTGTTCTTAACCCATAAGACTGCTACCGCCCAGCCTGAAATCTAGCATTTGTAGCACTGCGTGGCCTAGCTGCCGTATTATAATTATTACCAAAGTTCCTACAGTAGTATGGAAAAGTTGGCTGTCAGCACATCTTCTGTTGGCCATGAGGCTGAACTGTGTAACCATACTTATGCGCAGCCTGACGTATCTCCTGTCCATGTTTCAGTTTATCATCAGTTTCTGGGTTAAAAGGGCCATCATCATGCATGGGCAGATCTTCAGCTAAGGCCCAGCTTTCCTCAAATAGGATTGACGACCGAAGCCAGGCATGGTGGTTTAAAAGCCTCCAAAGAAGGAGCCTCCACCACTGTCCGGGGGAGAGAGTTCCACAGTTAGAAAGTTCTTCCTGATGTTCAGGTGGAATCTCCTTTCCTGTAGTTTGAAGAAATTGTTCTGTGTGCTAGTCTGCAGGGTAGCAGCAAACAAGCTTGCTCCTCCTCCCTATGACTTCCCCTCACATATTTGTACATGGCTATCATGTCTCCTCTCTGCCTTCTCTTCTGCAGGCTAAACATCCCCAGCTCTTAAGCCACTCCTCATAGGGCTTATTCTCTAGACTCTTAATCATTTTGGTCGCCCTCCTCTGGCCAAATTCCAGCTTGCAAACATCTCCCTTCAACTGCATTGCCCAGAATTGGACACAGTGTGATTCCAGGTGTGGTCTGACCAAGGCAGAATAGAGGGGTAGCATGACTTCCCTGGATCTAGACGCTATATCCCTATTTGTGCAAGCCAGAATCCCATTGGCTTTTTTCCCCACCGCATCACATTGTAGGCTCATGTTTCACTTGTTGTCCATGAGGACTCCAAGGTCTTTTTCACATGTACTGCTGTTGAGTCAGGCATCGCCCATTCTGTATCTTTGCATTTTGTTTTTTCTGCCTAAGTGAAGCATCTTGCATTTGTCCCAGTTGAACTTTATTTTGTTAGTTTCGACCCATCTCTCTAATCCGTCAAGATCATTTTGAATTCTACTCCTGTCTTCTGGAGTGTTTGCTATAAAAGGTCATCATTAAAAATATTCTCACTTAGTCTTATGTTAATTTCCTATTGTCTGAATTATTCCTGAAGAATATGCAGAGTGGGTTGTTCTATACTGATATAACAGCATTACTGTTGCAAAGCTTTTATGTAAAGACTAGCTGTGCCCGGCCACGCATTGCTGTGTCTTATGGGAATTATTTGTTGGCCAGGTGGAATAGCAGTGAATAGCCTTGCAGCCTCAAAGCCTGGCTGTTTTCTGGAGTAGCTGGAGTAGCACTCTCAGTCAAAGAGCTTCTTTGAAGCCTGGCTACTTCCTTTGTAGGGGAATCATTGTTTGGGCAGCTTGAATTGCACAGAATAGTATTGCAGCTTAAAAGCGTGGCCGCTTTCTACATAGGGCATCCTTAGGCCAGGTTAAATGGGACGGAGTAGCCTCGTGACTTCAAAGCCTGGGGTTTTTCACCTAGGGGAAATCTTGGTTGGCCAGGCTGAATAGCATTGAATAGCCTTGCTGCTTGTAAGCCTGGCCATTTTCTACCTTGCAGAATCCTTAGTTGGCCAGTTTGAATAGCAATTAATAGTCTCGGTGTGGCAGGTATGAATGCTGCAGTTAGCCACCTTGATTAGCATTTAATGGCCTTGCAGCTTCAAAGCCTGTCTGCTTCTTGCCTGGAGGAATCCTTTGTTGGGAGGTGTCAGCTGGCTCTGATTGTTTCCTTTTTGGGATTCCCAATTTCCCGGCTTTTTTGCTCTTTATTTATTGTCCTGGATTTAGAGATTATATCATTCTGTATTATTATACCACAGTAATTATTACATATTATATTTGTAATCTTATATTATCTGCTTAGAACTGGATTATATGAGGCCCCTTCTACACAGATGTATAAAATCCACATTGAAGTAGATTATATTGCAGTGTGGACTCAAGATAATCCAGTTCAAAGCAGATACTGTGGATTATCTGCCTTGGCATTCTGGGTTATATAGGTGTGTGGAGGGGCCTTGAGTCTACACTGCCATATAATCCAGTTCAAATCAGATAATCTGTATTTTATAGGCAGTGTGGATCAGGCCTAAATGCACTCTGTGCCCTGGCCGCCATTTTGGCTGAGGGAGTTGCTAGGGCATGAAGGGGGTGGGGCCTAAAGGCAACGGGCAGGCAGGGGAGGGGCTAAAGGCAGCAGAGCCTAGCTTTCTAACTGGCAGTTAGGGGGAGAAAACCTTTTCCTCATCCTCTGTAATTTGGACTATTTTCCTAGGGTTTTTTGATTGAAAGACATACTATGACTATGTCTTTTGTGGCCAAATTTGGTGTGATTGGGTTCAGTTTTTTTGCTGTTTACTCCATAATAAAACGCCACATTACACACACACACACACACACACACACACAACAAATTCTTGTTCAAATTGCTGTACATTAGAAAAAAAAATTGCACGTTATGAATTTTTCACCCAGAGGTTTTGTTTTCTTCATTTTGCAGAATGCTAAATTAAAGGCCAATTGATTTCTTATATTTGAAGGCTTTTTTAATCCAAAATTTTACTGTAACACTATTTTAATGTCTTTGAATATTGCTGTATTAGATAGAGGAGAAAATGGGTTCAAAGGCCACTATAAGAGCTGTGGCAGTTAAAGTGGCATCAAACCACATTAATACTACAATGTCAAGCCAGCCAGAGTAGAATCCCTTGCATGCTTCCATTCAACAAAATGCAATCTTTGACATGTGTCAAACATTATGAGAATGTTTCCTTTTCCTTTTAAATATGCAGGATATGGCTGTTAATCTGATGGTGAGTATTGAATTTACTTTCTGTATTTCCTAGATTATCTTCTCTATAATTTGGCAGTCTAGTGTGTAATAGATCCATGTCTCCTCAGCATCTGGAATTTAGGCAATAGTGCCTCTTGGATCATGATGCTGGGGAAAAAGGAAGGAAAAAGGAAGAGAGGCCGACCAAGGGCGAGATGGATGGACAGTATAATTGAAGTGACTGGCTCGACCTTGAAGGAACTGGGGGCGGCAACGGCTGACAGGGAGCTCTGGCGTGGACTGGTCCATGAGGTCACGAAGAGTCGAAAATGACTGAACGAGTGAGACGACGTCAACGACCTCTTGGATAGTCCTTCGTTTGGAAATAAATGAAAAAGAAAGAAAGAAAGGGACTGTTAATCTTGGAAAGTAGGCAGATTGGCAGCTGGATGTACACAGTGTTGTGTGATAAGAAATGTCCTGCTTTGATGCCAGTTTGTGTCATTCAAAAGCCTTTCTTCCTGCCTCCCTTGTCACCAAAAACTTTCCCCATCTCCGCCAAAAGCCTTTTCCTTCCTCCTTTGCTGCCAAAAGTCTTTTCCCCATCTCCCTTGCTAACAAAAGCCCTTTTCCTTGCTTCCCTTGCCACCAAATGCTTCCCCCGCCCTGCTTTCCTTGCTGCCAAAAACCTTTTTTCCTCACCTCCCTCAGCATTCAGATGCCCCTCCCCCCGACCTTCCTTGCTTCCAAAATCCTATTTCCCTCCCACCGCTCAGAGAGTGCTTTAATTGTGGTTTTCCTACATAAGCAGGCAAAAACCATTTTATTCTGACAGGTTTTCAAACTGAAGGTTTTGAAGAAAATCCTGGGAAATGTTTTTATGGCCCTTTATGGATAAAACTGATTTTAAGTAGTGTTTCAACTTTTAATTGTTTTTTCACTTAGTATTGATTTGACACATTTTAATATTGTTAAGTGTTTAATTCTATTTATTCTACACTTTCCTCCTTTTTCCTGTATGAAATGTGTTATATCAGTACACATTTAATATAATGATCAAATGGTTTGCTCTGCTTGCAACAAAGTTAAAAATTATATTCCTGCTTGACCAAATGATTTCTTGCTTTCTCTTATAGGGTGGCATTCCTGTTGTGGGAGTAAGTATTTGCTTCAGAAAGTGTGATGAAATAATTATTTCCCCTCCCTTTTCTATTCTTCCTCCTTTTCTATTTCTTCTTCTTCCTCTGTGTATTCTTCCACACAGCCATATGATCCGGAATATCAAGGCAGATAATATAATACCAAGGTCCCCCTGAGGGAAAAGAGCGGTATATAAATAAATAAATAAACAAATAAATAATACATAATATCTGCTTTCAACTGGATTATCTGAATCCACACTACCATATAATCCAGTTCAATGTGGATTTTATACAGCTGTGTGGAAGGGGCCTATGTCGTCTTCTTTGAAATTTAAGGCAGGGTTAGAGAATCCTGTGAATCCCTCCATGCAAAATGATTTGTATGTCCTTGTATTTGTTGTTAGAGTCATTGATATTATCAATACTCCAGTTAGCAGTAAGGTGTTATTCCCACTAGACATAATGGGTCTACTGGGCAATCTCTCTATACCCTCCTTGATTTGGAAGGCATATTTTCTACTCCATTCTCATTTGTCTCAGAAACATATCAACAGTATTTACTGTTTCATGAGCTTAGTGAAAAAACATGATGAGGATGGAGGCGGAATAGTGCTCACTCATACTATTTTTCTAGGTTTCATTATAGTAGTGGCAAATTGTATTTAATACTACAGTTTGGAATCAGCCAGGATAGATGCTCTTGCATACCTCTGTTCAGCAGAATCCAATCATTGATGTATCTCAAACATTATTAAAAAATAACACATTTCTTCTAATTTGTTTTTTTTTAAAATAGAGTGTGTTTGATGAGTTTTGAAAATGCTTCATGCTTCATGTGTTTCCTTGAAGGGCTGGGTTGTGGCCCAGGCTGGTGAGCAGCCTGCTGCAATAAATCACTCTGACCATGAGGTAATGAGTTTGGGGCCAGCCCGTGGCGGAGTGAGCACTCGTAAATTAAAAAATAAAAAATAGCCCCTGCTCATTGCTGACCTAGCAACCTGAAAGATAGTTTCATCTATCAAGTAGGAAATAAGGTACCACTTATAAAGTGGGGAGGCAAATTTAACTAATTTACAATGTTGGAATGAGGAAGTGCCATCAGAGTGGATGATGAAGCAGCTACTCCCCCTGTGGCCAGAATCGAACATCCCACCAGGAGAAGGTTAAATTTCCTCTGCATCTGTCCCTGTCTCGGTTCTATGTGTATATGGGCATTGAATGTTTGCCCTATATGTATATAATGTGATCCGCCCTGAGTCCCCTTCGGGGTGAGAGGGGCGAAATATAAATACTGTAAATAAATAAATAAATAAATAAAATTTCCTTGATCATCTTCCCCAGAATCTCGTAGTTAGCCTGCAACAGGTCCAAATTTCCTCACTGGACATATGCTGGCCCTTGGCTTGCAAATGTCACTTTGGATAGGCCTTAACTTTAGAATTAAAGGGAAGAAAGAATAGGAATATTTCTAGCCATATCTAGCCAGGTTTTACAGGTAATACTTTTCCTCTTCCTAAGGTTGCTTTTCAGGACCTATCTCGGATTATTTATTTATTTATTTATTGGGGGGGGGGAGTAATTTGTGGCAATGATTCCACATCACAACTGAAAGGATTTGGAGTTTATTATTGATTTGGCTGTGATTTTACATTTCTGTTTAATAAAAAGAGGATGAGAATGGACAACCCATGGGTTCCCATTTGGAGACAACTAAAAAGGGCACAGAGAGAGGGAAAGCTGTTTTCTCAACTTGTCAAGGCAATTAGAAAAGCAGAGATTTGTGAGTAAAGGAGCTTTAAAGAACTTCTAATGAGACTCAGGCTGGATCTACACTGCCCTATACCCCACAATCTGATCCTAGATTATCTGATTTGAACTGGATTATATGAATCTACACTGCCAGATAATCTGGGATCAGATCTTGGGATATAGAGAAGTGTAAATCCAGCCCCAGCCTCACATTCTTTTGCTCTCTACCTAGTACAAAACCAATGAGAAAAATACAGATTTGTATATACATAAAAGATCATCATTAAAATATTCTCACTTAATATGATGAATATGCAGAGTGGGTTGTTCTATACTGATATAACAGCATTACTTATGTAAGGGTTACAAATTCTTGTTCAAATTGCTGTACAGTAGAAAAAACCCTGCACGTTAGGAATTTTTCACCCAGAGGTTTTGTTTTCTTCATTTTGCAGAATGCTAAATCAAAGGCCAATAGATTTCCTATATTAGAAGGCTTTTTAAACTCAAAAATGTACTTTAACACTATTTTAATGTTTTTGAATATTAGATAGAGGAGGAAATGGGTTCAAAGGCCACTATAAGAGCCGTGGCAGTTAAAGTGGCATCAAACCACATTAATACTACAATTTTGAGCCAGCCAGAGTAGAATCTCATGCATACTTGTTCAACAAAATGCAGTCTTTGACATGTGTCAAACATTATGAGAAAATAACAGGTTTCCTTTTTCTTTTAAATATTCAGGGTATGACTAGTGGTCTAATGGTGAGTATTGAATTTACTTTCTGTATTTCTAGATTATCTTCTTTATAATTTGGCAGTCTTGTGTGTAATAAGTCTATATCTCCTCAGCATCTGGAATTTAGGCACATAGTGCCTCTTGGATAGTCCTTCATTTGGAAATAAAGTCTTTACACTTCTCCAACAAAGAATGCTGTGCTTCACCAAGCTACACCTCTCAGGAGTCTTTTGCATTGAACCATGGCAGTTAAAGTGGTGTCAAACTACATTGACAACCTTATCATTCTAAAGCAGTGTTTCTCAAACAGTCATCCTCCAGGTGTTTTGGACTTTAGCTTCCAGAAATCCCAGCCACCTTACCATCTATTAGGAATTGTGGGAGCTGACATCCACAATATCTGGAGGAGCACAGTTTGAGAAACTCTGTACTAGAGTATGGATCCACTTTAAATCCGGTTTCTGCGTCCTGCAGAATTCTGTGGTTTGTATTTTAGCAAGGCCCAAGATCTCTCTGGCTGAGCAGTTTAAAGGTCTTCCCCTAAACTACAAACTTCAGAATCCTGCAGGTGGCAGAAACTTGATTTAATGTTTAGAGAGTTTCTCAAACTGTCCTCTAGTGTGATGAAATCTAATTTAGATGGTGCTATGCTAAACATGAGCAATTGTCACAATAACCAGCAGGATCTGTTGGCATATGACAATTCAGCATCTTGCCAGAAGTTTTACATCCTTAAGAAGTTTATTTTGTGCCAATACAGTAAAATTATGTCAAGAAAGAACTAATCACATCTACATTATTTTCTTCTTCTTGGTGCTAATGATCATTGCAGCAATGCTCATTGCTAATAATTTTGAATAGAAATACAGTACTTGCAATTTCTCTAGATTTTCAAGTTGATAAGGCCTACAGTTGCTATGCACAAAGACTATGAATGCTGGTTTCTTTTGTATTAATATTGTTGTACTTGAGTTAATATTGATCAGCATAACCCAACAGACATGTTGAGTCTACTTTGATTTGGAAAGTAGCTTTTTCAAAACTAAATCCTTTTATTGTATTCTCTGAGGAGTTCAGTGAATTATGAATGTGCACATGAAGGAGGAATAGGGTTGGTCTATGCCATTTTTCTATCTCAGGTGTGTTTCTAATTAAACTAAGCCTTTAACTGTCTCATAGGATAGTATTTAGCATAATAAACAAGAGAAAACAACCAGTGATATTATGATAGATTGTTGCAGTTCTTTCTTCTAAAGATAACAAATTAAACACTAATCAGATATAAAAGAATAGTGAATAGGTATCCAGCTGAAATATATTAAGCATCTCAGGCCCTTTTTACACTGCCATATAATCCAGATTATCAAATCAGATAATCCAGATTATCTGCTTTGAACTGTATTATATGAGTCTTCACTGCCCTATAATCCAGTTCAGAGAAGATAATCTAGATTTTATATGACAGTGTAGAAAGGGCCTCAGCTATGGAATGTAGAGCAAATGTATATATTCTTTGATTAAAGTGATTGTGGCTGGATCTACACTGCAATAGAATCCAGATTATCAAAGCAAATAATCCACATAATCTGCTTTGAACTGGATTATATGAGTCTACACTGTTATAACCAATGATCATAGCTAATGATTATTGATAGAAAAACATATAATTAACTTTCTCTTTTTTCAAACAAGTCAGATGCTTGAAAAATCTTGCACTGAAAACACTAAAGAGATTTTTTTTACTTGCTTTTTGAGTATTGAGCTCAACTGAATTATATTGGGGATCTCAGCCTTAGAACAGAGATGAAATGTATGTATTGTGTGGTTGATTTGGAAAGTGTCGTGAAATATTTCTTTCTTTTTCTCCTTCTCCTTTGAAATGTAGGGAGGAGTAAGACCTGGTGGAGAAGTGAGTATTCCCAATCCATACTGGCACAATGGTTTATAACCCCTTTTATTTGTTATCACTGTCATTAGTGTCATTGGTATAATTAGTATGCAAGATAACATTACCCACATTAACCAAAACAGTCATAATGGATCTAATCAGCAGTCTGAGGCCCCTTCTACACTGCCATATAAAATCCAGATGATCTGATTTGAACTGGATTATATGGCAGTGTAGACTCATATAATTCAGACCCCTTCTACACTGTCATATAATCTAGGTTATGAAAGTAGATAATCCACATTATCTGCTTTGAAGTGGATTATATGAGTGCCCTTTTTGCCCTTGGAAGGTAGCTTTTCTACATTATGGTTTTTCTAAAAAACCAAACTCATTTACTCTCTGAGGAGCTCAGGTCCCATCTACACTGACATAAAAATATTATTTGCTTTGAACTTGGTTATATGGCAGTGTAGTATAATCCAGTTCAAATAAAATAATCTGAATTATATGGCAGTATAGATCCAGTGTCAGTAAAAACCAGGATTCTGGGGTAGTCTTCACTCCCTTCTTTGCCTTTGCTTTATGAAGGTGAATAATGCCTCGAATGAAGCCCCTTCTTCACTGCAATATCAACCAGATTACCAAAGCACATAATCCACATTATTTGCTTTGAACTAGATTATATGAGTCTACATTGCCATATAATCTGGTTCAAAGTACTGTAGACAACCTAGATTTTATATGGCAGTATAGAAGGGGCCTGAGCAATGCAAATGAACTGATAAGAAAATTTGATGTTATGGAAAACCAAGAGAAAGGGGACTCCCTGGATGGACACCTCCTCTTATGGACCTATTGTTGGCTTCAGATATTTTCTTTTCCTCTCCTGGCCCACCCCCAGGTAAAATTAGGATGAGAATGGTTGGGATTAGGAAATGGACTCAGAAGAAGAATAACTGTTCATTTCTTTCTTTTAGATGTCCTACAGCTATGAAATGCAAGTGAGTGTTTATTTGTCTTTGTTTGTGTGTTGTCCCATCTGTTTCCCAGCATTATATTGAAGATGGCTTACAGTCATGATTTTGAAACATGACTAAAAGCTATTCATGTAACAGTTAAAAGACAATTAGACTGCAAAACCGTTTAAAAGCACAAGTAAAAAAAAAAGAGCTGCCCTTCATCTGCTCAGAAAGCATCTTCGAGTCTGGGGGCTTTTATAGTGGTTGCAGCAAACTCTGGCTCCTTTTACACTGCCAAATAAAATCCAGATTATCTGCTTTGAACTGGATTATATGGCAGTATAGCATCATATAATTGTTTATATATTTCCTGAATTATCCATGGCTATGCTTGGTTGTGTTAGCCTAGATCTACACTGACCGATATCCCAGGATCCGATCCCAGATTATCAGTTTAGAATTGAATTATATAAATCTACACAGCCAGATAAACTAGGATAAACAGATAATCTGAGATCAGATCCTGGGATATACAGCACTGTAAATCCAGCCCAATAGAGGTCTGGAAATAAACCAAATAAGTCTTACTCTTCAGTCAGTTCTCTGCCTTTGCTTCAAGAAAGTCACTAATGGCTTGTTTTCTTTGCTCTCTTCTATGTTGTTCATCAGCCTCCACAAACAGTGAGTATTATGAATGGATTGATAAGAAACTCTTGATGTTGTGGGAAACCAAGAAGAGAAAAGGTGCCCCCTGGCCTTGGATTCAGATAATTTCTTTTCAAGCCCCAGACCATTTGCAGCTGGGAGAATGGCTGGGAATGGCACTGGGGCTGGATCTACACTGCCATATAATTCATTTATCAAAAGCAGATAATCCACTGCTTTGACCTGGATTGTATGAGTCTACCTCCATGTAATCCAGTTCAAATCAGATAATTTGGATTATCTGATTTGATAATCTGGATTATATGGCAGTGTGGTTTTCTTTGGGCATTGAATGGCTGCCATATGTTGGAAACAACCCTGAATCCCTTCGTGGAGATAGGGCGGTCTATAATTAATATTATTATTATTAATGTAGATCCAGCCTAAGAAGAGTGATAACTGCTCGTTTCTTTGTCCGGGCCAATCACAAGTGACATTTAAAAATATTCTGAATGATAACTGTTAATTTTAAGAAATCTCTGTCTTAACCTGCTGACTCAAAAAGTTGCTCTGGGAACAGGTGAGGGAATGGATATCCATTTTGAATTGAGAGTTATATATAAAATGGGGAAATACACCAAAGCCCTGGAATCCTGGGAGGTATCTTAAATTCACTGTCTGCCTCTCCTTCAAGAAGGAGAATAGTGACTTCTATCTGTATTCTCTTTTTTAGGGCGATAGAACAGTCACAGTAAGTATTGCTATTGAATTGACATGAGAAAGATCTTTGAGTTGAAGGAATGGGGCTAGTCTACACTGCCATATAATCCAGTTCAGTGCAACTACATTCTGAAACTATCATATGGCAGTGTAAATCCAGTCCGGGTGTCCCATTATAAACATAAAAAGGGCAAATATGTTGCAGTCCTGGGAGATGTTTTAAATTCATTGACTGCCTCTTCTTTAAGCTCCTTCTGTCTCTGTACTCGATTATTAGTGAATCAAGGATTAGTTGGAATTGCACACTTTTGTCTTTCAGGAGACTGAATGCTGATTGTTGCTTTTAGTTTACCCACAAGTATTTCTAATCATTTTTAAAAAGCAACACATCTGTGTATAATTAAGGAACACATATTTGATTTAATTACTTTCACCATCCTTCACAGGTTCTTCATAGATTTCAGACTCTGTTTCTTCTAATGAATGTGAAAAGCCTCATGTTTGAAAATGGATACATGGTTGTTGTGTGTTTTCTGGGCTGGATACATGCCTTCGTAACACATTTCATAAAACACAAACTGATTTTACATTGTGGAGCCTGGAAATCAGTCTATCCACGGGAGACCTGGTTTAAGTGGGGTCACACAAAGAATGAATCTTTGCGTAAATGCAAACGAATTATGTTAGGTAACTGTTTTGTATTCACTGTAGTTGCTTAGTTGTGATTTTGCCATTGCCATGATTGGAACTCAGCCTTATTTGTAGCAGTTGCAAGGGCTATTATGTGACTGATCACAGTATAGATGAACAAGTGAGGGATTGGGTGTCCATCTTGAACTGAGAATGATACATAAAATACATACATAAAATTTCACCTCTGTGGTTGATTAGTGAACCAGCGAAAAGTGGAAAGGCTGCTTCTTGGTCAGGTTCCTTCTTTTGTTTGCCTTTTCTTGGACTCAGATAATTTTTTCCTGCTCCCGACCACTTGCAGCTAGAATTGAGGGAGGCATAGTTGATATTAGAAAATTGAATTAGAAGAGGAATAACTGTTCATTTCTCTCTTTTAGTATACATACACTTACACAACTCCAGTGAGTATTTATTTCTTTTTGTTTTTTGTATGTATTATCCCATCTGTTTCCTAGCATAGGATTGAAGATGGTTTACATTTTAGAGTCATCTGGTGCGATGTAGTGATTTGAGTATCCAGCTAAGACACTGGAAACCAGAGTTCAAATCCTCACTCAACCATGTGCTTTCCCCCCCACAGTGTTACTCAAGGAAAAAAAATAAATGGTACAAACAAAACACCATTTATTGGCTGATAGTGAAGGCCAGCCCCAGATGCAAGCTTGTAGTGTCTACTGGGCATGGAAATTATGGTGTTCATCACTCACTGCCTGGAGTAATGATATCCAGAGCAATGAGATGATGTGAAAATGAGCAGAAAGTTGACTCCTCATAGCTCAGGATATTCCAGGTGCCAAGTGACAAAAATCACAATTTTCATGCCTGCCAGGCACAGAAAACGCCAGATCAAGGGAAGCAAGGGAAGTGTTATCTACAGTCTTTGAGCTCCTCAAGCCTAGCGAAAATGGGATGTCGGTGTATCCTGCAGTGCCCACTTCCCAAATAGGAAGACACTCATTTGATAGTGTACACATGCTTGATATTGTGGTTTACTCTGGAGTTTTGGGGAAGCTCCTGAGTATCCTACAATTCCTGCTAATGCCGCTTAAAGCTGCATTTTTCCACATCAGTCCATGGGTTGTGCTACCACCATGGCACAAATTTGGTCCCCCCTTTGCACTGAACATGCCAGTGAAGATGCACCCTAGGTTGTGTATCTGGATGCACATTCAGTGAACATAGTGAATGGATTAATAAGAAAAAAATGCTGAGGAAAACCAAGAAGAGAAAGGGTCCTCCCTGGGTGTCCATTTCTTTTGTCAGCTTTTTTTTGGATTTGGAATTTTTTTTTCCTGACCCAACCTCCCCCCAGCTAGAATTAAGAGAATGGCTGTGATTTTGAAATGGAATAAGAAGAGAAATAATTGCTCATTTCTCTCTTTTAGGAAGGGGAAGTTATTCAACTGCCAGTAAGTATTCACCTGTATTAACTTGAGTCTAATGCACCACCGAATTTAATGTGCACCTCAATGTGCACTAAAAAAAATTCACTGATGAATATAATGCACAACAGCATAATATTAATAATACTGATAATACTACTACTACTAATAATAAAACTTTATTTATATCCTGCCACCATCTCCCCGTGGGGACTAGGGGCAGCTTACATGGGGCAAGGCCCGAACAGCATAGTTGAGCAAAAACAACATAAATACAATTCGCAATATACAAAAGGTGCACTCTTTGTAATTTGGTCATTTCATTTGCTGCCTGCTTAGAGTTCCCTCTTTTAAAAAATTGTGTTGGAACACCAAAGCTTTCAGCAATGGAAAAGAAACCTTGGGGTGCATCTATGCTGTAAAGTGAATCCACTTTAACTGCCTTGGTTCAGTGCTATAGAATCATGGGGCTTTAGTTTGAGAAGACCTTGAGCCTTCTCTGCCAAAGAGTGCAGATGCCTTATCACACTACAAATCCCAGGATTACATAGCATTGAGCTGTGACAATTAAATTACAGATGACATCCCTCAAATAGAAATTCCAGTTGCTTCTGAAGCAGCTTCCTCAATTGCTTTGGCTCAAAACTAAGATTACACTATTACGTGAAGGTACACAAGCATGTAGTGTGGAATACTACATACTTGGGTCATTTTTACCTTTAAACATTAATGACATTCCCTGAAATCTGAAGTTTGGGAAGATCATGTTCAATGTAGATAAGCTATTAGTAGAATATTGGTCCACTCATCTTTTTCAGTGAAGGCTTGTTCCATCCTTTGAAATGAAGTCTTCAGTATTAATGCTACTTCACATAATAATGGCCAGCTGAAGCTTTATTGTTTTAATTAGTGTTATACAGTACATATATAAAAGTACACACCTAAACCAGTACACTTCCTCAATTCGTAAACTTTCAGTTTGGCATTCCTAATTCATGATCATTAATACCAATGGCTCTAATTAGACAGGATGGTAGTAGAATCCCACCCGGGGGAGCACAGATGAGCTCCCTCTATCAGCTCCAGCTTCATGCAGGGACATGAGAGAAGCCTCCCACAAGGATGATAAAAACATCAAAACATCCAGGCGTCCCCTGGGCAACGTCCTTGCAGATGGCCAATTCTCTCACACCAGAAGTGACTTGCAGTTTCTCAAGTCGCTCCTGATACGAAAAAAAGTAGAATATTAACTTCTTTTGTGTTAAGTCATCTACAGTATTTGATTTATCCTCTCTTTTTGTTTTCCAAACACCTGGTCTATTTTTGAAACAGTTCATAAATCTGGAAATCTTGCATGGAAAATACTTTTTTTTTTGCAGAATACTGTATATGTATGTCAGAGTCACATTTACCTTTCTAAACACTAGCAATGTTTAAACAATTCTGCATCTGTATGCTTGCCCACAATGCCCTGCCTCATGCACAGAAGAAGAATTGCTTAAAGCCACAGACAATGTGGTTGCTGCTACCCGTTTTTGGTCAAAAATTATTTAGCCACTTGTTCTCCCTCTGTTTTATCAGTTTTATACTTATTTATTTATTTATTTATTTACAGCATTTATTTATGCAATGCTTTTGATATGAAATAAATAAATAAATAAATAAATAAATAAATAAATAAATAAAACACTAGCAATTATTTTTGTTGTTTGTTGGAGATGGTGGCTGTTCCTAGATTCTTGATTCAAGACCCTTTTGAATTAGGAAGCACTAATTGCCTATTTTTGTATTTCAGTCTGGAACCAGTATGCCTGCCGTCATGGTGAGTATTGGAAATGCAAATGGGCAGAGGACTTTCTTATGGAAGTCCTCCTTATGGCTTACTTACTTTTTATTTCATTTCATTTTGTATGTCTATTTAATGTTATGGTTTTCATTTGATGTGCAACTCAAAAAAATCTGAAGTCTTGAAAGAGTGGTGACGGCATACAGAGCATTGGCCACTAATTTTGTGGACTGTGGCTGATTCAAGATTTAGAAATAGGTAGGGCAGTCTTATTAGTATTTACAGTGCAATATTCAAGTTAGCAATGCCTAAGCCAATTAGCCATTACTAATGTAGGACAGCTGTACACAATCCACACATCCCAGGTCCGATTCATTGTAGTGAATATCTGATCAGCCCCAGAATGGTTTAGACCACCAATCTCTTGGCTGCTATGGAGTTTGTTATTCTCATCGCAGCAGCAGGTGGCTTTATATGGAATGTATTGGTTGCTTTTCACCTGGAGTGACATCAGCTAGAGCGCCAGAGTGACATTGAATGGGAAAAGAGGGAGAGAAGAAATTACCCCCTCCTCTTCCCCTTCCCTTCTCCAGTCACCTCATTTTTGCAGCCAGCATAACTTCAGGGATGAGTGACAAGCATGATCTATGTCTCACCCACTGACTGCCATGATGAGATGAACAGGGATTATGACTATGAGTAACATGCCATCCAGTGTCCCCAGGTTACCCAAACCCATAGAATACAGGATGGCCATGTCAAGGCTCCATTGAGGTGACCTTTGCTTATGTTAACCTGGATCATTTCCATTTATTGTTGAGCTGCCATAGCACTAAACAATTCGTAGCCCTTTACATGAAATAATCAGTGTAGATATGTCTATAGTACCATGAATGCCAATGGTTCAACTCTGAGTTTGACTGTAATTAGAAGAGGAGTAACTGCTCATTTCTGTCTTTGAGACATTGCCTGTGAGTATTTACTTGTTTTTGTTCATTTGTGTATTATCCCATCTATTTCCCAGTATAGGACTGGAGATGGTCTTAATCTGGAGACTATCCATATTTAAATTGTTTAAATTAAACAATTCTTGAATTAGCCATGGCTAGGTTTGGTTCAACCCCTGCGGGAGTGCTAAATGCACCAGTGAACAAACAAAAATGAAACATGATGAAATTAACTGGCTGACAGTGAAAGCCAATTATCATCATCATCATCATTTCTACTCTTTCTCCACATTGAGACTCAAGATGGCTAACAATTAACACACTTATATTTTGATGAAAATGAAAACTGACAGATATTGTGGAAAACCAAGAAGAGAAAAGGTGCTTTCTTTGTGCCCCCTCCTCTTGTCTGCCTTTTCTTGGATTCAGATATTTTATTTTCCTGCACCAGCCAAAATGCAGCTGGAATTAGGGGGAAAACAGTTGGGAGTTGTCTGAAATTACTTGTCTACCTCACCTTCAAAAAGGGAATAATTATTTATATCTTTATTCTCTCTTCCGGGCTAATGAAGTGAGTACAGTGTTGCTAATGAATGGATAAGAAAGATCTTTGACTTGCCATTATCTGTCTGCCTTTTCTTGTATTCAGATATTTTTTTCACTACCCCAGTACTCAGTCCCTTTCTTAATCCCAGAATTAGAGTTAGGATGACTGGGATTAAGAAATGGACTAAGTAGAGGAAAGATTTTCATTTCTCTTTTAGAAACATCAAAAGGTATTTGTTCTTTCACCTTTGATAGTTAGTTTATTATCCTATATGTCTTCCAACATAGGACCAAAGATTATTTACAGTCATTAAAACAAAGTACCGCTAAAAGCAATTAGACAAATTGCAACCATGTTAAAAAACCACAAGCCAAGAAAGAAAGAAAGAAAGAAAGAAAGAAAGAAAGAAAGAAAGAAAGAAAGAAAGAAAGAGCATCTGCTTGCCTGCTAAATGTTCTAAATATTTTATTAAATGCAGGAATTGAACAAATGCCTATTTCATTAGAAATGGTACCAACCAGTGGAAGTTTCTGGCTGGAGCCTGGTTAAAGTATCTGTCCAATTTAATGTTTCTGCCAATCAATCTCTCTCTCTCTCTCTCTCTCTCTCTCTCTCTCTCTCCCTCTCCCTCTCCCTCTCCCTCTCCCTCTCCCTCTCCCTCTCCCTCTCCCTCTCTCTCTCTCTGACTGTCTGTCCCTTTCGTCCTTCAGGTTCTTTTATTATACCTGAAATGCTTATTTCTCTGTTTTGAGATTCTAAATCGATTGATACAATTTTTCCGTTTTACTCCCTAAAAATCTGAGCAGACATAGGATATTTGCTTGGTTTCATGCCCCTTAACCCTCCTCTCTTTCAGTCATTCTGCAGCTAGATCTACATTGCCATATAATCCAGATCATCAAATCAGATAATCCACATTATATGCTTTGGACTGGATTATATGAGTCTACACTGCCATATAATCCTGTTCAAAGCAGAGAATTTGGATTTTATATCACTGTGTGGATGGGGCCATGTTCTCATATTCTCCCAGACCCCATCTACACTACCATATACAATCTACATTATCTGCTTTGAACTGGATTATATGACGATGGAAAGGACAATGTGGATTATCTGATTAGATAATCTGGGTTATATGGCAGTGTATATCCAACCCCAATGCTTGCCCAGGTCCAGCATGCTATGGATGAAAAAGCTAAAGTGCTCAGTAACCCTATACTTTTTGTCTTCAACGTATCCTTAAAAATCCTTAAAGTGGTGACAATGATAATTCTGTTCTCCATGTAATAGATGGTGCTCCTCACTTTCTTTACTAGATAATAACTGAAGTGAGGAATTTACTTTAGTCTAAGGGAGGAGGGGAATCCAGTGGGAGAAATAAATTCAGAAATATGTCTCTATTTTGTATTTTCTTTAATAAAAGGATCACATAGGTACACAACAAAAAGTGTCTAACCATTGTTCTAATTCTTTTCTCAAATAGGAAACACGAAAAAAGAGATCTCCAGTAAGTGCACTAGCTTTCTTAATATTCAAAGATATTTGGATTAATCCTATTTTTTTCTCAGGGAAAGCAAAATTAAGAAGTGGGGCTACATTTACTTCTGGCATACCATTTTGAAGCACTGGAGCATCAGGCCTGGAAAACTACAATATTTTTGGGAAAGACTTGAGAGCTGTCACCCCATGTATATGCCATCCTTTCTTATATTCTGAAAAAGTGTATCAAATTAAAAGTTTCCCATGTCATGCTTCTCTATTGGATCATTAACACTAGACCAAATAATGTTGCTAGGAAAGTGCCATCCCTCTTCCAAAGATTTCAAGAAGAAAATCTGAGACTGGAAGGCTGCAGTGATGTCCCAATGGACATGCCCTGGTGCTGTCATTAAGTATCTAGCCATGCCTTTACATTGCCTGATGGTCTCTAAAGGGACTCCGATGGGGCTCCATTTCTGTGCACATATGAAACAGAGCCAAAAGACCATCTTATGAGGTCCTCAGACTGATAGGACAGTTTCTTCTCAGTCTAGGAGGATACAAGTAAAATATCTGAGAAAGGATGGCCCTGGTAACGCCACAGTAGGTGGGCCCAGATGCTGTTGTAAAGCATTTAATGAAATGCAGGAAGAAAATATCCTGAAGTCACAGAGTCTTCAAGAGAGAGATTAACTACACATTTCCCTTTTTCAGAGTGCTAGCAGTAGCTTCATGAGCTGACCCATGTAAGGTTGCTAGGGCAGTTCCTTCTCAGTCTCAAACATTTCAAGCCCAACATCTGGGAAGGGATGGTCCTAGTAACGTCCCAGCAAGTGTGCCCTGTTGCTGTTGCAAAGTATCAAATAAGGCAGGGAACGGGTGTCTGCTGGTGGGTGAGCATGAAATGGAATGAAGAAAATATCCTGGAATCACAGAGTCTGTGAGAGAGAATAACTAGACAGCTTTTTTTTTTTTTGTAAGAGTGCTAGAATATTGCTAGCTCCCTTGGACTCAAAAGTTTTTGTCATCAACCTTTAATACCTATTCTGTTGTCTGGCTGCCTCTTCTTCATTTCTTCACTCTCAAGCAGTTTTGTCTTTCCCTGTTCTATCTGTGGGGTCTCTGCTTGGTGATGTTGGATTTGTCTCCCTTGGATAGCTTGGGCTTGACCCTGTTGAGGCTGGAATTTTTTCTCTTAGAGAACATTGGATGTGGGCCAACTCCTTGGCGTTGGTCTGAGGCAAACAGTCAGCAGCCTTACCTGGGCCCTGCCAGGGGAAATGCTATCTCCATATTGGGAAGGACCAAAGGAAGATAATCTCCTGCAACTTCCTGGGTGGCTAGTCTTCTTTTTAGCCTAGGGAGTGCCTCTCCAGATGTTCCATTCCCATCTGTATAAGTGAATCACTTATGAAGCAAAGATGGGTAGTAATTGTATCTATTTGTCTTTCAGGATGCGGAACCTATCATTGACGTGAGTATCGCTAATCATTTGACAAGGGTCTCCTTCCAATGCACAATGAGAGGTCACTACCGTGCCCCATTTACCCTCCCCAACTTTTTTGTGAAGGACAATCCTTGCATTTATTTTCGTGACATCATTATAGTCTGGTCTTAAGGGGAGAGCTTCTAATGTTATGTCCAGACATCCAGAATATACATTTTCCAATCTTTTCCAAAGAGCGAGCCATCCTTTTAGGAACAGTTGAAAGTAAAACCAAGATGTCCTTGTTGTGTGTGGTAGACACATGCACAGACCCTGAGGGACCACCTCACTCCCTACAAACCCCAGAGATCCCTCCGTTCTGAGAACCAAGACCTACTGGAAGTCCCCAGTTTTAAGACTTTGCATCTAACTGCAACTAGATGCAGAGCCTTTTCAGTAGTGGCGCCATCTCTTTAGAACACCTTGCCACCTGAAGTTCTTGCCTTGCGGGAATTGTTGGCCTTCCGCAGGGCATGTAAGACACACCTGTTTTGACAGGCTTTTGAGTTCTGTTGTTGATGTTTTAAAAAGTGCTTTTAGGATGTTTTTAAAGATGTTTTTAAGATGTTCTTTAAATTGTTGATTTTAGCCGGTTTTTGTAAGCCGCTCCGAGCCCTAGGGGAGTGGTGGCATATAAGTTTGTAAAATAAATAAATAAATAAATAAATAAGCACACATGGTTGTTTTTCTTCCCTTCTGACCAGCAGGGAGAGTCGGGAGTTTCATAATTGAGAAATACCCGCTAAGTGGTTTTGTCAGTGGGGAAAAAAATGTGCAGTGTGAGCAACAATCTCCTTTTCTCCAAATCATCCAACTAACTCTCCTTCCTAGTGGATAGCTAGTCTTCTTTTTAGTCTGTGATGTTCTTGCTGATGGTTAATTTCCTGTCCATCTCAATGAGTGACTGAGGAAGCAAAAATGAATAAGAAATTGCCCTTTTGTTTTTCAGCTTGTTAACGGTCTCCTTGGTGGTGTAAGTATTGGTAATCGTTTGGAGGGGGGCTCATTTCTGTGCATAATAGGAGAACACTGGTCTCCCCCAAGGGCCTTCCCCAGCTTTAGTGATGAAGGGCATCTTTTTACTACTGTTTTTGGGACATCTATGCAGCAGGGTCTAGTGGCCGAGGTTTGAATGTTAAACTCACACATTCAGAATATGTGTTTCTCCAACAAAAAAAAGTGAACTGAAAGAAATTCCTGTCATTGATGGGAGTGGTGTGCACAAAAACGTAAGAACACAAATAATCAATCACACCTTGCATTTGTTCTTCCATTGTCACCAAAAGGTGAAGTCAGGCATTTAAAGATTGAGGAATGTCCGCTAAAGATTTTCGTCACAGGAGAAATGAGTAATGCGAGCAAGAATGTCCTTTCTTCCAAAGCTTTTAAAAAGCTTGCTTCCTGAAGTGTGACGAAGTTGACAGTGAAGCGGAAAGGGGGATCCTCATGGATGATGACATGTTGTCTTCCGCTTTGTTTTGCAGATCTTTAATTATGCCCCTTAAAAACACAAGTAAACACTAGGAATTTGCTAAGGGTTATTCTGTCAACGTGGTTTCACGCCCTTCAACTCTCTCCCAGCACGCCGAGAGTGCTGTTTCCCAATTGTGCCCATGTCTGTCCAGGTCTTGAAGGCTGCGGGAGAAAAGGCTAAAGTGCCTTGTCCTTTTTCCTTTCCACACATTGTGTTAATGCCATAGCCCTTTTTCCTTTCCACACATTGTGTTAATGCCATCCCCCCCACACACATAAACACAATTTGAGTATTTTCAGTATGTGGGCCAGAGGATAGATGGTGCCCCTGAGTCAGCTAGCTTTTTCCATCTTAGATAAGAAATAAAATGGGGATCCTTTTGTGATCCAAGGGGTGGAAGTTCAGTGGCAGAAAGAAAGAAGACCGTGTTCTAACATTTCTTTTGATCTTTCTCATCTGATATAAACAAAGAAAATGATTAAATATCTAACCATTGTCTAACTCTTTTTTTCCCATAGCGTAAAAAGAGATCTGCAGTAAGTACTTCTCTGCGTGGCCTTTCGCTTCTTTTTTTTTTCCGATTTAGTGATATTTGGATGAGTGCTGTTCCCTTTCTTCTGGGAAAGCAAGATCAACAGAAGGCAAAGCACTTATTGTGGCTGTATTCATAATGAGCCCTGGCACCTCATTTGGGGGAGCTGGTGTATCCTAGACAAAATCCCACAATATTTCTAGGGAAGACTTCAGAGGTCACAGTCCATTTATATGCTATCTTTTTCTGCATTCCGGAAAAGCGTGTCTGATCTAATCCATTGTTATATCCCTTGCTTCAACATTGGATCTTAAGTTTCATGAGCTGACCCACATAAGGTTGCTAGAGCAGTTCTTTCTTAGTCTCAAAGATTTCAAGCCTAACATCTGGGAAGGGATGGTCCTGGTAAGGTCCCAGCAAGTGGGCCCTGATGCTGATGGAAAGCATCGAATAAGGCAGGGAAGGGGTGTCTGTGGTGGCTGAGCATTAAATGGAAAGAAGAAAATATCCTGGAATCACAGAGTCTTTGAGAGAGGGGATAGCTAGACAGCCTTCTTTGTCAAAGTGCCAGAGGCTGCCTTTTAATGCCAATGAATGTTGCTATGTTACAATGAATGTTTAATAGCTATTCTGTTGTCTGGCTGCCTCTTCTTCATTTCTTCACTCTCAAGCAGTTTGGTCTTTCCCTGTTCTATCTGTGGGGTCTCTGCTTGGTGATGTTGGATTTGTTTCCCTTGTATAGCTTGGGCTTGACCCTGTTGAGGCTGGATTTTTTTCTCTTAGAGAATAATGGAAGTGGACCAAGGTTTGTTGCATGTTTTCTGGGCTGTATGGCCATGTTCTAGAAGTATTCTCTTCTGATGTTTTGCCCACATCTATGGCAGGCATCCTCAGAGATTGTGAGGTATGGAGAAACTAAACAAGGAAGGTTTATATATATCTGTGGAGAGTCCAGGGTGAGAGAAAGCTCTTGTCAGGTGGAGGCCAGCGTGAATATTGTAGTTAATCACCTTAATTAGCATTGAATAGCTTATGCTAATGGCTTCTTCCTGCCTGGAGAGCATCCTTTGTTAGCTGCCCCTGTTTCCCATGTCTGGAACTCCTCTGTTTTCAGAGTGTTGCTTCTTATTTACTGTTCTGATTTTTGAATTTTTTAATACTGGTAACCAGATTTTGTTTATTTTCATGGTTTCCTCGTTTCTGCTGAAGTTGTCCACATGCTTGTGAATGTCAATGGCTTCTCCATGTAGTCTGACATGATAGTTGTTGGAATGGTCAAGCATTTCGGTGTTCTCAAATAATATAATGTGTCCAGGTTGGTTCATCAGGTGCTCTGCTATGGCTGATTTCTTTGGTTGAGTTAGTCTGCAGTGCCTTTCATGATCTTTGACTCGTGTTTGGGCTCTGCGTTTGGTGGTCCCTATGTAGACTTGTCAATAGCTGCATGGTATACGGTAGACTCCTGCTGAGGTGAGAGGATCCCTCTTGTCCTTCGCTGACAGTAGCATTTGTTGAATTTTCTTTGTGGGTCTGTAGATCGTTTGTAGATTGTGTTTCTTCATCAATTTGCCTATGCGGTCAGTGGTTCCCTTGATGTATGGTAAGAACACCTTTCCTCTGGGTGGATCTTTGTCTTTACTCTCCTGGCTTGCTTGGACCAACTCCTTGGCCTTGGTCTGAGGCAAACAGTCAGCAGCCTTCCCTGTGCCCTGCCAGGGGGAAATGCTATCTCCATATTGGGAAGGACCAAAGGAAGATAATCTGCAACTTCCTGGGTGGCTAGTCTTCTTTTTAGTCTAGCAAGTACCTCTCCAACTGTTCCGTCCCCATCTGTATCTGTGAATCACTTAGGAAGCAAAGATGGGTAGTAATTGTACCTATTTGTATTTCAGGATGCGGAACCTATCCTTAGTGTGAGTATCGCGATCAATTTAAAAGGGTCTCCTTTTGATGCACAATGAGAGGGCACTACTGCGCCCCAATTACCCTCCCCACCTTTTTTATGAAGGACAATCCTTGCATTTGTTTTTGTGACATCATTACAACCTGGTTTTAAGGGGAGAGCTTCGAATGTTATCTCCAGACATCCAGAATATACATTTTCCAATCTTTTCCAAAAAGTGAACCATCCTTTTAGGAACAGTGGAAAGTAAAACCAAGGTGTCCTTGTTGTGTGTGGTAGACACATGCACAGACCCATAAGCACACATGGTTGTTTTTCTTCTCTTCTGTCTAGCAGGGAGAGTCAGGAGTTTCATAATTGAGAAATACCCGCTAAGTGGTTTTGTCAGTGGGGAAAAAAATGTGCAGTGTGAGCAACAATCTCCTTTTCTCCAAATCATCCAACTAACTCTCCTTCCTAGTGGATAGCTTGTCTTCTTTTTAGTCTGTGATGTTCTTGCTAATGGTTAATTTCCTGTCCACCTCAATAACTGACTGAAGAAGCAAAAATGAGTAAAAAATTGCCCTTTTGTTTTTCAGCTTGTTAATGGTCTGCTTGGTGTAAGTATTGGTAATCGTTTGGAGGGGGGCTCAATTCTGTGCATAATAGGAGAACACTGCTCTCCCCCAAGGGCCCTCCCCAGCTTTAGTGGTGAAGGGCATCTTTTTACTACTGTTTTTGGGCCATCTATGCAGCAGGGTCTAGTGGTCAAGGTTTGAATGTTAAACTCACGCACTCAGAAAATGTATTTTTCCAACTGTTCTAAAAACCGAATAGACATTTTAAAGTGAACTGAAAGAAATACTTGTCATTGAAGGGAGTGGGGTGCACAAACACGTAAGAACACAAATAATCAAACACACCTTGCATTTTTTGTCCCATTGTCACCAAAAGGTAATGTCGGGCATTTAAAGATTGAGGAATGTCCACTAAAGGTTTTTGTCACAGGAGAAATGTGCAATGCGAACAAGAATGTCCTTTCTTCCAAAGCTTTTAAAAAGCTTGCTTCCTGAAGTGTGACAAAGTTAGTGAAGTGGAAAGGGGGATCCTCAGAGATGACAATATGGTGTGTCCCTCTTTGTTTTGCAAACCTTTAGTTATGCCCCTTAAAAAAACAAGTAAACACTGGAAATTTGCTAAGGTTTATTCCATCAACATGGTTCCATGCCCTTCAACTCTCTCCCAGCACTCCGAGAGTGCTGTTTCCCAATTGTGCCCATGACTTTGTGTCCAGGTTTTGAAGGCTGCGGGAGAAATAGCTGAAGTGCCCTGTCCTTTTCCCTTTCCACACATTGTGCTAATGCCATAGTCCCCCCCCCCCCCCCGCCCCATAAACACAAGTTGAGTATTATCAGTATGTGAGCCAGAGGATAGATGGTGCCCCTGAGTCAGCTAGCTTTTTCCATCTTAGATAAGAAATAAAAGGGGGATCCTTTTGTGATCCAAGGGAAGAAGTTCAGTGGTAGGAAGACAGAAGGCCATTTTCTAACATTTCTTTTAATCTTTCTCATTTTATATAAACAAAGAAAATTAATAAACGTCTAACCATTGTCTAATTCTTTTTTCCAATAGCGTAAAAAGAGATCTGCAGTAAGTACTTCTCTGGGTGGCCTTTCACCACTTCTTATTCTTCCTCCTCCTCCTCCTCCTCCTCCTCCTCCTCCTCCTCCTCCTCCTCCTCCTCCTCCTTCTCCTCCTCCTCCTCCTCCTCCTCCTCCTCCTCTTCTTCTTCTTTTGATTTAGAGATATTTAGATGAATGCTGTTCCCTTTCTTCTGGGAAAGTAAGATCAACAGAAGGCAAAGCACTTATTGGGGCTGTATTCATAATGAGCCCTGGCACCCCATTTCGGGGAGCTGGTGTATCCTAGACGAAGTCCTACAATATTTCTAGGAAAGACTTCAGAGGTCAAAATCCATTTATATGCGATCTTTTCCTGCATTCTGGAAAAGCGTGTCTGATCCAATCCATTGTTGTATCCCTTGCTTCAACATGGGATCTTAAGTTTCATGAGCTGACCACCATAAGGTTGCTACTGGAGTTCCTTCTCAGTCTAAGATTTCAAGCCCAACATCTGGGAAGGGATGTTCTTGGTAAGGTCCCAGCAAGTGGGCCCTAATGCTGTTGGAAAGCATTGAATAAGGCAGGGAAAGGGTGTCTGTGGTAGCTGAGCATGAGATGGAATGAAGAAAATATCCTGGAATCACAGAGTCTTTGAGCGAGGGGATAGCTAGACAGCCTTTTTTGTCAAAGTTCCAGAGGCTGCCTTTTGATGCCAATGAATGTTGCTAGCTCCCTTGAGCTCAAAAGCTTTTGTCATCAACCTTTAACACCTATTTGCTAGTCTGGCTGCCTCTTCTTCGTTTCTTCACTCTCAAGCAGTTTGCTCTTTCCCTGTTCTATCTCTGGGGTCTCTGCTTGGAGATGTCGGATTTGTCTCCCTTGGATAGCTGGGCTCGACCTTCCTGTTGAGGCTGGATTTTTCTCTCTTAGAGAACAATAGAAGTGGGCCAACTCCTTGGCTTTGGTCTGATGCAAATGGTCAACAGCCTTCCCTGGGCCCTTCAGTGGGAAATGCTATCTCCATATTGGGAAGGACCAAAGGAAGATAATCTCCTGCAACTTCCTGGGTGGCTAGTCTTCTTTTTAGCCTAGGAAGTGCCTCTCCAGCTGTTCCATCCCCATCTGTATAAGTGAATCACTTATGAAGCAAAGATGGGTAGTAACTGTATATATTTGTTTTTCAGGATGCGGAACCTATCATGGACGTGAGTATCGCTAATCATTTGACAAGGGTCTCCTTACAATGCACAATGAGAGGGCACTACTGTGCCCCATTTACCCTCCCCACCTTTTTTGTGAAGGACAATCCTTGTATTTATTTTCGTGACATCATTAAAGCCTGGTCTTAAGGGGAAAACTTCGAATGTTATGTCCAGACATCCAGAATATACATTTTCCAATCTTTTCCAAAAAGTGAACCATCCTTTTAGGAACAGTTGATAGAAAAACCAAGGTGTCCTTGTTGTGTGTGGTAGACACACGCACAGACCCATAAGCACACATGGTTGTTTTTCTTCCCTTCTGACCAGCAGGGAGAGTCGGGAGTTTCATAATTGAGAAATACCCACTAAGTGGTTTTGTCAGTGGAAAAAAAAGTGCAGTGTGAGCAACAATTTCCTTTTCTCCAAATCATCCAACTAACTCTCCTTCCTAGTGGATAGCTAGTCTTCTTTTTAGTCTGTGATGTTCTTGCCAATGGTTAATTTCATGTCCACCTCAATAACTGACTGAAGAAGCAAAAATGAGTAAAAAATTGCCCTTTTGTTTTTCAGCTTGTTTCAAGTCTGCTTGGTGTAAGTATTGGTAATCGTTTGGAGGGGGTCTCATTTCTGTGCATAATAGGAGAACACTGCTCTCCCCCAAGGGCCCTCCCCAGCTTTAGTGGTGAAGGGCATCTTTTTACTACTGTTTTTAGGCCATCTATGCAGCAGGGTCTAGCAGCCGAGGTTTGAATGTTAAACTCACGCATTCAGAATATGTATTTTTCCAACAGTTCTAAAAACTGAATAGACATTTTAAAGTGAACTGAAAGAAATTCTTGTCATTGATGGGAGTGGCGTGCCCAAACACGTAAGAACACAAATAATCAAACAAACCTTGCATTTGTTCTTCCGTTGTCACCAAAAGGTATAGCCAGGCATTTAAAGTTTGAGGAATGTCCGCTAAAGGTTTTTGTCACAGGAGAAATGTGTAATGCGAGCAAGAATGTCCTTTCTTCCAAAGCTTTTAAAAAGTTAGCTTCCTGAAGTGTGACAAAATCGATAGTGAAGCAGAAAGGGGGATCCTCAGGGATGACGGTATGGTGTCTTCCACTTTGTTTTGCAAACCTTTAATTATGCCCCTTAAAAACACAAGTAAACACTGGGAATTTGCTAAGGTTTATTCTGTGAACGTGGTTTCATGCCCTTCAACTCTCTCGCAGCACTCCGAGAGCGCTGTTGCCCAATTGTGCCCATGTCTGTCCAGGTCAAAAGTGGCAGAAAGAAAGAAGGCTGTGTTCTAACATTTCTTTTAATCTTTCTCATCTGATATAAACAAAGAAAATTAATAAAGGTCTAACCATTGTCTAACTCTTTTTTCCAATAGCGTAAAAAGAGATCTGCAGTAAGTACTTCTCTGGGTGGTCTTTCACTTCTTATTTTGATTTAGTATTATTTGGATGCGTACTGTCCCCTTTCTTCTGAGAAAGCAAGATCAACAGAAGGCAAAGCACTTATTGGGGCTGTATTCATAATGAGCCCTGGCACCCCATTTCGGGGAGCTGGTGTATCCTAGACTAAGTCCCACAATATTTCTAGGAAAGACTTCAGAGGTCAAAATCTATTTCTATGCCATCTTTTTCTGCATTCTGGAAAAGCGTGTTTGATCTAATCCATTGTTGTATCCCTTGCTTCAACATTGGATCTTTAGTTTCATGTGCTGACCCACATAAGGTTGCCAGAGCCGTTTCTTTCTCAGTCTCAAAGATTTCAAGCCCAACATCTGGGAAGGGATGGTCCTGGTAAGGTCCCAGCAAGTGGGCCCTGATGCTGTTGGAAAGCATCGAATAAGGCAGAGAAAGGGTGTCTGTGGTGGCTGAGCATGAAATGGAATGAAGAAAATATCCTGGAATCACAGAGTCTTTGAGAGAGGGGATAGCTAGACAGTCTTCTTTGTCAAAGTGCCAGAGCCTACCTTTTAATGCCAATGAATGTTGCTAGCTCCCTTGGACTCAAAAGCTTTTGTCATCAACCTTTAACACCTATTTGCTAGTCTGGCTGCCTCTTCTTCATTTCTTCACTCTCAAGCAGTTTGGTCTTTCCCTGTTCTATCTGTGGGGTCTCTGCTTGGTGATGTTGGATTTGTCTCCCTTGGATAGCTTGTGCTTAACCTTCCTGTTGAGGCTGGAATTTTTTCTCTTAGAGAACTTTGGATGTGGGCCAACTCCTTGGCGTTGGTCTGAGGCAAACGGTCAGCAGCCTTCCCTGGGCCCTGCCAGGGGAAATGCTATCTCCATATTGGGAAGGAGCAAAGGAAGATAATCTCCTGCAACTTCCTGGGTGGCTAGTCTTCTTTTTAGCCTAGGAAGTACCTCTCCAGATGTTCCATCCCCATCTGTATAAGTGAATCACTTATGAAGCAAAGATGGGTAGTAATTGTACCTATTTGTATTTCAGGATGCGGAACCTATCCTTAGTGTGAGTATCGCGATCAATTTAAAAGGGTCTCCTTTTGATGCACAATGAGAGGGCACTACTGCGCCCCAATTACCCTCCCCACCTTTTTTATGAAGGACAATCCTTGCATTTGTTTTTGTGACATCATTACAGCCTGGTTTTAAGGGGAGAGCTTCGAATGTTATCTCCAGACATCCAGAATATACATTTTCCAATCTTTTCCAAAAAGTGAACCATCCTTTTAGGAACAGTGGAAAGTAAAACCAAGGTGTCCTTGTTGTGTGTGGTAGACACATGCACAGACCCATAAGCACACATGGTTGTTTTTCTTCTCTTCTGTCTAGCAGGGAGAGTCGGGAGTTTCATAATTGAGAAATTCCCGCTAAGTGGTTTTGTCAGTGGGGAAAAAAATGTGCAGTGTGAGCAACAATCTCCTTTTCTCCAAATCATCCAACTAACTCTCCTTCCTAGTGGATAGCTTGTCTTCTTTTTAGTCTGTGATGTTCTTGCTAATGGTTAATTTCCTGTCCACCTCAATAACTGACTGAATAAGCAAAAATGAGTAAAAAAAATGCCCTTTTGTTTTTCAGCTTGTTTCAGGTCTGCTTGGTGTAAGTATTGGTAATCGTTTGGAGGGGGGCTCATTTCTGTGCATAATAGGTGAACACTGCTCTCTCCCAAGGGCCCTCCCCAGCTTTAGTGGTGAAGGGCATCTTTTCACTACTGTTTTTAGGCCATCTATGCAGCAGGGTCTAGCAGCCGAGGTTTGAATTTTAAACCCACACATTAAAAATATGTATTTTTCCAACTTTTCAAAAAACTGAATAGACATTGTAAAGTGAACTGAAAGAAATTCTTGTCATTGATGGGAGTGGCGTGCACAAACACGTAAGAACACCAATAATCAAACAAACCTTGCATTTGTTCTTCCATTGTCAACAAAAGGTACAGTCAAGCATTTAAACATTGAGGAATGTTTGCTAAAGGTTTTTGTCATAGGAGAAATGTGTAATGCGAGCAAGAATGTCCTTTCTTCCAAAGCTTCCTGAAGTGTGACAAAGTTGAAAGGGGGATCCTCAGGGATGACGACATGGTGTCTTCCACTTTGTTTTGCAAACCTTTAATTATGCCCCTTAAAAGCACAAGTAAACACTGGGAATTTGCTAAGGTTTATTCCATCAATGTGGTTCCATGCCCTTCAACTCTCTCCCAGCATTCTGAGAGTGCTGTTTCCCAATTGTGCCCATGTCTGTCCAAGTCTTGAAGGCTGTGGGAGAAAAAGCTGAAGTGTCTTGTCCTTTTTCCTTTCCACACATTGTGCTAACACCATAGCCCCCTCCCACTACACACATAAACACAACTTGAGCATTTTCAGTATGTGAGCAAGACGATAGATGGTGCCCCTGAGTCAGCTAGCTTTTTCCATCTTAGATAAGAAATAAAATGGGGCTCCTATTGTGGTCCAAGGGGCAGAAGTTCAGTGGTAGAAAGAAAGAAGGCCCGCTTCTAACATTTCTTTTAATCTTTCTCATCTGATATAAACAAAGTAAATTATTAAATATCTAACCATTGTCTAACTCTTTTTTCCAATAGCGTAAAAAGAGATCTGCAGTAAGTACTTCTCTGGGTGGCCTTTCACTACTACTACTACTACTACTACTACTTCTTCTTCTTCTTCTTCTTCTTCTTCTTCTTCTTCTTCTTCGATTTAGTGATATTGGATGAGTGTTGTTCCCTTTCTTCTGGGAAAGCAAGATCAACAGAAGGCAAAGCACTTATTAGGGCTGTATTCATAATGAGCCCTGGCAACCCATTTGGGGGAGCTGGTGTATCCTAGACTAAATCCCACAGTATTTCTAGGAAAGGCTTCAGAGGTCAAAATCCATTTATATGCCATCTTTTTCTGCATTCTGGAAAAGCGTGTCTGATCTAATCCATTGTTATATCCCTTGCTTCAACAGTGGATCTTTAGTTTCATGACCTGACCCTCCAGCTGTTCCATCCCCTTCTGTATCTGTGAATCACTTATGAAGCAAAGATGGGTAGTAATTGTACCTATTTGTCTTTCAGGATGCGGAACCTATCCTTAGTGTGAGTATCGCCGATCAATTTAAAAGGGTCTCCTTTCGATGCACAATGAGAGGGCACTACTGCGCCCCAATTACCCTCCCCACCTTTTTTATGAAGGACAATCCTTGCATTTGTTTTTGTGACATCATTACAGCCTGGTTTTAAGGGGAGAGCTTCGAATGTTATCTCCAGACATCCAGAATATACATTTTCCAATCTTTTCCAAAAAGCGAACCATACTTTTAGGTGCAATTGAAAGTAAAACCAAGGTGTCCTTGTTGTGTGTGGTAGACACATGCACAGACCCATAAGCACACATGGTTGTTTTTCTTCCCTTCTGACTAGCAGGGAGAATTGGTTGTTTCATAATGAAGAAATACCCGCTAAGTGGTTTTGTCAGTGGGAAAAAATGTGCAGTGTGAGCAACAAGTTCCTTTTCTCCAAATCTCCAACTAACTCTCCTTCCTAGTGGATAGCTAGTCTTATTTTTAGTCTTTGATGTCCTGTCCAACTCAATGACTGACTGAGGAAGCAATGATGAGTAGTAATTTGCCCTTTTGTTTTTCAGCTTGTTTCTGGTCTCCTTGGTGGTGTAAGTATTGGTGATCCTTTGGAGGGGGCCTCATTGCTGTGCATCATAGGAGAACACTGCTCTTTCCCAATGACCCTTCCCGGCTTTGGTGTAGAAGGATAGCCTTTTACTAGGTTTTTTTTTGGGCCATCTATGCATCAGGGTCTAGCAGCCGAGCTTTGAATATTAAACTCACACTTTGAGAATATGTGTTTTTCCAACTGTTCTAAATACTGTATAGACATTTTTAAGTGAACTGAAAGAAATTCTTGTCATTGATGGAAGTGGTGTGCACAAACACGTAAGAACACATATAATCAAACACACCTTACATTTGTTCTTCCATTGTAACCACAAGGTAAAGTCAGGCATTTAAATATTGAGGAATGTCCGCTAAAGGTTTTTATCACCAGGAGAAATGTGTAATGCGAGCAAAAATGTCCTTTCTTCCAAAGCTTTTAAAAAGCTAGCTTCTTGAAGTGTGAGAAAGTTGATAGTGAAGCGGAAAGGGGGGGATCCTCAGGGATGACGACATGGTGTTTCCTGTCTTTTTTTTTTTTTTGCAAGCCTTTAATTATGCCCCTTAAAATCACAATAAACACTGGGAATTTGCCAAGGTTTATTCCATCTACATGGTTCCATGCCCTTCAACTCTCTCCCAGTACTTGGAGAGTGCTGTTTCCCAATTGTGCTCATGTCTGTCCAGGTTCACACATTGTGCTAATGCCATAGCCCTCTCCCCCCACACACATAAACACAATTTGAGTATTATCAGTATGTGGGCCAGAGGATAGATGGTGCCCCTGAATCAGCTAGCTTTTTCCATCTTAGATAAGAAATAAAATGGGGATTCTATTGTGATTTTGGGGGCGGAAGTTCAGTGGCAGAAAAATAGAAGGCCATGTTCTAACATTTCTTTTAATCTTTCTCATCTGGTATAAACAAAGAAAATTAATAAATGTCTAACCATTGTCTAACTCTTTTCTCCAACAGCGTAAAAAGAGAGCAGTAAGTACTTTTCTGGGTGGTCTTCCCTTTTTTTTGTTAGATTTAGTGATATTTAGATGAGTGCTCTTCTCTTTCTTCTGGGAAAGCAAGATAAACAGAAGGTAGAGCACTTATTAGGGCTGTATTCATAATGAGGTCTGGCACCCTATTTGGTGATGTGTCCTAGACGAAATCCCACAATATTTCTAGGAAACACTTCAGTGCTCGCACTCCATTTACATGCCTTTTTTTTTTTTTTGCATTCTGGAAAAGTGTGTCTCATCTAATACATTGTTGTATCCCTTGCTTCTCCATTGGATCTTTAACTTCAAGAGCTGACCCATGTAAGGTTGCTAGGGCAGTTCCTTCTCAGTCCCAAAGATTTCAAGCCTAACATCTAGGAAGGGAATAACTAGATATCATTTTTTTGAAGTGCTAAGGGTAGCCTTCTTCATTCTCAAGGGGTTTTTCCCCCCCGTTCTATTCAATAGTCCCTCTGCTTGGTGGTAGTGGGTTTGTGTCCCTTGGACAGCTTGGGTTGATATTCTTATTCAGGGGGTATTTCTCTCTATCTCCCATTGATTCTAATAATATGCCATTATATTCTGCATTAAAGATTCAATAAGGTAAGGTTAAAGGTAAAGGTTTTTCCCCTGACATTAAGTCTTGTCATGTCCAATTCTGGGGTTTGGTGTTCATCTCCATTTCTAAGCCAAAGAGCCAGTATTGTCCATAGACACCCCCAAGGTCATGTGGCCGGCATGACTGCATGGAGCACCATTACCTTCCCGCCGGAGCAGTATCTATTGATCTACTCACATTTGCATGTTTTTGAACTGCTAGGTTGGCAGAAGCTGGGGCTAACAGCAGGTGCTCACCCCACTTCCCAGATTCCAACCTGTGACCTTTCAGTCCACAAGTTCAGCAGCTCAGTTCTTTAATATGCTGTGCCATCAGGAGCTCCAAAGATTCAATACACATTTTTTAACCCTGTGCTTCTTTTTTTTTTTTTGCTCTTTAGCATTCCCCATTTAAGGTTGATAGAACAGTTCCATCTCAGTTACCAAGATTCAAACACAAAATTTGTGAACGGACCACCCTAACAATGTCCCAGTGAGGAGAGATATACACTTTCCCTCATATAGGAATTTTCAAGATATTGCTCTTGCTTCAAAGGGTTGCTACTCATATTTCCAGGACTGCATGGTTTTTGTTGTTGTTGGGGTTTTTTTTGGGATTTTTTTTGGGGGGGGGGGTTGGGGGGGGGGAGGCTGGTTATTGTAGAAGAAATATTGCTGATTGGGACTCCAGCTTCCATACGTTGTTTGTTCCCCTTATAAAACCTTATTTGCCATCCTTTGTGAAGTAATCATTCCCCACTTTTGTATTACAAAAATATTAGTAATAGTATTTACTATTCAGCAGTCATTTGAAACAGAAATTTTTCTGAGGGGATCCTCCCCACAGGTTCTATGCTGAACTGCCCTCTTTCCTTGTGATCCTAACATTATAAATCCATGCTAAAACTATTTTGGCTAGAAAAAGTGTGCAATATGAGCAACAGCCTGCCTCCTTTTGTCACCCCTTTACATTATTCAGATAGGACATTATGATTCCGCTTGAATTGCTTTAGCAACAACTTACAGAATTGTGTTTTTTGTAATTTGATGATGGAGTGCCGTGCTCAGGATGTGAATTCTCAATGCTTTTCTTAAAAATGCAAATTTTATTTATCTGGATGGCATCAATGCAGTTCAATGGAATCATGGTGTTATATTTGTTTTGTTCGAAAGACTACACAAAGATGCTTTGCTTGAGAATATCATGCCAAGATTTTGCCTTTGGTTGAAACAAAATATAGCCCAAATGTTCAAATTCTATAGATTTTTCAGGGGTTTCTCCTTTTTAACCCAGATCCAAATCTTTTCCAAAAATATATTTTACTGCTTACCATGAAGTTACCACCACACTCTGAGACAGAGAGTTCCACTGTTGAACAGCTCATATGGTCAGGGAATTCTTTCTAATGTTCAGGTGGAATCTTCTTTCCTGTAATTTGAAGCTATTGCTCTGAGTCCTAATTTCCAGGGCAGCAGACACAAACATGCTCCCTCTTTCTTATGGCATCCTTTCACATCTTTATACATGGCTATCATGTTTTCACCCATACTCTCGCATTTGACAAGTTTCCACCTTCCTGAAAAATAATTTTCGGTCTTTGGCCCAAAAGGAGATCATACAGTAATTTCACACTGTTGCAGGAAGTGCTGGCATACATGCTTGTGTCTCCTTGGGCAAACAAAATTCTAAGACATTCAGACTGCCTTTAAGCAGTCAGTGCATGAATGGATGAGTGTCAATGAATTCTGAGATGCTGAACAGTAGTGTTTGAGAAGTACCTTAAAAGTAAGAGGAGTCCAAATTGGAAAACAGAAGAATATTTACTGAGCTTTAGATATGCACACTGGCATTGTCTGATATTTGAAATCTTTGATATTTGAGCCAATGTATCTTGTATGTTGGACATACAAGAAGAACTTCGTCTAGGCCAATTACAAGAGATATTTAAATATTTTCTTTAAAAGAATATTTAAACTTAAAGAATTCAGCGTTTTAAGTTACTGACTATAAAAGCCTGCTTCAGGATGAAGTGAGGGAATGGATCTCGTGCTCCTTCCTCTGTCCAATCTAAAATTTGGGCAAGGATTACTGAGATTAGGAAATAAAATGAGAGAAATCCCCACTTATTTCTTTGTCGGTGCCAAGCACAAGAGATCTTTCAAGATTTTCTTAACAAGAATAATAGACTTTTCAAAATCTTTGGCTTAACATACTGATTATAAAAAGTCTCTTTCAGGAACAAGTGAGGGAATAAGTTTAATCTTGAACTGACAATGATACATAAAATGGACAAACACAACAGAGTCCTGGGATCTGGGGAGTAGTTTGAAATTAATTGTCTATCTCTTCTTTAATAAGTAGATTAATTATATCTTTATTTTTATTCTAGGTTGGTAAAATAGTTGATGAAGTGAGTATTTGCTAATGAATTGATATAATTAATTTGGGGCTTGCTCTTATGGAAAACCAAGCAGAGAAAGAGTGTTCCTTGGGTGCCCTGCTCCTTTTCTCTGCCCATTCTCAGCATCATTCATTTTCCTTCCCTGCACCTGCTCCGGCCTCTGTCCAAGCAAAAACTGGAGCAAGGGTTATTGAGATTGAGAAATAAAATAAGAGAAATCACTACTCATTTCTTTGTCAGTGCCAAGCATAAGAGATCTTTCAAAATTTCCTTAACAAGAATAATAAACTTTTCAAAATCTTTGACTTAACATGTTGATTATAAAATTCTATTTCAGGAACAAGTGAGATTATGAGTGTTCAATCTGAACTGACAATGATACATAAAATGAAGAAGGCGGGGCCAGGAAGACATCTTTCCACCATGTCTCCTGTATCAATTTAATGATATAATAATATATAATATTATTATACTATACTAATATTATAATATATTGTATATACATGTAATATTAATAATAATATTATGATGTAATACAATGTAATAATAATTATAATTCACTATAATAATTGTATATTTATATTACATGCAATATTACTAATAATATTGCAATATAGTCGTATAATATAATATATTGTATGCATATACTCTTGTAAACCGCCCTGAGTCCCCTTCGGGGTGAGAAGGGTGGGATATAAATGTCGCTAATAAATAAATAATAATAAATAAAATGGACAAACACAACAGAGTCCTGGGATCTGGGGAATAGTTTGAAATTAATTGTCTATCTCTTCTTCAATAAGTAAATTAATTATTTATATCCTTATTTTCTGTTCTAGCTTGGTAACATTCAAGAAGTGGTGAGTAATTACTAATGAATTGATATGATTAATTTGGGGCTTGATCTTATAGAAAGCCAAGCAGAGAAAGGCTGTTCCTTATGTGCCCTGCTCCTTTTTCAGCATCTTTCCATTCTCAGCATCATTCATTGTGCTTCCCTACACCACCTTCTGCTTTTGCCTCAGCTAAAATCAGATCAGGAGTGACAGGAATAAAAAATAAATAAAGAGAAATAGCCACTCATTTCTTTGTTGGTGCCAAGCACAAGAGATCTTTCAAGATTTTCTTAACAAGAATAATAAACTTTTCAAAATCTTTGACTTAACATGTTGATTATAAAATTCTATTTCAGGAACAAGTGAGAGTATGAGTACTCAATCTGAACTGACAATGATACATAAAATGGACAAACACAACAGAGTCCGGGATCCGGGGAGTAGTTTGAAATTAATTGTTTATTTCTTCTTTAATAAGTAGATTACTTATTTATGTCTTTATTTTCTCTTCTAGCATGCCGTCATTCCAGTATCAGTGAGTAATTGCTAATGAATTGATATGATTAATTTGGGGTGTGATCCTATAGAAAACCAAGCAGAAAAAGAGTGTTCGTTATGTGCCCTGCTCCTTTTCTTTGCCATTCTCAGCATCATTCATTGTCCTTCCCTACACCTTCTTCTTCAGGGGTGACAGGAATAAAAAAAAGAGAGAGAAATAGCCACTCATTTCTTTGTTGGTGCCAAGCACAAGAGATCGTTCAATATTTTCTTAACAAGAACAATAAACTTTTCAAAATCTTTGACTTAAGATGTTGATTATAAAATTCTATTTCAGGAACAAGTGAGAGTATGAGTGTTCAATCTGAACTGACAACGATATGAATGGATGCAGACAATGATGAATGGATGCGGAGGCTGTCGATAGGATCATGACTGCAACTAGGCCGACCACCTGCTCCCTTGATCCGTGTCCCTCCTGGCTAGTAAAATCTTGCCTGGAGGGATTATGTGAACCTCTGTTGAATATAATAAATAGCTCCTTTGAGCAAGGAGTTTTTCCAGAGGGTTTAAAAGAGGCGATGGTATCTCTCCTGCTAAAGAAACCAGACTTAGATTGTTTGGTTCCCTCTAGCTACCGCCCAGTCTCGAATCTTCTATTTCTGGGCAAGGTAGTTGAGAGGGCAGCAGCAAAACAGTTGCAGCAGTTCCTCAATGACACAGCCGGACTTGATCCCTTCCAGTCCAGCTTCCGTAGGGGGCAAGGGACGGAGACTGTGCTAGTTGCCATCACAGATCAGCTTCGCTGCCAAAGGGATCAAGGCGGATCAGCGCTGCTCGTGTTATTGGATTTCACAGCAGCATTTGATACAGTCGATCACAATCTATTGACCCACCGCCTAGCTATGACGGGGGTTGGGGGATACCCCTTAAATGGGTGTCCTCCTTCCTCCAGAATCAGGGACAGCAGGTGGTGAGGGGAGGGATGGTTTCCAAGTGGTCTCTGCTAATTTGAGGGGTCCCACAGGGAGCTATTCTCTCTCCTCTATTATTTAACATCTATATGCGACTGCTTGCCCGACTGGTGCGGAGCTTTGGGCTCAAGTGCCACCAGTATGCTGATGACACACAGCTCATTCTGAGCATGGAGGGCCGGCCGGACTCCGTACCCGATAGTTTCCATCAGTGCCTTGAGGCCGTTACTGAATGGTTGCGTGCCAGCAGGTTGAGGGTGAATCCAGCGAAGACGGAGATCCTTTGGCTGGGCCATCCGGGTGGGAGGGAGATCCAGCTGCCTACCCTGGATGGCAAGACACTACGTCCGTCATCTTCTGTAAAAAGTCTTGGTGTCTTATTAGACCCTCTGCTCACAATGGAGGCCCAGGTCTCTGCTGTGAGCAGATCTGCATTTTTCCATCTACGTCAGGCTAGGCCACTGGCTCCCTACCTATCTAGGAACGACCTGGCTACAGTGATCCAGGCAACGGTCATCTCGAGGCTCGACTACTGTAACGCCCTCTACATTGGCCTTCCTCTGTCAGTGATCCGGAAACTGAAGCTGGTGCAAAATGCGGCGGCTCGTCTTCTCGCTGGGGTGCCGGCGAGGTGGCGTATCACTCCAATTCTACAACAGCTGCACTGGCTACCGATTGAGTACCGGATTACTTTCAAGATACTGCTACTAACCTTTAAGGCCTTACATGGTTTGGGGCCGGCGTACCTGAGGGCCCGCTTATCCCCCTACCAACCCCAGAGATTACTTCTGTCCGAAGACCAAAATTTGCTTAAAGTCCCTAACATACGGACTTATCATTTGTCTTCTACTAGGCAGAGAGCCTTTTCGATTGTAGCCCCTCATTTATGGAATGCCTTGCTAGTTGAAACTCGAACTATCCGAGACCTACTTGCCTTTCGGAAAGCCTGCAAAACCTTGCTCTTCCGACAAGCTTTCGATGGGTGAAAAACTCAGGGTTATGTCTGTTTTTATTGTTGTTTTTATTGTTGTTTTTATTGTTTTATTGTTATTTTAAAGCTAAGTGTATTGTTTTAATTTATTTCTGTAAACTGCTCTGAGCCAAACTGGGAGTACAAGTCTAATATTCAAATTCAAATTAAAATAAAATGGACAAACACAACAGAGTCTGGGATTCGGGGAGTAGTTTGAAATTAATTGTTTATTTCTTCTTTAATAAGTAGATTAATTATTTATACCTTTATTTTCTCTTCTAGCTTGATGTCGTTCCAGTAGCAGTGAGTAATTGCTAATGAATTGATATGATTAATTTGGGGTGTGATCCTATAGAAAACCAAGCAGAAAAAGAGTGTTCATTATGTGCCCTGCTCCTTTTCTTTGCCATTCTCAGTATCATTCATTGTCCATCTCTACACCTTCTTCTGCTTCTGCTTCAGCTAAAATCAGATCAGGGATGACAGGAATCAAAACTACAAAGTAAGAGAAATAGCCACTCATTTCTTTGTTGGTACCAAGCACAATTAATATTTAAAGGTTTTCTTAAAAAGAAAAATAATCTTTGCAAATTCTTTGACTTATTATGCTGGTTATAAAATCTTCAGGAACAAATGAGGGAATGAGTGTCTATCTTGACCTGACAATAATATATAAAGATCCTGGGAGTAGTTTGAAAATAATTGGCTATCTCTTCTTTAATAAGTAGATTAATTATTTATATCTTTATTTTCTCTTCTAGCTTGATTTAATAGGGGTGAGCAATTGCTAATGAAATGATGTGATTAATTTGGGGATGGATCTTATGGAAAACCAATTAGAGAGAGTGTGTTCCTTGGGTCCCCTGCGCCTTTCTCCCTGCCCTGAAGGCTTGCAGAAGAGATACCTATTTTGGTTGAAATGTGACCATCCAATGAGTTTTGATCGAATTGAAAGTGCATTATTGGTCATCCTTCTTCCCTTTCTTTCATATCTTTGCATGCATGGGTACTGAATCCTTTGCCAAACAGAAATGCAAGGCATTCTGACACTCTTTGAGCATTCAGTGCATTTATATATAAAAATATAATAAAACTGTATTTGTATATTGCTCTACCTCCCCAAAGGGACTCAGGGCAATTTCCAGCATAGATAAAATATTCAATTACCAACACAAAAACATACAACACAATCATAATATAACATCAATATAATTACTATTAATACAACATACTCATATAAAATTCAACCAGTTCAATACTGATCAATTGGGTGAAAATTCAACATGGACAAAATACAGAGGGGGCCTAGACAGTTAGTTATAAGGCTGAGCGAGGGCTAGTGCAACAAGATAACATAGAGATGGGGGTGGGTAAAGTGCAAACTGGTGGCCAGGATAGAGCCTGTGATTTCCAAACTCAGGATCTGTTGAGCAGCTTTAAGAGGGTTAGTCTAGTGGGTGACTCTGGACAAATTCTCAGATGCTGAAAGATGATGTTTCAGGACTACCTTAGGCATAATCTACACTACTATATAAAATCCAGACTATCTGCTTTGAAGTGGATTATATGGCAGTGCAGACTCATATAAACCAGTTCAAAGCAGATAACACAAACAGTCATAGTCTGATATATTTTTCATGGTAGTTACAATACATGAAAATTTAATAATACAGTAGAGTCTCACTTATCCAAGCTAAACTGGCCAGCAGAAGCTTGGATAAGCGAATATGTTGGATAATAAGGAGGGATTAAGGAAAAGCCTATTAAACATCAAATTAGGTTATGATTTTACAAATTAAGCGCCAAAACATCATGTTATACAACAAATTTGACAGAAAAAGTAGTTCAATACACAGTAATGTTATGTTGTAATTACTGTATTTACAAATTTAGCACCAAAATATCATGATATATTGAAAACATTGACTACAAAAATGGCTTGGATTATCCAGAAGCTTGGATAAGCAAGGCTTGGATAAGTGAGACTCTACTGTAGTTGTAATTGTTTACAAATGAGCCAGAATGTTAGAAATGCAACAACAACTTTGTCTGGGCCAAACAAAAGTCATATTTAAGTATTTTATTAACAAGAACAATGAACTTAAATAAATCTCTGGTCGGGGCAAACAAATGTGGTAATACTGTGGTATAATAAAACAGAACAATACAATCTCTAAAATCAGAACACTAAATAAAGAACAACACTCTGAAAACAGGGGAATTCCACACAGGAAACAATCAGGCCAGCTAACACCTCCCAACAAAAAATTCACTCAGAGAGGAAGCAGCTAGGCTTTAAGGCTGCAAGGCCATTACATGCTAATCATTTTGCCTAAATGCAGCATTCATACTTGCCTCCAACAAACAAAAAAAAGCAATCAGAAATATTGTATATTCACAAGCTTTAGGAAATAATATCTCCTGATGGCGCAGCATGTTAAAGCGCTGAGCTGCTGAACTTCTGGACTGAAAGGTCACAGGTTTGAATTGGCGGAGCGGAGAGAGCCCCCACTGTTAGCCCCAGCTTCTGCCAACCCTAAAGTTCAAAAACATGCAAATGTGAGTAGATGAATAGGTACTGCTCTGGTGGGAAGGTAACAGCGCTCCATGCAGTCATGCCACATGACCTTGGAGGAGTCTACGGACAACGCCAGCTCTTCGGCTTAGAAATGGACATGAGCACCAACCCCCAGAGTCAGACACGACTGGACTTAATGTCAGGGGAAAACCTTTACCCTTTACCTTAATTACCACCAATTCCTCAATACTTTATTTCCCATACCACCATACTTCGCCACAGCAAAGCGTGGCCAGGCACAGCTAGTTAATATTTAAATGTTTTGTTAACAAAATATATATACTTTTCAAATTCTTTGGCTTAATATGCTGGTTATAATAGTCTTCTTCAGGAACAAGTGAGGGAATGAGAGTCCATCTTGAACTGATGATGATAGGTAAAATGGACAAACACACTGGAGTCCTGGTATCCGGGGAGTAGTTTGAAATTTTTCTTTAATAAGTAGATTAATTATTTGTATCTTTATTTTCTATTCTAGGTTGATGGAGCTCTAGACAAAGTGAGTATTTGCTAATGAATTGATATGATTAATTTGGGGCTTGATCTTATGGAAAACCAAGCAGAGAAAGAATGTTCCTTATGTGCCCTGTTCCTTTTCTTTGCCTATTCTCAGCATCATTCACTGTACTTCCCTGCACCTTCTCCTGCTTCTGCCTTATCTAAAATCAGATCAGGAATGACAAGGATCAAAAAAAGAAAATAAGAGAAGTAACACTCATTTCTTTGTTTATGCAAAGCACAATTAATATCTAAAGGTTTTGTTAACAAAATATATAAACTTTTCAAATTCTTTGACTTTGACTTAATATGCTGGTTATAAAATTCTTTTTCAGGAACAAGTGAGAGTATGAGTGTCCAATCTGAACTGACAATGATGCATAAAATGGGCAAAAACCTAAGAGTCCTTGGAATCCTGAAGTAGTTTGAAATTAATTGTTTCTCTCTTCTTTAATAAGTAGATTAATTATTTGTATCTTTATTTTCTATTCTAGGTTGGTAAACTTCTAGGCGAAGTGAGTGTTTGCTAATAAATTGATATGACTAATTTGGGGCTTGATCTTATGGAAAACTAAGTAGAGAGAGAGTGTTCCTTATATGCCTTGCTCCTTTTCTTTGCCCATTCTTAGCATCATTCATTGTTCTTCCCTGCACCGTCTCCTGCTTCTGCCTCAACTAAAATCAGTTCAGGGATGACAGGAATAAAAAAACAAAAAAAGAGAGTAATAACCACTCATGTCTTTGTTGCACAAGCACAATTAATATTTAAAGGTTTTGTTAACAAGAAAAATAAACTTTTCAAATAGTTGGCTTAATATACTGATTATAAAATTCTGTTTCAAGAACAAGTGAGAGTATGAGTTCCAATCTGAACTGACAATCTCTATATATAAAAGAGTGATGGCATCAGGGCAGCGGACAAAACAACAAAACTACAGGCCCCCCAACCTCGAAATTTGACAACACAACCCATCATTCACGGCTCTAGGTTGATACAACAAAAAGAAAAGAAAAATAAAGTCCTAATTACAGGGAGAGGAATAATAGTTTTTATCCAATTGCTGCCAGTTTGAAGGCTAAGCTCCGCCCACTTGGTCTCCTAGCAAGCTCCTCAGCCCAGGGGACAGGCACAGTTAGGCCTCACTTAGGCCTCTTCCACAGATTATCAGATTTGAACTGGATTATATGGCAGTGTAGACTCAAGGCCCTTCCACACAGCTAGATAACCCATTTAGAATCTTATATTATCTGCTTTGCACTGGATTATCTTGAGTCCACACTGCCATATAATCCACTTCAGTGTGCATACTAAACATAAAGACAACCATACAACAGACATTCAATACCACCACTACCTCAACAATTTCTCACCAACACCACCAGACAACTCCACAGCAATGCGTGGCCGGGCACAGCTAGTGATGCATAAAATGGACAAAAACCTTAGAGTCCTGGAAACCCTGAAGTAGTTTGAAATTAATTGTTTATCTCTTCTTTAATAAGTAGATTAATTATTTATATCTTTATTTTCTATTCTAGGTTGGTGGAACTCTAGGCTGAGTGAGTATTTGCTAATGAATTGATATGAATAATTTGTGGGTTGATCTTATGGAAAACTAAGTAGCGAAAGAGTGTTACTTGGATTTCCCACTCCTTTTTTCTCAAAAATGTTATTTCCCTCATCCTCTCCTTGTCCCTTTCGACTAACAAGAACAATAACTGCTTTTTTCATTGTATTTGCTATTCACAAGAGACCTTTAAAAGTTTTCTTAATGAGAATAATGAACTTTTCAACATACATGCAATAACTTGCTGACTGCAAAGTCTGCTTCACAGACATGCAAGTGAATGAGCGTTCATCTTAAACTGATAATGTAGATTAAATTGGCAAATACATTAGTCCTAGAATCCTGTGAGTAGCTTGAAATTAATTGTTTGCCTCCTATTTGAGAAATAGATTAATGATTTATGTCTTTATTCTCTGTTCTAAGTTGGTGAAATTCTAGGAGTGAGTTTTTGCTAATGATTTCATATGAATAATTTTGGGGTTGATCTTATGTAATCCAAGCAGTGTTCTTTGGGTGTCCTACTCCCTTGTTCTGCTTATTCTCACTGTCATAAATTTTCCTTCCCTGATACGCTGCCTGTTTCTACTCAAGCTAAAACTGGAATGTGTCTAGAGGAGGGCAACTAAAATGATCAAGGGTTTGGAGAATAAGCCCTATGAGGAGTGGATTAAAGAGCTAGGCATGTTTAGCCTGCAGAAGAGAAGCCTTGTATAAATATGTGAGGGGAAATCATAGGGAGCAGGGAGAAAGCTTCTGCTGCCCTGGAGACTAGGACACGGAACAATGGCTTCAAACTACAGGAAAGGAGATTCCAGCTGCAGATTCCACTTAACTGTGAGAGAGCTGTTCAGCAGTGGAACTCTCTGCTCTGGAGTGTGGTGGAGGCTCCTTCTTTGGAGGCTTTTAAAGAAAGGCTAGATGGCAATCTGTCGGGGGTGCTTTGAATGTGATTTTCCTGCTTCTTGGCAGGGGGTTGGACTAGATGGCCCGCGAGGTTTCTTCCAACTCTAGGATTCTACAGCAACAATGGAAGTAACAGGTGTCCATCTTGAATTGTTAATTCTCCATAAAATGGGCAAATACACTGGAGCCCTGGAATCCTGGGAGGTGTCTGAAATCAATTATCTGTCTCTCCTTTCATGAGGTGAATTAATGGCTTGTAACTTTATTCTCTATTCTAGCTTGTTGGAGTTGTGGGCAGAGTGATTTTTGCTAATAAATTAATAAGAATGACATTTGACTTGATATTATGAAAAACCAAGTTAAGAAAAATGAGCTTACTTGGGCAGACTGCTTTTTTCCTACCTATTCTTGGAAGGAGGATTTCCCTGCTCTGACTAAGCCTCTCCAACTAAAATTACGGCAGAGAAGGAGTGGGTTAGGAAATAAAATAAGAAGAGAAATAACTGTTCATTTCCCTATTTCAGGCATGAAACATTGGAAGAACCGATATTGCGGTGAGTATCATCATTATCTATATATAAAAATGGGCAATGGTGCCCCCCCCCCCACCACTAAACAACAAAAGTACAAACCCTAGAACCTAGAAATTTGGCAACACAATCCACCATCCTTGCCCCTAGGTTCCGGCAACAAAAAGAAAAGAAAAATAAAGTCCTAATTAGAGGGAGAGGAATAATTGTTTTTAGCCAATTGCTGCCAGTTAGAAGGCTAAGCTCTGCCCACTTGGTCTCCTAGCAACCCACTCAGCCCAGGGGACAGGCAGAGTCAGGCTTCACTTAGGCCTCTTCCACACTGCCTATCAAATACAGATTATCTGATTTTAACTGGATTATATGGCAGTGTAGACTCAAGGCCCTTCCACACAGCTATATAACCCATTTAGAATCTTATATTATCTGCTTTGAACTGGATTATCCTGAGTCCACACTGCCATATAATCCACTTCAGTGTGCATTTTATCCAGCTGTGTAGAAGGGGCCTCATATAATCCAGTTCTAAGCAGATAATATAAGATTATAAATATACAGTAGAGTCTCACTTATCCAACATAAACAGGCCGGCAGAATGTTGGATAAGTGAATATGTTGGATAATAAGGAGAGATTAAGGAAAAGCCTATTAAACATCAAATTAGGTTATGATTTTACAAATTAAGCACCAAAACTTCATGTTATACAACAAATTTGACAGAAAAAGTAGTTCAATATGCAGTAATGTTATGTTGTAATTACTGTATTTACGAATTTAGCACCAAAATATCACGATATATTGGAAACATTGACTACAAAAATGGCTTGGATTATCCAGAGGCTTGGATAAGCGAGGCTTGGATTAGTGAGACTCTACTGTAGTAATTACTGTATTTACAAATTTACCACCAAAATATCACAATGAATTTAAAACACTGACTACAAAAACATTGACTACTAAAAGGCAGACTGCGTTGGATAATCCAGAACATTGGATAAGCGAATATTGGATAAGTGAGATTCTATTGTAATATGAAATAATGACTGTGGTAGAATAATACAGAACAATATAATCCCTAAAACCAAGACAGTAAATAAAGAGCAACACTCTGAAAGCAGGGAAATTGGAAATTCCACAAAGGAAACAATCAGGGCCAGCCAACACCTCCCAAGAAAGGTTTCTTCCAGAAAGGAAGCTGAGAAGAGAGTGAAACAGTGTATTACCAAAGTCATTATCATTATTATTATTATTATTATGTTGCTGTGAACCATGAAAATGAATACAATCTGGCTCCAAGTATTCAAAAACACTAAAATCAGAATGTGGTATAATAAAACAGAACAATACAATCTCTAAAATCAGAACACTAAATAAAGAACAACACTCTGAAAACAGGGGAATTCCACACAGGAATCAATCAGGGCCAGCTAACACCTCCCAACAAAGTATTCCCATCACCAAAGTCTGGCAAATCCTCTGTTTTCTGAGGGCCACAGACAGTAGAAGCACATAAAATATTGCAAAGAACACCACTCTGAAAACAAGGGAATTCCAGACAGGAAACAATCAGGGCCAGCTAACACCTCCCAACAAAAAATTCACTCAGAGAGGAAAAAGCTAGGCTTTAAAGCTGCAAGGCTATTACATGCTAATCATTTTGCCTAACTGCAGCATTCATACTTGCCTCCAACAGACAAAAAAAAAAACAATCAGAAATATTGTATATTCACAAGTTTTAGGAAATAACATCCCCTGATGGTGCAGCGTGTTAAAACGCTGAGCTCCTGAACTTCTGGACCGAAAGGTCACAGGTTTGAACTGGCACAGCTAGTGACATATAAAACACTTTTTTCTTTTGTTTTTTCTAGTGAACACCCAAGTGGACACATAGGCCTTGATTTGCACCTTCCCACCTGCACACATATACCCTAAGATGTTTCTTTTGGTTGCAGTTTGTCATCCACTGAAGTGTTCATTTAGATCTCGGGCAGAATATACTTTCCTCCCCCTTCCTTTCGTCTCACTCATTTCGTCTGAGAAAATTAATAATACATTCTACCTCAGATGTTCAGTTTCTCAAACCTCAAATGTTAAGGATAAAGGAGGCCAAAATTTCATTGAAGAGTACTGAACATTGTGTTCGCTATGGATGCTTGCGGATGAATTCTCAGATACTGAAAGTATCCATTAAGAGATAACAAAGATAGGAAAATAGAAGAGGCTCATTAAGCCTATAGAAATTTGCACACACAGATGTACAAAAATATGGTTGTTGTATGATATATTCCTGAAGGATTTTACACCAAATAAAATTTGAGGCATGACCATAAAGTACCACAAGTTGGACATGTAGTTAATATGCAAAACTGATTTCAAATGGCCAGCCACAAGATATATTTAGCTTTTGCTGGATCCTACCCAAATTTTTAAGACAACAAAGATAAATGTTGTGCTCCTTAGTTTCTTGGGATATATTTGTCCTAACTGATGTTGTTTTTTTTCCATCTTCCTAGCATCAAAAAGAATCTGACTCGGACCACGTTGGACCACGTTAACAGATGTTTCCTGCTCTTCTGCATTCTTCACTGCCACCTCAAGCCAATCAAATGAAAATCCAGAATCAGAAATCATAAAGTGTAGTTTAGATAAATTCTGTTAAATTGATTTTGTTCCATTTTGTAATGGAGAGTTGAATATAATAAGAACTCTCCTATTACTATCATGGAGGATGGCAGACGCTTTGCAAAAATAAAATAAAATAGCAACTGCACTTATGATATTTCTGTGTTTGCTTTCAAACTCACTCGTGAAGGAGGCTAATTGTTACTGCTGGGATTGGTTCCAACCGCATGTAAGTGAGGCGACAACAATCTTGTGCTGCTAAAGTTAATGCAGATGGCACTGGAATCTAAGTAGTCACTGAGTGCCTCTGCAAAAATACAGACTGCAGTAATGCTTCATTGATTCTCCCTTAGGTAGGTATTTCATGCCCACTTAAGGATGGAGTCCATCTTTTCAGGCTAGATAATTTACCCCCCAGTCTGAAGTTCTAATCCCATGCATATCAGAGTATACTTGATGCACATAGTGACATGGGGCCCATTGAATTTACAAAATTACAGCATTATGGTTCCACCTTAATTGCCTTGGCAAATTCCTCTGGAATCTTGAGAGGTGTAGTTTGGTGATTCACTAAAGCACTCCGGCTGACATTTCTAATTTCCTGGCCTAAGCCACAATTTCCAGAATTCCACATAGCATGAAAGTGTTGTATAAGTAAGGTTGCATTCATTAGGATTAGTTGAATAATAGAAATAACAATACAGATTTTTTTAAAAGGTGCTTCCACAAACTGAGATCTGAAGTGAAGAAGAAGGCATTCAACCCCATGTTCAGAACAGAGTGTGTGATGTGTCAGTCCTTGGAAGCTATAGGTCACAATGAATGCTCGCACAGGTAGTTCCATGGAAACGCTTTATTGAAAACCTTCTTGCCAAGACGAGCACAAAGCTGTTACTAATCAACTTCCGCCCGGACCCTAGTATATCCTACTACTCCCCCCCAGCCCCCTTCCACATTCACACTTGTCTGTCGATAGTCCTTTCCCAGGTTTGAAAACCAGATCATGGCCATAAATCAATCCTCCTAGCCAGATGGTTCTTATCATTTAGGTTATCTCCACCCCAATTGCTTTTGGCAGGATGGAAATAGTTCAGCTAGTGTGAATGCTGGGCGATCACATCCTGACATGACTCCTCCCTCCGCGAAGATGACCCTGTGGAGAGAGGTAAAGGGAAATAAAAGCAAAAAACAAGACAAAACAAACAATAAAAAATATGAGAATCAGTTAGGGCCCGGGTTTGTGGGGGAATCAACTGTGAAACAGTTTTACCAGTCTTGGGACCTTAACATGTTCAGCCGACACCCACTCGGGATGTAAGGCCTTTGAAATCCACTGGACCAAGTAGGACAATTTCCCACAAGACTTCTTGGAGTCTAGAATGTCTTTGATCTCAAAATGGGTATGCGCCCCCACCATGATGGGAGTAGGGTCTGAATCTGTCTTATTCCATTTGTGGGTGGTACACGCCGGCTTCAGCAGGCTAACAAGAAATACAGGGTGTACTTTGTGCCAATTATGAGGTAACTGTAGTCTTACCGCCACAGGGTTTATCACGGCTGAGATAGGAAACGGCCCAATGTATCATGGGCTCAGTTTCCATGATGGTTGGGTGGATTTCAGGTGTTTGGTTGACAGATACACTAATTTTCCCACCTTAAAGTCCAGGTGTGCTGCTTTCTTTTTATCCGCATGTTTTTTGTAATCCATCTTAGCCGAATGCAGTGCATTTTGAATCGAAGGCCAAGAGGCAGCAATCTTCTCCCTCCAGTCTCCTGGCTTTGCGTCGGCGGGTGGGTCCTTAAGTAATGCTGGAAATGGTGGGAAATCCCTACCCTCTACAACCTTAAACTGTGAGACTCCAGTGGAGGCGTGGTCCGAATTATCAATGCAGTATTCTGTAAAGGGAAGAAGCGAGGCCGATTAATTTTGTTGCTATGTGCTATAGCAACGGAGAAACTGATGAAGGGTCTTCTGGATCCATTCTGTGGCTCCGTCTGTCTCGGGATGGAAAGCTATGCTTAGGGCCCTTTCAGTTCTTAAAAGCCCCAGGAAGGATTTCCAAATGCTGGGTGATCACATCCTGATGTATGTACTTCATACAACATGAAACTATACATACATTTCTGCTAAGATACACAAAACCACCAAATTCATCCTCACTGAAGTTCTGATTTTTCCACTGCCAAGCTCATACCATTCCAGTTCCCTGGGAATCATTCATCCCACTTCAAGGATGTTTGTAGACATCTTTGCCAACATTTTCCAAGGGCTTGAGGAGGGATGAATCACTCTTTGTATACACATGCTTCTTTGATCAAGCACATCCACATATATCTGTACACAGAGTTCTATTCTTTCCTGGTTTTTGATCTGTGCACATACGGAATACTTTTTTTCTTTGTGGAACTGACAAAGGCATAGAAGTTTATCAGTTTCCTACTGCATATTGTGTTCTAGTCCAAGAAGTGTGCACTAACTAAATTTCTAGAAACAACAACACATGAGGGTATAAACTGTATCTAATATCTCTTCAAAATTCACAAGGAAATTGTTTGTTTGGGTCTCAGTCCCACTGCAAACTCATACAATCAGATATCAACCAAAGACAAGATGACAATATTGATAGCACTCAAAGAAGTGCAACAAAATTGGAGCTGGGAATTTTGCATATGTCCACCCCTTCAAAATGGTATGCAAAATGGTATGCAATGTAACAGGATGCCAGGACAGAAGTAGGGAAAGAAACCCACAATACGTAAGAGTCACACTTATTCCTTACGAATTAATAGAGTGAACAGAGCACATGGAAAGCTATCTAAAAAGCAAGATGAATACCACAATTATAAAACAATTGCTTAATGGTCACTATCTTGAAAATGCTAACTCTATATCACTAATCTATCCCTGTGTCTCAGTTCTACCTGAGAATGCTATCCCAAGGCCCATGCTAAAGTAAAATTTAACTGGTAGTCAATTTAGCTCTTGTTCTCAGAAGGTAGTGTGAGTGAGCACTGAGCAGTATATCTTAATGCTTTAACTTCAAGCCATAAAATGTCTTGAACTAGACCAAGAAACAAACAGCGGGTTTTAAAACAACATTACCTTCAAATGTCTCCATGGTCTTTCCCCTCTTATGTGTTTAGACCTTGTGACAACAAGTCAGTGGTCTCTACCGAAAGGGTTTGATACTGCTATGGAGCTTTGCTCCCTGCCTCCCCAATATTAATTCTTTCCCCAGCAAAGAACCTCAACATGGTAGACAGATGTCTTGATCCATATCAACTATCAGTTAAAACATTTTAAATTTCCACTGAGATAAGGGTGCAAGGGCTTTCATTTCCCCATGTAAGACAAATCCACCTTCTTACTCTGCACTGCAATAAGAATAGCTCACAATAGTATACTGCTGTTCTGAAAATGCAACTCCTCCAGATGCAATGGGGGCCTAAATACTTTAAAGACACCAGATCCTGTGTGATCTTGGAGGCTAAACAGGGTCAGACCTAGTTGGTACTTGAATAGGAGACTACTAAGAAATGTCAAATCCTGCAGGCTACATTTCAGAGAAAGGCTTCTGAATATTCCTTGCCATACAAAAATCCTTTGAAATTCATGTGGATTTTCAAAGTTACAAAATTACTTAAAAGTTATGTGCACTTGTGTACACACCAACATGCACCAAATATACTACAGCTCAGCAGTAATCAGGGAAACCACACCATTAGCTCTGCTAACCTAAAATAAGTAAATGTAGCACGTTTAATTGGTAAACCCTGGCACTTTTACAATGGTGTCCACATTTCAGGGAGAAAAAGATCTCACTCTTATCCTAGGATCACCTCTGCTTACAATATTCCACACAATTCCTGGCATATCAACTTCACCTCCTTTCTATCATGTGTTGGTGTTCTTCAGAAAGGAAGGAGGAACTACAATAAATGTACTGAATGTCTATGGAGCTTGGTTGATGTGAACGATTTGTGAAAATCTTATGTTAGATATCATTCAAGAATGACGTCCGTTTATAATTGATTGACTCCTTTGAGAGTCCGAATACATCAACAAGACGCAATAACCCTCCACTGATTTTCTTTCAACCAGTGAAGACTGTTATGCAGATATAAATACCATTCATTGCTCTTGATTGTTGTGAATCAATTGGTTATTGTGTGAAAACAGTACCATTTTTGAATAACCGGTGCTCACTGGTTACATGAAAGGGTTTATCTCTAGATTTGCACACACTTTCAAAGCAATGGCCCTAACCAAGAATACAAAAAAGAAAGATGTTTTGCCAGAAACATTTCACATGTGGCAATGGGTAGTTCTCCCTTGCCAAGAATGTCATTCTTTTTCTCTGGCAACTAATACATGCTACATATGCTGCCAATTCACAGTGACCATAAAGTATAGTTTTCCTGAACAAGTGAAGCACAAATATAAAAAGGCAAAATAACTGTATTCTGTTGGGTTCATAAACATAAGCATATGTTTGCAGGCCTTTGGTTAAGATTGCCCATCCCCATCATAATCATAACTATATTCCTCGACCTTTCTTGCATTGGTCACACTTCTGGTTACTTTAGCTCATGGCTCCTCTCATCCCAAATTGATCTCAAACAAATCTGTAGCACTTTATCTATGTTTTGAGTTTACAACCTATGATGTGCACTTTGCTAATCTACTATTACAACCTCACTGTTTTTAAATTGTATGTGTTTAATAAGTGTGTTTTTATTCTTTTTGGTTAATGTGCAAATATTACAATTGGTGCATGTTATTGTTAATTGATGTATTGTATATTGTTATTGTTTTATATTTGATATTTCTGTGAGCCGCCATGAGTCCCCTCCGGGGGAGATGGTAGCGGGGTACAAATAAACTACTTCTTCTTCTTCTTCCTCCTCTTCTTCTTCTTCTTCTTCTTCTTCTTCTTCTTCTTATTATTATTATTATTATTATTATTATTATTTCATATCTGGTTGTGCTTTTTTTAGTCATTATGCATTCAATTTATGGTGGTGAAAGCAGAATTCCACACTTCACAGGAATTTCAATCCTATTGTAAGTCCAAACTAGGACAAAACAGGGGGTAAATTGCATTAACCTATGTATTGCCTTACCGTTCAACAATTTAGTCTATGGTCTGCTTGTTGGAACTAACCAGCAAGTTCTTGCCATGCAGTTACCCAATTTTGGATGGTACATAGCTAGCTATCCATCAGTACCTTCAATGTGCCTGTTACTGATATTAGAGCAGGGGTCCCCAAATTAAGGCCCGGGGGCCCATCGAAGCCATTTATCCAGCCCCCACGGCACAAGGGCAGAAGGGGGTTGGGCTAAATGACCCAAGGGGTCACTTCTTCTCTTACAACCATTATTATTATTACATTATTATTATTATTATTATTATTATTATTATTATTATTATTATTATTATTATTAACATTGAGGCTGGATGGCCATATGTCAGGGATGCTTTGCTTGTGCTTTTGGTGCACAGAGGCAGATGGGGGTTGGACTAAATGTCCCAAGGGGTCTCTTCCAACCCTCTTTATTATTATTTTATTATGACACAGAAAACAAGATAGATATGCTGGATTTCATATCACAAAATCACAAGTCAAACACTTCCCAAGTGTCTAGGACTGTGTGGTGTATTTTCGGATGATGCGTGCAGATCCTAGTAGGGTGGCCTTTAGCAGTTGGCAGATCGTAATTTCGTCAATGTCTATTGTTTCCAAATGCCAGCTGAGATCTTTTGGCACGGCACCCAGTGTGCCGATCACCACTGGGACCACCTGCACTGGTTTCTGCCAGAGTCTTTGAAGTTCAATCTTCTTCTTCTTCTTCTTCTTCTTCTTCTTCTTCTTCCTATTAACATTGAGGTTGGGTGGTCATCCATCAGGGGTGCTTTGCTTGTGCTTTCGGTGCACAAAGGCAGAAGGGGATTCAACTCAATGGCCCACAGGGTCTCTTCCAACCCTCTTTTTATTGTTGTTGTTGTTGTTGTTGTTGTTGTTGTTGTTGTTGTTATTTATTGCTCAGTGGCCAACTATAGTCTGGCCCTCCAACGGTCCGAAGGATCGTGAACTGGCCCCCTGTTTAAAAAGTTTGGGGACCCCTGTATTAGAGAATCATCTCTATCAATTTATTTTTTGTATTTCTGCATCTTAGAGCAGAAATCCTCCGGATGTTGTTGGGCTACAACTTCTAGCATCCTTCACCACTGGCCATGCTAACTAAGATTGATGGAACTTGCTGCTCAGCAACATTTGGAGAGCTGTCTGAGTTGCATCTGTTTTAGAGGGATAATAATGATCTTTCAGGAATAATTTCCTCATCTATACCAAGAAGTCATCCCTTTATACTGATTGTGTGGTCTTTTGACATCATTTCAATATATTTTCAGATTGTAGCAATCTACCTATTGAAAGATAAGCTAGGAATGGGTTTGGTGTTGACCTTTTTTGGCCACTTGAGGTGCTCCTAATGGACCTGAGTAGATCAAAATTATTAGTGTGGCTACAAAATGGGTATGGTTTGGTTTTCTGGCATGTCTATGGGCTTTTTAAAAAAATCCAGAGCTGAAGACATCTTCTTCAAAATGCCATCCTATATCTTCAACACTGAAATGCTAGTGAAGAACATTGGGCAGAGGTTCACACTGTCATTCAGCAAAACAAGTAATTTATTTTCAGAATGGTGCAATGAGGAAGAATTGCAAGTGATGCTCCTTCCAATTGTTGTAGACTTGCTTTTTGGTATGAGACAACTGGACAATTATCCTGCAATGCCCCAATTGCCAGCAGAGCAAACCTCTATTGCTCACTGCCACAAGAAAACAAGAGATATGGCTTCCAGTATTTTAAAGGCCAATCTTGAGAGATTTGTTGTAGTAGAAAAACAAAGTGCTCACTATCTTAATCACCTATCTGCTCCATCGCTTTCTTCAGAGCATATATCTGGGAAAAATCCGGTTGATCTGCTTGAGAACCTCATTGATACAGAATAATTCACTTTGTTCCTTCAGCACCAAGTTGGTCCTTCTTTGAGAATCAACCATTGCTTTTTGACATAATGACAGTGACGATAAAGCTGACCTCATTGGCACAAATGACTGATCCTCTGGAGACCTGGTTCACTTACACTCAGATTTTTAGATAAATACACACCATAAATACTGAAGCAGAAAGTTTTCAGTCTTCACACTCGTGCCTTGTATTGTATGAAGAAAAAGCCAAGATGATTCTCCAGGTTGTGTCCACTCTGCTTCTCATCTCATTCTTTGGCCCAAAGGAAAGCAGATCGGTAAGAACAGTTTTATTATTTTTAGATTTGCTTTGAAAGTAGAACTGTTTTATCTTTCCAGAACATTTAACAAGAACCCATTCAGTGAACAGTGGAAGGAGGAATGCAAGTAAGAGAAAGTGCATCTATATTGTAGAATTAATGCAGTTTGACAGCACTTTAATTGCCATGCCTCAATGCTATGGAATCCTGGGAGTTGTAGTTTGATGAGGCACTAGCACTTTTTTGGAAAGAGAAAGCTAAAGACCTTATAAAATGACAGTGCCCGTGATTCAATGCCATTGAATTGTGGCAGTTAAAGTGGTGTCAAACTAAACTACTTCTACTATGTAGATACACTCCAAATTGAAATAGGATTCAAGATATGAACTAATCCCTGTCTGTCTCTCTTTTCTCTTAAATGCAGGCTCCTACTGTTGGTTTGCATGACTGGGAACAATGGGTAAGAACTGCAATTTTTCCATGCACTGGAAGAGTAGAGCCCATTCCATACTATTTTAGAATGGTCTGAAAATGCTTGACCTTCTATTCTTTCGTAGATTAATGGTGATGGTGCTGGACTTGCCGAAGAAAGAGTGAGTATGGTATTTCATATTAGATTTATGTGTAAATGTGTAATTCATATTAGATGTATGCGTAAATGTAGTTCCTCCCCATGGAGTACCAATTGGGAAACCCACAAGGGGACACAAAGTAGCAGTCCCTTGCTAAGATTTGTAATTTTCAATAGGACATTGTTGCAGTTCATGTCAAGAAAAGGAAAAGTGTATAACTTTATTCTTAGCTATTTTGTTTCTTAATTCGGTACTGTTCCATTATTCGGACAGATGCCAAAATGGGGCGCCAGACAGAGAAGGGCAATCCATTTTAGGGGGCGGGGGGCAGGTTGAAGGAGGAAAACAATTTCTCCGTTTTCACTGGTTACTCCCCCTCCCCACTTCGTACTTCATCAATGAGGGTTTCTACGACAGCGACATGGGTGGGGAGAATAACAGGAAAACAAGGGGAATTTTTTTTACTCCTTCAAACATTCATCCACCCCAGAAAATGGACTATCCTTTCTCTGGCCTTCTTTTGGCCTCCGCCCGGATAATGGAACAATATCCTTAATTCAATATGGTAACCCCGCCCCCAAAAAACATGAAAGAGTAATGTTTTGCTTTTCTATGTAGGGTTCTGGCACTGGGTGTAGGACTATTAATGTGAGTATCTACACTGCTTTTTGTTTCATTTCTGTTGCTAGATTGCCTCTTTTCATTTTTAATAGTAGATAGATGAGACTTAAGTGACAGGTGACCCATTTTGCAAGTCCAAAATTGATTCCTTCTGTGCATCGCCATTTGACTATTTCTCCTTTTCTCTCCAAATCCTGTTTCTTTTTGTTTAGGATAGCTAAGGGTGCATCTACACCGTAGAATTAATGTAGTTTGACACCCATTTTAAGTACCATCAGTCAATGCTATGGAACCATGGGAGCTGTAGTTGACAAAGTGTCAAATAATGCTGGTGCCTCACCAAATCTAAGTTCCCATGATTTCAAACCATTGAGTCATGGCAGTTAAAGTGGCATCAAACTCTATTAACTCCACAGTGTAGATGCACATTAAGATATCCCATACAGCATATCCTATAATGGCAATTTACAGAATAGGTGAGTAAATCTTTGCTTCTGAAATCCACATGTATGGGTCCTTTGGAGGCTTCATCTCAAGAAGGGAGGTGGACCAGCACTGTGCATAGTTTGAACAGCTGATTCTCAATCATGCTCCAATTCTTAAATAGAGATATACATTCAAAATGTTGGTTGGCATACAGGAGGTGGCAGTAGTAGGAATAAAATAGCCATAAGGTGAATGCCTGGGGCAAAGACAAAGAGTGGAGTCACCAGGACAGAAAACCACCCTTCACCTTCCAAGCTTTCTTTCACAATGAAATTGATTTCCTCTATTTTCTTCTCACTACTATTGCAAGAAGACATTTCAATAGTGTATCCTTCTCACCCTATATTCCAGCCTGAGACTCCTTGTAGAATCATAGAATCCTAGAGTTGGAAGTGACCTCATGGGCCATCCAGTCCAAATTCCTGCCAAGAAGCAGGACAATCACATTCAAAGCACCCCTGACATATGGCCATCCAGCATCTGTTTAAAAGCCTCCCATGGTTCCTTCAAAGAAGGAGCCTCCACCACACTCTGAGGCAGAGAGTTCCACTGCTGAACAGCTCTCACAGTGAGGAAGTTCTTCCTAATGTTCAGGTGGAATCTCCTTTCCTGTAGTTTGAAGCTATGTCCTAGTCTGCAGGGCAGCAGAAAACAAGCTTGCTCCCTCTTCCCTATGACTTCCCTTCACGTATTTGTATATGGCTATCATGTCTCCTCTAAGCCTTCTCTTCTGCAGGATAAACATGCCCAGCTCTTTAAGCCACTCCTCATAGGGCTTGTTCTCCAGACCCTTGGTCATTTTAGTCACCCACTGTAAAGATGTGGAGGTGGAGGTTATTTTTATTAATTATATTATATTTATAACTATATCCGTTGCCACCAGTTATTGAAGATGTTTTTATTTAAAAGCTGCCACCAATTTATAGAGGTTTTATAATGCTGCCACCAAATTACAAAGGGGATCATCAACTGTTGCCACCACTTTTGGAATACGTAGCCACTGGCTACTTAGAGAGGACACTTTTAAATTTTCTTCTTTCTTCTTGTTTATTCTTGATGTGTGTATGTATAGCAGAGACTGAGATGTTTGAGAGAACAACAAGTTTATTCAGGCACAAGCTTAATGGATACAATTCTCACTTAGCGGCACTTTCCTTAAAAATTACAATAAGAGAATGAGGTGATTCAAGCTTCCTAAAATTCCACTTCAATCACAGAATATCTGTTCCTAGTCAGGAGACAGACTACGTTAAAATAAGTCACCAAACTTATTTTATCCCTGATCCCCTAACTTAGGATCAGCCTTCCCTGAGCTTCACCAGAGCCCAGACTACCTAAAATAAGCCACTAAACTTATTTTAGAATGGACTCAAATTTCCTCATTTGAGCCACCCTGATCCTCCAACTGAGAATCAGACTTCCCTGTGGTTCGCTGACCACAGACACTCTGATTGACTTTCCCTCCAAATTCTGTAACTGAAATATTAACCCTTTTTTTAAACACAGTTAAACATGACTTTTAAAAAAACAATTAAACATGACATCTGTAAACTAAAAAATCCACACTTCTTTACACCCTCCTCTAGACACATTCCAGCTTGTCAACATCAATTGTGGTGCCCAGAATTGGACACAGTATTCCAGGTGTGGTCTGACCCTGACATTATACTCCTATTTTTGCAGGCCTATAGAATCTTGTACATAGTCTTCTACACACAATCCTCCACCCATAATCAAATCCCCAAATGTCAACCCTGCAAACGTGGAGGGACAACTGTACTTGCTTCATTTCTGTAATATTACTGGCTGTCAAGGAAACATTTGCTGTTCTAAGAAAATAATATCTTGATTTCAATGTCTTGGTTTCAATTTCAGATTATTAATTACATGATGGTACCTGAAGAAGTGAGTATGGCATATCCAATATGGTGGTCTTTTACTATTTCTACCTCTGCTACTTTCATTGTCATCACTGTTTGTTTACATTAATATACATGGCAATTTACCAGTAAAAGAACTCAAGCTTGGAAACCTTGGGTTCCAATGCACAAACCACTGTACCATGCTGGCTCTCCTTTTCACAAATAGATACAAAAGAAAAGTATAATAATGCAGTCCCTCCTCTCTTTCTGAGTATTGTTTGAATTTTGCTTGTTTTTTAAAAAAGTACTAAATATGTGCATTCTTTTATAGCACATTTAAGGATGACTTCTTTCCTGATCACATTCATCTACAGCATATTGTCTATAATTCTATTAGAGCATTTCTTTCCTCTGTATTGAGAATACTCAAGTTTCTTGCTTACAATAAAAATATAAGAACAATTAGTAACAGTACATTTCTGTGTTTCAGGGTGGAGTCCCGACTGATAATTTTCTGGTGCGTATTACTGAGAATTTTATATGGAAATGACACTTTCTTGAATTTATCATATGAATTATTTTTTAAAGGTAATTGTGTGCTATTACTTCAGAGGATCTTTCTTCCCAATATGCAGAATCAATCCTAATTCTTTGTTCCTTTTTGTTGGTAATACTTCATGCATATATTTTGGGTAGTTCTTAATATAAGCGGAAAAACACAAAATAACAGTGCTGCATTTCAAAGTAGATTTTTTTGGGAATGTTGCTGTAAATTTAGATTGAGAATTTCAACCATTTTAAATGAAGAACTCTTTAGCTTCTTATTTAATGGAACATGCAAAAACAGGTTCAGGAACCTCACAGATATTGAAAGGAACACATAGTGCAAGTTCTTTCATTGGGTTAAGTAGGATAGATCTTCACATGAGGATTTTCTACATATTTTTTGGGAATAAATAAATATATGTTCTTATTTTAATCATAAAGTAGAGCAATGCACATAAGAGTGACATGGGGTTGTTGTATGTTTTCCGGGCTGTATGGCCATGTTCCAGAAGTATTCCAGAATACTTCTGGAACATGGCCATACAGCCCGGAAAACATACAACAACCCTGTGATCCCGGCCATGAAAGCCTTCGACAACACAAGAGTGACATGGTTGGTTTGGCTTTGCTTGTATCCATATTCTCCCTCACTTCACCAGCACCCCAGATAGGTGTGCACTATTCAAGGATATACCACTAGAACCACCAAACAAGCTCAAGGTCCATTTGTAGGAGAATGCAGGGTTATCAGTAAGCAAACAAATAACCACTCGCACATATAAGATGCCAATGGGATTCTGGATATATTATTCTGGCATGGGCACCTCTGTGGGTATTAAGGATGCATCATCTGTTTACCCAACAAAGGTCATTGCTAAACATTCCCTGTCTTTATTTCAGGTTTCTCTGAAAGATTTCATTGGTAATGCCTTGTCACAGGTGAGTGTAGCTTCCTTCCTTCCTTCCTTCCTTCCTTCCTTCCTTCCTTCCTTCCTTCCTTCCTTCCTTCCTTCCTTCCTTCCTTCCTTCCTTCCTTCCTTCCTTCCTTCCACAGTGAGAAGGACCCACTTCAAGCAGCACATTTTGGCCACCGTAAAAGGGCAGCAAACTATTTGTTCAGTACTGTGCTAATTCATAGATTATTTTTTTAATCCACTGATTCGACCATCAAAAAATGGTAATACGAGAACAGTGATAAAACGAGAACAATTCCCAAAATAAAACCTTGATTTTGTATAGAGGACATTTTACTTAGCCATTGTATTCAATGGGACTTGAGTACCCATGGATTTTTGTATCCATCTCCTGGAACAAGCTCAAAACAAGAGCTCAATGTTTAGATTATTTGCCAGTGCTGTTGTTCTAAGTGGAAAGGATACTTTAAACCATACCAAAAACATTTCAGTAGTTACAATATTTTTTGTGCTTACCATCCTGGCCCCAAATATGTGAAGCATCAGAAGAGATGTGTTTTGTTTTTCTTACTCTTTACTTTACTGTTTTGTATGCCTCATATGACCATGCGCCTAAGGTGCCCTGCAGGTCTTTGGCAAAGTTCTTCAATTGTGGAGGTTGAGGATCTTATATGTAACAGAAAACAGAGACCCAACAGTGTATCTGAGAGGGTAGTGCCACAAGTACCATACCAAATTCTAAGGTTTCTTTTTTAAAGCAGAATTTGCAAGTATTGTCGAAGGCTTTCATGGCCAGAATCACTGCCTCCGGAATGATTGGAGGCAAGTGTGAATGTTGAAATTGGCCACCTTGATTAGCATAGAAGCTGCAAGGCTTTTCAGTGCTAATCAAGGTGGCCAATTGCAACATTCACACTTGCCTCCAACAGATAAGAGTTCTTTCTTCCACCCCCAGCATTCCAAACATATATAAATCCCATTTGCCTAGTTTCCAAGAGAGCTCACAACCTCTGAGGATGCCTGTCACAGATGTGGGCAAAACGTCAGGAGAGAATGCTTCTGGCACATTGGCCATACATCCCGGAAAACTCACAGCAACCCAATTTGCAGGTACAATAGAGTCTCACTTATTTAAGCTAAACGGGCCGGCAGAACCTTGGATAAGCAAATATCTTGGATAATAAGGAGGGATTAAGGAAAAGCCTATTAAACATCAAATTAGATTATGATTTTACAAATTAAGCACCAAAACATCATGTTATACAGCAAATTTGACAGAAAAAGGAGTTCAATCCGCCGTAATGTTATGTTGTAATTACTGTATTTAGGAATTTAGCACCAAAATATCATGATATATTGAAAACATTGATTACAAAAATGGGCCCGGGCTGTGGCGCAGGCTGGAGAGCAGCTACAATTAATCACTGCAATGAATCACTCTGACCAGGAGGTCATGAGTTCGAGGCCCGCTCGGAGCCTATGTTTGTTTGTCTTTGTTCTATGTTAAAAGGCATTGAATGTTTGCCTATATGTGTAATGTGATCCGCCCTGAGTCCCCTTCGGGGTGAGAAGGGCGGAATATAAATGCTGTAAATAAATAAATAAATAAATAAATACAAAAATGGCTTGGATAATCCAGAACCTTGGATAAGCGAGTCTTGGATAAGTGAGACTCTACTGTATTTCACATATGTGAAAATTATCATCTTTCCATGAGCTATTATTTTTTTTCCTGAAAAATAACTGGGCTGTCCGCACAGAAAATGTTATGTCAAGAGTTACACTTCCGTTTTGATTTTCTGCTACAAGTTATTTAGAGACAGGCTAAGAGCCAGACAAGACCAGAGTCTGAATTGCCAAACTGGACTAAAAACCAAATTGAAGGCTTTGTACACACATCTCTTCTACCTATTTATTTGCAAACTAGGCATATCTTTATTGTCTTTCATTCTCTCTTTTAAATAGGATGTATCATTGATGGGGTATGGCAACAGTTTTATTAACTTCGGGAATCTAAAATAAAGGATGTGTTGGGACAATCTGTACTTGGGGACCGGGTTCAAGTGTTGGAAACTTCTGGGCTCAAATCCAAGGATATAGATCAGGCATGGACAAACTTTGGTCCTCCCTCCAGGTGTTTTGGACTTCAACTCCCACCATTCCTAACAGCCTCAGGCCCCTTCCTTTTCCCCCTCAGCCGCTTAAGCGGCTGAGGGGGAAAAGGAAAGGGCCTGAGGCTGTTAGGAATGGTGGGAGTTGAAGTCCAAAACACCTGGAGGGAAGGCCAAAGTTTACCCATGCCTGGTATAGATGCTACACTTCATCTTAACATCCTTCATTCAAGCTGGAGATCTGATTGCCCATCCTGTTGGTATTGCACTAACTATTTTGTTTTCTCTCCTAAATATAGAAACTTCGAAGGAAGAGAGACACCTCAGTATGTATACGCATTTCTTTGTCATTTTCTTCACCTTTGATTTTAATATTCAGATTGATCTTGGGTATTTTTTTTCCTGGAAAAATGAGTGTGAAATATGGTACATTATTCTGGTACTGGGTGAACAAGGCACTATGCAGCCTTCTGGCAATGTATAGAGCAGCTGCTTAGTTAGTCTTTTTTTTTCCTTTGGAGGGAGAGGCTTTCTATATACAGTAGAGTCTCACTTATCCAACATAAACGGGCTGGCAGAACGTTGGATAAGTGAATATGTTGGATAATAAGGCGGGATTAAGGAAAAGCCTATTAAACATCAAATTAGGTTATGATTTTAGAATTGAAGCACCAAAACATCATGTTATACAACAAATTTGACAGAAAAAGTAGTTCAATACGCAGTAATGATATGTAGTAATTACTGTATTTACAAATTTAGCACCAAAATATCACTATATATTGAAAACATTGACTACAAAAATGCGTTGGATAATCCAGAACGTTGGATAAGTGAGACTCTACTGTAATGGCATTCTAGTTTTGCTATGCCTTCCCAGTGGAAATATATAGATAGAGATAGATAGATAGATAGATAGATTTTTTTTAAAAAAATTAATTGGTTTGCATGACTTATTTATTTGTTTTGCAGTTTTATTGTTATTAAATTGTATCTATCAACCCATTTAAAGAGCTGAGCTGCTGAACTTGCAGAGCAAAAGGTCCCAGGTTCAAATCCCGGGAGCAGAATGAGCGCCCACTATTAGCCCTAGCTCCTGCCAACCTAGCAGTTCGAAAACATGCAAATGTGAGTAGATCAATAGGTACCGCTCCTGCGGAAGGTAACGGCGCTCCATGCAGTCATGCCAGCCACATGACCTTGGAGGTGTCTATGGACAACACCGGCTTCAGCTTAGAAATGGAGATGAGCACCAACCCCCAGAGTCGGTCACGATTGGACTTAACATCAGGGGAAACCTTTACCTTTACCTATCATCCTATTTAAATATTTTTTTTCCCTTTGTGGAAGGTTTACTCATTTTTTAAACAAATGGATAACGAGAGAGAGAGAGATAAAGAGAGAATGATAACCATAGCACAACTCTATTGCTCATTTCTACCCCAAGCCAAGGAAGTCTCCGGAGTCCTGAACCAGTGCTTGATAGCTATGACGAACTGGATGAGGGCTAACAAACTGAAACTTAATCCAGACAAGACAGAGGTCCTCCTGGTCAGTTGCAAAGCTGATCGGGGTATAGGGTGGCAACCTGTGCTCAACGGGGTTACACCACCCCGAGGACATAGGTCTGCAGTCTGGACATGGACTCAGTGCTGACACTTGAAGCTCTGGTGTTGGCGGTGTCCGGGAAGGCCTTCACACAATTAAAACTTGTGCACCAGCTGTGAGCGCACCTCGAAAAACAAGACTTGGTCCATGCCCTGGTTACATCTCATATGGATTACTACAATGCAATCTACTTGGGTCTGCCTCTGAAGATGGCCCAGAAATTTCAATTAGTACAAAGATTGGCAGCCAGACTGCTTACAGACGCGGGTTGTAGGGAACATACTACTCCCCTCTTAAAGCAGCTCCATTGGTTACCAATATGTTTTTGGGCCCAATTCAAAGTGCAGGTTATTACCTACAAAGCCCTATACGGCTCGGGCCCTGCCTATTTACGTGACTACATCTCTCTCTATGAAACTTGCCCGGACTTTAAGATCAGCAGGAGAGGCCCTCCTCTCGATCCCACCTCCTTCACAAGTGAGGTTGGTGAGGATGAGGGAGAGGGCCTTCTTGATAGTGGCTTCCCGGCCCTGGAATGCTCTCCCTAAAGAAATAAGACAAGCACCCAAACTTGTTAACTTTCAGGAAAGAGCTAAAGGCTATTTAAGCAAGCCTTTGCGAATAGCTTGACTGTATTGGAATCCATCAGACAGGATTTGGAATAACCACGGGATCATTAATTATAACCCTGGATAGCTTGATAGCAGGAATGGTTGGTTAAGTGATGATACAGTAGAGTTTCACTTATCCAATATTCACTTATCCAACATTCTGGATTATCCAACGCATTCTGCCTTTTAGTAGTCAATGTTTTTGTAGTCAATCTTTTCAATACATTGTGATGTTTCGGTGCTAAATTTGTAAACACAGTAATTACTACATAACATTGCTGTGTATTGAACTGCTTTGTTGTAAAACATGATGTTTTCGTGCTTAATTTGTAAAATCATAATGTAATTTGATGTTTAATAGGTTTTTCCTTAATCCCTCCTTATTATCCAACATATTCGCTTGTCCAATGTTCCGCCGGCCTATTTATGTTGGATAAGTGAGACTCTACTGTATATACCCAGACAAATTGCTCTTAAATGGTTATTTATTAATACTTATGATATTATAAATTTCACTAAATGATAATTGGTTATTATTATTGTTGTTTATAGATGACACTATAGGTTATTGGGTGCTGTTCTTAGTTCAAATTGTTGTTTTATATACTCATAGTTTTATCTTGTATTGTACTGTCTGCTTATTTTATGAGTTGTTTTAGGCACCTTGTGCCATATGTAAGCCATCCCGAGTTCCTTTGGGGAGATGGAGGCGGGGTACAAAATAAAGTTGTTGTTGTTATTATTATTATTATTATTATTATTATTATTATTATTATTATTATTATTACATATTATTATTAATGTATTGTATTATTACTTGTAAGCCACCCCGAGTGCCTCCGGGGAGAGGGGGCAGGGTATAAATAAATAAAATTTTTATTATGACACAGCAAACAAGATAGATATGCTGGATTTCGTATCACAAAATCACAAGTCGAACACTTCCCAAGTGTCTAGGACTGTGTGATGTATTTTCGGATGATGTGCGCAGATTCCAATAGGGTGGCCTTTTGCAGTTGGCAGATCGTAATTTTATCAATGTCTATTGTTTCCAAATGCCGGCTGAGATCTTTTGGCACGGCACCCAGTGTACCCATCACCACCGGGATTATTATTATTATTTTAAGAATTCACCCATGTTTGTTATTATTCTGTAATATCCTAATCTGAACGAGAAAGTAACTGCAGAATTTTACATTTCAGGATGATGATGCACAGGTTGTGAGTATTGTTCCTAACTTTGTATATGGAATTCTTTCACTAATGTCGAGAATGTAAGATAGTTAATTAATTGAATGGCTTCAATGGTGCCACAAGGCTTGGTGTCATCTCTATGGATGGAAGGGAGAGAAGGTGAAACAAAGATAAACTGTGCAAATGTGTTTTGAGGATCTGATGGGCATCTGAATTTCTGCAAGGAGCAGGAGAGAAATCCAGGTGAGAGGGAAGAAACAGAAGGAGGAGGATAGATGGCTGTCTATTCAGCATTGTCCACCTCTCTCCCATTCCCCATGGCGGGCGTCACCCCATTTAATGATGTGAAACCCACAATCATCCACACAACCCTAGTGATGCCGCTCTCTATCTGATTGTAGCCTGTAGGCTTCCATAGTCACCCAAATGCAACATTTGTACAATTCTATGTGGAAGTCTTGATCTTAAACATCCCGAGCTATGTTCACCTATGCTGAAATATGAACTCATATCACAATAAGCAAGCATAATTTTCAGTTAGTAACAGTACATTATCAGATTTTCAGATGAAAGCCTAGACATAGGTTTAATGTGCTTATGATCTATCTAACATATGGTGCATCTACACTGTAGAATTAATGCAGTTTGACACCACTTTACTTGATATGGCTTAGTTCTATGGAATCAAGAGAACCATAGTTTTACAAGATATTTAGAATTCTTTGCCAGGTAATGCTGGTTCTCGCCAAACTACAACTCTACAACTCCCATGATTCCATACTTTTGAGCCATGGCAGTTAAAGTGGTGTCAAGCTGCATTAACTCTATAGTGTAGAGGTACCTTTAGTTTGTGATGTGTACAGAAGAGATGCTCAGATATGGATGAATAAATTGGTGTCTCCCTGGCCTTTAAACAGAGAGATGATGATAAGTAGCTAGAGTGGAATCAAAGTGCTATAACTTCATAGCAAGCCTTCGAGTAGTGGCTGTGCAATAAGTTTACTTGAAATCGTGCAATTGACTCATGGTTTTGGATGCTATGTCTCAACATTGTATTTAGATTTGTTTTTATGTATAATTTTAATTTTAATGTAACTTTTTAATGTTTTATGTTGTAGGCACTACGTAGTGCCATTTGTAAGCCACCTTGAAGTCTCCCCAGGGGTTGAGAAAGGCGGGATATAAATATGGTAAATAAATAGTAAATAAATAGTGATATAGTACCCTCTATATTTTTAGGAGCCTGATGCTGCTGATGAGGTGAGTTTTTACCACTGCCAGTGATTACTTTACATTCATTGATATGGGAATGACAGTTATTTTATACCAGTTAGAAAAATATATACAGAAAAAGTAAGCTGGAGTTTCTGTCCTGCATGTTTACTTTCGTGTTTGGATACATCTATCTGATATAGGCTTCTAATGGCATTGCCATTCCATGGCAGTAGAATTGTATAAGTCCAGGAGGCAAGAGGCTATGCTGAGTAAATGTGCTAAATGAGTGTTGGACAGTAGCAGTAGTAGGGATGAGACAACCAGAGGATTGATGTGTTGTCGAAGGCTTTCATGACTGAAATCATTAGGTTCCTGTAAGTTTTTCAGGCTGTATGACTATGTTCCAGACGCATTCTCTCCTGACGTTTCACCACATCTATGGCAGGCATCCTTAGAGGTTGTGAGATCTGTTGGAAACTAGTCAAGTGGGTTTATATATCTGTGGAATATCCAGGGTGGGAGAAAGAACTCTTGTCTCTCATAGGTATCTATCTGTGTGTGTGTGTAGGTTTTCTGTAAACTGTGTGGCCCAATTGTTGATTGGGTTTGCGGATGACTACGAGATCTAGAAATGGCAGTTTTCCTATGTTTTCTTTTTCCACTGTGAATTGGATGTTTGGGTGGATGCTGTTGAGGTGGTCCAGGAACTTGTTTAGTTCTTTTTCTCATGGCTCCAAATGGTGAAGGTGTCATCCACATATCTGAACCATATTGAGGGCTTTTTGTTGCTGTTTCCAGGACTTGTTTTTCTAAGTGTTCCATGTAGAAATTTGCTATGATCAGGCTGAGAGGGCTCCCCATGGCTAATCTGTCTTTTTGTGTTGTCGAAGGCTTTCATGGCCGGGATCACAGGGTTGTTGTATGTCTTTCGGGCTGTGTGGCCATGTTCCAGAAGTATTCTCTCCTGACGTTTCGCCCACATCTATGGCAGGCATCCTCAGAGGTTGTGAGGTATGGATAAACTAAGTAAGGAAAGGAAAGAATATATATCTGTGTAGAGTCCAGGGTGTGGCAAGAGTCCTTTGCCACTGGGAAGCCAGCATTAATGTTTCAGTTAATCACCCTAATTAGCATTGGAAAGGTTTTGTCTCTTGCCTGGGGGCATCCTTTGTTCAGTCATTAGCTGTCCTCTGCCCTCAGAGTGTTGGTTCCCATCTACTGTTTTGTACTGTCTTTTTGTTTATAGAATTAATTGTCCCACTGGAAGTAGCTTATGGTGAAACAGGGCTGTGATGTCTTCTGTAACCAAGGTGGTCAACTGCAACAGTCACTTGCCTCAAACAGACAAGAGTTCTTTCTTCCACCCTTGATATTTGAACCTGTTGAAACCATTCTGTCCTCACCACTGAATGTATGTGGTTCCCAAGTGGTAAATGAAATTAGTTCCTATAGCTTAAAAAAAAAGAATATATGGGAAAATCTGGGAGGTTTTGTATTAATAAAAACCAAACTTGACCTATTGTTCTGAATTAGTAATTTGGTTTCATTTTTTTAAAAGAAAGAATAAGAAATAACAATTCACTCCCATCTCTTTAGGATACTGCTGACAGCACTGTGGTATATTGATCATTTCCAATTAACTGATGTAGAACTGGCTGGTATGGCATGTATTGCAGGAAAAATCATACACAAAAAGGACAGGATAAAAAATAAAGCACGGCCTACTCTTTTTCACTGACAGATAATTGGGAAATGTTTCTAAGCCAAGGTGTGATCCTAGGAACATTTGCTGATTCACAGAATGAGATGGTCACAGCTTCCATATAATTTGCTGGTGGTGGTTCTGCATGCTCAAACATCCTAAAACAGTGGTACTCAACTTGTGGGACTCCAGGTGTTTTGGCCTACAACTCCCAGAAATCCCAGCCAGTTTACCAGTTTACAATCCGGGGACCTTAGGTTGAGAACCACTGATTTAATGCAACCTTGTCCAAAAATTATTGTTCACTTCTGTTTTGTTTTTTAAGGATGGGGCTGATGATCTCAATGAGGTGAGTGTGTACCAGAATCGGTTGTTATTTCAAATTACACTATGTAACAAAATTTGGAAAAAAAAATGTTCCTGGTTTGAAAGTGTTCTTTCCTGTTTAATTGTGTAGTAGTCCCTTTGAAAGTAGTTTCATACACCAGAAACTTTGTTTTTGTGGCTGCCACGTGTTGAATTATTCATTGAAAATCTATAGCAAAATGTGCTGCAGGATGTCCCACAAAAACAAAGTTTTTGCAGTTTAATAAACCTTTTATATGTTTTTATGATAGAACCAATTAGGAAATGACATGTGTAACCCAGGAACAAAATTGTGTTACATAGTAGGCTTGTGTATTTGTATAGAAACACTATCATTTTCTGTTTGTTTCATTCGTAAGCCCCCCGTTTTTGTTTTGTGCACCTCCTGAAACAGGTGCCTTTCTGAATGGGTGTTTTTGTTCCATATATAAAAAAACCCCCAAACCTCAGTTTCAGGGCTAGAGGGGTGAAAATTGCCACACATGGAGGGCAAATCTACCACTTTTAGCCCACTAGAGTAAGAGATGTGGAGGAGGAAGAGGAGTGGGGCTAGAGACACCTTCCTTGAATGTTTGATGTTAGACGATCCTTTGGGAGGCTTCTCTCATCTTTCTGCATGGTGAGCTAGAACTGACAGACACGAGCTCACCCCACTCCCCAGATTCGAACTGGTGACCGTTATTTATTTATTTATTTGCTACATTTATATGCCGGCCTTCTCACCCCGAAGGGGACTCAGAGCGGCTTACAAATTAAATTTACATACAATATTATATTATTAGCATAGTACAATACCGGTAATAAATTACTATATTGTACTGTATCAATATATTGTAATATTATTAGTAATATTACATGTAAAATATAATATATAATTAATATTATTATATCGTATTATTAGTATTAGTATTATTTCAGTCAGCAGTCCTACTGACACAAGGATTTAACCCATTGCACCACCGGGGACTCTACCAGATATAGATGTGAAAACTAAATGGTGTATTAAATGGTGAATTCTGTTCTGTCCTCACTACTTAATATATCTCGTCCCCAAGTGGTGATTGACATTGGTAGCTATAGCTTAGAACAGAGGAGATATGGGGAAATCTGGGAGAGTCTCTATCAGGTTTCATGTAGTAAAAACCAGACTTTGCCTGTTGTTCTGAACTAGTGATTTGTTTTTATTTTATTTTATTTTTAAAGAATAAGGAATAACTGTTTGCTCTTGTTTCTTTAGGCTGCTGCTGCTGACAGCACACTGAATGTGAGTACCAAGCCTTTTCAGTGAATTGATGTAGAATTGGTTGGTATAATATGTATATATTGCAGAAAAAAATCATATACAAAAAAGGCAGGGTGAAAAAGTAAATGATGATCTGCCCTTTTATCATTGACAGATAAATGGCAAATGTTTTACAAGGAACATTTACTGATTTCCAGAATTTGAAATCACAGCTGCTGTATAATTTGCTGGTAGTTATAGAGACCACTGCAACTGTTCCTTAATGAAGACTTTGTTTCTATTTGAAACAAAGAAAAAATAATAATTGTTCTCTTCTGTTTTGTTTTCTAAGGATGCGACTCGTGCTCCCCCAGTGGTGAGTGTGTACCAGAATCAGTTATTATTTCTAATTATTCAGTAGGTTTTTTTGTATCATGTCAGAAGCAACTTGAGAATATACTGCAAGTTGCTTCTGGTGTGAGAGAATTGGCCATCAGCAGAGACGTTGCCCAGGGGACGCCCAGATGTGTTAGCTGGGAGGCTTCTCTCATGTCCCTGCAAGCTAGAGCTGACAGATGGGAGCTCACCCTGTCTCCTGGATTTGAAGTGACAACCTTCAGATCAGCAGTTGAGCCGGCATAAAGGGCTTAAGCTATTGCACGGGTATTTCTTTGGATGAAAATAAACCAGAGTAGTTCACAGAAGATAGCTAAGGATTCATCTGCACTGTGGAATTAATGCAGCTTGACAACGCTTTAGCTGCCATGGCTGAATGGTATAGAATTACATGAATTACAGGAGTCACTAGCACTCTTTGTCAGAAAAAGCTGAAAACTTTATAAAGCCACAACACATGATTCTGTAGTATTGAGCCATAAAACTTAAAGTGGTTTCAAATTGCACTAATTCTACAGAAAGCCATGGTAGTAAACGTAGAACAGTATAGTGTGATATTGTGCTTACAGAGCTGGGCATGTTTAGCCTGCAGAAGAGAAGGCTGAGGGGAGTCATGATGATGGCCATGTATCAAGATGTGAGGGAAAATCATAGGGAAGAGGGAGCAAGCTTGTTTTCTGCTGCCCTGGAGATTACTGAATAGTTCTCACAGTTGGGAAGTTCTTCCTAATGTTCCGATAGAATCTCCTTTCCTGTAGTTTGAAGCTGTTGTTCCATGTCCTAGGGCAGCAGAAAACAAGCTTGCTCACTCCTCCCTCCCTCACATCTTGATACATGACCCTCGTCATGTCTCCTCTCAGCCTTCTCCTCTGCAAACTAAACATGGCCAGTTCTTTAAGCCGCTCCTCATAGGGCTTGTTCTCCAGATCCTTGATGATTTTAGTTGCACATTCCAGTTGTCAACATCTCCCTTAAACTGCAGTGCCCAAAATTGGACACAGTATTCCAGGTATGATCTGACCAAGGCAAAATAAAGGGGTAGCATGACTTCCCTGGATTTAGACCAGTAGTCCTCAACCTGTGGATGCCCAGATATTTTGACCTTATTTATTTATTTATTTATTTATTTATTTCAATTATTTATACCCCGCCCTTCTCACCTGAGGGGACTCAGGGCGGCTTACAAGTGGCAATTGATGTCGTTACACCGTTATACAATGAACTAAAACGTTAAAACAGTTAAAACAGTCATAAAATACAATATACAAAGTTTAAAACAATGCAAACTCCCAGAAACCCTAATAGCTGGTAAACTGACTGGGATTTCAGGGAGTTGTAGGCCAAAACACTTGGGGACCCACAGGTTGAGAACCACTGATTTAGACACTATATTTCTATTTATGCAGGCCAAAACCCCATTGGCCTTTTAAGCTGCCGCATCACATTGTTGGCTCATGTTTAACTTGTTGTCCACAAGGACTCCAAGATCTTTTTCACACATACTGCTTTCGAACCATGACTGAAGCCTTTTTTGCAAGCTCTTGATTAACAACTTAAATGCATTGTTGAAGGCTTTCATGGCCGGGATCACAGGGTTGTTGTATGTTTGCCGGGCTGTATGACCATGTTCTAGAAGTATTCTCTCCTGACGTTTCACCCACATTTATGACAGGTATCCTCAGATATTCAGTTGTGGAATCTCAAAATCCCCTGAAGTCTTCCAATCAAAAAATCAAGCTCTTCCCACTTTTAAATGAAGGATCTGTTACATTCTGATTGTGTTTTGTTTTCAAAATGAATTAACCTTCATTTCTCTGTTTATAGAATGACTCGGAGACAGCTGATGTGAGTATATATTATTATTCATGAGTACTTGATTGCTTACAGGAACATCTAGGACTGAGCTTATTACACCTATCCTAAAGTCACTCCACTGGCTGCCAAATAGTTTCCCGGCAAAGTATGAGGCGTTGGTTTTGATCTTTAAAGCCCAATATGGTTTGGGTCCAGGTTACCTAAAGGATTGCCTTCTCCCGTACAATCTGCCCCAAACACTTTCGTCTTCTGGGGAGTGTCTGCTCCAACCCGCCAGAACTCGACTGGCCACTGTCACCCAGATAATGTTTTTGAATTAATTGAAAGAAAATAGAACACTTTCCTACAATAGATTCAGCATTTGGAGACACTTTACTGAATACGTGAAATGTAGTTTAACATCCTGGTTGGCCTTTTGAAAGTTTGAGCTAAAGTCTAGAGTGAATACACTGCCCTATGAACATGGAAAACAGACACTACAAAAGTCAAAGGAATGAATGGCTGAACCCTTGCTTGCAAGCTCTCAATTGGCATCTTAAACCCAAATGAGTAATCTCATAATCCCTTGAAAACATCTAATAACAAAATCAAGCTTCTTCCACTTTTGAATGAAGTATCTGTGAAATTTTGATTTGTTTTCTTTTCACAATGAATGAACATTCAATTCTCTGTTTTTAGGAGGTGACAGACACAGCTGATGTGAGTATATATTATTGTTAATGAGTACTTCTAATTAATTGAAAGAAAGTAGCCAAGGTGCTGAAAACTAGCATCCAATAGGTTCAGCATCTTGGGAACCCCTTCGAATTTCAGACAAAATGTCAAAGCAATCAATAAGTGTGTTGTCGAAGGCTTTCATGGCCGGGATCACAGGGTTGTTGTATGTCTTTCGGGCTGTGTGGCCATGTTCCAGAAGCATTCTCTCCTGACGTTTCGCCCACATCTATGGCAGGCATCCTCAGAGGTTGTGAGGTAACACACACACACCTCACAACCTCTGAGGATGCCTGCCATAGATGTGGGCGAAACGTCAGGAGAGAATGCTTCTGGAACATGGCCACACAGCCCGAAAGACATACAACAACCCAATCAATAAGTGCCCCCTTGTTTGAGGAAACTTTTCTCTGGTCTCTAGATAGGGAAATCCAAAATAACCACATATTCTCTCAAGGACATCTAATTATAAGATTGTCATTTCCTATCTTCTGAATGAGACTTCTCTTAGCTATCTGTTTTCTTTTCAAAAGGAATTATGGGAAAATTAGGGAGGGTCTCCCAATCTCTGTCAGGTTTTGTGTTAATAAAAACCAGACTTGACCTACTGTTCTGAATTAGTGATTTGTTTTCATTTTTTTTAAAGAAAAGAAAGAATAAGAAATAACAATTCACTCCTGTCTCTTTAGGATGCTGCTAACAGTGAGGTTGATGTGAGTATTGAGCATTTCCAATGAACTGGTGTAGAACTGGCTTGTATAGCATGTATTGCAGGGAAAAATCATATACAAAAAAGCAGGCTAAAAAAAAATAAAGCATGACCTACTCTTTCTCGCTGACAGATAATTGGGAAATGTTTCTAAGCCAAGGTGTGATCCTTTCTATTTACAAGGAACATTTGCTGATTCACAGCATGTGATGGTCACAGCTGCTATATAATTTGCTGGTGGTGGTTCTACATGCTCAAACATGCTTAAACATTGGTTCTTAACCTGTGGGACTCCAGGTGTTTTGACCTACAACTCCCAGAAATCCCAGCCAGTTTACCTGCTGTTAGCCTGGATGGCCATCTGTCAGGGGTGCTTTGAATGCCATTTCCTGCTTCTTGGCAGGGAGTTGGACTGGATGGCCTAGGAGGTCTCTTCCATCTCTATGATTCTATGAAATGGTGTATTAAATGGTGAACTCCGTTAATATACGTCGTCCCCAAGTGGTGAATAAAATTGGTAGCTATAGCTTAGAACAGAGGAATCTGGGAGAGTCTCTCAATCTCTGTAAGGTTTAGTGTAGTAAAAATCAGACTTCAGCCACTGTTCTGAATGATTTCTTTTCATTTTGTTTTTTTTAAAAAGAAATAACTGTTTGCTCTCATATCTTTAGGATACTGCTATTGAAAGCACAGCAGATGTGAGTACCGAGCCTTTTCTGTGAACTGATGTAGAACTGGTTGGTATAGTATGTGTGTATTGCAGGAAAAAAATCATATACAAAAAAAGGCAGGGTGAAAAAGGAAATTATTATCTGCCTTTTTCTCATTGATAGAGAACAGGCAAATGTTTACAAGGACCATTTGATAACTTCCAAAATTTGAAATCACAGTTGCTGTATAAATTGCTGGTAGTTCTGCATGCTCAAAGATACTAAAGAGACTACTGAAACTGTTCCTTAATGAAGGCTTTGTTTCTATTTGAAACAAAGAAAAAATAATAATTGTTCTCTTCTGTTTTGTTTTCTAAGGATGCAGCTGATGCTTCCACAGCGGTGAGTGTGTACTAGAATCAGTTATTATTTCTAATTATTCAGTAAGCCAAAGGTTGCTATTGTGTACTGTTTTTAAAGGGCATATGTAGAAAGAGCATTCCTCTGGATGAAAAGAAACCAAGGTAGGTTAAGAAAATTCATCTGCACTGTAGAATTGACAACGCTTTAGCTGCCATGGCTGAATGCTATGGAATTACAGGAGTCACTAGCACTCTTTCTCAAAAAAAAAGAGAAAAAAAAGAAAAGAAAAAAAAGCTGAAAACTTTGTAAAGCCACAACATCCATGATTCTGTAGCATTGAGCCATAACAGTTAAAGTGGTGTCAAATTGCACTAATTCTACAGTGTAGATGCAGCCTGTGATTATTAGGACAAGATCACACTACACTTTTAAAGCACAGCTATTCAATTTAAACTGTTATGGCTTCTCCTATGGAAGCAATCAATAAGTGCCCCCTCGTTTGAGGAAACTTTCCTCTGGTCTCTAGATAGGAAAATCCAAAATAACCACATATTCCCTCAAATACTTCTCATTATAAAATCAATCATTTCCTATCTTCTGAATGAGACTTCTGTTACCTGTCTGTTTTTTTCAAAAGTAATTAGTATCCATATCTCTCTTTTTAGGCTGCTGCAGGAGTAATTGGTGTAAGTATACATTACTGCTAATTAGTAGTTCCAGTTAATTGAAGTACCAAGGTCTCGTAGACTGGAACACAACAGGTTCAGCACCTTGGAAAATTGCTTTGAATTTCACATATTTTTGTCATCTAAGAAGCGTCTTGTCGCCCCATTGAGAGCATTGTTTTGCCTACATAAAGATCAACACTTTATGTTGGGGCCGGGCTGTGGTGCAGGCTGGTGAACAGCCTGCTGCAATAAATCTGACCATGAGGTCATGTGTTCGAGGTCAGCCCGTGGCGGGGTGAGCACCCGTCAATTAAAAATAAAAAAAATAGCCCTTGCTCGTTGCTGAACTAGCAACCCGAAAAATAGTTGCATCTATCAAGTAGGAAATAAGGTACCACTTATAAAGTAGGGAGGCAAATTTAGCTAATTTACGACGTTGGAATGAGGAAGTGCCGTCAGAGTGGATGATGAAGCAACTGTTCCCCCCTGTGGCCAGAATCGAACATCCCCTCAGGAGAAGGTTAAATTGCCTCTGAGTCTGTCTGTGTCTGTCTCGGTTCTATGTATGGGCATTGAATGTTTGCCCTATATGTATATAATGTGATCCGCCCTGAGTCCCCTACGGGGTGAGAAGGGCGGAATATAAATACTGTAAATAAATAAATAAATAAACACTTGGAGAATCACATTTATTAGTAGCATACATAGCAATCATAGCATCCTTCAGATATTATTACATATTCCAGTGCTCCAAGCCAGCCCAGTTAATTGTGAGAAATAGACTTGGACAGAAAATTCTTTTATTCCTCAGCATTGTATCCTCTTATTTTGTTTTCTGATAATTTACTATTTCCCCACCTTTCTGGACAAGTGAGCTGTGGTTTTTCTTACATAGGAGGAATAAAAGTTTTAGGCTACCTTACAGGGAAAAGAGTTGAACTGCTGTGTCCTCTAGAAATAGTGATAATAACTTGAAATGTTATGCATGAGGGATTTGTTAAATGTCTGCTTTATTTTCAAAGGAATTAACATTTATTTATTTATATTTTAGAGTGGAACAAAGTAATTAGGGGTGAGTATTTATTACTCTGTCTTCCCATTGATAGAGCCATTTTGTTACCAACACTTGAATCATAATTGTCATTAGTATACATAAGGCATAATAATCCTGCTACCTCCCCTTATTTTTGGATTGCAAGTCCCAGTACTAGCCAGCCAGCATAGCTAATAGTAAGGAATATTCTTGTATGGCTACTTTTTGCATTCCTCAATACTGGCTGTTGCAAATCCATTTACTTTGTAAATAAGTGAGCTCTGGTTTTTCTCAGATGGAAGGAATACAAGTCCATTTCTCCTATTTCAGGACACAGCTGCTGCAGGATAAAACTGCTGTCTCCTTGAGCCCCATAATTCCTCTAAGGCATCTAACAATAAACCCAAGCTTTTTTCTATCTTGTGGATGAGAAATTTGTTAGAAATGTTTTCTTTTTAAATGAAATTAACATTCACTTCTCTATTTTTAGGGTGCTACCAGCCTGTTTTGTGTAAGTATACATTACTGCTGATGAATACTTCCAATTAACTGAAAGAAGCTAACCAAGGTGCCAAATGCTGGTACCCAATAGATTCAGCACCTTGGAGAACACCTTTGAATTTTATACATTCTTTGACCACTAAGCATTCCCTTCTTTACAGAGACTGATCATCTCTCCTTCTCCCCACTGATACTGATGTTTTGATCAACACTTCTGGAATCATTAATAGCCCGGAATAGTTATTGTTTTCGAATATAATTCCCAGAAGTGAAATGTGCTGAACTCTGACATTCTTTCTTCTATCTTTCTATGAATTTATGCCCTGCCTTTCTCCTGGGAAGGGACCCAATGCAACTGATTTAATTATTTTAAGGTATAGCACCCATAGGAGCCAGCAGTGGGTTAAACCGCTGAGCTGCTGAACTTGCAGACCGAAAGATCGGTGGTTCAAATCCGGGGAGTGGAGTGATCTCCCGCTATTAGTTCTAGCTTCTGCCAACCTAGCAGTTAAAAACATGCAAATGTGAGTAGATCAATCAATACCGCTTCAGCGGGAAGGTAACAGCACTCCATGCAGTCATGCCAGCCACATGACCTAGGTGTCTATGGACAACGCCGGCTCTTCGGCTTAGAAATGGAGATGAGCACCACCAACCAGAGTTGGACACGACAAGACTTAATGTCAGGAAAACTTTTACCTTTACCTTTACTATAAAGGTAAAGGTAAAGGTTTCTCCTGACGTTAAGTCCAGTCATACTGATATAACACAGAAATCTATATATAGTGTAGAGAAAGGTTGTCCTATTACACACAGTATATAATAGAAACGAAGTAGCAAACATATAATAAACAAAGGCACATAAGATTTAAACAAATATAAACTATTTCACAGCATTATAGCAAACATTGCATTCATGTTTATATATTTTCCAAAGTAACCAATGAAAGAGTTCATAAACTGAGGTTAACACTTTCATTGGTTACTTTGGAAAATATATAAACATGAATGCAATGTTTGCTATAATGCTGTGAAATAGTTTATATTTGTTTAAATCTTATGTGCCTTTGTTTATTATATGTTTGCTACTTCGTTTCTATTATATACTGTGTGTAATAGGACAACCTTTCTCTACACGTTAAGTCCAGTCATGTCTGACTCTGGGGGTTGGTGCTCATTTCCATTTCTAAGCCAAAGAGCTGGCGTTGTCTGTAGACACCTCCAAGGTCATGTGGCCAGCATGACTGCATGGAGCGCCGTTACCTTCCCGCTGGAGCAGTACCTATTGGTCTACTCACATTGGCATGTTTTCAAACTGCTAGGTCGGCAGGAGCTACTCCCAGGGTTTGAACCTGGGACCTTTCGGTCTGCAAGTTCAGCAGCTCAGTGCTTTAATGCTCTTCGCCACCGGGGCTCCTTTACGTTTACTATATCACCCATAATTGTTGCAGTCCCCCAAAAGGCATCACTCTTAAGCTCTATCTTTAAGGCCTTCAGTATACCTATCTTTCATCTGAAGTATAGGAACTAATCTCAATAAATGAATTACTTCTACATTGATAGATTAAGTGCCTTCAGATCTAAGTCACTAAAAATATTTCTGCTCCCTTATTATTTTCCCCCTTATTATTAGGATGATAAATAAGAGTGCACTCTGAAGGCCGTGCACCATGTTGATGAAGCACTCTGAAGATCCTGCACCATGTTCCTGTCCTGATGCATTTCTACTCTGCCACTTTTCACTCCAATGAAATCACACCAAGAATTTTTTTTCAAAATATAGTAGTGCAATGTTTTTTCTGTAAAAATAACTGATTATGTTTACTTTACAATGGGACCAGAAGAAGAAGGTCTCATTTCTACTCCAGATAATGGCAAAAAGCTTTGAAAATAAAATACAGATGGCTCTTCCCATAACATTGTATTTTTGTTTCTAACAGTCTAAGACAGATATTGGATTAAATTTAATTTAATTACCAGTTGCAAACAAAATAGGCTCATTGAATCAATATAATTGACTGATCAAGGAATAATCAGGGAAAGTCAAGGGAGTAGGGCCACTGGAAAAGGTTAGAGCATTTTCAATTTGGATTTTACTCAATGCTGGGTTGTTACACTATCCATAAAACAAACAAGGTATTAACTCCCTTAAGTGGATTTTCATTAATATTGGGTTGATATATCATCTTTTCACTGATCCTCTCTCTCCCCCTCCCCCCCCCCCCAACCCTGTGATAGGCTCACCTTAAAGGCATACAACAATAACAAATTTAATTTGTCCTCAGACCCAAACAATAGAGAAAGGAAAACTAAAAAGTAGAAGAGGGAGGGAAGAGAAGGGAAGTACAATGGTTATAAATGTGGATAGGTATTAGGGCTGTGCAAATTATTGTTAGTTGATTTTCTGCCATGAAGACTGGGAACACAATATGCATCTATATGTGAATTCTTTTGCAATACATACACACACACACACACACACACACACACACACACACACACACACACACATATATATATATATATATATATATATATATATATATATATATATATACTAGCTGTGCCCGGCCACGCGTTGCTGTGGCGAAGTATGGTGGTATGGGAAATAAAGTATTGAGGAATTGGTGGTAGTTAAGGTAAAGAGTAAAGGTTTCCCCCTGACATTAAGTCCAGTCATGTCTGACTCTGGGGGTTGGTGCTCATCTCCATTTCAAAGCCGAAGAGCCGGTGTTGTCTGTAGACTCCTCCAAGGTCATGTGGCCGGCATGACTACATGGAGTGCCATTACCTTACTGCCAGAGCAGTACCTATTCATCTACTCTCATTTGCATGTTTTCGAACTTCTGGGTTGGCAGAAGCTGGGGCTAACAGTGGGGGCTCTCTCCGCTCCCCCAATTCAAACCTGTGGCCTTTCGGTCCAGAAATTCAGCAGCTCAGCGCTTTAACACGCTGCGCCATCAGGGGATATTATTTCCTAAAGGTTGTGAATATACAATATTTCTGATTTTTTTTGGTCTGTTGGAGGCAAGTATGAATGCTGCAATTACGGAAAATGATTAGCTTTAAAGCCTGGCTGTTTCCTCCCTAAGTGGGAGGCTTAGCCTTGTAACTGGCAGCAATTGGATAAAAACAATTATTCCTCTCCCTCTAATTAGGACTTTATTTTTCTTTTCTTTTTGTTGTATCAACCTAGAGCCGTGGATGATGGGTTGTGTTGTCAAATTTCGAGGTTGGGGGGCCTGTAGTTTTGTGGTTTTGTCCACTGCCCTGATGCCATCACTCTTTTATATATATTTAGATATATATATATTACTGTTAACTGGCATTGTTTTAGCTTCTTGCGGGAGCACGATTATGGCTTCTGCTCAGTATCATTGGAGTCTATCGCTCCGAGGGTACTATTGTGTGCTTGCGTTGCTTTTTGTCATGGCCTTGGGCCCGTACAATAAACTATTTTGATTGATTGATGTTGTCAAAAATGGCCCATAGAAAGAAACACTGTGTTTATCTTCCCACTCTTTGTGATAATTTAACGCTTCTGAACAGATGAGTTCTGCTTCTTGTTTGGTTCAAGACATACATGTTCATCTTCTTGCATCAGCCATAATGTAGTGTGTGCAACTGATGGTGCATCAAGCCAGTGGATGATAATCCTTTGCTGGCACATCTCCTTGTTCCTCTTTGCCTGGCAGTTGGTGAGATCCCTGTGGTCATGTTGTTGCTTATCAGTTTTTTTTTTCATGTCAAGAGCAACCGGAGTTGCTTCTGGAGTGAGAGAATTGGCCGTCTGCAAGGACGTTGCCCAGGGGATGCCCGGATGTTTTGATGTTTTTACCATCCTTGTGGGAGGCTTCTCTCATGTCCCCGCATGGAGCTGGAGCTGATAGAGGGAGCTCATCCACACTCTCCCCAGGTGGGATTCGAACCTGGCAGCTTTCAGGTCAGCAACCCAACCTTCAAGTCACTTAGTCCACTACGCCATCTGGGGGCTCCTGCTTATCAGTGGAAAAGGGGGGGGGGAATTCAGATGAAGAAGGAGCTGGTCACAGTACAGAGGAGGGAAGAAACAAGTGTGCACTCACACATGGAGTCCATCCTCCATTACCTTTCCCTCAGGCCAGAGACCAACTGTGCCTTCTACAGTTGTATTTCTTCTCCCTTTTCCCCTCCCTTCCTGTCCATACTGCTAAGAAGGTACAGGGGGTAACTCTGCTTGTACTTGACAGCTGTCAGAGAGGAGTTTCAGATGGGATATGAGACATCTTGAGAGTATCAAAACTTTGAACAATTTTTTGTTTAAAAGACTTCCTTTTTCCTTTGCTCTTTTTGTTTTTGAGACATAACAAATTTTTTTTATATATATTTTCAGATTCCACCTGCACCAGTGAGTATATGTTAACACCATTTGTAATTATCAGCTTTGGAAAAACTGCCTCCATTAGCAATAGGAAAACAACTTCCTCTACAATCCAGTTGGTTTTTTTTTTTTTTTGGTCTGAGAGAAGAAGAGAAGTTTGAGTTTCTATAGGAGCCTCTCTACTATTGCCTGTAGAAAAACCTTTGGTATTTGCAAATTGCAATGCCAATAACCTTCAGCTGAGTCCCAGTCCCTTGATTTCTTTTTCCTTAGATTTCTCACATTGTGGAAAAATGTAGTACAGTAGAGTCTCACTTATCCAAGCCTCGCTTCTCCAAGCCTCTGGATAATCCAAGCCATTTTTGTAGTCAATGTTTTCAATATATCGTGATATTTTGGTGCTAAATTCATAAATACAGTAATTACTAGGTAGCATTACTGTGTATTGAACTACTTTTTCTGTCCAATTTGTTGTATAACATGAAGTTTTGGTGCTTAATTTGTAAAATCATAACCTAATTTGATGTTTAATAGGCTTTTCCTTAATCCCTCCTTATTATCTAAGTTATTCGCTTATCTAAGCTTCTGCTGGCCCGTTTAGCTTGGATAAGCGAGGCTCTACTGTATTGTCAAAGCTAGAAAACTGTTATGGTTGAGCCTTCTGGCTCCGGTACTAGGAGACGGGGTCGTAAGACTCCTCGAGAGTCAGACTCTTTTGAGGAGCGTGAAAGGAAACGGCTCCGGGACTTATTTGCAGAACCAACAGATGAAGACTCATTTGAGGGTTTTACCGAGGGAATGGAGGAAGAGATGGTTAGCTCAGAGGAGGATGACATGGAGTGGACTCGTGTGAGGGAGGATTTGGTGTCACCGGCAATGATAGCATGGGAGGCGATTGGCGGGTTGCAGGATCAGACCCATGGACGGGCTGGAGGGATGGAGCGGGATCCACAGCTGGGGATGCTGTGGGGCGTAGTCAAAGGTGTTTTAGCTCTGATGAGGATGATGATGATGAGGCACCTGGAATTAGGATAGCAGCTGACAGCGATGAGGAGTTATGAACTGGGATAAAATGGGGTTTAGGATCAATGGCTAATTGCGTTGGGCAAGGTAATCTGACGAACGCTTGGGCTCTTGTTGGGGAACTTCCTGAAGACGGGTGTGATTCGTTGCTGGATACGTAAGTTACCAAGGACACTGGGCATAGACAGCGGGAGGAACTGTGTGGGGTTTTTCTGTGCAAATTGTGTTTAATCTTGATAGCTTGGACCTCCGTCGTCTTTTTGACGGACATTAATTACCTACTCTGGATTGACGCTGGACTGACTGACTGACTACGACCTTGGACTATCCCTTCTGTGGCTATCGGTGGAACTTGTGGAACTTTAGACGTCTGCGCTTGGCTTTCGACCTTGGACCGGATTGGGACCCTGCTGACCGCCGTTACCCTGATTGATGTGCCTGGACCCGGATTTCGCTCGTTGCACGGAGGAGTAAACAGCCTGAGTTACTCATCTGTAGCTTTTGAGTAGCAGAGAGGAATCTGCTGCCAGTTTTTTGTGTTCATTTTGACCTCTGTTTACCAACTTTTGTTTGTTTAAATTGCCAGGCTGAAGTAAGCACTTTTGATTTAATCCGGATTAAACTCCTGTTTAATCCGGTTTATTCTTTCGAACCGTTTTAATTCAAACGGAGCTGTTTCTGTTACTTTTCACACTGAAGACAAATGTTTGCCTAGTCCTTTGTTTCCTACGGGCATTTTTTAGTTCTGTAACCTCAATAAACTGTGTTGTTCTCTATTTGGTGGCGTTCTGTCTTTGACAAAAACATTTCAAGGGTAGCCTTTCTGGCATAGAGCAAATACAGTAACACACAAAATTAATTTTTCTGCATCGGTGTATCTGTGCCCCAACCTATAACTCTACACACAATAACAGCCACCTACAGTAGTTGGGACCTCAAAGTCCACAACTTATTTCGTTATTACAGCTAAAAAACAGAGTTGGCAGCCACACATGGGCCCTGGAGCACATCATTGGACAGCCCAAACTTCCACACTGAGGAAAACCCGCGATTAAGGGGGTTTAAAAATCCACTTAAATGTAGGATTTTGTCTCCACACCCCTCCCAAAACCCAGGCTTGTCTCGATGCCCTCCTGTTAACTTACGGTGTCATGCTGCTCTGGCAAGCCTCCTGGCATGTAGAAATGATGCACCAGGAGAGGGGGGGGGGTCAGTCCCCACAATTCTGGGCTCACAGTTGAGTTCTGTGAGCCCAGAGAACTAAGAGGACACCTAACCCCTCCTCAACATCCCCCCCCCCCCAGAGCCTTAAAAGTAAAAAACTTTTTGCTGGGCCGCCATTACACGGATCCTACAAGCCTCCTGACACACCAGGAGATGTGGTGGCAGGAGTGATTTTGCCGATACTCAGTCCCCATTGGCCCCATACCCCATTAGATCTGGGCCTTTCAGGAAGGCCTGGGTTTAATGAGGTATATAATGAATTTGGGACAAAGCAAGGTTTTTCTGCTTTGTCCCGAATTAATTCATTTTACCAGAGGCGTCGTTTGGATGCCTCTAGTAAAAGCCTGATAGACTCCACATTTTGGGACCTGTCTGGATGGGCCCTGACTGAATCCATGGGGAGATGTATGTTACTTGAAGTGAAATCTGAGTATTGAAATGGAATTCTCAGCTTTTCAAGTCTTCTTCTTTCTCCAATAATTCAACATTTGTCCACAATACTAGAAAAATAATGAATTTTGTTCTCTTAGTTAGAGTGTATCTACACTGTAGAACCAGTACAGCTTGACACCACTTGAACTGCCATGGGCAATGGAATTAGGGGCGTTGTAGTTTGGTTTTATTATCATGTCAGAAACAACTTGAGAACATACTGCAAGTCGCTTCTGGTGTAAGAGAATTGGTCATCTACAGAGACATTGCCCAGAGGATGGCCAGATGTGTTACCATCCTACTGGACGGCTTCTATCATGTCCCCGCAAGTTAGAGCTGACAGACGGGAGCTCACCCCATCTCGCGGATTCAAACCGGCAACCCTCACCAGTCCAGCCGACACAAAGGTTTAACCCATTGCACCACGGCAGATCCTTTAGTTTTGTGAGACACCAGCATTCTGGCAAAAAAGGCAACAGACCCTGTAAAACTACAGTTCCCATGAATTATATATAGCATTGAACCATGGCAGTTCAAGTGGTGTGAGACTCCAATAATTCTACACTGTAAGTACAACTTCTCTGTCAAATGTGCTTCGTTTCTTAAATGTAATGGATAACCGACCCCCCCCCCCCCCCCCGAAACTAACCAAGATGAAAATGTTGGTAACGTAAGTGTTCGTGGACCTAAATTTATAGTGGCATGGCATCACTATAGCTTTTAAAGTTTAATTCTTTGATTCCCATGGACAAAAAAATACTGAGCTTTACCTGCCCACAATCTGTCACAAATCCATGGCTCAAATGCTGTTAACCTTAAAGAGATTTTTCAAAGTACTCTGCAACTTTAGGTACCATGGAATAAAATCAGGATAACCTGTTTTATCCTATGTTAAAGGCTGAAAGTTCCTGGCCACTTTCTGGACACACAGGAGTGACTTCTCAGCCAGTTTGGGATACGTAGCCCAGTATAGTACCCTATACTAACACAAAGAGTCATAAAATATGGAAATACCATTAGCAACTTCCCAGACTATCCTCCTGGTTCTCTTTTTATTTTCATCTCCCTCTCCCTTTGTTCTCATTTTCTATCATTGGCCCCATCTACAATGACAATTTAATGTACTTTGAAGTTAGGTTCAAACCACAGCATCTACACAGCAAATAGTCACAAAGACATGAGCACAAATTTTTCTCGACTTTAAAAATCAATCATTTGCTCAGGGAATACTATAGAACAGAGTTTCCTCAAATTGCATTCCTCCAGATGTTTTGGATGTCAGCTCCCACAATTCCAAACTGCTGGGATTTCTGGGAGGTGAAGTCCAAAACACCTAGAGAAACACACTTTGAGAAATGCTGCTATAGAAGGTAGCATGGGTATTTGATATCAACACATTGTCAGTGACCCTCCCATTTGCTAAAGCCAATTTCTGATTACACCGAGAAAGGGGGGGGGGTATCTTCAGAACATTTTTGATATATGTTGTCGAAGGCATTCATGGCTGGGATCACAGGGTTGTCGTATGTTTTCCAGGCTGTATGGCCATGTTCAATCTTCACATATCGGCCATAATGTAGTGTGTGCAACTGATGGTGCATCAAGCCAGTGGATGATAATCTTTTGCTGGCACATTTCCTTGTTCCTTTTTGCCCGGCAGTTGGTGAGACCCCAGTGGGCATGTTGTTGCTTATCAGTGGAAAAGGGGAAGCGGGGAATTCAGCATTAAGAGTATCAAACCTTTGAACATCTTTTGGTTTTCTAGGACTTTCTTTTTCCTTTGCTCTTTTTGTTTTTGAGACACAACAAATAATGTTTTTTTTTTATATTTACAGTTTCAAGGTCTATCAGTGAGTATATGTTTACACCATTTGTACTTATCAGCTTTGGAAAAACTGTCTCTATTAGCAATAGGAAAACAACTTCCTCTACAATCCAGTTTATTTGGTCTGAGTGAAGCAGAGAATTTTGAGTTTCTATAGGAGCCTCGCTACGATTGCTTGTAGAGAAACCTTTGGTATTTGCCAAATGCAATACCAATAGCCTTCAGCTGAGTCCCAGTCCCTTGATTTCTTTTTCCTTAGATTTCTCTCATTGTGGAAAAAAATGTACTATTTTCAAAACCAGAAAACATTTCAAGGATAGCCTTTCTGGCCATAGAGCAAAATACAATAACACACAAAATCCACAAAAAAGACATATATTTAAGGGACCAGTCAAAAATGCACAAAACACATGATGCTAGCTTTCCCATCCCCACTGGGAACTTCATCAGGCAAAAGTGTTAAATATATCAGCGTACGATAAATGCTGTATACTATGAGATAATAGAAGTAGAAAGTGCATTTGTGTGGCTACAAGTGGAATTCTCAGTCTTTCATGTCTTCTTCTTTCTCCAATAATTTAAAATTTGTCCACAATTCTAGAAAAATAATGGATTTTGTTCTCTTAGTTAGAGTGCATCTACACTGTAGAACCAGTACAGCTTGACACCAGTTGAACTGCCATGGGTCAATGCTATGGAATTAGGGGAGTTGTAGTTTGGTTTTATTATCATGTCAGAAGCGACTTGAAAATATGTTGCAAGAAGCTTCTGGTGTAAGAGAATTGGTCATCTACAGAAATATTGCCCAGGGGACACCTGGATGTGTTGCCAACCTGCTGGGAGGCTTCTATCATGTCCTTGCAAGCTACAGCTGACCGACAGGAGCTCACCCCATCTCGCGGATTTGACCCGTCAACCCTCACCAGTCCAGCCATCACAAAGGTTTAACCCATTGCACCACGGCAGCTCCTTTAGTTTGGTGAGACACCAGCACTCTGGTAAAAAAAGGCAAAAGACCCTGTAAAACTACAGTTCCCATGAATCTATAGCATTGAACCATGGCAGTTCAAGAGGTGTCAGACTGCAATAATTCTACAGTGTAGGTGCACCTTCTGTGTCAAATGTGCTTCATTATCTCAAATTTAATAGATAACCGACCCCCGAAACTAACCAAGATGAAAATGTTGGTAAAGTAAGTGTTCGTGGACCTATATTTATAGTGGCATGGCATCACTAATGTACTTTGAAGTAAGCTTCATACTGCAGCATCTACACGGCAAATAGCCACAAAAGTGAACCACACAGACATGAGCAGAGATCTTTCTCTGACTTTAAAAATCAAGCATTTACTAGTTGAGAGTCAATCAACCTTTGAAATCTTTCTGTTTAAAGGATTTCCTTTTGCTTTTTGCTGTTTGTTTTGAAGGATGACAAATAACGGATACCTTTTTTAAATTTTTCAGGAACTAGGTGGTGGACAAGGGGTGAGTATATGCCACAACTATTTGCAATTGATAACTGTGGAAAAAGCTGTGATTTTTCTCACATGGAATGCATCGCAACCCTAAAACTGTATAGATTTCCAAAAATACACAAAAATAAATTCTTTGAACATTTGAGGACATTGACACTCCCAATGGTGCTGATGGTGATCTTAAACTCACAGGATTACATTTTGCAAATATGTTTTTGTTGTTATTTAAAAGATTATGGAGGGACATCTAGAAAGGTAGGGGTCAGTGCTCTCGTGGGCCATGTAGGCTCTGGGAAACAGGTGGCCATCTACATGGACTGATTTGCCACATTTGACACATTGCTGCTTTGGGCCGGCCTCAGGTTCTGCCGAGGTGTTTCCCCCTCTCTGCTCCCAAACCAGGGCAGTGGTGGAGCGGAGCCTTGAAGGTCCAGTTGGAATGGACTTGGTTCAGCCTCCAGAAAGGACACCTTTACTCCAAGGAACCTTCAACTTTTGGTAGCATTGTATAAAATCAGGATAACCTGTTTTATCCTGTGTTTAAGGCTGAAAGTTCCTGGCCACATTCTGGACAGACAGGAGTGACATCTGGACCAATTTGGGATACGTAGTCAGTGTATACTAACCCAAAGCATCATCAAATATGGAAATACCATTATCAACTTCCCAGACTGCCCTCACAATTCTATTTTAATTTTCTTCTCCCTCTGCCTTTGTTTTCATATTCTGTCATTGGCCCCATCTACATTGACAATGTAATCTACTTTGAAGTTAGCTTCAAACCGGAGCATCTACACAGCAAATAGCCACAAAAGTGAGCCACATAGACATGAGCCCAGATTTTTCTCTGACTTTAAAAATCAATAATTTCCTCGGGGAATTATAGTATAAAGGTTCCTCAAACAGTGCTCCTCCAGAAGTTTTCGACTTCATCTCCCACAATTTCTAACTGCTGATAAGCTGGCCGGGTTTTCTGGGAACTGAAGTCTGAAACACCTTGAGGAACACAGTTCGAGAAACACTCCTATAGAAGGTTGCATGGGTATCTGATATCAACACTTTGGCAATGCCCCTCCCATTTGCTAAAACCAATTTCTGATCACACCAAGAAAGGGGTGGCTTTAGCCTGATGTATTTTATAATATGATTTTTATGTAATTTTTTGTCTGTCCTATATGTGAAAGACCTATGGTCTAAGCATTAAGGTAAAGGTAAAGGTTTCCCCTGACTTTAAGTCCAGTCGTGACCGACTCTGGGGGTTGGTGCTCATCTCCATTTCTAAGCCAAAGAGCCGGCGTTGTCCATAGACATCTCCAAGGTCACGTGGCCAGCATGACTGCATGGAGCGCCGTTACCTACTCGCCGGAGTGGTACCTATTGATCTACTCACATTTGCATGTTTTTGAACTGCTAGGCTGGCAGGAGCTGGGGCTAACAGCAGGCACTCATTCCGCTCCCGGGATTTGAACCTGGGACCTTTTGGTCTGCAAGTTCAGCAGCTCAGCGCTTTAACACACTGTGCCACAAGGGCCCCCCCTAAGCATTAAATAAACTATCTGTTTATCTATATATAATACCAGTTTGAAACTGCACTAAATGGTCAGTGGAGATACTGCCTTAGTTTTTCCATCCATACACTCTTACTGTTTCCAACATGCACACACTATGAACCTTTCCTTGGCAGAGATGAATATATCTAATATAATGCCTCCCACCCATATCACCATCAGGAGAAATATAATCAGGAGCAAGGTTTACCTTCTTTGTTCCAAATAAATTCACTTTTACCAAAGTTGTCGTTTGGATATATTTCACTTGTTTTCTTATTTCTAGGGCAAATAAGAAGACACAATCCTGAAGATTCTGAACTATGATGGGGAAGGCTACCTAATCTAATGCATTATGTACTCTCTTGTGCAAAGAATCAAATAACAGAAAATTACAAAATGTAATGTTACAATCTAGCTATTTCTGTAACACAAAGTGAAATTGTTTTCTTAGTAGTAGAGGACTGGAGACAATTCATTTCTCCATTCCTTTCTCATTGATTGCAAACATTAAACCCAAAATAAAATATAAGTGGCATTTATATTGACATGGTTTATTTTTATTAAAGGTTCCAAACAGACCGAATTTGACACTGGCAGCCTGTCAATTTCTGCCAGTCTAGTTCCATTAAATGGTGACAAACTACATGGAATCTACAGAGCAACATGGACTCCCCAGCGGGACCATGGGAGATGCATGGAAACCATGCAGCTATTGATGCACAGCCAGAGTATAGACATTGTGTAAGAAGGCACACCACTTTTAAAAATACTTATGCTGGGAAAAGTGGGGATTATTCCAATCCAACTAATAATAATAATAATAATAATAATAATAATAATAATAATAATAATAATTTTATTCTTGTATCCCGCCCCATCTCCCCGTAGGGACTCGGGGCGGCTCACATGGGGCCTTGCCCAACATCACAATATAAAAACAAATCAAAACACATAAATTTACAACAATAAATCAACAATATCAGTAAAACCATCATAAAAACAATATTGCAGGAAAACGCGTTAAAAACAGATATAAAACACAAGTCTAGGCCAAAGGGCGAATGTGTCAAATTGGGGGGAGGTAGTTACGTAATTGACATAGTCATTAAAGTACTAGAAATGACAATAATGACAATAAGAAGGCGAATCAGTGGGTCTATTATTATGTAGGCAGACAACTTGAACCAACAGAATTCACTGATCAAAGGCTTTCCGGTAAAGCCAGGTTTTCAGGTTCTTCCGGAAGGAGAGGAGGGTGGGGGCCAGCCTAATCTCCCTAGGGAGCAAGTTCCAAAGCTGGGGGGCCACGACAGAGAAGGCCCTCTCTCTCGTCCCCACCAACCGCGCCTGCGAGGGTGAATGAACAGAATTCTACCTTATTACATTCAAATGTCATTTCTAGTCCTAATTAGTAGGGTTGAGCAAATTGTTTGTATGCTTGTTAAATTCATATCTAATTTGGCTCTAAAGCTCTAAAGTTCCGACTCACCTGCTCACTGCCTTCCCAATATTAAGAATTTGAATCAAAAGGCACCTTCGTTTCTTCTGTCTCGGATGTCTTCGGATATAGCGGTGACCAAGCCCCACTGTTGGCATGCCTCTCAGCCAATCAGGGCTGACGGAAGAGGGAGGGAGAGGCGGGGGCATCAGTCTTGTAGCCTTTTCAAATAAAATATTGTTTTGAAAAACTTTGAAAATTCTGAAAAAAATCAGTGGATGGGTGAGACATTATGAAACTTGATAGGTAAAGAGTGATAAAAAAATCTTCTCCCATTGTAGCAAATTTCACCCCAGTAGCTTTAAAAATGAGGGAGAACGGAGCCTCTGAATTTTCCCCATTTATTTAATGGGAAGCGAGAAGCCACATGCCTGCACTAAACTACATTTCCCAAAAAGCATTGGGCCAGGGCAGAAGTTTCCCCATAGTAAGGGTAACAGAGTATTCCCAGATGACCTACTTCCTCTCTCCTCTTAACATTCCCCACCCACTTTTGTCCTCACTTGAACATCTTGACCAAACTTTCATATGTGAATTCTTGGAAGGTATGAGAAGTTTAGAGAGAGGGAGAAAGAAGGAAGAAAGGGAGGGAGGGAGAGGTTTGAGAGCTGGACTCCAATTGTGGCTTGATTCCCCACTCAGCAATGGAAACCCATTGTCAGCTCTTGAAAGCTATCGGACTCAAACAGGCTCACACAGGCAGCTCCGTGGAAACGCTTTATTGAGGACCTTCTTTTCAAGATGAAAACAAGCTGAAACTGACGTGTTCCCACCAAACCCTGAGTATATCCACTTCCAACCTCCCCCCCCCCCCCCCCCCCACATTCACATGTATCTGTTAAATGACCCTTTTCCCAGGCTTGAAAAACCAGAGCTGGCCATAAAACCCGTCTCTGGCCAGATGGCCCTTATCATTTAGATTATCTCCCACCCCCTATTGCTCTGGCAGGACGTGGAGAGTACAGTTGTTATGAATGCTGGGCTATCACGTCCTGACACCCATTGGGTGATCTTGGGTAAGTCACACACTCTCAGCCCCAGAACAGATTGCTTTCTGCGTGGATGCTAATTTAATAAATCTACAACACCATAAAACCTTCCAGCAGCGTGTGGAAGAATGAGGAAGTACTCCATCAAGGAGATTCCATCAGAACATTAGGAAGAACGTCCTCATTGTGCGAGCTGTTGAGCAGTGGAATTATCTGCCCCAGAGTGTGGCGGAGGCTCCTTCTTTGGAGCTTTTAAGCAGAGGCTGGATGGCCACCTGTCGGGGGTGCTTTGAATGTGATTTTCCTGCTTCTTGGCAGAGGGTTGGACTGGATGGCCCGTGAGATCTCTTCAAACTCTATGATTCTATGATTCTATGACTCGGTGTCCCAAGTGGACGGTAAAGCGGCAGCTCCCGATGCGGCTGAAGCCTGGGCAGAGAGGCTGCAGAGGAAGCTGGACAAGGAGAGGGCCCTCCGAGAGCAGGTAGTCTGCCCCGGGTTAGTTACAGCAGCAGCAGCAAACAGGGCACCCTTTCCTCCCTCTTTTCCTTCCATCCATTCCTCACTCCACGTTTTGTGAACAGGGAGGCTCACTCTTGCAGAACAGCCCCTTCTCTTCCTCTTCCTCCTCCTTTTCAGTGCTATATATACCCAGGAGTAAAAATGCTCCAAGCTTGGCTTGGTTTATATGGGGCTCTTAAGCCCAATGCAGGAGTTTGGTTGAAAACACTCATATCAGAAGGTATTCTGAAGATATTCCGAGGATGGGCTTCAACGCTTCAAATTGGAAGGTTAATTCGGAAGCGCCAAACCACCTCAGAACCCTGTTCGAATGTATTACAATTAACAAATTTATTACAATTAACGACAATTCCGATTAATTTTCCCATGACTACTACTTCTTGCATTCCTCAACACTGGCTTTTGCATGTCCGAGCTGTGGTTTTCCTCAGAGAGAAGTCCATTTCTCCTATTTCAGGCCACTGCTGCTATAGGTTAAGGTAAAGGTTTTCCCCTGGCATTAAGTTCAGTCGTGACCGACTCTGGGGGTTGGTGCTCATCTCCATTTTTAAGCCAAAGAGCCGACGTTGTCCGTAGACACCTCCAAGGTCATGTGGCCGGCATGACTGCATGGAGTGCCGTTACCTTCCCACCGGAGTGGTACCTATTGATCTACTCACATTTGCATGTTTTCGAACTGCTAGGTTGGCAGGAGCTGGGGCTAACAGCAGGCACTTATTCCGCTCCCGGGATTTGAACCTGGGACCTTTCAGTTTGCAAGTTCAGCAGCTCAGCGCTTTAACACACTGTGCCACCACCAGGGACCCCACTGCTGCTATAAGCAGGATTAAACTGCTGTCTCTTTGGGCATTTGAATATAAAAATCTGGAAGAGTCCCAGAATCCCCCTGAGGCAGGCATGGGCAAACTTTGGCCCTCCAGGTGTTTTGGACTTCTACTTAAGTGGCTGTGGGGGGGGGGGAAAGGAAGGGGCCTGAAGCTGTTAGGAATTGCGGGAATTGAAGTCCAAAACACCTGGAAGGCCAAAGTTTGCCCATGCCTTCTCTAAGACATCTAAGAATAAAACCAATTTTTCTTCTATCTTGTGGATGAGGAATTTGTTAGAAATGTTTTCTTTTCCTTTTAAAAGAAATTAACATTCACTTCTCTATTTTTAGGGTGCTACCAGTCTGTTTTTTGTAAGTATATATTACTGCTGATGAATACTTCCAATTAACTGAAAGAAGCTAACCAAGGTGCCAAATACTGGTTCCTAATAGATTCAGCACCTTGGAGAGCACCTTTGCATTTTATACATTCTTTGACCACTAAGCATTCCCTTCTTTACAGAGACTGGTAATCTCCTTTTCTCCCCATTGATATTGATGTTTCGATCAACACTTCTTGAATCATTAAAAGCCCGGAATAGTTTCTGTTTTCAAATATGATTCCCAGAAGTGAAAGGTGCTGAACGTCATAGTGGAAAAGAGTGGCTATTTCAAGCACTAGTTGTATGGAATTTTTTCAAACTCTGAAATTCTTTCTCATATCTTTCTATGAATTTACGCCCTGCCTTTTTCCTGGGAAGGGACCCAATGCAACTGATTTATTTATTTTAAGGTATAGCACCCATAATTGCTGCAGTCCCCGAAAAGATATTACTCTTAAACTCTATGTTTAAGGCTTTCAGTATAGCTGTCCTTCATCTGCAGTACAAGAACTAATCTCAGTAAATGAACTAGTTCTACATTGACAGATTAGGTTCCTTCAAATCTAAGTCAATAAAAATATTTCTGCTCCCTTATTATTTCCCCCCTTATTTTTAGCATGACAAATAAGACCGCACTCTGAACATCCTGCACCATGTTGATGAAGCACTCTGAAGATCCAACACCACGTTCCTGTCCTGATGCATTTCTACTTTGCCACTTTTCACACCAATGAAATCATACAAAGAAAAAATTATCAAAATATAGCAGTGAAATGTTTTTGCTGTAAGAATAACAGATTATGTTTATTTTAGCATGGGACCAGAAGAAGAGGGTCCCATTTCAACTCCAGAGAATGGAAAAAAGCTTTGCAAATAAAATACAGATGGCTATTCCCATAACATTATGTGTTCATTTTTAACAGTCTAAGACAGATATTAGATTAAATTTTAGGCTCATTGAATCAATAGAATTGACTGAACAAGGAATAATCATGGAAAGTCAACGGGGTAGGGCCACTGGAAGAGGTTAGGGCATTTTTAATTTGTATTTTACTCAATGTTGGGTTGTTATACTATCCATAAAACAAACAAGGTATTAACTCCCTTAAGTGGATTTTCATTAATATTGGGTTGATATATCATCTTTTCACTGATCCCCCCAAACCCTGTAATAGGCTCAACTTAAAGGCATACAACAATAACAAATTTAATTTGTCGAATTAACTCCAACAAAGACATTGCTACCACCAACTAACTGCTTCAAACTCCAGCTATTTATGCTGATTTTGCAGCTTTTCTATCACAATCACCTCCCACCCTCTCCAGGCTATTAAAAAAATGACTATTGCTGGAATTGCAGTTTGTTTTGAAGTAATAATAAAAGTTAAAGAAATTACAAAGAAGTGGAAGTGAGGGAAAGCATGAGTACAAGGTAATGCAGAAATACAGATGTGATACCCAGACTCTGCCATTCCTAGGCCATTTTGTTCACCTCGGTTACTTGAACCACAGATGAGGGTTTCTGTTCCTGGCCTACACACAAAGGAGGTGGTTGAGGTGTACACCAAAATGTTAATCACTTGCTATTTTCTGCCACAGATTAGGGGCAAGCGTCCACTTTGCTCCTATCTCCCACCATGTCCTCCACCCAGGTCTAATGTCCCTCTGCAAGCTAAACAGGCACTGAGTCTTGCCAAAATCCGAGAGATGGATATCAACCCAGTAAGGTTTAGATATTACCAGTAGTGTTGGTGAGGTGCACGTAGAGTTCATACCTTCAGCCAAAGCCTCTATGTATGGCCCTGTGAACTTTGTTTTGGCTTCACAAGCCCTTTGGCATCACCACTGCCAGGCCACTTGAGACCGGTATGGTTGCAGCCATACCGTATGGGTGCGAGGCAATGCCTACTAATCTTATGGAAGTCAGCCAATGCCTGCCAGGACAATGCATGCCTTTGACAGGCCAAGATATTTTATCGACGTGGATAACCAACAACATCAGGAAGGAAACCATTCCACAATTCAAACAGCAGTAGATACAAACTGTCTCAATGGAGGCCCTTCCTGCCTTCCCATTGAACAGTGGCCAAGTGTAGGCCATGGGGATTCCACAGGTCTGTCACTCAGCCCCAGTGGACGTAGTTGTGCCCACATGTTGGGCCCAGCCTTCTAAGCACCAATGGATCTGCATCTGAAAAACATACACTACAATAACAACGAAACAAGGTGAACGATAAATGAAAGGCTTTGGCTAAAGTCAAAGTAGTAGTCGGCTGCTGCTGGATTAGGCTAGGTTATTGTCCAAATTTGCTATTGTTTCAAATTAATTGGGCTGGGGCTCTTTGGGGAGGGAAGAAGGGCCCATGGTTCCTTTGGAATATTGATTATCTCTCTGGTTGGCCTTGAATGGCCTTCTCTTGGTGCAAATACTGGCAGAGTGTCCTCCATTACATAAATGCTGAAATTTGCAAGCTGTGTGGAGCACCCTCCTTGGGATGAATACTCTCAACACAAGACAGGTTGTTGTTGTTGTTCCTGTTGTTGGGGGGCTGTTGTATGAAAGTTCTGCATGGTATAACCCACTGTCAGCCTTTTCATCCCAAACCGACTGGGCTGGGGTCATAACCTCCATCCAAAGTTGATTATCTATAAGAACCCAACGTAACGTGGGATACTGGGCTGCATAAAACCTAAAGCACTTATAATAAAGCATCAAAGCGTTGCCCGCAAAATTAACATATGCCGAGTATATAATATTGAGATATTGGAAAAGAAGTAAGCCCTTGTCAGGTAGGTCTTTACAAGCACATCCGCATATATCATAAAGCAGGTAAATCATTTGGCCTAGTTCTGATCTACCTTTCTCTTTTTAATTTTTTTCTTGGTGCTTCTTTGTCCGAATCCTCTTTCTTCTTTTTTTTTCTAACTCTCTAAAATAAAGGGAAAATATATCAATATATTTATTTCCAAAAAATTAGAATATTTTCTGTGCCAGGTGAGCACCAGAGGACATGGTGATCATCCTGCGAGGGGCTGGTAGAGGCCAATTAGTTATGACCCAGTATTGGTGGGTGGATTCAGCTGATGAAGCCATGGCTGAAGCAGTCATGCCTACTGTCAAGCTATGTTGATAACTGATAGGAGTGGCGCTAACTAAAGCTTGGGAATCACTGGAAAGAGGCTGGCTAAGTCCCTCTCCTATGAATCCAACTGACCCCTTGGCCAGGTGTATGTGTCATCATTACCTGTTGTCTGTGTGGGATTCCTAGGATGTTGTGTCTGAGACTGGGGTTCCACTGCAAGTAGGCTCCATGGTCCCTGGCATTCAGCAGGTTGAGGCAAGAGTGTTCAGTTTCTGCAACACTTCTTGAGCCAACATTGATGGTCTCCACTGTAATGTCATCTTCAACTGAGGCAGAAATATTGGAGGGGGGGGGGAATAGGCACTTTGCCGGCACTTTCTTAGCCAGGCCCTTGCCCTTGGGACCCCCACTGTTCTTTTTAGATGCCATTCTATAGAAACAAAAACAAACCATGTTATTGATAAGTGCCACCAATGACTGCTGTTATAATAATAATAATAATAATAATAATAATAATAATAATAATTATTATTATTATTATTATTATTATTATTATTATTATTTTATTTTTATACCCCACCCCATCTCCCCGAAGGGACTCGGAGCGGCTTACATGGGGCCATGCCCAATCCACAACAATAAAACAAAGCAATAAAACAGATAATAACAATAAATACAAGCCATGAAAATCACATTCAAGGACAAAAGGTAAAATCTTGGATAAAATCTAGAGAAAACCTGGGCCAGGATGCTAGTTTGTCAAAATCATCAGGAGGGGAGAATTATCCAAATTGTCATCGCCTTCAAGATGCTGGAAGAGGCGTAAATACGGGACTATTATTGGAGATGCAAGAGGTCAGACTTACTGGATCAATTATCGAAGGCCTGCTGGAAGAGCCATGTTTTCGGGTTCTTTCTAAAGAAAAGGAGGGTAGGGGCCTGCCTGATCTCCCTAGGGAGCAAGTTCCAGAGCCGGGGGGCCATGACGGAGAAGGCCCTCTCCCTAGTTCCCACCAACCGTGACTGCGAGGGTGGTGGGAGCGAGAGGAGGGCCTCCCCCGACAAGTGAAGATATCGTGTAGGTTCATAGGGGGAAATACGGTCGCGAAGGTAGGTGGGTCCCAAACTGTTTAGGGCTTTGTAGGTAATGACCTGCACCTTGAATTGGGCTCGGAAAATAAACGGCAGCCAATGGAGCTCCTTGAACAGGGGAGTAGAATGCGCCCTGTAATTTGCTCCAGTTAGAAACCTGGCTGCCGCACGTTGTACTAGTTGCAGTTTCCGGGCCATCTTCAAAGGCAGCCCCACGTAGAGTGCGTTGCAATAATCCAGTCTAGAGGTAACTAAGGCATGGACCACCATGGTCAGATCAGACTTCTTGAGGTATGGTCGCAGCTGGCACACAAGTTTTAGTTGTGCAAAGGCCCTCCCGGCCATGGCCGACACCTGGGCCTCAAGCGTCAGCCCTGAATCCAGGAGGACCCCCAAACTGCGGACCTGCGCCTTCAGGGGGAGTGTGACCCCGTCAAGCACAGGTTGCCACCCTATATCCCGATCGGACGTACGACTGACCTGGAGGACCTCTGTCTTGTTAGGATTAAATCTCAGCTTGTTCGCCCTCATCCAGGCCAACACAGCGGCCAGACACTGGTTCAGTATCCCAGGGGCTTCCTTGGATTTAGGTGGAAAAGAGTAGTAGAGTTGGGTGTCATCCGCATAGAGATAGCACCGAACTCCAAAACTCTGGATGACCTCACCCAACGGTTTCATGTAGATGTTAAAAAGCATGGGTGACAAAACAGAACCTTGCGGGACCCCACGGATCAATGGCCAGGGGTCCAAGCAGGAGTCCCTCAGCTTCACCAACTGAGAGCGACCCTCCAGGAAGGACTGAAGCCACTGCAGAGCAGAACCCCCAAGACCCATCCCAGAGAGTCGACCCAGAAGGATACCATGGTCGATGGTATTGAAAGCCGCTATTGTCCAGGATGTCTAGTAATACCATAGCAGGTGCAATGTATAAAACATATGGCTGTTGTAATTGATATATAGTAAATCAGAAATACCATGTACCATATAAATCCTTATTAATCGAAATAGCCCCAATAGATGGTCATCCATCCTCTGTTTAAAAGCCTCCAAAGCAGAGAGTCCCACTCTTGAATCTTCTTTCCTGTAATTTAAACCCATTGCTCTGAGTCCTAGTCTCTAGAAAACAAACGTGCTCCTTCTTCCTTACAACATCCTTTCAATATTTAAACAAGGCTATCATGTCTTCTCTTAACTTTCACATATGTAAGCTAAAAATACCCAGCTCTTTACATTCCTTGAATGTTATTTGGAATTTATTCCACTTGGCGTATCTAAAATAGTGGTTCCAAATATGGCAGTCCAATTACCCATTCAGTGAAACCGGTTCCTTCCAAATACGTTCTAAGCTTCATTGTAGTGTCAGTGTAAATGTGCCCTAAGATTGCATTCCAAAGCTTTTTCCATTGCAACAGAAAGGAGAATTGTTATTTGTTTCTGCCAGAAATCTAGTACATTACACATTGTACAGACCTGGAAAACATAATATGATCAATTTGGAAAATATGTTTAAATAAAATAATACATTTTACTTTTTATCCACCAGGTTGGTCCTGTCCTTTGGAGTCAATAATTGCTTTGACGCAATGAGGATGGCAATAAATTAACTTGACCACATTGCGGAAATGATTGATTCCCCTCAACAGGTCTACCGTCTTGAATTTTCTGGATAAAGGAAAGCCTTAAATACAGAGGTCCTGAGTCCGCAGCATTAACACTGGTGACAAGGAAGCCAAGATGAAGTTCCAAATTGTGGCTGCTCTCCTTCTCATCTCTCTGTTTGGTCCACAGGAAGGCGAAATGGTAAGATCATTTTCTTCACTAAACATTTTCCCTAAATAGTAAAACTTTTCTAAAACTAGAAAAACTATGGGCAGAGGAAACAGGGGCATACACTGCTTTCTCAGACTAGATGTGAGGATTCAGTTTGAATTTACAAGCTGCTTTCTCTAATAAGTTCTAATCTAATAATGAAAAGCAGCTCTGCACCTTTTGGAGGGACATCTTTATTTTGTGCTCAAGTTAGTTGCACAGAACTAGTGAAAGCAGATTTTGCCAGTCTTGTTTGTTCAACAGTCTACTAGATTTTCTGTTAACCATAATTGCTGACCATCCCTTTGATATTGCATTAACTATAGGTGTACTTTTCTTAGATAATAAACTCTTTTTATGTCCATCCAATGCTATTTGTCTACTACTGAACTAGAATTTTTTAGCAGCATCCATGCTGAAAATCAGACAGTGCGGTATCTATTCAATAGAGGTGTGCAATTATTTTGTTAGTCCTACTCTACGTAGGTCAGATCAAATTTGTTAAATTTGTATTTACAGGGTGATACCCGACACGTGGGTGTGACCCATGCCAAAAACTTAAGAATCGAAACTTATGCAATACTTTTTCATTTGCATTTTGTAAAACCTTAAAGCCTCCCAAAGTCACTTTCATTTTCAGCACAAGGAAGCAAAATCAAAACCAAACAGGCTGCCTTTCCTCTTTAAATTAATGGCTTCTCGCCATTAAGTTGAGGGAAGCAGCAGGGAGAAAGCAGAGTTTGCTGGGAAAGAAAGCACAGAATTCTGGGAAATGTAGTTTGGGAAGACAAGGAGCCCCGTGGCAGAGAATACAAAAGGCCTTGCCCTAAACTATATTTCCCAGAATTCTGCTCAACATCAGAATGTCCCAGTGAGGATAATGGAGAGCTATTTTCCCTCCGTAGCAGCACCCAGCAAAAGAGGTCTACAATGTATGCACTTTTGGGTGGTTTCATTTCATATGTGCATATTAATATGAGTTTGGATAAAAGTTTTCAGGCACATGTTAAACAAATCTTTTTTTGTAATGTGACAAACTATTCCCATTGTTTTCATGTTATTTCTGCCTAATTTTATGTTCAAGAGCGAGTATCTAGAACCCATTAATTTTATATATTGTTTTGGTCTTTCTTTAACAGAAATTCAGAAAGAAGAGAGCTCCTGTGGTATGTATATTATTTCTTGGCTTTTAAAATAATGAAATACCTGAACATCCTGACAAGATTGTAATTGATTTATTTTCTGGGAATTAATCTTGAAAAAAAACCCTACATAAATATTATTTTTTCCTCTTATTTAAATTTTCCCTTCAAAACCTTTATTCTTTGTGAAAGCATCTTAAGAACACACAATTTAACTGAATACTGAAATACACTCTGTATTTAATTATCTTCATCTTCTCCGCCTCCCTTTTCAGCCTTTGTCATGTCAAACTTTGAATTGTAAGAATTCACAATCAGATAGTTGGATGACTTCTTGCTCTTCTCCTTCTCCTTCATAAATCTCCACTGTTGAAACACTTGTAAGAGTCAGGCCTTTACTGCTGTTTTTTTTACCCTGAGATCAGACTGGGTTAAATGGTTTACCATAGATTAAAGTAAATTAAAGGGAAAGTAAACGTTTTCCCTTGACATTAAGTCTAGTCAGGTCCGACTCTGTGGGTTGGTGCTCATCTCCATTTCTAAGCCGAAGAGCCGGCGTTGTCCGTAGATGCCTCCAAGGTCATGTGGCCAGCATGGTTGCATGGAGCACTATTACCTTCTTGCCAGAGCGGTACCAATTTGGTTTATTCACATTTGCACGTTTTCGAACTGGGGCTAACAACGGAAGCTTATCCCGCACTGCGGATTTGAACCGCCGACATTTGGTCAGCAAGTTCTGCAGCTCAGTGGTTTAACCCGCTGCTCCACTGCGGCCCCAAAAGTGAATTAACTGGCAGTGTAAATGCAGTCAAAATGAAAAGAGGGTGAAACAAATGCGGAACTACCTTTAAATAGGCTTCGTTCCAGCCCCATTTTCCTGTATCATGGCACATGATGGCACGATTTCCCTCATTTCCCGCTCACCTTCCAACACATCATTTTGATGCATCAGTAGCTTTCCACGGAGGGGCTTGAGCATGAAGCCAGGCTCCTCATAGGTTTCTGCGGGAAATAGGAACTGCGAAGGGAGGGTGGGGGTGCCATCCCAATTCTTTGGGCTCCAGGAACCTGAAGAAACAGGATTGCTGTGGGGATTAACCTCTGGGGTCGCAACAGCAGTCTTGGGAGTCAATCCCACAGGGCCAACACCTGGAAAGATCCTTACATTAATAATAATAATAATAATAATAATAATAATAATAATAATAATAATAATAATAATAATTTTATTTTTATGCTCTGCCTCCAGCTCCCCTAGAGGACTCGGGCTGGCTTACATGGGGACAAGCCCGGATTAATTACAATCATTGAAACGATTTTTTTCTACTCCAGAAGCGACTTGCAGTTTCTCAAGTCGCTCCTGACATGAGAAAAATTGAAACAATAAAAACAGATCACAAAAATGCATTTAAACACATTAAACATTAAAAACAGTAATATCAACATGACCTAATCTACAAACCAAAGCAAAAAATTGTAAAAATGAACTGGGCCAAAGTGTTGCAAGTTGATAGGAGACGTGGGATGAGGCAGACGTTAAGATTGTTTCTAACTGTTGGGAGAAGATAAAGTGCATCAAATATGTAATCGTCACTAGACGAGAACCTGACATGAGGAGAGTGTTCACTCTCTGAAAGCCTGCTGGAAAACCAGGTTTTTAAGCTTTTCCTAAAGACTAAGAGGGTCCTGAACCATTTAGGACTTTGTAGGTGATGACCTGTACCTCGAACTGGGTCTGGATCTCTCCAGGTGTTTTATTAATCCAGATTAAACAGGGAAATTTACTCTGGATTAATTTGAGTTTATCTGAGGTGCAATTTAGATGTCTTAGATAAATCTGGGAGAAGTCCTGCATTTTAGGCCTGTCTGATGCATACTGAGTTTTCAGTAATAAATATAGAAACCGTCATTAATTGTCCAATTTTACATTTTCAGCTTGAACCCATTAAATCCGTAAGTAATACTGTTTATTTTAAATTGAATATCTTTTCATTTTTTTCTGAGTAATATAATTTATTTGACTGATGCACAACAGTACATCGGCTTCCATACGAATGGATGATTTATATTCCGTTTTCACGATTATTCATGTAGTGTAGATTTGCTCTCTAAGGACATGAAGCATAACCATTTTTCTGAAATGTAAATAAACATTCATGGCCACAAAAAGTAAAACAGTATATTCTAATATGATCACTTTGCTGCTCAATTACTTTGTTAGTTCACATTCTTAACAGCAGGGATATAGGGTTGTTGTATGTCTTTCGGGCTGTGTGGCCATGTTCCAGAAGCATTCTCTCCTGACGTTTCGCCCACATCTATGGCAGGCATCCTCAGAGGTTGTGAGGTATGGAGAAAACTAAGCAAAGAGGTTAATCTGTGGAAAGTCTAGGGTGAGAGAGGTCAGTATGAATGTTGTGTAGTTAATCACTTTAATTAGCATTGAAAAGCTTATCTGCTGTCTTCTTCCTGCCTCTGGGGCATCCTTTGTTTAGAGTCGTTAACTGCCCTTGGTTGATTCATGTCTGGAAATCCTCTGTTTTCAGAGTATTGCTTTTTATTTATTGTTCTGATTTTTGAGTTTTGTAATAAATCAGAACAGTAAATAAAAAGCAATACTCTGAAAACAGAGGATTTCCAGACATGAATCAACCAAGGGCAGTTAACGACTCTAAACAAAGGATGCCCCAGAGGCAGGAAGAAGACAGCAGATAAGCTTTTCAATGCTAATTAAAGTGATTAACTACACAACATTCATACTGACCTCTCTCACCCTAGACTTTCCACAGATATATATTAACCTCTTTGCTTAGTTTTCTCCATACCTCACAACCTCTGAGGATGCCTGCCATAGATGTGGGCGAAACGTCAGGAGAGAATGCTTCTGGAACATGGCCACACAGCCCGAAAGACATACAACAACCCTGTGATCCCGGCCATGAAAGCCTTCGACAACACAGCAGGGATATATTTTTACAGTTTTCCCTAGATCCCACACTATTTTCCATGTTCCCATCGTTTAGAATTATAGTTTGGCAAAGTGCTTAGAAATCACTGCCAGACGAGGCCAGGAGAGAAAAAAATAGAGCTTTTTAGCAGAGAAATCTACCCACCTCTTCAAACTACAAATTCCAGGAATCCACAGGATGGAGAAATGACAGTTAAAAGGGGATTGTAGTTTTAAAACTGTGGAGTGTTGACATAGCCTTGAGGTAACATTAGATTCTAACTTTGAAAAAACTGCTGCTTCCTCAGTTACTTATTCTACTTGGTTTGCAATATTTGTACCTTAGAAAACAACTGAGCAGAAAGCAAAACAAAAATGTTATCAGAAATCCATGTCAGATAGCTAATAATGCAATATTTTGTTCCTTATAGAAGAAATGTAACTTTTTAACAGAAATGTATTTGATAACTGCTTGGTTTTTTTTAGTGTATTTGTAGTTTGAAAAACATTCTGCACAGATTTCACAGATGGCAGTTTTGCACAGAAAACAGCATTTTTTTCTGTGCAAGGTATACAAAAGAAAATAATAAATCTGTGCAAAACGTGCAAACTTTGTACAGAGAAAGTTCCCAATTTTTCTCTCCGGAAGGAGACTCAAGGTGGCTGACATTAAAAGCATTTCCATACAATTTAAAATCCAGAAATATACAAACATTAAAACAGAACCTAGAAGACCTAAGTGATATAGTAGAGGAGTATATGCCACTACTATTTGTCATTGGTAACTGTGGAAGAAGCTGTTATTTTTCTTGCATGGAATGTATCACAACCCTAAGACTGTATAGATTTCCAAAAATACAGAAACAAATTTTCTTTCAACATTTGAGGACATTGACTTTCCCAATGATCCTCATGGTGATCTTAAAGTCACACACTTACATTTTGCAAAGGTGCTTTTGTTGTCATTTAAAATTCTACTTGGTTTTTACCTATGGAAGTACCAATTCATGCTGTATTTTATCCAGCATTTTGTTTATTCATTTATGTAGCTTTTTAATGGTTCTAATGATTTATATAGTATTTTAATGGTGAATTTTTATTGTATTTTCTAATCTGTTTTATGCATTTATTTGTCTATCCTATATGTGAAAAACCTATGATTTAAGCATTAAATAAACTGTCTATTATATAATACCAGTTTGAAACTGGTATTATAGGGCCCCTAGTCTTTCCATTCATACACTCTTACTGTTTCCAGATGCACACACTATGGCACCTTTCCTTGGCAGAGATGAATATATCTGATGTAAATGCCTCTCACCCATATCATTATCAGGAGAAATATAACTTTTGAACTTATATTTTATATTACTTTAAGTTTCAGTTAGAAGAAAGTCATTTATGTTGTTGTTCAATTTATTGTAAAAAGTATTCACAGGATGAGCATGCCTTATCCAATAATTGAATCTAGAAGTGTCTTGGATTTTTAACTTTTCTGCATCTGTGTATCCCAATCTACACTGCCATTGTAATGTAAATTGAATTGGATTATATGGCAGTGTAGACTCATATAATCCAGTTCAGTGCAATTCATTCTGCATTATATGGCAGTGAAGTTGCTTCAAACTGTTAGCGGCTAGACAACAAATAGCCACAAAAGTTAGTGAAAAAAAGCCCTCAATGCACAAGAATGTTCTATAATTTGAGCAATTGGCATTAATAATAATAATAATAATAATAATAATAATAATTATTATTATTATTATTATTATTTAGAAATAAAAGGTAAAGGTTTCCCCTGATGTTAAGTCCAGTCATGTCTGACTCTGGGGGTTGGTGTTCATCTCCATTTCTAAGCCGAAGAGCTGGCGTTGTCCGTAGACACCTCCAAGGTCATTTGGCCGGCATGACTGCACGGAGCACAGAAATACATCCATATAAAGTAATTGGCATACCCTGGGGCATTAGAACATTATTGTTGTTGCTGTTATTGTTGTTATTTTATTAATGATACCCTGCTTTTCTCTCCTAAGGGAAACTCACGGCGGTTTACATTAAAAGCATTTCAATACAATTTCAAAACCACAAATATACAAACATTAAAACAAAATTAAACATCAAGGATATTTCAAATGTAACAATTAAAATTCATAAAACTGCTTTAAAAACTATGTAAAGTGATTACCACATCACCCTCTGACCTGTTTTTAAAAACCTTAAAGGATATCTGGAAGTATCTAGAATCTCCTTAAAGCTCCCACAGAGACTGGATCTACACTGCCATATAATCCAGTCCAATGCAGTTCATCTTGATTCTGAAACTCCATCATATGGCAGTGTAGATCCAGCCAGAGTTTGCTGATGGTAAAATTAATCTTTCCACCACTTTCTCAGTGAATGTGTTTTGTTGTTCTTGCTGTTATTTTTGCATTACTTTATTCCCCTATTTAAAAAACAAGTAACAAATGTTCCTTTTTGTTCTATAGGCTATTGATCCTCTTGGTGGAGTAAGTATAGATTATTGTGAATCAGCGGTGTGTGGAAGGAGACAACACCTCGCCAACCTAGACCTGTACACACAATAACAGCCACCCACAGTAGCTGGGACCACAAAATCCACAGCTTATTTAGTGATTACAGCTTTAAAAAAAAACAAGGCTGGCAGCTACTCATGGGCCGTGGAGCACATAATTGGACAGCCCACACTTCCACACTGGGAAAAAAAAACACACGATGAAGTGGGTTTTAAAAATCCACTTCAATATAGGTTTTTGTCTCCACACCCCTCCCAAAACCCAGGCTTGTCTAGATGGCCTCCCGTTAAAGTACGGGGCCTCTGTCATGCTGCTCTGGCAAACCTCCTGGCATGTAGAAATGATGCACCAGGATGTGGGAGAGGCAGCTGGGGGTCAGTCCCCACAGCCCTTTTGGTTTTTTGGGTTCCATGGGCCCAGAGAACTGAGACGACAGCCCCTCTGTCCCCAACACCCCCCCCCCCAAAACCTTAAAAGTAAAAAAGCTCTACTGGACTGCCATTATGCTGCTCCTGCAGGCCACCTTGCATGTAGAAATGATGCCCAGGAGACATGGGGGCAGGAGCGATTTTGCTGATATTCAGTCCCCACAGGCCCCATACCCCATTAGATCTGGCCCTTTCAGAAAGACCCAGGTTTAATGGGATATTTAATGAATTTGGGACAAAGCAAAGTTTACCTTCTTTGTCCCAAAACAATTCACATCTACTGGAGGCGTCATTTGGATGCCTCTGGTAAAAACCCGACAGAGACCCCGCATTTTGGGACCTGTCTGGATGGGCCCTGACTGATTCCATAGGGGAAATTTTTGCATCCATTCTGAGTCAACACATAGATAAGTCCCATTGATTCAGTGGTTCTACTCTTGCCAGTACTTCCAAGAAGAATGAGACACCTGTCAAAAATGGCTTATAGAAAATAACACTATGCTTATCTTCCCACTCTTTGTGATAATTTAACACTTCTGAACAGATGAGTTCTGCTTCTTGTTTGGTACAAGAGATACATGCTAATCTTCATGCATCAGCCATAATATAGTTCGTTATGTTCTGGGTCGAACGTATGACCATGTTTCCCCAAAAATAAGACAGTGACTTATATTAATTTTTGTTCCCAAAGATGCTCTAGGTCTTATTTTCAGGGAATGTCTTATTTTTCCATGAAGAAGAATTCACATTTATTGTTGAACAAAAGAAATGAACATTTATTATATGGTATACTGTACAGTAGTTGTCATCACAAACCAGCATAACCAGATAAACTGTGAATTCTTTCAAGAATTTCTTGTTACCATTATTTCCATGTACAACACTCTATGGTACATACATTTACCCATCCTGCATGCTCTGGTGTTCTGTTCGATGGGCATGCTTCCAAACAAAAACTTTGCTAGGTCTTACTTTCGGGAGAGGCCTTACTCAGCAAAACCTCTACTAGGTCTTATTTTCTGGGGATGTCTTATTTTAGGGCAAACAGGGTATGTGTTATATGCTAGCCTGGGGAAGGTTTGCTTTTTGCTCTTTTTTGTTTTTGAGACATAACAAATATTTTTTTTTATTTTCAGATTTCAGGTGTTCTACCAGTGAGTATTTGTTAACACCATTTGTAATTAACAGCTTTGGAAAAAATGTCTTCATTAGCAATAGGGAAAACAACTTCTTCTACAATTCCGTTTTTTCTGTCTGAGCGAAGCAGAGAATTTTGGTCCAAAATAATCCCTTGGTTTAGGTGGCCAAGGGGCGGTGACATGCATAAGCTGGATGATGCTCGTAAAAGAGTTAACTGGGCAATGCAGAATATATATAAGGGAGGTATGGGATGATACATCCAACATGACATATCACATAACAATTTAGAGTACTGTTGAGCCGAAGGGATTCATCTGTCTGATATGGGCAATGCACAGTTGCTGGCCCAGTTGCAGAGGGACACCCGAGCTGCTTTGGAGAGCCTGGTGTGGGACAGGGACAAAGCAGGCGCCTGCACCTATCTGTGGCGGAAAAGCAGCAGAGGAGTGGAAATCGGTGCACAACCAAAGCAAACATCTTAGATCCAGCCAGGAGCTGTAACCCTCCTCCATGTGGTAAAACAGTCGGAGTCAGGAGGAGCACAAAAGGCTTATGAAACTGATAATATGACTTCAATAATTCTAGGAACAAAATTGTCTGCATCGTTCCCCTTACCAAGTTCAGTGTTAACTTCACTATCAAGTTTATTGTCAAGGTCTGGCCCAAGTTTATTACTGTATATACTCGAGTATAAGCCTAGTTTTTCAGCCCTTTTTTAGGGCTGAAAAAGCTCCCCTCAGCTTATACTCGAGTGAGGGTTCTGGCTGGCCTCTATTCAGGTCGGCTTATACTTGAATATATAGGTATTCAGTTAGACAGTCTTATCTTATTAAAGTCTTATTATCTTAAATTATTATTATTATTTATTATTTATTAGTAACATTTATATCCCGCCCTTCTCACCCCGAAGGGGACTCAGGGTGGTTTACAAGTATATATACATACAGTGTATTATATTATACGACTTAATAGTAATATTGCATGTAATATAAATAATTAGTTTTATATAAATATTCAAAAACTTTTAACCTACTGATGCCTCAAACAATGCAATTTTATTAATATCTATTTTTATTTTGGAATTTGACCCGTAGCTGCTGCATTTCCCGCCCTCGTCTTATACTTGAGTCAATAAGTTTTCCCAGTTTTTGTGGTAAAATTAGGTGCCTCAGCTTATATTTGGGTCAGCTTATACTCGAGTATCTATGGAATGTGTTATATGCCAGCCTGAGGAAGGTACAATTTTAGAGTTTTAATTTGGTAACATTAATAAAAGTTGCTCTTAGTTAACCCATACCCCTGTGTTGCCTCTTCATTTGCAGGGGTTGCGTGGCAATGATCATCGTTTGTTTAAAGGACTTCCTTATTCCTTCCTCTTTTTTGTTTTTGAAACATAACAAATAATGGTTATATTTTTTTATATTTTCAGGATGCAGATTCTCTTCCAGTGAGTATATGTTAACACCATTTGTAATTAGCAGCTTTGGAAAAACTGTCACCATTAGCAATAGGAGAAAATATTTCTTCTACAATCCAATTATTTTCTGTATGTGAACCAGAGAATTTTGATTTTCTATAGGAGCCTCTCTACTATTGGTCTTTGCCAAATGCAATGCCAATAAAAAACATGTTGCTGTAGGTTGACACCTTCAGCTGAGTCCCAGTCCCTTGATTTCTTTTTCCTTAGGTTTCTTATATTGTGGCTAAAATACAGTCTTGTCAAAGCCAGAAAACATTTCAAGGGTAGCCTTTCTGGCCATAGAGCAAAATACAATAACACACAATATCCACAACAAATATATACATTGTAATGGTTCTAATGATTTATATAGTATTTCAACAGTAATTTTTACTGTATTTTATAAGCTGGTTTGTATATATTTATTTGTCTGTCCTATATGATCTAAACATTAAATAAACTATCTAATTATCTATATAATACCAGTTTGAAACTGCACTAAATGGTCAGTGGAGGTAGGGCCTTAGTCTTTCAATCCATACACTCTTACTGTTTCCAGCATGCACACACTATGGCACCTTTCCTTGGCGGAGATGAATATATCTAATGTAAATGCCTCCCACCCACAAATATTTGATCATCTTTTGGTTTAAATGACTTTCTTTTTCATTTGCTCTTTGTTGTTTTTGAGACATAAGAAATAATGTTTTTTCGATATTTTTTTCAGATTCCAGGATTAACCGTGAGTATATATTAACCCCATTTGTAATTAGCAGTCCAATTATTTTCTGTCTGAGTGAAGCAGAGAATTTTGAGTTGGTCCAAAATAATCCCTTGGCAAAAGTGTCCAGGGGGGGCACGTAAAAGGGTTAACCAGCAATGTGGAAGATATGTAAGGGAGATATGGGATCGTACATCCAATACGACATATTGATCTTACGGGATTCATTTTTCTGATATGGGCAATGTGTAAATTCTGTCCCAGTTGCAAAGGGATGCCTGAGCTGCTTTGGAGAGCCTGCTGTGGACAGGGACAAAGCAGACGCCTGCCTCTATCTGTGGCGGAAACACAATACGAGAATGGAAATCGGTGCACAACCAAAGTGCCAATTTTAGATCCAGCCAGGAGCTGTAAACCTCCTCCATGTAGTAAAATAATCGGAGGGAGGGGGGAGCACAAAAGGCTTACGAAACTGATAATATGACATTAATATTCTGGAAACAGAATTGCCCGCATCGTTCCCATTACCAAGTTCAATTATAAGTTCACTATCAAGCTTATTGTCAAGGTCTGTCCCAAGTTTATTATGTGTTATATGCCAGGCTGGGGAAGGTACAATTTTAGAGTTTTAGCTTGGTAACATTAATAAAAGTTGCCCTTAGTTATCCCATACCCCTGAGTTGCCTCTTCATTTGCAGGGCTTGCGTGGCAGAACAGTGTTTGTTTAAAGGACTTCCTTATTCCTTTACTTTTTGCTCTTTTTTGTTTTTGAAACATAACAAATAATGGTTATATTTTTTATATTTTCAGGGTGCAGGAGATCTACCGGTGAGATGAGTCAACACAAAGATAAATTCCATTGATTCAGTGGGTCTACTCTTGCCAGTATTCCGCATACTATGCCACATACTATGGCACCTTTCCTTGATGGAGATGAATATATCTAATGTAAATGCCTCCCACCCATGTCATCACCAGGAGAAATATACCTTTCAATACAATTTCAAAACCACAAATATACAAACATTAAAAAAGTAAACATCAATGGTATTTAAAAAATAACAATTAAATTCCATAAAACTGCTTTAAAAACAATTTAAAGCTATAACGACAGCACCCCCTGACTTGATCTTAAACATTTTAAAGGATATCTGGAAGGATCGGGAATATCCTTAAAGCTCCCACAGAGATTGGATCTACACTTCCATATAATCCAGTCCAATGGAGTTCATCTTCATTCTGAAACTCCATCATATGGCAGTGTAGATCCAGCCAGAGTTTGCTGATGGTAAAATTAATATTTCCACCATTTTCTCAGTGAACGTGTTTTCTTGTTGTTGCTGTTATTTTTGCATTACTTTATTCCCCTATTTAAAGAGCAAGTAACTAATGTTCCATTTTATCCTATAGCTTCCTCCTGGTCTTCCTATAGAAATAAGTATATATTATTGTGAATGAGCAGTGAGTGCAAGGAGACAACACCTCCCCAACCTAGACCTTTACACACAATAATAGCCACCCACAGTAGCTGGGACCATAAAGCCCTCAACTTATTTATTGATTACTGCTAAAAAAAAAAAAAAAAAACAGGGCTGGCAGCCACACATGGGCTGTGGAACATCTCATTGGACAGCGCAAGCTTCCACTCTGGGGAAAAACCCGCGATGAAGAGGGACTAAAAAAAAACCCATTTCAAAGTAGGTTTTTGTCACCACGCCCCTCCCAAAACCCAGGCTTGTCTAGATGACCTCCTGTTAACTTCCGGAGCCTCTGACAAGCTTCCTGGCATGTAGAAATGATGCACCAGGAGGTTTGGGAGGGGGGGGGCAGCCGGGGGTCAGTCCCAAAAGCTCTTATGGTTTTTTGGGTTCTGTGAGCCCAGAGAACTGAGAAGACAACCACACACCCCCTTGCACCCCCCCCAAGAGCCTTAAAAGTAAAAATAAAAAAGCTTTACTGGGCCACCATTACACTGCTCCTGCAGGCCTCCTGGCATGTAGAAACGATGCCCCAGGAGATGTGGGGGCAGGAGCGATTTTGCCGATAGTCAGTCCCCACAGGCTCGATACCCCATTAGATCTGGCCCTTTCAAGAAGACCCAGGTTTAATGGGGGTATTTAATGAATTTGTGACAAAGCAATGTCCTGAAATAATTCACTTTTACCAGAGGTGTCTGATATGGGCAATGCACAATTTCTGGCCCAGTTGCAGAGGAGCACCCGAGCTGCTTTGGAGAGCCTGGTGTGGGGTAGAGACAAAGCAGGCGCCTGCCTCTATCTGTGGTAGTAAAGCAGCAGAGGAGTAGAAATCGGTGCATAACCCAAAGCGCCCATTTTAGATCTAGCCAGTAGCTGTAACCCTCCTCTATGTGGAAAAATAATCTGAGGGTGGAGGAGAACAAAAGGCTTAGGAAACTGATAATATGACATCAATAATTATGGAAACAGAAGTTCAGTGTTAAGTTCACTATCAAGTATATTGTCAAGTTCTAGGCCAAATTTATTATGTGTTACATGCCAGCCTGGGAAAGGTTGAAGTTTAAAGTATTCATTAGTTAACAGTAATAAAAGTTGCCCTTAGTTAACCCATACCCCTGTGTTGCTTGTGTGGCAATGAACATCTTTTTGTTTAAGGGACTTCGTTATTCCTTTGCTTTTTGCTCTTATTTTGCTTTTGTGACATAACAAATAATGGTTTGTTCGGTTTTTTTTTCACATTTTCAGCCTCCAGTTGATCTACCAGTGAGTATATGTTAACACCATTTGTAATTAGCAGCTTTGGAAAAAACAAGTTGCTGTAGGTGGAAACCTTCAGCTGAGTCCCAGTCCCTTGGTTTCTTTTTCCTTAGATTTCTCACATTGTGGCTAAAATGTAGTATTTTTAAAGCCAGAAAACATTTCAAGAATAGCCTTTCTGGCCACAGAGCAAAATACACACAAAATCTACAAAAAAGACATACATTTAAGGGACCAGCCAAAAATGCACAAAACACATGATGCTACCATTCACATCCCCACTGGGAACTTCATCAGGCAAAGGTGTTAAATCCCACCCATGTCATCTTCAGGAGAAATATAACTTTTGAATTTATATTTTACATTACTTTATGTTTCAGTTAGAAGAAAATCATTTATGTTGTTGTTTAATTTATTGTAAAAGGTATTCACAGGATGAGCATGCCTTATCCAATAATTGAATCCAGAGGTGTTTTAGATTCTTTTAATTTTTCTGCATCTGTGTATATGTGCCCAATCTACACTGCCATTGTAATGCAGATTGAATTGGATTAATCCATATAATCCAGTTCAATGCAATTCAGTCAGCATTATATGGGAGTGAAGTTGCATGAAACTATAACAGCAAAACAACAAATATCCACAAAAGTGTGTGGAAAAAAGCCCTCAGTGCACAACATTGCTCTATAATTTGAGCAATTTCCATTACTACTACTACTACTACTACTACTACTACTACTACTATTATTATTATTATTATTAATAAAAAGTAAGAAATACATCCATATAAAGTAACTGGCATACCCTGCGGCCTTAAAAAATTATTGTTGTTGTGGTTGCTGCTGCTGCTGCTGCTGCTGCTGTTGTTGTTGTTGTTGTTGTTGTTGTTATTGTTATTAATGATTACCTGCTTTTCTCTCCAGAAGAAAACTCAGAGTGGTTTACATTAAAAGCCTTTCAATACAATTTCAAAACCACAAATATACAAACATTAAAACAAAATTAAAACATCAGTGGTATTTAAAAAGTAACAATTAAAATCCATAAAACTGCTTTAAAAACTTTTTAAAGCTATAATGACAGCACCCCTGACTTGATCTTAAACATTTTAAAGGATATCTGGAAGTGTCTAGAATCTTCTTAAATATACCACAGAGACTGCATCTACACTGCCATATAATCCAGTCCAATGCAGTTCATCTTTATTTTGAAACTCCATCAAATGGCAGTGTAGATCCAGCCAGGGTTTGCTGATGGTTAAGTTAATCTTTCCACCATTTTCTCAGTGAACGTGTTTTGTTGTTGCTGCTGTTATTTTTGCATTATGTTTCCCCCCTATTTAAAGAGCAAGTAACCAATGTTGCTTTTTCTGCTATAGGGTCCTCCTGCTCTTCCTATAGAAGTAAGTATATATTATTGTGAATCAGCAGTGTGTGCAAGGAGACAACACCTCCCCAACCTAGACCTTTACACACAATAATAGTAGCTGGGACCATAAAGCCCTCAACTTATTTAGTGATTACTGCTAAAAAAAACAGGGCTGGCAGCCACACATGGGCTGTGGAACATCTCATTGGACAGCGCAAGCTTCCACTCTGGGGAAAAACCCACGATGAAGAGGGATTAAAAACCCCATTTCAAAGTAGGTTTTTGTCACCACACCCCTCCCAAAACCCAGGCTTGTCTAGATGACCTCCTGTTAACTTCCGGAGCCTCTGACAAGCTTCCTGGCATGTAGAAATGATGCACCAGGAGGTTTGGGAGGGGGGGGGCAGCCGGGGGTCAGTCCCAAAAGCTCTTATGGTTTTTTGGGTTCTGTGAGCCCAGAGAACTGAGAAGACAACCACACACCCCCTTGCACCCCCCCCAAGAGCCTTAAAAGTAAAAATAAAAAAGCTTTACTGGGCCACCATTACACTGCTCCTGCAGGCCTCCTGGCATGTAGAAACGATGCCCCAGGAGATGTGGGGGCAGGAGCGATTTTGCCGATAGTCAGTCCCCACAGGCTCGATACCCCATTAGATCTGGCCCTTTCAAGAAGACCCAGGTTTAATGGGGTATTTAATGAATTTGTGACAAAGCAATGTCCTGAAATAATTCACTTTTACCAGAGGTGTCTGATATGGGCAATGCACAATTTCTGGCCCAGTTGCAGAGGAGCACCCGAGCTGCTTTGGAGAGCCTGGTGTGGGGTAGGGACAAAGCAGGCGCCTGCCTCTATCTGTGGTAGTAAAGCAGCAGAGGAGTAGAAATCGGTGCATAACCCAAAGCGCCCATTTTAGATCTAGCCAGTAGCTGTAACCCTCCTCTATGTGGAAAAATAATCTGAGGGTGGAGGAGAACAAAAGGCTTAGGAAACTGATAATATGACATCAATAATTATGGAAACAGAAGTTCAGTGTTAAGTTCACTATCAAGTATATTGTCAAGTTCTAGGCCAAATTTATTATGTGTTACATGCCAGCCTGGGAAAGGTTGAAGTTTAAAGTATTCATTAGTTAACAGTAATAAAAGTTGCCCTTAGTTAACCCATACCCCTGTGTTGCTTGTGTGGCAATGAACATCTTTTTGTTTAAGGGACTTCGTTATTCCTTTGCTTTTTGCTCTTATTTTGCTTTTGTGACATAACAAATAATGGTTTGTTCGGTTTTTTTTTTCACATTTTCAGCCTCCAGTTGATCTACCAGTGAGTATATGTTAACACCATTTGTAATTAGCAGCTTTGGAAAAAACAAGTTGCTGTAGGTGGAAACCTTCAGCTGAGTCCCAGTCCCTTGGTTTCTTTTTCCTTAGATTTCTCACATTGTGGCTAAAATGTAGTATTTTTAAAGCCAGAAAACATTTCAAGAATAGCCTTTCTGGCCACAGAGCAAAATACACACAAAATCTACAAAAAAGACATACATTTAAGGGACCAGCCAAAAATGCACAAAACACATGATGCTACCATTCACATCCCCACTGGGAACTTCATCAGGCAAAGGTGTTAAATCCCACCCATGTCATCTTCAGGAGAAATATAACTTTTGAATTTATATTTTACATTACTTTATGTTTCAGTTAGAAGAAAATCATTTATGTTGTTGTTTAATTTATTGTAAAAGGTATTCACAGGATGAGCATGCCTTATCCAATAATTGAATCCAGAGGTGTTTTAGATTCTTTTAATTTTTCTGCATCTGTGTATATGTGCCCAATCTACACTGCCATTGTAATGCAGATTGAATTGGATTAATCCATATAATCCAGTTCAATGCAATTCAGTCAGCATTATATGGGAGTGAAGTTGCATGAAACTATAACAGCAAAACAACAAATATCCACAAAAGTGTGTGGAAAAAAGCCCTCAGTGCACAACATTGCTCTATAATTTGAGCAATTTCCATTATTACTACTACTACTACTACTACTACTACTACTATTATTATTATTATTATTATTAATAAAAAGTAAGAAATACATCCATATAAAGTAACTGGCATACCCTGCGGCCTTAAAAAATTATTGTTGTTGTGGTTGCTGCTGCTGCTGCTGCTGCTGCTGCTGTTGTTGTTGTTGTTGTTGTTGTTGTTGTTGTTGTTGTTATTAATGATTACCTGCTTTTCTCTCCAGAAGAAAACTCAGAGTGGTTTACATTAAAAGCCTTTCAATACAATTTCAAAACCACAAATATACAAACATTAAAACAAAATTAAAACATCAGTGGTATTTAAAAAGTAACAATTAAAATCCATAAAACTGCTTTAAAAACTTTTTAAAGCTATAATGACAGCACCCCTGACTTGATCTTAAACATTTTAAAGGATATCTGGAAGTGTCTAGAATCTTCTTAAATATACCACAGAGACTGCATCTACACTGCCATATAATCCAGTCCAATGCAGTTCATCTTTATTTTGAAACTCCATCAAATGGCAGTGTAGATCCAGCCAGGGTTTGCTGATGGTTAAGTTAATCTTTCCACCATTTTCTCAGTGAACGTGTTTTGTTGTTGCTGCTGTTATTTTTGCATTATGTTTCCCCCCTATTTAAAGAGCAAGTAACCAATGTTGCTTTTTCTGCTATAGGGTCCTCCTGCTCTTCCTATAGAAGTAAGTATATATTATTGTGAATCAGCAGTGTGTGCAAGGAGACAACACCTCCCCAACCTAGACCTTTACACACAATAATAGTAGCTGGGACCATAAAGCCCTCAACTTATTTAGTGATTACTGCTAAAAAAAACAGGGCTGGCAGCCACACATGGGCTGTGGAACATCTCATTGGACAGCGCAAGCTTCCACTCTGGGGAAAAACCCACGATGAAGAGGGATTAAAAACCCCATTTCAAAGTAGGTTTTTGTCACCACACCCCTCCCAAAACCCAGGCTTGTCTAGATGACCTCCTGTTAACTTCCGGAGCCTCTGACAAGCTTCCTGGCATGTAGAAATGATGCACCAGGAGGTTTGGGAGGGGGGGGGCAGCCGGGGGTCAGTCCCAAAAGCTCTTATGGTTTTTTGGGTTCTGTGAGCCCAGAGAACTGAGAAGACAACCACACACCCCCTTGCACCCCCCCCCAAGAGCCTTAAAAGTAAAAATAAAAAAGCTTTACTGGGCCACCATTACACTGCTCCTGCAGGCCTCCTGGCATGTAGAAACGATGCCCCAGGAGATGTGGGGGCAGGAGCGATTTTGCCGATAGTCAGTCCCCACAGGCTCGATACCCCATTAGATCTGGCCCTTTCAAGAAGACCCAGGTTTAATGGGGTATTTAATGAATTTGTGACAAAGCAATGTCCTGAAATAATTCACTTTTACCAGAGGTGTCTGATATGGGCAATGCACAATTTCTGGCCCAGTTGCAGAGGAGCACCCGAGCTGCTTTGGAGAGCCTGGTGTGGGGTAGGGACAAAGCAGGCGCCTGCCTCTATCTGTGGTAGTAAAGCAGCAGAGGAGTAGAAATCGGTGCATAACCCAAAGCGCCCATTTTAGATCTAGCCAGTAGCTGTAACCCTCCTCTATGTGGAAAAATAATCTGAGGGTGGAGGAGAACAAAAGGCTTAGGAAACTGATAATATGACATCAATAATTATGGAAACAGAAGTTAAGTGTTAAGTTCACTATCAAGTATATTGTCAAGTTCTAGGCCAAATTTATTATGTGTTACATGCCAGCCTGGGAAAGGTTGAAGTTTAAAGTATTCATTAGTTAACAGTAATAAAAGTTGCCCTTAGTTAACCCATACCCCTGTGTTGCTTGTGTGGCAATGAACATCTTTTTGTTTAAGGGACTTCGTTATTCCTTTGCTTTTTGCTCTTATTTTGCTTTTGTGACATAACAAATAATGGTTTGTTTGTTTTTTTTTCACATTTTCAGGCTCCAGTTAATCTACCAGTGAGTATATGTTAACACCATTTGTAATTAGCAGCTTTGGAAAAAACAAGTTGCTGTAGGTGGAAACCTTCAGCTGAGTCCCAGTCCCTTGGTTTCTTTTTCCTTAGATTTCTCACATTGTGGCTAAAATGTAGTATTTTTAAAGCCAGAAAACATTTCAAGGATAGCCTTTCTGGCCATAGAGCAAAATGCAATAACACACAAAATCTACAAAAAAGACATACATTTAAGGGACAAGCCAAAAATGCACAAAACACACGATGCTACCTTTCACATACTTCATCAGGCAAATGTGTTAAATCTATCAGCATATGATAACTGTTGTATACTATGAAAAATAGAAGTAGAAAGAGTATTTGTGTGGCTACAAATGGAATTCTCAGTTTTTCATGTCTTCTTCTTTCTTCAATAATACAACATTTGTTTCCAGTTCTAGAAAAATAATGGACTTTGTTGTCTTAGTTAGAGTGCATCTACACTGTAGAACCAGTACAGCTTGACACCACTTGAACGGCCATGGGTCAATGGAATTAGGGGAATTGTAGTTTGGTTTTATTATCATGTCAGAAGTGACTTGAGAACATACTGCAAGTCGCTTCTGGTGTAAGAGAATTGGCTATCTAGAGAGACATTGCCCAGGGGACAGCCGGATGTGTTACCATCCTGCTGGGAGGCTTCTCTCATGTCCCCGCAAGCTAGAGCTGACAGACTGGAGCTCACCCCATCTTGTGGATTCGAACTGACAACCTTCAGGTCAGCAGTGCAGGCTAAAGACTCTGTAAACTAAGGTTCCCATGAATCTATAGCATTGAACCATGGCAGTTGAAGTGGTGTCAAATTGCAGTAATTCCACAGAGTAGGTTCACCTTCTGTGTCAAACATGCTTCGTTATCTCAAATTTAATGGATAACCAGCCTCCCAGAAACTAACCGAGAGGAAGATGTTGGTAACATAAGTGTTCATGGACCTTAATTTCTAGTGGTACAGCTTTTAAGGTTTAATTCTTTGATCCCCATGGATTAAAAATACTGAGTTTTACCTACTCACAATGTGCCACAAATCTATGGCTTAAATGCTATTAATCTTAGTTCATTGGAGAGATTTTTCAAAGTATCTTTCACTTGTTTTCTTCTTTCTAGGTCAAATAAGAAGACACGACCCTGAAGCTTCTGAACCATGATGGGGAAGGCTACCCATTCTAATGCATTATGTACTCTCTTGTACAAACAAATCAAATAACAGAAAATCACAAAATGCAATGTTACAATCTAGTTATTTCTGTAACACAAAATGAAATTGTTTTCTTAGTAGTGGAGGACTGGGGACAATTAATTACTCCATTCCTATCTCATTGATTTAACCCACAATAAAATACAAGTGGCATTTATCTTGGCATTGTTTATTTTTATTAAAGGTTTCAAACAGATTCGGTTTGATACTGGCAGCCTGTCAATTTCTGCCATTTTAGAACCTCTGGTGAGTTAAACCTTTGACCTGCTGAACTTGCTGACTGAAAGGTTGGCAGTTCAAATCCAGGGAGCAGGGTGAGCTCCTGCTAGTAGCCCCAGCTTCTGCCAACCTAGCAGTTCAAGGACTCCCACCCAGATAATGAACAGAATTCTACCTTATTCATTCAAATGTAATTTCTAGTCCTCACTAGAATAGCCCTATCTAATAATCTGGCATTTTAATTTACCAGTAAGTATCAACAATTGAAAACAGGTAAAGGTCATTGATTATTAGTGTTGTATGAACGGGAATTCAAACCCTGGTATCCAAAGTCATATTTCAACACTCAAACAACTACATCATGCTGGCTTTCAGCTTCAAGTATCTGTGCCCTCCCAATGTTTCAAAGTGCATCTTCACAATGGTCTTAGTATCCATGGTTTATTGGACTTGAAGCAGGCCAATGTCTGAGATCCACCCCCCCCCCCTTTAAAAAGATGTCACTTTCTACATTTATCAAAACTGTCAAAGATTTCTACAGCATGTTTGTGCTTCCAATCATAATGAATCTTTATTAATATTTTCATGAAACATTTTTCTGGATGGAAAAGAAGTAGAAAATTCTAATTAGAAATCCAAATTAAAAATCAGTTCATTTTTCTGCCATCAATGCAGGATTTACTAATGTTGTATGCTGTATTATCTTGAAGTAAAATAGCCACAGATAATTTTGCAAACTTTAGAGCTGAAAGAAAACAGATGCAACTGTTATTGGCTTGAGAAGCCACTTTATCCGGATTGGGAGCTGCGGGGTATTTTTCAAAACTTTGGAGAACTTTGTGCAAAAGAGGGAGAGAGAAAGGGAAGCCAAGGGAAACTTCTGTGGCTTCCTCCTCTCCTTTTTCTCCTCCTACTCCTTCTTTCCTTCCTTCCCTCCTTCCTTCCTTGACTCCTCGATGGCAGTGGGGCTGAGATCCTTGGAGGCAGTGTGCCGCAAGACTTGGAGCCTTTAGGAGCAAACCAATGCCGCTGAAGCCTGAGCATAAAGGTTGCAGAGGGAGCTGGACAAGGAGAGGGCTCTCCGAGAGCAGGTAGTCGGCCCCGGGTTGGTTACAGCAGCAGCAGCAAACAGGGCATCCTTTCCTCCCTCTTTTCCTTCTCACCCATTCCTCACTCCACATTTTGCGCACAGGGAGACACACTCTTGCAAAACAGCCCCTTCTTTTCCTCCTCTTTTGATGCTATATCCAGGAGTGAAAATGCTCCAGGCTTGGCTTGGTTTATATCGGGCTCTTAAGCCCAATAGAGGAGATTGGTTGAAAACACTTATATCAGAAGGTATTCAGAAGGTATTACGAAGATGGGCTCCAACACTTCAAATGGGAAGATTAATTCAGAAGCGCTAAACCACTTCGGAACCCTGTTCGAATGTATTACGATTAACGAATTTATTATGATTAACAACGATTCTGATTAATCCGCTCATGCCTACTACTTCTTGCATTCCCCAACACTGGCTTTTGCAAGTCCAAGCTGTGGTTTTCCTCAGATAGAAGGGATTTTTTTTTTCGTGTCAGGAGCAACTTGAGAAACTGCAAGCAGGTTCTGGTGTGAGAGAATTGGCCGTAGAGCAAACCATGAGTATGTTCCAATATCCCAAAGTCAAGATACCCTAACAAATATAGTCCAAGGTATAAACCAAAATCCTAGAATTGGTCCATCAGACAAGGTCCAGGGAATTATGCAAGGTCTCAAGACTACAACTCCAACAAAAAAAATTGTTACCATCAACAAACTGCTTCAAACTCTAGCTATTTATGCTGATTTCGCAGCTGTTCTCCTTACACAATCACTTCCCATCCTCTCCAGGCTATTAAAAATGACTATTCTGGGATTTCCGGTTTGTTTTGAAGTAATAATAAAAGTTAAAGAAATTACAAAGAAGTGGAAGTGAGGGAAAGCATGAGTACAAGGTAATGCAGAAGTACAGATGTGATACCCAGACTCTCCCCGTTCTTAGGCTATTTTGTTCACCCTCACCTCCGTTACTTGAACCACAGATGAGGGTTTTTGTTCCTGGCCTACACACAAAGGAGGTGCCTGAGGTGTACACCAAAATGTTAATCACTAGCTATTTTCTGCCACATATTAGGGGCAAGTGTCCGCTTTGACCATATCTCCCACCATGTCCTCCACCCAGCTCAAATGTCCCTTTGCAAGCTAAACAGGTTCTGGGTGTTGCCAAAATCGGAGAAATAGATATCAACCCAGTAAGGTTTAGCTATTACCGGTAGTGTTGGTGAGGTGCACATAGAGTTCATACCTTCAGTCAAAGCCTATATGTATGGCCCTGTGAATTTTGTTTTGGCTCCACAAGCCCTTTTACACCGCCAGGCCACTTGAGACTGGTATGGTTGCAGCCATACCGTATGGGTGTGAGGCAATGCCTCCTAATCTTATGGAAGTCAGCCAATGTCTGCCAAGACAATGCATGCCTTTGACAGGCCAAGGTATTTCGTTAACGTGGATAACCAACAACATCAGGAGGGAAACCACTCCACAATGTAAACAGCAGTAGATACAAACTGTCTCAATGGAGGCCCTGCCTGTCTTCCCATTGAACAGTGGCCAAGTGTTGGCCATGGGGATTCCAGAGGTCTGTCACTCAGCCCCAGTGGACGTAGCTGTGTCCGCAGGTCAGGCCCAGCCTTCTAAGCACCAACGAAACTGTATCTGTTCTCTTGGTGCAATTCTGGTGGAGTGTCCTCCATTACATAAATGCTGAAATTTGCAAGCTGTGCGGAGCACCCTCCTTGGGATGAATACTCCCAACACAACACAGGTTGTTGTTGTTGTTCCTGTTGTTGGGGGGCTGTTGTATGAAAGTTCTGCATGGTATGACCGCTGTCGGCCTTTCCACCATTAACCGACTGGGCTGGAGTCATAACCTCCATCCAAAGTTGCTTGTCTATAAGATCCCAACGTAACGTGGGATACCGGGCTGCATATGCTGAGTATATAATATTGACATTTTGGAAAAGAGAGTAAGCTCTTGCCAGGTAGGCCTTTACAAGCACATCCGCATATATCACTCTTGAATCTTCTTTCCTGTAATTTGAACCCATTGCTTTGAGTTCTAGTCTCTAGAAAGCAGATGGCCTCCTTCTTCCTTACAACATCCTTTCAATATTTAAACAAGGCTATCATGTCTTCTCTTAACTTTCACATATGTAAGCTAAAATACCCAGCTCTTTACGCAGCTCCTTGAGTGTTATTTGGAATTCATTCCACTTGGCGTATCTAAAATAGTGGTTCCGAATATGGCAGTTCAATTACCCGTTCAGTGAAACTGGTTCGTTCCAAATACGTTCTAAGCTGCATTGTAGTGTCAATGTAAATGTGCCCTAAGATTGCATTCCAAAACTTTTTCCATTGCAACAGAAAGGAGAATTGTTATTTGTTTCTGCCAGAAATCTAGTACAGTACACATTTTACAGGTTTGGAAAACATTATATGATCAATTTGGAAAATATGTTTAAATAAATAATACATTTTAATTTTTAAGCACCAGGTTGGTCCTGTCCTTTGGAGTCAACGATTGCTTTGACGCAATGAGAATGGCAATAAATTAACTTGCCCACATTGCAGAAATGATTGATTCCACTCAACAGGTCTACTGTCTTGAATTTTCTGGATAAAGGAAAGCCTGAAATACAGAGGTCCTGAGTCCCCAGCATTCACACCGGTGACAAGGAAGCCAAGATGAAGTTCCAAATTGTGGCTGCTCTCCTTCTCCTCTCTCTGTTTGGTCCACAGGAAGGCGAAATGGTAAGATCATTTTCTTCACTAAACATTTCCCCTGAATAGTAAAACTTCAAGAAGACAGCCAATGGGCAGAGGAAACAGGAGCGTACATTCCTTTCTCAGACTAGATGTGAGATGGTTTGGATTCAGAAGCTGTTTTCTCTAATGAGATCTAATCTATTCATGGAAGGCAGTTTTGCACCTTTTGGAGGGACGTCTTCCATTTCTAAATGGGTTTCATTTTGTGCTCAAGTTAGTTGCACAGAACTAGTGAAAACAGATTTTGCCAGTCTTGTTTGCTCAACAGTCTACTAGATTTTCTGTGAACCATAATTGCTGACCATCCCTTTGATATTGCATCCCTTTGTCCATCCCATGCTATTTTCTCTTTGTCTACTACTGAACTAGAATTATTTAGCAGGATCCATGCTGAAAATCAGACATCACGGTATTTATTCAATAGTGGTGTGCAATGTCTTTGTTAGTCCTACTCCACATAAGTCAGATCAAATTTGTTAAATTCGTACTTACAGGGCGATACCCAACACACTTGAGAATTGAACCTTACGCAATACACAGAAAAGCACAGAATTCTGGGAAATGTAGTTTGGGAAGACAAGGAGCCCCGTGGCAGAGAATTCAAAAGGCCTTGCCCTAAACTATATTTCCCAGAATTCTTCTCAACATCAGAAAACCCCAATGAGGATAGGGGAGAGCTATTTTCCCTCCATAGCAAAAGAGGTCTACAATGTATGCACTTTTGGGTGGTTTCATTTCATATGTGCCTATTAATATGAATTTTGGATAAGTTTTCAGGCACATGTTAAACAAATCTTTTTTTGTAATGTGACAAACTATTCCCATTGTTTCCATGTTATTTCTGCCTAATTTTATGTTCAAGAGCAAGTACCTAGAACCCATTAATTTTGTATATTGTTTTGGTCTTTCTTTAACAGAAATTCAGAAAGAAGAGAGCTCCTGAGGTATGTATATTATTTCTTGGATTTTAAAATAATGAAATACCTGATCATCCTGACAAGATCATAATTGATTTATTTTCTGGGAATTAATCTTGAAAAAAAAAAACCCCTACATAAATATTATTTTTTCCTCTTATTTAAATTTTCCCTTCAAAACCTTTATTCTTTGGGAAAGCATCTTAAGAACACACAATTTAACTGAATACTGAAATACACTCTGTATTTAATCATCTTCATCTTCTCCGCCTCCCTTTTCAGCCTTTGTCATGTCAAACTTTGAGTTGTAAGAACTCACAATCAGATAGTTGGATGACTTCTTGCTCTTCTCCTTCTCCTTCATAAATCTCCACTGTTGAAACACTTGTAAGAGTCAAGCCTTTACTGCTGTTTTTTTTTTACCCTGAGATCAGGCTGGGTTAAATGGTTTACCATAGATTAACGTAAATTAAAGGAAAAGTAAACGTTTTCCCTCGACATTAAGTCTAGTTGGGTCCGACTCTGTGGGTTGGTGCTCATCTCCATTTCTAAGCTGAAGAGCCGGCGTTGTCCGTAGATGCCTCCAAGGTCATGTGGCCAGCATGGTTGCATGGAGCACTATTACCTTCTTGCCAGAGCGGTACCAATTTGGTTTATTCACATTTGCACGTTTTCGAACTGGGGCTAACAACGGGAACTTATCCCGCACTGCGGATTTGAACCGCCGACATTTGGTCAGCAAGTTCTGCAGCACAGTGGCTTAACCCGCTGCTCCACTGCGGCCCCAAAAGTGAATTAACTGGCAGTGTAAATGCAGTCAAAATGAAAAGAGGGTGAAACAAATGCGGAACTACCTTTAAACAGGCTTCATTCCAGCCCCATTTTCCTGTATCATGGCACATGATGGCACGATTTCCCTCATTCCCCGCTCACCTTCCAACACATCATTTTGATGCATCAGTAGCTTTCCACGGAGGGGCTTGAGCATGAAGCCAGGCTCCTCATAGGTTTCTGCGGGAAATAGGAACTGCGAAGGGAGGGTGGGGGTGCCATCCCAATTCTTTGGGTCCAGGAACCTGAAGAAACAGGATTGCCATGGGGATTAACCTCTGGGATCGCAACAGCAGTCTTGGGAGTCAATCCCACAGGGCCAACACCTGGAAAGATCCTTACATTAATAATAATAATAATAATAATAATAATAATAATAATAATAATAATAATTTTATTTTTATGCCCTGCCTCCATCTCCCCTAGAGGACTCGGGCTAGCTTACATGGGGACAAGCCCGGATTAATTACAATCATTGAAACGATTTTTTTCACTCCAGAAGCGACTTGCAGTTTCTCAAGTCGCTCCTGACACGGGAAAAAATTGAAACAATAAAAATAGATCACAAAAATGCATTTAAACACATTAAACATTAAAAACAGTTATATCAACTTGACCTAATCTAAAAACCAAAGCAAAAATTGTAAAAATGAACTGGGCCAAAGTGTGCGGAGTATACAATTTAAACAAGAGAATGAAATGGGAAGCCAAAGTGCTGCAAGTTGATAGGAAACTTGGGATGAGGTAGACGTTAAGATTGTTTCTAACTGTTGGGATAAGATAAAGTGCATCAAATATGTAATGGTCACTAGACGAGAACCTAACATGAGGAGAGTGTTCACTCTCTGAAAGCCTGCTGGAAAACCAGGTTTTTAAGCTTTTCCTAAAGACTAAGAGGGTCCCGAAGTGTTTAGGACTTTGTAGGTGATGACCTGTACAACTGCTCTCATGCTCTCTAGTTCCTCTAATGCATTTCTATGTTTGGCTTCCAGCAGAAGCCAAACATGGACATTGAGACGTACTAGAAGACCTAAAAATTCCTAGAGAGGTGTTCATTTAGCAATTTATTAATGGCTTTTCACTACCAAGAGGTTATGTGCTTCTAACCCCAGCAAATGTGGAAAATATCATTCTATATCACCAGAGTGAGCAGGATATGTTTATAGAAATGGAAAAGCTCACTTAAAGGATCTAATCTTATGAAGATGAGCACCAACCCCCAGAGTCAGACATGACTAGACTTAATGTCAGGGGAAAATATTTAGCTGTACTAGTGCCATTAAATGGCAACAAACTGCATGGAATCTACACAGCAACATGGACTCTACAGTGTGGATGCATCCAGGCCATGGGAGGTTGCATGGAAACCATGCAGCTATTGATGCACAGCCAGAGTAAAGACATTGCACAAGAAGGCACACCACATTTAAAAGTACTTATGCTGGGAAAAGTGGGGGTTATTCCAACCCAGATAATGAACAGAATTCTGACTTTTGAAGGAACAGAACTGTTGCCCATTGATACAAATCATGGAAATATGACCATTTCAAGTGGATTTAGGCCCAAAGGAGGAAGTTGGAAAACTGAAACCAGCATGAGGGTTATGTCTAGGTTTGTATTGACACATACTCTAAGCAAATAGCTCTGCACATTTTTTGAAAGGAAAAAAACATTCCTGTAGAAAATGAAATTTAGCAATTGGACATAAATGCATGGGGCACTGAAATGAGCAATTCCATAACCCTCATATTCTGTCTCTGAGCCTGTCTTTCAATAAAAATTCTTGCTTGCAAGCAAAGGTTGACTTTTTTGAAAAAATCAGCTAAAAGTATGCACTATTTGTTGTCCGAACCAAAAGGTTCAACCCAATTACATCACTTCATAAAGGCATTCTATTTCAAGGTTGTACACGTATGTTCATTGTTGTATGACTTCAAATGGTTTTCAACTTAGGATGATGATAAAGGAGACCTTTCACAGGGTTTCCCGAGGCCCAGAGTGTGTGACTCCACCAAGGTCACTGAGTGGGAATTATCCATAGCCAAACGGGAATTCAGACCCTGGTCTCCTAAGTCATAGCTCAACACTCAAACAACTACATCATGCTGGCTTTCTGCTTCCTGGATCTGTGCCCTCCCAATGTTTCAAAGTGCATTTTCAACCTTCTTCACAATTGTTTTAGTGTCCATGGTTTATTGGACTTGTAGCAGGCCAATATCTGAGGTCCATGCCCCTCCTTTAAAAACATGTCAGTTTCTACATTTATCAACACAGTCAAAGATTTCTACAGCATCAAACCTCATGCAAATCAACAAGCATGTTTGTGCTTCCAATCATAATTAATCTTTATTAATATTTTCATGAAACATTATTCTGGATGAAAAAGAAGCAGAAAATTCTAATAAAAAAGCCAAATTAAAAAATCAGATCATTTGTCTGCCACTGATTCAGAATTTACTAATGTTGTATGCTGTACTCTTTTGAAGCCGAATAGCCACTGATAATTCTGCAAACTTTATAGCTGAAAAAAAAAACAGATGCAGTTGTTATTAGCTTGAGAAGTCACTTTAGTCTCCAAATTTTGCTTGTTGCAGACAGGTATGCAATTTCTGGAAAGGGTGGGATGGAGAGAAAGAAGAGAAATCTTGATTTTAAAGAAAACTAATGAAGATACAGTAGAGTCTCACTTATCCAAGCTAAACGGGCCGGCAGAAGCTTGGATAAGTGAATATCTTGTATAATAAGGAGGGATTAAGGAAAAGCCTATTAAACATCAAATTAGGTTATGATTTTATAAATTAAGCACCAAACCATCATGTTATACAACAAATTTGACAGAAAAAGTAGTTCAATACGCAGTAATGTTATGTTGTAATTACTGTATTTAAGAATTTAGTACCAAAATATCAATGAGATATTGAAAACATTGACTACAAAAATGGCTTAGATAATCCAGAAACTTGGATAAGCGAGGCTTGGATAAGTGAGACTCTACTATACATTCTTAGGATGAGCAAACAAAATTCATTAAGTTAAACCTGTTCCTACTCAGTAAGATTCCTGGATCTGACTCAAATATTTAAGACTTAATGGCATAATTTAAAACAATATAAAACCATGTTTCAGATTACACATTTTATTTTATTTGTTAATTTGTTTTGCACAGTTTAAATCAGGGTGGGCTACATGGCCTTTTGTATCCTCTGAATACCCCTTAAGAGGCCCCAGACTCACAAATTAGAAATTGGAGTCAACTTTCAAGGAATTTTCCAAAATGTGACCAAAGCCCTATCCAGAACTAGTTCAAGCACCTCCCACCCCAAGATTAGGACCCTTGATGGGCAGCACCTCTGCTTTGTCTGGATTCAGTTTCAATTTGTTTTTCATCATCCTGCCCATTATCTTCTTCCAGGTATTGATTCAGAGGAGACACACTATCCTTAGCTGAAGCTATTTTTGAAGGCATGGAGAAATATATTTGGGTGTCATCAGCATACTGATAACACGCCACCCCATGCCTATGGATAATTTCCCCCAGCGTCTTAAAGAGCATTGGGGATAGAATGGCACTTTGTGGGAAACCACACAACAGCTCCTTTGTTGAGGAGCAGTATCCCCAAGCAGCACCTCCTGAAACTTGCCTGAGAGGTACCATGAATTCTCTTTACTTCTCATCTTCATTCTGTTGGGGGGTAAAAGCACAGGTGAAGTTATTTTGTTTGTCATCCTCTTTCATATAATGAATGCATATCTTTTGCAGGCAAGAAAGAAAAATATATGAAATATTTAGAAAGCTATTTAGTCCTATGAAGTTGCTATTAGCAATGTCACTGGAAGTGAATGACACAAACATAAAGTGAATTGTGTGTGTGTGTGTGTGTGTGTGTGCGCGCGTTCAAGTCACCCATTCATCGGGCTGTGGCGCAGCTGGTTAGTAGCCAGCTGCAGTAATTCACTACTGACTGAGAAGCCAGCCTGGGTCAGAGTAAGCTCCCGACCATGAATAGTCTAGCTTGCTGTTGACCTATACAGCCCGAAGGACAGTTGCATCTGTTGAGTAGGAAATTTAGTGATGCTAATTTATCAAATTTACAACACCATAAAACCTTCCAGAAGTGTGAGGAAGAATGAGGAAGTACTCCATCAAGGATTCGGTGCCACAAGTGGACGGTGAAGCAGCAGCTCCCCCTGTGGCCGGAATTGAGCATACCCTCATGAAAGCCAGAAGCTGGAATGTTCAATTGCTTCTATATCTGTCTATATATGTCTGTCTATAGCTCCGGTGGCGAAGTGCGTTAAAGCACTGAGCTGGAGACCGAAAGATCCCAGGTTCAAATCCCGGGAGCGGCATGAGCGGCCGCTGTTAGCTCCAGTTCCTGCCAACCTAGCAGTTCGAAAACATGCCAATGTGAGTAGATCACTAGGTACCGCTCCGGCGGGAAGGTAACGGCGCTCCATGCAGTCATGCCGGCCATATGACCTTGGAGGTGTCTACGGACAACGCCGGCTCTTCGGCTTAGAAATGGAGATGAGCACCAACCCCCAGAGTCAGACATGACTGGACTTAACATCAGGGGAAATCTTTACCTTTACCTATATACGCTGTATGCCTAATAGCACTGAATGTTTGCCATATGTATCTGCATTGTGATCCGCCCTGAGTCCCCTTTGGGATGAGAAGAGTGGAATATAAATAATGTAAATAAATAAATAAATAAAACCACCCTTGTATTCCTCAGCACTTGGGATCCTTTGACAAGACTTACCAGATCTAAGGCTGCTTAGTCTGAAAGATCAGGGGAGATCTGGTGCCCTCAGTGTACTGGTCTCTTTGCCCAATTCTTCAACAAGGTGCCACCTTAATATTTCCATTGCAAGACCCCTAGCTCCACTACATCTTTGGTTGTGATGGGTTTTTGGTTGTGATGGATTTACTCTTTTTACTATCGCTACACTGGTGTTTGACAAAGTGCTTAATCTAGAGCAAATTCTGAATAACCAGAGACCTCAAAGACAGTGCTCATTCGTTTTATGGGGAAAGGGCAAGAGTCAAAACCTTCATTTGAAATTTACCTCTTGTGGCTCTTCTTTAGGTTTCTTTCCCTGCAACAAATGTCAAAAGTTTAAAAAGTCACCATTAACACTGGAGATAAAATAATAAGACTGAATAAGAGTTAAAAGACAGAATGAGGTTCCATTCTCCTCCTCCTCCTCACTTCTGAAACAGCTTGATCTGAATCAAGCACCAGCTTTCCCTCCTTCTCCTTCACCTTACTTGGCGGCTGCGCTCCCTCTTCCTCAGCTGATGAAGGTGCTTGATTCAGATCGAGCTGCTTCAGGAGTGAAGAGGAGAATCTGGATTGGGAGCTGTGGGGGTTTTTTTTGTTTGTTTTTTTTTTTTTTTGCAAAGCTTTGGAGAACTTTGTGCAAAAGAGGGAGAGAGAAAAGGAAGCCAAGGGGAACTTCTGTGGCTTCCTCCTCTCCTTTTTCTCCTCCTCCTCCTTCTTTCCTTCCCTCCTTCCTTCCTAAAGACCTAAAAGACTCATTCGTTTTATGGGGCGAGGGCAAGAGTCAAAACCTTCATTTGATTCTTACCTCTTCCGGCTCTTCTTTAGGTTTCTTTCCCTGCAATGAGTGTCAAACATTGAAAAAATCACCATTAACTCTGGAGATAAAATGATAAGAGTAATACAAGAGAATGAGGTTCATGTGAACTGTCGAGTTCTTCACATATCATTTCTGCGTAAATCCTAACAGACTTAGCTAGCATCGCTAATGAAGTTGCTGAGAGTACAATTCAACCACTTCTATGGGGGTTCCTGATGGCCACCCCTACATTTCATAGAATCATATAATCATAGAATAGTAGAGTTGGAAGAGACCTCATGGGCCATCCAGTCCAACCCCCTGCTATGAAGCAGGAAATCGCATTCAAAGCACCCCCGACAGATGGCCATCCAGCCTCTGCTTAAAAGCCTCCAAAGAAGGAGCCTCCACCACAGTCCCGGGGAGAGAGTTCCACTGCCGAACAGTGGATGTAAAATCCCACTGAATTTTACATCCATAATAAAATTAAAGGTCCTATCACATTCCCTGAAGTAGTTGGGATGTGCTGGTATTATTCTCCTATGATTCAGCTTTACCTTTTTCCTATTCTGCCAATGTTTTCCACCCTAAAAGTGAAAGAAAACAGCCAAAAATGATTCCTTGGTTTCTGAAAATGTTGGAAATGTTGACCCGGGATCCTTTGTGGGATGTAGAAAACATTCACAAAATTTCCTATTTTCAATCTGTCACAACATCTTGCTGACCAATGACAAAATAGTTGTTTTTTTCAAGGTCAGAATGAAACAAGGGGCACTTTGTTTTTAGCTGAGGTTTGTGTGAAGCACAGGTCTTGATACAAAATGGCACTATAATGTATTCTGGTTGTGAAACAAAGCACTTCTAATTAACACAACAAGAAAATGCATATCAGCTTTAGATGGCTATTCTCATTATGTGTCATGGCAAGTTTGCAGAAAAATATTTCTCATAAATAATATGAGAACTCTTGGCAAATTATCTTGCTGCTGCTCAGTCGTTTAGTTGTCTCCGACTCTTCGTGACCTCATGGACCAGTCCACGCCAGAGCTCCCTGTCGGCCGTCACCGCCCCCAGTTCCTTCAAGGTCAAGCCACTCACTTCAAGGATACCGTCCATCCATCTCGCCCTTGGTCAGCCTCTCTTCCTTTTTCCTTCAATTTTCCCCAGCATCGTGATCTTTTCCAAGCTTTCCTGCCTTCTCATAATGTGGCCAAAATACTTCAGCTTTGCCTCTAGTATCCTTCCCTCCAGTGAGCAGCCGGGCATTATTTCCTGGAGGATGGACTGGTTGGATCTTCTTGCGGTCCAAGGCACTCTCAGGATTTTCCTCCAGCACCAGAGTTCAAAAGCGTCTCTCTTCCTTCGCTCAGCCTTCCTTATGGTCCAGCTCTCACATCCATAGGTTACTATGGGGAATACCATTGCTTTCACTATGTGGACCTTTGTTGCCAGTGTGATGTCTCTGCTCTTCACTATTTTGTCAAGGTTGAACATTGCTCTCCTCCCAAGAAGGAAACGTCTTCTGATTTCCTGGCTGCAGTGATCTTCACGCCTAGAAATATAAAGTCTGTCACTGCCTCCACGTTTTCTCCCTCTATTTGCCAGTTATCAATAGGTGTAGTTGCCATGATCTTGGTTTTCATGACGTTTAACTGCAACCCGGCTTTTGCACTTTCTTCTTTCACCTTGGTGATAAGGCTCCTCAGCTCCTCCTCACTTTCGGCCGTCAGAGTGGTATCATCTGCATACCTAAGTTTGTTAATGTTTCTTCCAGCAATTTTAACTTCGGCCTTGGATTCCTCAAGCCCTGCATGTCGCATGATGTGTTCTGATGGCCAATCTTGTGTTTTCCATATTTGCTGGCATATGACATGCATCACCTTGACAGCATCACCTTCCAAGATTTTAAACAGCTCAGCTGGGATCCCGTCATCTGGCTAATATCTTACTATCTCTCAAACGAGAAAGATTTTTTTTTTGTGAATGAGAATGATGAAGGCTCCTTCTACACAATGGTATAAAATCCAGATTATCTGCTTTGGATTGGATTATATGTCAGTGTAGACTCAGATATTCTGGATTATATGGTAGTGTAAAAGGGCCCAAAGATTCTAATCCCAAATCTCGTTGACCGGAAAAGTGAGATTGCCAGAGCTGCCTCATTTCTGGCTACTTTCTTCTATGAATTGATACAATCAGAATATCCCAACCATATTTGTCTCTTTTATGATGCTCAAGGGCAAAGTGGAAAGCATTGTTACCCTGTTTTCACCAAAATATGACAGGGTCTCATATTATTTTTTGCTCCAAAAGATGTGTTAGGGCTTGTTTTCAGGGACAGTCTTATTTTTCCAAATTGACTTTTTAAATGGCTTATTTTTGAAATAGGGCTTATATTTCGAGCATCATCAGAAATACTGAAAAATCATGATAGGTCTTATTTTCGGGGTAGGTCTTATTTTGAAGGAAACAGGGTAGTTCCTTTTCTATTTTTCTCTTCTTGTGCTCACATTTCTCTTTGACATCTTACATCTAAACTGAAGGTATGAACGTAAGTATAATGGCTCTTGAAAACATACCTTGCCTTTTCTCCTTTTTCCACCCTATAAAGCGAAGATGGACGAGAAAAAAAAAACATAGTATGGATGCTTCATTTCAGATAACAAACCTGATACAAAAGGCCTTTTTTAGAATTTGGTGGGTCTCCTAATTTATGTGGGGAAAATGGGTGACACGGGAATATGATGACAGTAGTGGTGGAATCAATTACCCCCATAAGAATTATGCCAACCTTCAATTCCAATTTTTCTAGCATTGTATGTCCTTAAAACTTCGTTTCCCCACATAGAAATACTGTATAGATCAGACAGCTAACAAATTGAGGCAATCTGGTCAAAGGAATGTGAAGCCCCTGCCATGGTATTCTCCATATAACTGAAGGGCTACAGAAGAATTACTCTGTAGAAAAACACAAATCGTTTTCTGTACAAAGCAGGTGCATGGTACAACTTGTTGTGCTTTTACATACATACACAATGTATTTTCCCCCAATGCTCCAGGAAGTTTGATTGTTGCTGTTGCTGTTGAGCAGTGGTTCTCATCCTGTGGTTCCCCAGATGTTTTGGCCTTCAACTCCCAGAAATCCCAACATCTGGTAAACTGGGTGGGATTTCTGGGAGTTGTAGGCCAAAACACCTGGGGACCTACAGATTGAGAACCACTGTCTTCAAGCCAAATAAAATAGTGCTTTACAAGAAGAACACAGAAGTAACATGGAATTGTTACAAAGGAGTAGATCAAGAAGAATGACTCACCGGTGGCCTCCATTTACCAAAATGACCTCCTACTTTCTACAAGGGAAAAAAGACCATGATCACTTACATAAAATCAGTGCTTAGTAGCTAATATGACACAGCCCATGAACAAGATAATGGCATCAGCAAGCTTGAAAGAACTAAAAGTTCCAGTTAGGGAAAATGTCCTTCCTTCCTTCCTTCCTTCCTTCCTTCCTTCCTTCCTTCCTTCCTTCCTTCCTTCCTTCCTTCCTTCCTTCCTTCCTTCCTTCCTTACTTATTTATTTACAGTGTTTATATTCCGCCCTTCTCACTCCGAAGGGGCCTCAGGGCGGATCACATTATACACACATAGGGCAAACATTCAATGCCCATAAACACATCAAACAGAGACCGAGACAGACAGACGCAGAGGCAATTTAACCTTCTCCTGAGGGGATGTTCGATTCTGGCCACAGGGGGGAGCAGCTGCTCCACCATCCACTCTGATGGCACTTCCTCATTCCAAGCCGTAAATTAGTTAAACTTGCCTCCCTACTTTCTATAAGTGGTACCTTATTTCCTACTTGATAGATGCAACTATCGTCCAGGTTGCTAGGTCAGCAACGGGCAGGGGCTATTTTATATCTTTAATTGATGGGTGCTCACCCCGCCACGGGCTGGCCTCGAACTCATGACCTCATGGTCAGAGTGATTTATTGCAGCTGCTCAACAGCCTGCGCCACAGCCAGGCCCTTCCTTCCTTCCTTCCTTCCTTCCTTCCTTCCTTCCTTCCTTCCTTCCTTCCTTCCTTCCTTCCACAATTCACCATTCTCATCTCCTTTTGCTTTGATTATCACCTCCCACATGCTTCCATGAAATTTTAAGCCCCATAATTCCTTCATCAACAACTATTGCATTGATCCAAATCTGCGTTCAAGTATATTCAAGTAGAACCATTGGATCAATGCAATTTACCACATGTTCACATTCAATGGATCTAATCTAGTTGGAACAGAGAGGATTCTAGCTCATGACTATCTTGTCCCACTCTGCTCATAGTCATAGTTTCTGACTTTCAGATAAAATTTCAGATCCTTGAGGTGTTACCTGGAGAAAGATTTATGCCAATCAAGTTAAAATGGGAGGTGTTTTTTTGCTTCCAAAAGGATTCACAACAAATATTATATGTAGTCTTTCTACGATAAATCATCCTAATCAATATACTCACCAAAATGAAAGTGGGCAAAGGGTGTTATTTTGTGGAATGACATGAAGCTATTTAAATATTCATTTGTATTGAGACAGTACCTCGGCTTGTTGGGTGTTTAGAACATAATTTGGAATTCACTGAGTAACGTTACAAGTCATTAATAGTATCAACGGCGTATCAATAATTCTTCTTTTTATTTTTGTGTGTAAAAAATAACACTGAAAGTATGAAATGGTATTTGCTTACTATTGGACCACCATCATCCTCGTCACCACCACCAATTCCTCCAAGCATAGGGAACATGGCCTAGAACGGAAAAATGAAATATTGGACATGCGAAGACATCTATCTTTGGGCATCCACCCCCCCTCCGCCCCCACACACAATTGTTTGTGTAGAAAACAGATATCCAACACAATACATAATATTTACTGCCCAGGAAATTATTTTCTGTACACAATCAGTCTTTGTTTGGACAGAATCAGTCAAAATAATCTAATATGGTGAGAAATTTTTGTGATAAATTTTTCACTTGTTTATTATTCTTCCCAAAAGGAAAACATGGATTTTGATCTAGAACAGAATAATTACAAATATTGTCCAAAATTCACTCAGGGGTTTATGTCTTAGTAAATGTACCTACTTCTGCAGGAAATTGAACCAAACAGTTTTGCAATGTCCCTTATCATGTTATGTTATTATGTCGGGGAATCATCAGACTGACCATCGCGCATCAGGACTGATATACATTAGGACCCAATGCACAATGGACCCTGATACACAATGGGACCCAGTTAATGTTGGAAAATCATATAGGGAAGCTAGATGCGCATTGATAGAGCCCAATGCACATCGGAACACGCTTTTCAGTTTTCCTGGTATGCAACTTCATAATTTACTAACAAGTCTCTTTACTGTCTCTGCTGTGTAGCTAGCTAGTTCTGCATAAAGTTTCATAATGTAGACTTGCAATTGTGGATTCTAGCCATGTTTTTAAACATTGTGGTCCTACTACAGACACCTTTGCTAGACATGTCATTGTTAGCAAAGTAGGGTTTAAAAATACATCCATAGGATAAGGCTGATGGTTTTGTTCTGGTTCTCATAAGGAAGAGAGGGCAGGCTTATTTTCTGCTGTCCTGGAAACTAGGATTTGGAGTAATAGGTTCAAATTACAGGAAAGGAAATTCCACCTGAACATAAGGAAGAACATCCTGACTGTAAGAGCTATTCAGCAGTGGAACTCTCTGCCTTGAGGTATGGTGGAAGCTCCTTCCTTGGAAACTTTTAAACAGAGGCTGGATGGCCATCTGTCAGAGGTACTTTGATTGTGCTTTTCCTGCATTGCAGGAGGTTGGACTGGTTGGCCCATGTGGTCTCTTCCAACTCTATTATTCTATTATTCTAACTTACCATGATATGTTTTGGATTCCCAAACATGGTCTATAAAAAGAGATGAAACATGTCCAATCATTCTTGGTAGTTGTTTATTTCTTTGTCTATTTAAAATATTCATTTGTCACCTCTCAAGCCACCTCCCAATCCAAGATAATGTACAGCAGGTAAAAAAAATCAGATATAGAAAGGACAACATGTTTAAACCAAGACTATTATTTATGACAGAAGCCACAAAATGAAATTTCACCTTAATGTGACAGTATTGATGATCTTTAATTTCATTGTAGTAAGTGTGGTTAGGTTATATTTATCATTTCAATTGCTGTGATGCCACATTGCCTTTTTTTTAGTTATAGGTACATAGTGAAATAGTATCTACTGGCTTGATATACTAGTTGAGCAGCCAGCAGTTGTAAAGCTGTAGCAAGTAGACATTTCCAATGCTTTCCTATTCAATCAATCAACAATTTATAAGAATGGGCACAGGTGCCCGAAAAAGGAGAATCGCGGTTCCTATTAGTCAGCAAAGCTACAACAAACACAAAGAGGACCTCCATTGCATATCCTCCTCATCACAACTTCAATAGAGGGCTGGCAGAACACGTTTCTGGGAATCTCTAGGTCTTCCATGTTGACTTTATGGTCCACATCTCATGGAAGTTGACCATAGAGTCACACTGGAGGATCTCGACATTTTTAGAAATAACATATTAGTTAAATCTGAAATTAATCAAATGCATATGTGGAAGCCCAATTGTACATAGCATTAGTGAATACAGATCTGTAACACTATGTTATGAATCCATAACAGCAATATTGCATGCTAGTCAGTGTTCATAATCTCAGTGTTCACACGGATAACCCTGAAAGCAAAACAGATTACTCCTTACCAGAGGATTAATTCTGCCTTTTTCATCATCACCATCACCATTATCATCATCATCTTCATCACCTTTTCCAAACATAGAAATATGTTTCCCAAACATTTTCTAGAAGGAAAAGGAAAAAAAAATGTATAGCCCACTCTAGTAATACAATTCTAAATATGTATACTACAATACATAGGCTTACTTCTACTTAAATATGGTAAGGGATCACTTCACGTGTTTATGTATCTATTCATATGATATCTTTTGCGATTTCCTTTGCCTTAGGCCAGGAATTTGGCCATTTGCTGTATGTCTGTGCTGGTCCAGGTAATGCTGCATTGTGGTCTGCTCTGTGGCTCTTAATCTCCGGACAATGACTTTAATAAAAGAAAGCAAGGTCTTGCAATCTGAGAAGTGGACACCAGTACTGTTAGGATCACTGGCCACCCCTTCCTTCCTTCCTTGCTTCTTTGCAAAGTAGGATTTGCCTGTCGCCTTGTAGGTGTTGACTAAGTTTGAGCGGGATGAGCACCCACTGTTAGTTCCAGCTTCTGCTAACCTAGCAATTCAAAAACATGCAAATGTGAGTAGATCAATAGGTACCGCTCCGGCGGGAAGGTAACGGTGCTCCATGCAGTCATGCTGGCCACATGACCTTGGAGGTGTCTACGGACAACACTGGCTCTTTAGCTTAGGAATGGAGATCAGCACCAGCTCCCAGAGTCGGACACAATTGGACTTAACGTCAGCGGAAACCTTTACCTTTTACTAAGCTTTGGGGTAACTACAAGGAAAAGACAATGCTCAATTCTGTTCCATGCTGGAGTTGAAATTCATTCCTAACTTTATCCCAGAAGAGAATTGTGAAGCGAGAAACAGGGCAAGCCAGATTGAAGAGGGCTCCATGACAGACACAACTAACAATTTTGGCCATTTTTTCCCAGTTTCAGAGAGTCTTCGAAAACTGCATCATTCTTGAAGATTGATAATAGTTTGGAACTTATTATGTGCATGCACACAATTTGTGTGTGTGCTGCATTGTCTCCTCAGAGGTCAGCATTTTCTGCACAGAAACAAATACTTTTCTACACAAGTACTGAAATGACACACACCAAGAAATAATATTTATTTGCAGAAATATTCATTTCTGTGCAAAAATCATCACATCACCTCATTCCATGGAACATTTGGTCTAACATTTCGAAATTGGGCAGCCCCACCTAAACAAAACACTGCTCAGATCATCAGTCAGATTTTTCAAAAGGAAAATCTATCAACACCCAACACAAGTAAGTCAATGATGTACCAACTATTTGTTTTTTAAAAATAATAAAAAGATTAGGCCAAATATTTCAAATGACATTAGTTCCTTACCACCAGGCCAGACATTCTACCACCTCCAAACATAGCAATTGGATTCTATGGGAAAAGGAAAATACCATTACATGTATACATTTCATGCCTTCACATTAAATGTATTTTTATCAAATGGTTAAGAAATCTCATCCTTCCTTCATTTACCTCATTACATCTTACTTTTCAGACTGGATTCTTTTCATTGAGGAAGAAAAAAGTTTGATACTTTTGTGGCTACCCGGATGCCCAGTGTCAACCTGAATGGAAATAAACTCATTGGTTCCTTACCATGATATTATCACCATCACCTTCTTCATCATCATCATCACCATCACCCATTACTGTTGCCAACAGAGGTAGCATGTTCTAAAAAGGGGAAAATAAGGTGTTATTTTGTTTAATGTAGATGTTAAAGCCTCCATCTTGGAGACATACTCCATCAGTGTTACTCAAAGCTGTTGCTGATGGAGTAGTGCCAATCTATGAACCATTGGTTAACAGATCACAAAGAGTTGTATGGCAGCCCGGAAAACATACAACAACCCTGTAATCCTGGCCATGAAAGCCTTCAACAACACAGATCACAAAGAATTTCCATATGTGGATATGGCAACAATATGGCACAAGCATCGTACTGATCCATGACACATTGAAAGGAAATGCATGTGTAACACACCTCATAACATAAAAAGGACTGCCCTTGGTTCATTGTATGGTGAGGAAAAATGCTTTCCGCAATCGTTGAACAATTTTTTGGCCTCCAGCCTTGTTGCCATGTTATGGTTATAGGTTTTCATTTCAAGATGGCAACATTTCTTGCTTAGGTAGCTTTCTGGGTAGCTTTTCTTTTATACTTTGCTTACACAACCGAATAATAAATGTATATGTCACCATCTGGTTCTTTAGTTTTGACAATAGAGATTTTCTTTGAAATCAGTAGGTCAATTTTCAAAAATTGGTGGGAAATGAGATCCCTTAAACGTACAGACTTGAACATGATAGTATGTCGACTAACACGTCTTTCTGGAAGAGATCACTCCTTTCAAATATTTAGCTTGCATTTAGTCTGCTGTAAGAGGATACTATAGAACATCCCAAAATGTTTTAGGATGATTTATGATATCTCTGAGGCCATTACAAATATTATCAAACTTTCTACATTATCATAAAGGCTTCTGGTGAGGAAAGAGGGAGTAGCAGGGTGAATCTGTCACCTTGCATGTAGTTCTCTCTGGGAAAGTGTCACTCTCACTGGGAGGCCAGTGCTGGCTCCATTGGAACTAGCACAACATGGGAAACCTCCCATGTTGCTGGGAAAGTGTCTAGTGACACTTTTATCCTAGTTGAGAGTGGAACCGGAGGCAATGTGGTCTAAAGGCTGCCATGTGGCTCCATTCTCAAAGAAGGCTCTATGTGATGAGGTCCTTTGTCAGTGGAACAAGTACGAGGGTTGAATGAAAAGTAATGCCTCCACCTTCATAACTCCTCAACAGATAGCAGTAATGGTATGTGGCAGGTACTGGCTTGTTCAGTAGACTCTCCTCTACAGTTCCATTTGGCGGGAAGCCTTAGCATTGAGCGGTTGTGTTGTTAAAGTGTGAAGTATGGAACCCTGCACAGACGGCTGGTCAATGCGACTTTAGCAACATGCAGTCACTGAATTCTTAACAGCAGAAGGAGATTCATCAGAGAATGCAAGCTTTTTATGGTTATTGTGTTGATGTGAGTGCTGTGTGTCATTGGGCGAGTAAGTTTAAAGATGTTGAGGTGGGAACAACTGACTTGCGTGACAAACAAAGAGTTGGACGTCCTATGACAGCAACCACCGAGTTTCACAAGCAAAAGGTTGAAAGATTGATTCAGATGCACAGTACTCACATCAACACAATCACCATAAACAGTTTGCATTCTCTGATGAATCTCCTTTGAGGTGACACCTTCTGCTGTCAATCATTCAATGACTGCATGTTGCTTAAGTTTTATTGACTGACTGTCTGCACAGGGTTCTATACTTCACACTTTAACAACACAACCGTTCAATGCTAAGGCTTCCCGCCAAATGGAACTGTAGAGGAGAGTCTACTGAACAGGCCAGTACCTGCCACATACCAGTACTGCCATCTGTTGAAGAGTTACGAAGGTGGAGGCATTACTTTTCATTCAGCCTTCGTATCTCATATTCAAACGCACATCAAGGGAATGTTGAACCACCATGACATTAGCAAGACAGGATTTGGGGCTATATGAAGGGGATTCAATTGCACAACCACCACCATTTTTTGGGAGGGGGTTTCATCATCTTCTGGGCAGAAAAGCATTTTGACAGAAAAGCATTTTTCCTAGAAAGCCCACAAATAAAACCCAATATAAAACACCCTCGTAAGTCCATACCAGTATGTAGTGACAAAATAAGTGCAGGCAAAATAAGTCAAATGAGATCACTGTATTAACATGTTGCTTATATTTACGAATATTAAATCTTTCTGAGGATTGTTAAGGCAAGAGTATTGTATGGAAGGGGGGCAAATTAAATATCCCTTTATCTTATATTCCAGACACAATAGTTAGTAAATTAATTCCAGAAGAAGAATATAATTATAAGGAAAAAATGGAAGTAATGGTAATCGACTTACCATAAGGCCACCCTTACCACCTCCAAGTAGAAACCCTAAATTCTATATAAAAAAGAAAAGGTGTCAATTACACTCTGCAGGCTAAAGATGCCTAGCTCTTTGAGCCGCTCCTCATAGGGCTTGTTCTCCAGATCCTTGATCATTTTAGTTGCCCTGTGTCATGGTTGTTATGAAAATTAAAGTGACGGGAATATGTTATGTAGGCTTCCTCACACTTTACAATCCATTACTTCCCTACACTCCTTAGAATCATGTTTCCTAATCCAATGTCCCTAAATAATTTTGGATTAAAATTCCCAGAATTTTCTGCAGTTTTTGAGATTTGAAGTCCAACAACACCTGAAGACCCAATGTGGCAAACTCATGCTTTAGAAGTAAACAGGATACCGTATATACTCGAGTATAAGCCGACCCAAATATAAGCGGAGGCACCTAATTTTATTTAAAACTGGGAAAACATTGACTCCAGTATAAGACAAGGGTGGTAAATTTCAGAAATAAAAATAGATACCAATAAAATTACATTAATTGAGGCATCAGTAGGTTAAATGTTTTTGAATATTTACATAAAGCTCAAATTTAAGATAAGACTGTCCAACTCTGATCAAATCATTATTCTCATCTTCTTCAATGTAAATGTGCTTATGTATCCTTTTAATAAGAATAGAGTAAAATAATACATATAATAATAATAATAATAAATACAGGAAAAATACATGTAATAATAAAGAGAGTAAAATAATAAATGCAATAATAATAATAAGATCAGAGTGAAATAATACAGTAGAGTCTCACTTATCCAAGCTAAACGGGCCGGCAGAAGCTTGGATAAGCAAATATCTTGGATAATAAGGACGGATTAAGGAAAAGCCTATTAAACATCAAATTAGGCTATGATTTTACAAATTAAGCACCAAAACATCATGTTATACAACAAATTTGACAGAAAAAGTAGTTCAATATGCAGTAATGTTATGTTACTGTGTTTACGAATTTAGCACCAAAATATCATGATATATTGAAAACATTGACTACAAAAATGGCTTGGATAATCCAGAAGCTTGGATAAGCGAGTGTTGGATAAGTGAGACTCTACTCTACATGTAATAATAAATAGAGTAAAATAATAAATGCAATAATAACAATATCAGAGTGAAATAATAAATGTATTAATAGTAAAAATAGAGTAGAATAAATGTAATAGTAGCAACAATAATAGAGAAAATAATAAATGTAATAATACCAACAATAATAGAGAAAAATAATAAATGTACCATATATTCTCGAGTATAAGCTGACCCAAATATAAGCCAACCAGGACCCTCACCCGAGTATAAGCCGAGGGGGGCTTTTTCAGTCTTAATAAAAGGCTGAAAAAATGGCCTTATACTTGAGTATATACAGTATATGTTTGAGAAATCATTATTTCAAGAGTATGAGAACTGAGGAGGGTAGCTTTTCTTTAGAATTTTGGAACAAAACCACTGTGTCTAAAAGCTTTATTTAACGTAAAGTTTTATTTAACTTACTGGCATCATTTCATCATCATCATCATCACCATCATCATCTCCAGTGTCCTGTAAAATAAACTCTCCATTATCTTCACTTATCAGGGGGATAGTTTAAACTAGACATAGTAAGAAACAAGATTCTGGAGGTGCATAACCAGTTGTGGCTTCTAATCCAGTCTATTGAGCCCTCTCATAGGTCTTCTGCCTTCTCTTTAGATGGTTCTTCTCTCTCACAGTATCGTGCGGATACTGAAAAAGAGGGGTGCTGGAGAAATTGGAATAAAAGATTAAAATATACATATGCATATGAATTAAAAGAGAACTGGTATGACTGATGTACCGTTGGTACCTCACACCACAAAAATTGTCAAGATGTTATAAAAATTTACAAAACAACTGTTGGAAGTGCGAAACTCAGGAGGGATCTTTTTTCCATATGTGGAAAAAATTGCAAAAAAAAATTGGACAAAAATACATGGGAAAATTCAAGAAATATTAGGAATAAAATTCCAAATGAAACCAGAATACTTTCTCTTAGGAATGCCAGATTTTGAAATGGATTTAAGAAAATATATTCTATTTAATTATTTGGTGACAGCGGCTAGAATGATTTATGCTAAAAATTGGAAATCGAAAGAAGTACCCCAGATAGAGGATTGGATATTGAAAATATTAGACATTATGAACATGGACAATTTAACACAATATCTTAAAAGAAACCAAGGTATACCAAAAAAAATCAGCTGACTGGACTCTTTTGAAAGAATATTTTAAATAAGATAAGAAGAATTGCAGATTCCCAACCAAAAAAATTGTATGAATATTTGGGAGGTGGTGTTTTTTTTTTTAAGAAAAGAAATGTATATTTCTATATGAATATATGGACACTCTTTTTTTTCAAACCTCGATGTAAGAGATTGGAAGTCGACAAACTTTCCATTTTTTTTAATTTATTTTTTTATTATTATTTTTCTGCAGTACTCTTTTGCTATTTTCCTACTTTTCTCTATCATTTATGTTCTCCCACTTTCAATGTAAAGAAAAATACTCGCGGATTTGTAATTATACATTCATAATTTTATTCTGCTTCTATTTTTTTTATTCTTTTTTATTTTTATTTTCATTCAATAAATCTTAATAAAAATATTATATATATATATATATATATATATATATATATATATATATATATATATAAAAGAGGGGTGCTGGAGGATTGATCAAGACTATTCCCGCCAAATCTGGAAAATTGGGAGCTGTACATTTGTAATCAGGACTTAAAACCAGATGGAACTGTTGGCTCCAAAGTTCATCATTAACCCAGTTAAGAACTGCAAATAATACCACTATCCTAAGGGATCTAGGTCTTTCAGGGCACCAATTGAAATGCTGTTCCAACCCATAGGACTGATTCCCTCTTACCCAAGAATTTGCAGAGGCCACAGAAAGAAGGATAGCCACGAAAAAGATCCGCATCTTCTTTGTCACTCTTGGACTCTTCCAGACCTTAAAGCTCTTGGAGTGGCACTTTGCCCTGAACAGCTACATTTTATATACTTGATTTGGGAGGCTCCACTGATCAAACCTAATGCTTCTATTGTTTTCTATCTGTTTTCTTTCTCTATAAGGAAATACTGGGGATCAAGCATCATGCTTGAAGCTAAAAGAAAAAAAATAACAAAAGATACATAATGCCATTGCCTGCAATTCTGGAGGTTCTCAGAGCATTAAATCTTCTTGGTTAGACCCAGCTAGAGGATATTCACTGAATCAATTGGTGTCTATTGAGTCAATATGTTGATAAATCTCATTGATTCAATACATATACCTGGTGGTGGCGCAGTGCGTTAAAGCCCTGAGCTGCTGAACTTGCAGACCGAAAGGTCCCAGATTCAAATCCCGGGAGTGGAATGAGCGCCCGCTGTTAGCCCCAGCTCCTGCCAACCTAGCAGTTCGAAAACATGACAATGTGAGTAGATCAATAGATACTGCTCTGGCGGGAAGGTAACGGCGCTCCATGCAGTCATGACCTTGGAGGTGTCTACGGACAACGCTGGCTCTTCAGCTTAGAAATGGAGATGAGCACCAACCCCCAGAGTCGGACACGACTGGACTTAACGTCAGGGGAAAACCTTTACCTTTACTAACGGAGGTTTAGAACAGGATTCAAGGCATCTTTCTTTCACTTAAAAATAATAAAATTGTATATACTGATCATGCAAAATGGCTATTTTACAGCATGCAGAAACATTTTCATTGCACACAAATACATACCTCTCTTCAATCAATCCAGTTTAATGTGCTTCTCTGAGCATGAAACAAAGACCAAAAAGACTACAAAGCTATTAGTAGTTTTTTGTTTGAAGCAGCTTATTTCACCAGGTTGTTGGGAAATGACAACGTAATGTGTGGCCAAGAGGATCTTGTATGAGGATAAGGCTATTAGTAATGCTTATCACTAAATAAAATTATTATATATTTCAAAATCTTAATTTATGGATTTAGGTGGGGGTTGCTATCAAGTGACTTTTGATGCTTGACAGCATTATAAATGAAGGATATCCAGAAGTCATGAACAGTCCTGCTCTGGTCTTGCAAGCTCAGGACTGTGCCTTCCAATACTGAGACTAAGACTATCCACCTGTAACATGGTCTTCCCCTCTTTATCTATTGTTGTCCACTTTACTGATAATTGTTATCTTTTTCATTGAGTGATGCAATATTGTTTTGGACTGAGTGTCCTACACTATCAGGACGGAATGGATTATATCAAGATCTGGATGTTCAGTGCTTACTAGGCCAAATTAAACTCGACATCCTTAACTTGGCTATCCAGTGTCTTTAGCTCAGTGATGAATGTATGGCATATGGATCATAAATCCAGGGACAAATGCAAGATACTTAGGCAGAAAAAATGAAATGCAAAGATACAGAATGGGGGACGCCTGGCTCGACAGCAGGATGTGTGAAAAAGATCTTGGAGTCCTCGTGGACGATAAGTTAAACATGAGCCAACAATGTGATGCAGCAGCAAAAAAAAGCCAATGGAATTTTGGCCTGCATAAATGGGAGTCTAGTATCTAGATCCAGGGAAGTCATGCTCCCCCTCTATTCTGCCTTGGTCAGGCCACACCTGGAATCACACTGTGTCCAATTCTGGGCACCGCGATTGAAGGGAGATGTTGACAAGCTGGAAAGCGTCCAGAGGAGGGTGACTAAAATGATTAAGGGTCTGGAGAACAAGCCCTATGAGGAGCGGCTTAAAGAGCTGGGTATGTTTAGCCTGCAGAAGAGAAGGCCGAGATGAGACATCATAGCCATGTACAAATATGTGAGGGGAAGTCATAGGGAGGAGGGAGCAAGCTTGTTTTCTGCTGCAGACTAGAACGTGGAACAATGGCTTCAATCTACAGGAAAGGAGATTCCACCTGAACATCAGGAAGAACTTCCTGACTGTGAGAGCTTTTCAGCAGTGGAACTCTCTGCCCCAGAGTGTGTGGAGGCTCCTTCTTTGGAAGCTTTTAAGTAGAGGCTGGATGGCCATCTGTCAGGGGTGCTTTGAATGTGATTTTCCTGCTTCTTGGCAGGGGGTTGGACTGGATGGCCCATGAGGTCTCTTCCAACTCTATGATTCTAAATCCCCACAGTGTCCACAGAAGGAAAATGTAAAGACAGCATTCAATAGTTTAGACTTCGCAAATATAGTCTCTAAAGCACAATATTCATTCTGCCACCTCATTCAGTTGCATGCTTGGTCATGTTTTAATCAGTGCTTAGACATAATCTTGTCGATAGGACCTCAAAGACTCTCTTCAAGTGTTTGTGCTTTATCTACACCTAGTGTCCATGCCAAGAACATTGTGTTTTTGGCTCATTTTTCTGATCCACAACATGACGGTCAAATGACTTGTGTATACAGGATGCTCATTCAACTAGATGCTCTTTTGCTGATAATGTTCATTTTCTCAATTTCACTTATCATCCTATTACAAATAATGTTTTAAGACTTAAAAGAGTAACAAAGTCACTTGATTCAACTGAAGTCCTCAGATGACATGGTGGATATATTGCTTGGAGCCAAGTTGGCTCCAAGCAATATATCCACCATGTCATCTGAGGACTTCAGTTGAATCAAGTGACTTTGTTACTCTTTTAAGCCTTAAAATATTGTTTGTAAAAGCAGATTCTGAATTCTACTGTACTTAACCAGACGTGAATGCGTCTGTGTATCCACTTGTAGCCAGTGTTTTTCCTGATTGGTTACATGGGGCCACCATAGTGTCATAGATGTGACATAATCCTGAATTGAGCAGAATCAGATTAATGAAGAAGCATTTAAATAAAAAGGATGGGCCTAAAGGAACAGGATTTGAGGGAAAAGCAGCTGCAAACATGTGGTGGGAAAATGAAAAGAGGGATTTGAGGTTTCAAATACTGATTTACCTAATGAAAATTAAATAGGTAAAGGTAAAGGTTTCCCCTTGACAGTAAGTCTAGTCGTGTCCGACTCTGGGGGGTGATACTTATCTCCATTTCTAAGCCAAAGAGCCGTCGTTGTCCGTAGACACCTCCAAGGTCATGTGGCCAGCATGACTGCATGGAGCACAATTACCTTCCCGCCGGAGGGGTACCTATTGATCTACTCACATTTGCATGTTTTTGAACTGCTAAGTTGGCAGAAGCTGGGGCTAACAACGGGAGATCACCCGTCCCACAGATTCGAATACTGACCTTTCGTTCAGCAAGTTCTCCAACTTATTGGTTAAATCCACTGTGCTACGGCGAGCCGTGGTTTAACCAGGTGTGCAACTGTGGGAAAATCGAAAAGCAATTCTATATATTTATTTTTATTATTATATATAAAATCACAGAATAACTTTAAAGTAACTTATCCACTAACCTTTTAGTAGTCACAAGTCATTCTGCCTACTCTTTTTATCTATGACATTACCACCACCAGATTTTTTTATAATCATTTTTATTGAGAGTAAAATAATAAAGAAGAAGCAAAACAAACAAAAAAAGTAGTATTTACTACTTTTTAAAATAAATTTTATTGTAAAAGGAAAGACCACCACCAGATTTTTGAGCTCATTATTATAAGGCCAACATTTGTGTTTGAATTAAGAAAAAGCCAGGTCCTTTAATACAGTAGAGTCTCACTTACCCAACATAAACGGGTTCTGATTTTACAAATTAAGCACCAAAACATCATGTTATACAACAGATTTGACAGAAAAAGTAGTTCAATGTGCAGTAATGCTATGTTGTAATTACTGTATTTATGAATTTAGCACCAAAACATCATGATATATTGAAAACATTGACTATAAAATGCATTGGATAATCCAGAATGTTGGATAAGCGAATGTTGGATAAGTGAGACTCTACTGTATATCTAACATGTTCCTTAGCTATATTGTGGTATGAAATGGCTAAAACTGGTGCTGGAAAAATTCAGTGAGGCTTATACATTTTGATACAGCCTTCTCCTATAATCTGAGCACTAGATTGATTGGTATCATTTTAAAAGTTGATCATAATATTACCTTCAGACTTTATGCCTTTCTGAATGTTGTGATTCAAATATAGAAATTACAAAAAATGCAAATATTAGAGAAAATTCACACTTGAATCAGATGTTTATTAAGGCTGGGAGAACTGCATGCAGAATATGGGTGAAAATTATGTATGAACATTGATATTACTTCTGTGTGTATATGTTTGTGTGTTTTAATTTGACATAATATATGCAGAACTAATACATAATTTGAATTGTCCATATTAATTTACAAAATAGTATCAAAGATACATTTCCTTTGCAGAGGAGAAAAAGAGAGGCTTGCAATGTTGTCTCTGCTAGACAACCAAAATTTACAGAAGAGTCCTTCACAATCTTGTCTATCAGGAATGATTTGTAGAAAGTAGAGCAACTGACATTGGGATTGTGTGCATTTGGCATCACAAAGATACAAAAATTAATAATATCTTTGTGACTGGCCCTTTAGGTGTTCTCCAAGCATTAAAGAAATCGCACATAAAGTCCTGGCCATGTCTGCAGGAACAGTGCTAAGCATCATGTCATGCGATGTCCATTAGGTTGCATGCCATGATGTTATTCTTATAATGGTTAGAATGATGAGTCCATTCTTTGACCTTTCCTTACTGATAAAGCTATCATCTCCCCTTTAAACAATAGAGTCAATGGTTCAGGCCCACTGAGGCTTGCAAAGTCATGTATAAATGCCACAAACTGGACTAGCCAGTATCACAAAGAATAGTTCTACCTGTGAAGTAGTAAAACCAAAACAAGAGCAAAGATGATGCTTTTTCCATTGGTGGTTGCTCTTTTCGTGGTGGTATCAGCTAATCCTAAGGTAAGGGGACATTTTTGCAGAATAAGGACTTTAGTTATTCATTTGCAAATTTAGAAGTAAATGAGGTTTATCCATCTAAAGATTTATATGATATCAAATTGATATTCAGCTGTTTGTCTTTGATGTTGTGTGAGCCTCTGCTTTCAGTCTGTATTCTCTTCCAGATTTTCTGTTCTCTTCTCTGACTTCATCCCTGGTTTTGTTTGCATCCTTCTTGTTCTACATTCATGACATTTTTGTATTGGAATAATGATTTCTAAACACCCATTTCCAAGGGTTTCCTAAAAGCAATGTTAATGAGCCTCTCTAAATTTTATCCCAGATTTGAAGTGCTATCCAAGGTGCTGAACTTAGTTAGGATCTAGAGCACTGATGGCCAACCTATGACATGTGTGTCAGCACTGACACGCCTAGCCATTTTTGCTGACACGCTGCTGCATGCAGATTGATTGGATGACTAATGCTTTTTGTGGCCAAATTTGGTGTGATTTGGTCCAGTGGTTTTGTTGTTTACTCCATGGGAATTATGCACATTACATTTTTATATATGTGTGTGTGTGTGTATAATATCATTCTATTAGTATTGTATTATTCTATTATTATTCTATTATTCTATTGTTGTATTATTCTATTATTATTGTAGTATATTATTATATTATTACTATTATATTATTATTATATTGTTATTCATGACTACATCGAAACTACAATAGAGAGAAATCAGCGTGGAAACTGCAAGAGGTACCATAGATTGTTGTACATGGAAATAATGGTAGTAAATAGTTTTTGATTTATACAGTTATATATTACAATTATATATTTTTGGTATTTAAACTATATATATTGTGAAATTAAGGTTTTTTTTCTCAAAGTGACACACCACCAAAGTCATGCTAGGAATTTTGGTGAATTTTGACACACCAAGTGCAAAAGGTTGCCCATCATTGATCTAGAGCAGGGGTTCCCAAACTAAGGCCCGGGGGCCACATGCAGCCCTCCAAGGTCATTTATCCGGCCCCCGCCCTCGGTTTTAGACTTAGCCTTGCCCTAAGTCTGAAATGACTTGAAGGCACACAACAACAACATTAACAACAACAACAATCCTAATTAACTTGACTATCCCATCAGCAAGAAGCAGGCCCACACTTCCCATTGAAATCCTGGTAGGTTTGTGTGGGTTAAAATTGTTCTTATTTTTAAATATTATATTGTTCTTTTGTGTTGCGGATTGTAGATGGTAAACAGAAACTCTTACGTGTGCCCGTGAGCCCAGAGTCACCCTGCAAAACAATGATGCACCACTCAGATTTGCAGAACAAATAATACAAGAACTTTACTAATTCCAAGAGATCCAAAGAACAATGGTATTCACAACAGTCCCTCTGATTGCTTACAGAAACCCAGCAGTCACAAACAGTCCTTTTTCAGTCCATAAATCTTCTTCAGTGAAGAATACAGTCCTGGTTCTTCATCCTCTTTTTCCAGTAGCAAACAAGGCCTCAGAAATAGCAAGGACTCTCTGAGTACAGAGCCATCTTTGCCAGGCAGCACTCAGTCACCCCACACACACTCACACTGAACAAAAACTTGTTCAAACCGGTTCTCCAGCAGCAGAACAGAAACAGTTTCAAATCAAATTACAGGTATTTGCAGGTTCAGCCAATTGGCTGTTTCAGTTAACACACAAATATAGCACAGTGCCTTTGCAAACCATAACATTTTGTTGGCTTTTTTGTTTTGTTTTTTGCACTACAAATAAGACATATGCAGTGTGCATAGGAATTTGTTCATATTTGTTTTTAAACTATAGTCCGGCCCCCCAACACTCAGGGACCGTGAACCGGCCCTCTGCTTAAAAAGTTTGGGGACCCCTGATCTAGAGTTTAGTACCTTGGATAAAACCATTGTATTTTCCCTATAAGTGTAGTGTGCATATCCCTTTCTTTCTTGGCAACTTTGCATGCCTTTTGCTAATACAAAGCAGCTAGAATAACAGATCCATGGTCAAAATGGAATCAATAACATTTTATCTGGAAAGTTTCAAAATGAATTTGGACATAGAGCAGATTAATGAGGATTTCGCTCCCACATTCAGTATTAGGCATGTAGCACAAAACTTCATGTTGGGATGTAATATTATGCTGTATTTATTTATCTGGGATTTCAATTGGACCTCCTTACCTGTAGATCAGTATAGAATTACACCATTGAGGTCTCATTCAATTCATTCAGTAACTCCCCTACTTTATTTTGTGTTGGTTTTTTGTACTGTTGGATCTGCTTCTCCTTCTCATTAGTTTCCTTATGACTGGAGAATAGTTTCTATGTTTTTTGGGATAGCAACCAGGCTTCTCTTCCTTCTTTTCTGTCTTCCTCCCCCACCGCTCCTTTCACCTCCTTTCCTTTCCCCATAGCTCTGTTGAGCCTTATGTAGATTGACATTTACTTCTTCTTTCAGCATGGCCCTGGTGAAGGGGGAAAACGTGAGCATGGTTTAGGACATCCACATGGTCGTCCACATGGACAGGGGAAGGTATGTTTGATGGGCTATATTTCCATTTTGACTATACATGCCAGTTTTTATAACACCATTCTGTTAGTTCTCATCCACTAAACAAAAGATCACAACGTATTTTTAACCTAACAAGATGACTTGTCCACATAACAACATATAGTTCCCAACATTTTGTTAAAAAATAGAACCCTAAGTTTGCCCAGGTCAATCTATCTGGCTATAAATAGGCTGAAGATTTATGCACTGTTAAATTTATGCACAATTGAATAACCTTGTCTCGGATTTACATATACCATATATACTCGAGTATAAGCCGGCCCAAATATAAGCTGAGGCATCTAATTTTACCACAAACAACTGGGAAAACATTGACTCAAGTATAACCCAAGAGTGGTAAATTTTAGAAATAAAAATAGATACCAATAAAATTAAATTAATTGAAGCATCAGTAGAGTAAAGGTTTTTGAAAATTTACATAAAACTGTAATTTAAGATAAGACTGTCCAACTCTGATTAAATCATTATTCTCATCTTCAATCTAAATGCCCTTATGTAGCCTTTTAATAATAATAGAGTAAAATAATAAATGTAAGAATAACAATAATATCAATGAAATAATAAATGTATCAATAATAATAAAAATAGAGTAAAATAATATGGGAGCCCCGGTGGCGAAGTGTGTTAAAGCACTGAGCTGCTGAACTTCCAGACCAAAAGGTCACAGGTTCAAATCCCGGGAGTGGAGTGAGCGCCTGCTGTTAGCTCCAGCTCCTGCCAACCTAGCAGTTTGAAAACATGCCAATGTGAGTAGATCAATAGGTACCTCTCCAGCGGGAAGGTAACGGCGCTCCATGCAGTCATGCTGGCCACATGACCTTGGAGGTGTCTACGGACAATGCCGGCTCTTTGGCTTAGAAATTGAGATGAGCACCAACCCCCATAGTCGGTTACGACTGGACTTAACATCAGGGGAAACCTTTACCTTTACCTTAAAATAATAAATGTAAGAATAACAATAATATCAATGAAATAATAAATGTATCAATAATAATAAAAATAGAGTCAAATAAATGTAATAGTAACAATAATAATAGAGTAAAATAATAAATGTAATGATAATAATACAGTAGAATAATAAATGTAATAATACCAATAATAGTACAGAAAAATAATAAATGTACCATATATACTCGAGTATAAGCCAACCCAAATTTAGGCCAACCAGGACCCTCACTCGAGTATAAGCCAAGAGGAGCTTTTTCAGTCCTAAAAAAGGGCTGAAAAACCTGAGTATATACAGTAAGTTAATTTAGCAGTTGAATTGGTGGATCTACTATGCTTGGAATGTCCAATTGCTATTGTTTAGCAATTGGATAAAAGATTGATATTCTCCCTACGTTGTCCTTCTGCATTATCTTGTATCTATTGAACAGCAGTCATTCACTGCTTTTTGGGGAAATAAGTTATGGGGGTGTTGCACTGGATGGAGGAGGAAATTACACACCGATAATGATACTGAGCGCTGAAACATCTGAACTTCACAACCTATAGATCTGGACTACACGTTTAAGGTTGCCCATCTTTAGTATCCTTCTATGAGCAGGAAAATTGATATTATTGTTTTATTGTTGTTTACAGGGATATGGAAAGAAAATTATTGTAGGATTGTGGCTTGCTTTAAAGTTGGAGTTACACATAGTTGCACATTTCCTAATGCACAAAAATATCTTACTTGGGCCACATCATTAGGAGAAATTCACATACCAAAACTGGAGATAGTTTAATGCAAAATCCATGTTGTGATGGCAGCTTTATTGGGTCAATCAAAAGGCACAAAACACATCATAGCCTCCTAGGCTTCTTGATCATAGAAAGAAAGGTAGTGATGGTATTTTTACCTACATATTTTTTAAAAATTTAGCATAAGCTTTATTGCATATGAACCCACTTCTTTGGATGCACTATGGAGTCAAGACTCATACTAAAATAAAAAGTGCTGCCCTTTTCGCTTCCCTCTGAAATATAATATTATTCTTCTGCATTTCTCTAAAAGCAAAAGGCATCATCAATATGTTTCTCAGGTGTTTTATAATGATTGTGATTTTTTAATGCCTTTTAAATTTATTTGTGTGTTATTGTATTTGATATTATTGTATGTTGGTTTTATATCTGTAAGCCGCCCCGAGTCCCTCTGGGGAGATGGTGGCGGGGTACAAAAATAAAATTATTATTATTATTATTATTATTATTATTATTATTATTATTCTCAGCAACTATTTTCACTATCTTCACTATCACAGTTTACCTCAATGTAAAGAGAAGGCATAGGCCAGGGGTCGCCATACTAAGGACCGGGGGCCGGATGCGGCCCACCGAAGCCATTTATCTGGCCCCCACAGCACAAGGGCTGAAGGGGGTTGGGCTAAATGACCCAAGGGTTCTCTTCTTCTCTTACAACCATTATTATTATTATTATCATCATCATCATCATCATCACCATAAAAGCTGGGTGGCCATCTGTCAGGGGTGCTTTGCTTGTGCTTTTGGTCCACAGAGGCAGAAGGGGGTTGGACAAAATGGCCCAAGGGGTCTCTTCCAAGCCTCTTTATTATTTATTTATTTATTTATTTATTAACATTGAGGCTGGGTGGCCATCTGTCAGGGGTGCTTTGCTTGTGCTTTTGGTGCACAAAGTCAGAAGGGGATTGGACTCAATGGCCCAAAGGGTCTCTTCCAGCCTTCTTTATTATTATTATTATTATTATTATTATTATTATTATTATTATTATTATTATTATTATTATTTTATTGTATGACACAGCAAACAAGATAGACATGCTGGATTTCATATCACAAAATCACAAGTCGAACACTTCCCAAGTGTCTAGGACTGTGTGATGTATTTTCGGATGATGTGTGCAGATCCCAGTAGGGTGGCCTTTTGCAGTTGGCAGATCGTAATTTTGTCAATGTCTATTGTTTCCAAATGGCAGCTGAGATCTTTTGGCACGGCACCCAATGTGCCCAAGGCTGGGTGGCCATCTGTCAGGGGTGCTTTGCTTGTGCTTTTGGTGCACAAAGGCAGAAGGGGATTGGACTCAATGGCCCAAAGGGTCTCTTCCATCTCTCTTTTTATTATTATTGCTGTTATTATTATTGTTATTCATTATTATTATTATTATTATTATTATTATTATTATTATTATTATTATTATTATTATTGCTCGGTGGCCAACTATAGTCCGGCTCTCCAATGGTCTGAAGGATTGTGAACTGGCCCCCTGTTTAAAAAGTTTGGGGACCCCTGGCATAGGCTCTTTGAGATTTTCCATGATACGCAGTCCTTGCCTCTATAGGTCTCAATCATAATATGTGTTATCTTGCTAGGATAATAATATTTCCTCTCATAGCAATGCAATAACCCCTGATAATGCCTGTCTTCTCCACTACTGGAAATAAATATGACCCTTGATTTCAAAGAGAGTTCTTTGTAGTGAAACCCATGTTTCTCATCCACAGAGAAGGTTCAATGTAGGACATCCACTTCCACCCAATGATGAAGACGTAAGTTTTCCCCTCAATTATTGTTTTCTTGGTTTTCTTCCTAGTTTCCCCATTTATTAGTCACAGAATAAATGTCTAATGGAGATGAAATGGAAAATGGCTTCCTAATATTCTCCACTAGTCCAGTTTGGGGCAACTCTTGATCACTATTGTCTTGTGGAATGAGCTTGTGTGAGAAATATTGAAAGAAAGAATAGGTATAATCCTCCAGTACTTTAGCTGGACATGAAATGTGTTGTGGTAATCTCTGAGCGGTTAGACTCAATTTAACCCTCTCTGGGGGAGATTCCACCAAAATGTAGCAGAGTAGCAAAAGCAAAAACTTTCAAATGCAGCAGTTACTTACACGTGGTGAGCAAAGAGAAGCCTCTGACTATTTAGGATTGCAATGGACTGCAGAGTCTCAATAAAAGTTCAAAAAGTATTTATTCAGGTAAAAAGAACTCCATTGTAGATAGAAAGGTTTGGGAGCTGTCTAGTCTACTCTAGACTGGTTTCTAAGGAAAAATAAGAAAGGAAAAATAACAAACATCTAAATAATTACATCTTGCCAGGAGAGATGGCAGGACGTGTTGTTAGCTTGAAGAACAAAGGGAGAAGAGCGAACCAAAATGGTTCCAACCTCATGGTCCAGTTTGTTGGGGCCATAAAAGACATTCTGACCAATGGGAAGTTAGTGTCCCTAAAGATTCACATTTCTACTAACTTCAAAGTAAGGGATGTGACGTACACAGGATAGAGGGAAACACAGTAAAGCCTGTCTAGGCATGCTTTGGAAACAGGGAAAGGATTCCCTCAATCTAACTCTATCATCTATCTAACTACATCTAGACTTGAGTAGTCCAGGATGATTCCCAACAAAATGGACACACTTACTCCCCAAAGAGATGTTCCCATTCCCCTAATAAATGCAGTTTTACCTTTTTTCTCTCCTCCTTAGTCTGAAGACGAGATGGAAAGACCTGTTCTGGATGTAAGTAATAGTGTGTTGCATTTGCCAGCAGGAGATACACAAGACATACTAGTTTGGGTACATGAAACAGCTGAGCACAATCTGCCCTTTTGTAGACCTAGAACCTGCTCCCTGGCTTCTCCAGATGACCATGCTCCTTTCCCATGAAATAACAGAGGAGTTTGAAACGTTTTTCCTAAAGGTTATAAGAGCTATTTTTTGAAAGTGCACACAGACAACAGGATGAAGACTAATCTTAGTAAGGTTTTCCCCAACATTAAGTCTAGTCGTGTCTGACCCTGGGGGTTGGTGCTCATCTCTATTTCTAAGCCAAAGAGCCGGCATTGTCTATAGACACCTCCAAGGTCATGTGGCCGGCATAACTAAATGGAGTGCTGTTACCTTCCCGCCTGAGCGGTACCTATTGATCTACTCACATTTCCATGTTTTCGAACTGCTAGGTTGGCAGGAGCTGGAGCTAACAGTGGAAGCTAACCCCACTCTCCAGATTCAAACTGCAAGTTCAGCAGCTCAGGAGTTTAACCCACTGCGCCACTGGGGGCTCCAATCTTAACACATGTTGAATTTTATGTTCTTGGCCTACCTTAAGTGTCACAACTGGGAGAAGTTTGCTATGTGATCTCAAGTCAGCCCACTCATACACACAGAATGCTATAAATCCCAGGATGGACTGTTATGTGATTGGATCAGGGTGTATTCAAATATTATTCCACAATCCAAAGACCATTCTCCTTCAAGTTAGCTACTACAGGGAGGAGGGAATGAAGATGTTGTCCTTCAAAATTATTTTATTTATTTATTTATTTATTTACAGTATTTATATTCCGCCCTTCTCACCCCGAAGAGCAGATCACATTGCACACATATAAGGCAAACATTCAGTGCCATAACATAGAACAGAGACAGAGACAGACGCAGGAAAGGGCTGGCCTCGAACTCATGACCTCTTGGTCAGAGTGATTTGTTGCAGCTGGCTGCTAACCAGCCTGTGCCATAGCCTTCTCCCCCCAAATTTGTGCCATTGCCAAAAGAGAGACATTCAAATTAAACACTTCTCTTTTTTGTATTTGCATTCCCATAGTCACTTTACCTGTAATTTTTCTTTGTTTCTGAATGCTTAACTGGTTTTATATTAAAGTTGGAGATTAAAGGAAAAAATCCACCCGGTAGATCAGAATTCTTATTTGGGGGGCAATGCCCTTACATACTCACCCATTTAAAGTGACAACTTTGATTTCTACAGTACCAGTTATACACTTTCACATATTAAATAGGAGCCCCCAGTGGTGCAGCAGATTAAATCCTTGTGCTGGCACGACTGCTGACTTGAAGGTTGGGTTGCTGACCTGAGGGTTGCCGGTTCAAATCCAGCCCGGGGAGAGCATGGATGAGCTCTCTTTATCAGCTTCAGCTCCATGCGGGGACATAACAGAAGCCTCCCACAAGGATGGTAAAAACATCAAACATTTGGGCATTCCCTAGACAACGTCCTTGCAAACAGCCAATTCTCTCACACCAGAAGCATCTTGCAGTTTCTCAAGTAGCTCCTGACAAAAAGAAAATAAAACAGCTTCAATGGTCCACCAGCATAGCAGGGATGAGAGTAGTTATGATCAAGAACATACTAAGAACACAATTTCCTGGTCAAATATTCTGTTCTTGCAGTTAAATGCTAAATTCAGAAATGACTACCAACATTTGTTTTTTTCTCCTCTTTCATTCTGCAGCCATCTACACTGGAAGGGGTGAGTATTAAGAAAATGTTACAATAAACACTGTGACAAGGCAGCACCATAGAAAACAAAGAAATAGTTTAGTTAGCAAAGTAGAGTGTTTATCCATTGCATATAATGGTGAAGTAAATTATCCCTTATATAAAATGGCAAAATCAAGATTTGCTTTTGGGATTTTTTTAAAATCATGATTACAGAACTTTGGATATGGAAAACCAACTGTATTAGTACAGTATATAAATAAATAATAATTCTAATTAACACACACACAAATAAAGCTTTTCTTACTATCATGTCTGGGATGGAAAAACAGAAATCAATAGCTTTTATTTTCCTCTCCTTTCAGGTTGATTTGGAGAATGGATTTGGGGGAAGATTTCCCGTGAGTATGCATTATTGACGCACAGGGATTATATGGATCAACACATTCCATCATCTCTTAACCATAAAAAGCAGCCCATACACGCTGTAGTAGTCTTATCTATTAAGCCCATATGAGGGGCATATGAGCATTTGTATTTTTTCTTTTGATCTGTGATGCCAGTTGTCATCAAACTGAAACCAGGGAAGGACTTAAGCATTTTTTTCAGCATAAGGTATATAATCGAGTTTTGAATTCTAATTCACATCAGCCCTGAGTTCATGATGTTTGGACTGTGAAGAAATATAACACATACACATCCACCCCATGACCCAAATCTAGAGAACCTTGGGGATGTGGAAGTGGAATAGTGGTAAATCCTGAACAGTAGCCATGAATTAGGACATTCTACATAAAGTTATTATCACAGGGAGAGTTCAAAGAGTTGCGTATTGTTGTTGTTGTTGCTCAGCATATGAACAAACCTGTTTAGTTGATTTCATTTTCCTGAGTGGATATCTCTTGTAAAGTGAGTGAGTCCCGTAAAGCTAGGGAGCCATTGGAGTGGTTTACATATATGATTATGGCTTTGGAGGTCAGAATTTGCACCCGTGATCAGCCATGGAAACCTACTGGGTGACTTTGAGCACACACTTTCTCGTCCTCAAAGGAATAATAATAATAATAATAATAATAATAATAATAATAATAATAATAATGTTTGACATGTGATCCAATACAACAGCCAACGAAGTGTCTGCTGTGGACTTATCTTGTTGTGTTTCAAATAATAATAATAATAATGGGACCCTGAAGAAGGAGACAGAAGGCCTGATCCTTGCAGCCCAGGAGCAAGCCATCAGAACAAAGGCAATTAAGGCCAAGATCGAAAAGTCAGCTGATGACCCAAAATGCAGACTGTGCAAGGAAACCGACAAAACCATTGATCATATCTTCAGCTGCTGTAAGAAAATCGCACAGACAGACTACAAACAGAGGCACAACTATGTGGCCCAAATGATTCATTGGAACTTATGCCTCAAGTACCACCTCCCTGCAGTAAAGAACTGGTGGGATCACAAACCTGCAAAAGTATTGGAAAACGAGCATGCAAAGATACTGTGGGACTTCTGAATCCAGACCGACAAAGTTCTGGAACACAACACACAAGACATCACAGTTGTGGAAAAGAAAAAGGTTTGGATCATTGATGTTGTCATCCCAGGTGACAGTCGCATTGATGAAAAACAATAGGAAAAACTCAGCCGCTATCAGGACCTCAAGATTGAACTTCAAAGACTCTGGCAGAAACCAGTGCAGGTGGTCCCGGTGGTGACCGTGGGTGACCGTGGCACGGCCTTTTGGGTGCCGTGCCAAAAGATCTCAGCCGGCATTTGGAAACAATAGACATTGACAAAATTATGATCTGCCAACTGCAAAAGGCCATCCTACTGGGATCTGCGCGCATCATCCGAAAATACATCACACAGTCCTAGACACTTGGGAAATGTTCGACTTGTGATTTTGTGAAACGAAATCCAGCATGTCTATCTTGTTTGCTGTGTCATACAATAAAATAATAATAATAATAATAATAATAATAATAATAATAACAACAACAACAACAACAACAACAACAACTTTATTCTTGTAGCCTGCCACAACAACAACAACAACTTTATTCTTGTAGCCTGCCCCATCTCCCCAGATGGACTTAGGGCAGCTTACATGGGGACCAAGCCCAGCAATATAATACTAGTAATACAATATAATAATATTAATTATATATTATATTGCATGTAATCTATATATATAAAAGAGTGATGGCATCACGGCAATTCACAAAACAACAAAAGTACAGGCCCCCCAACCTCAAAATTTGACAACACAACCCATCATCCACGCCTCAAGGTTGATACAACAAAAAGAAAAGAAAAATAAAGTCCTAATTAGAGGGAGAGCAATAATTTTTTTTATCCAATTGCTGCCAGTTTAGAGGGCTAATCTCTGCCCACTTGGTTGCCTAGCAACCAAGGGACAGCCAGGTTTCAGTTAGGGGACAGGCAGATTTTGGCCTCACTTAGGCTTCTTCCACAGATTATCTAATTTGCACTGGATTATATGGCAGTGTAGACTCAAGGCCCTTCTACACAGCTATATAACCCATTTATAATCTTATATTATCTGCTTTGCACTGGATTATCTTGACTCCGCACTACGATATAATCCACTTCAGTGTGCATTTTATACAGCTGTGAAGAAGGGGCCTCAGATAATCCAGTTCTGAGCAGATAATATAAGATTAGAAATATACAGTAGAGTCTCACTTATCCAACGTAAACAGGCCGGCAGGATAAGTGAATATGTTGGATAATAAGAAGGGATTCAGGAAAAGCCAATTAAACATCAAATTAGGTAATCGTTATACAAATTAAGCACCAAAACATCATATTATACAACAAATTTGACAGAAAAAGTAGTTCCATGCGCAGTAATGCTATGTAGTATTTACAGTAGAGTCTCACTTATCCAACACTCGCTTATCCAACGTTCTGGATTATCCAACGCATTTTTGTAGTCAATGCTTTCAATATATCGTGATATTTTTGTGCTAAATTCATAAATACAGTAATTACTATATAGCATTACTGTGTACTGAACTACTTTTTCTGACAAATTTGTTGTCTAACATGATGTTTTGGTGCTTAATTTGTAAAATCATAACTTAATTTGATGTTTAATAGGGTTATTCTTAATTCCTCATTATCCAACATATTCGCTTATCCAACGTTCTGCCGGCCCGTTTATGTTGGATAAGTGAGACTCTACTGTACTGTATTTACAAATTTACCACTAAAGTATCACAATGAATTTAAAACACTGACTACAAAAACATTGATTATGAAAAGGCAGACTGCATTGGATAATCCAGAACATTGTATAGCGAATGTTGGATAAGTGAGATTCTTCTTTAATATGAAATAATTACTGGGATAGAATAATGCAGAACAATATAATCTCTAAAACCAGGACAGTAAATAAACAGGGGAATTCCACACAGGAAACAATCAGGGCCAGCTAACACCTCCCAACAAAGTATTCCCATCATCAAAGTCTGGCAAATCCTGTTTTCTCAGGGCCACAGACAGTAGAAGCACATAAAATATCGCAAACAACACCACTCTGAAAACAAGGAAATTCCAGACAGGAAACAATCAGGGCCAGCTAACACCTCCCAACAAAAAATTCACTCAGGGAGGAAACAGCCAGGCTTTAAAGCTGCAAGGCCATTACATCTTAATCATTTTTCCTAATTGCAGCATTCATACTTGCCTCCAACAAACAAAAAAACCAATCAGAAATATTGTATATTCACAACCTTTAGGAAATAATATCCCCTGATGGCGCAGCGTGTTAAAGCGCTGAGCTGCTGAACTTCTGGACTGAAAGGCCACAGGTTTGAATTGGGGGAGCGGAGAGAGCCCCCACTGTTAGTTCCAGCTTCTGCCAACCCAGAAGTTCGAAAACATGCAAATGTGAGTGCATCAATAGGTACTGCTCCGGCGGGAAGGTAACGCCGCTCCATGTAGTCATCCCACATGACCTTGGAGGAGTCTACGGACAACGCCGGCTCTTCGGCTTAGAAATGGAGATGAGCACCAACCTCCAGAGTAAGACACGACTGGACTTAATGTCTGGGGAAAACCTTTACCCTTGACCTTAACTACCACCAATTCCTCAGTACTTTATTTCCCATACCACCATACCTCGCCACAGCAACGCGTGGCCGGGCACAGCTAGTATTACTAATAATATTACAATATATTGACATAGTACAATATAGTAATTTATTGCCAGTATTGTGCTATGCTAATAATATAATATTGAATGTAAATTTAATTTATAAGCTGCTCTGAGTCCCCTTCGAGGTGAGAAGGGTGGGATATAAATGTATTAAATAAATAAATAAATAAACAAACAAACAAACAATAGAATACAACAACATAAAATACATTCCAATTGCAACAAATAAATGCATCAGAATTATAAAATCACAACATCACTCAATAATAGCCTAGCCAGTAGCCAAGAAAGGTGAAGGCAAACCACCTCGGAACTAATTTTGTTGAGAAAACCACATGATAGTAATTCACCTTAGTCTCATCATGATTTAGACGCATAAAATAACAATAATGACTTTTGATTGCCCATTCACAATTTTTTGCTTTATAACATGAACAACTTGTTCAACTGTCAGCAATTCTGAAGTTTTATTTATTATTTATTTACAGCATTTATATTCCGCCCTTCTCACCCCGAAGGGGACTCAGGGCGGATCACATTACACATATAGGCAAACATTCAATGCCTTTTAACATAGAGCAAAGACAAGACAAACATAGGCTCCGAGTGGGCCTCGAACTCATGACCTCCTGGTCAGAGTGATTCATTGCAGCTGGTTGCAGCTGGCTTGCTCTCCCGCCTGCGCCACAGCCCAGGCCTAAAGTTCTGTAACCTTCTCTCCTTTTGCTGGTCTATGACTGTAATAAAGATTGGTTTGTTTGAAGTTCAAAATTTCTGGAAGACCAAAGGTTGAGAACTACTTATAAGTCCAAACACTTTGAACCCAAGATCCCTAATTCCACTTCTACATCTACCAACTTGATTTGCTTGCTAGGGATGATGGGCTATATAGTTCACCATTTCTGGAGGACAACCATTTGAGGTGCCTCAGGACGTTCATTTGGACCAACTCAAAAACTCTAAACATATGAGAATAATAGCAATGTTATATTTTTCAGTTTGGACCAGGAGGCCCAGGAAGAGGCCAAGGAAGAGGCCAAGGAAGAGGCAAAGGAAGAGGCAAAGGGAAAGGCAGGGAGGGAGGCAAAGGAAAAGGAAAAGGCAACGGAAAGGGGAAAGAAGAGGAGAAAGGATCAGGAGAGGAATCTGAGGTGAGAAATGAAGTTTCATTCCCAAAGAGCATGTTATATTTGTAGATTTTGAATTGTATTGGAGTGCTTTTAATGTAAACCTCTTTGTGGAGAGAAAAATATAAATACACATAATAATAATAATAATAATAATAATAATAATAATAATAATAATAATACATGCATACCCAATAATAATACATCACACAGTCCTAGATACTTGGGAAGTGTTCGACTTGTGATTTTGTGATACAAAATCCAGCATATCTATCTTGTTTGCTGTGTCATACAAAATAATAATAATAATAATAATAATAATAATAATAATAATAATAATAATAATAATAATCCATCTGTTTTGGACTCACTGTTGTCTACCAAACAGAGAATCCACTATTACCTGCACTGTTATGACAAGGTCACAGTTGAAAATGAGATCCCACATGACTAGAATCCAGTTGGTGACCTATGCATTAGACATGTCCAAAAAATCATTTTGAATCGTATATCGAATTTATTTCGGATTGTTCTCGCTTTTTGATACGCATTCCGAGACATTGTCTCACAGCGCAACCAACAATGTAATTCGAACCATTGTTGGCCCATTCTCTAATTGTCTCTTAATGTTTCGTTAATTTTTTTTCCGTAACCTACCTTGAATGGGAGCTTAGCACAGCCTAACATGGCTGCCGCTCCCCGGCCAATCAGAAGCTTCCACAATGGACACAAAGGTGGGGGCTAGGGTCCTCTGCGTCCATGTGGAAGATTTCCATAAAAGCCCATTGTGTAGCCTGGGCGAGCTATTCTGGGCTGGGTTTTGCGCAGAGAGGGTGGTGGTCTGCAAACGGAGAGCAAGCAATCCTCTTGAGGGAGAGAGAGGGTGAAGGGACCCAGTCTGGCTGTTCCCACAGAGGACTTTGGAGAAAGGGTTAGGGTTTTGTTGCTGGTTCTTTCTCTTAGCAAGGGAATTTCTAGTTTTCAAAGTATCTTTGTACTCCTTGCCAGGGCATTGCTTGGCGTGGTGGTCACTGGTCCATTTCTAATTGAAGGCATTGGGTTGAGGCTTGTGGGATTACATAGTCAGAGACACCATTGATTTCCAGTGTCCTTCTTGCTTACAAATATAGCAAGGGAATTTCTAGTTTTCAAAGTATCTTTGCACAACTTGCAAGGGCATTGCAAATTTGATGAGGATAGCTCAAGAAATGAGGGCGGGAGAGCCTTGTAAAAGCCCCCCCCCCCCCCCCGGTTCCTTTTTTTGGCGATTGCGCATGTGCGTCCGCCATTTTAGAAACATTTAGAATCATTACGAATTTTCGGAAATATCTGAATTTTTTGGGTGAAAAAATCGGAAATACTTTCTATATCGAAGCGCCAGTGCCCCCTACTTTAGAAATGAGATTTGAAACATTTTTTTCATCGATCGGACATGCCTACTATGCATGCCTTACAAATGTTCAAATGCTCAAGGAGTGAGGGGCCATTCCCCCTCCCCTTGTGATCTGCACTCATCTATTCAAGACAACCCCCCGTAGAGTTTACCTATACTTGGGAAACTGATTTCTAAATCTCTTATTAAAATATTTTATTTGAATATTCTTTCCATTCCTAATGGGCAGACAATAGATTGCTCTTGCTCCAAGGGATTATAAGCAAGAAAGCATTAACTTCTGCTATTGTTAGGATTGTTTCATGTTATTAAATTGGTATGACTAATCTCTGACTAATCCCCGGTGGCGAAGTGCATTAAAGTGCTGATCTGCTGAACTTGCAGACCGAAAGGTCCCAGGTTCAAATCCCGGGAGCGGCTTGAGTGCCTGCTGTTAGCTCCAGCTCCTGACAACCTAGCAGTTCGAAAACATGCAAATGTGAGTAGATCAATAGGTACCGCTCCGGCGGGAAGGTAACGGCACTCTATGCAGTCATGCCGGCCACATGACCTTGGAGGTGTCTACGGACAACACCGGCTCTTCGGCTTAGAAATGGAGATGAGCACCAACCCCCAGAGTCAGACATGACTGAACTTAACGTCAGGGGAAACCTTTACCTTAATCTCTGATTTAAAAAACCCCAGGATATATTAAATTCCATTTCCTTTCTAGGCTGATCCGGAAGAGGTACCTGAACAGTAAGCAATAAGGACCACATCATGGGTAAGTTCACTCATTGCTTTCATTTTCCAGATATACATTTCTTGACCTAATTGCCTCCTCACATTTGTGATTTTGATTTTCGCAGAATTGAGTATTTACCAATATAATTTGAAATGTTCTTCCTAGCAATTTTTTGGTCTTCCAATGTGACTCTATGGTCAACTTCTTCTGGTCATTCTGGAGGACTAATGGTGAATATACACTGTAGGGTTAATGCAGTTTGACACTACTTTAGCAAAGGGTGAGACTAGAGTCATGTTGGAAGACATAGATATTCATATAGAAGTGTTCTCTCAGGTAAAAACATATTAATTTCAAAAGGAATTGGCAACATGCGCTCCTCCTGCCCCCATATTCCCTGTATCTGCTTCCCAAGGACTTTTCTTCACTTAGAATCATAGAATCATAGAATAGTAGAGTTGGAAGAGACCTCATGGGCCATCCAGTCCAACCCCCTGCTAAGAAGCAGGAAATCGCATTCAAAGCACCCCCGACAGATGGCCATCCAGCCTCTGCTTAAAAGCCTCCAAAGAAGGAGCCTCCAAATGGCAAAACTGGACCATTAAACAATTATGTTGATGGGTGATGGTTAGCATTGACTAAGATGCACATAATCTTTTGTACCTTCACCATATGGCTGCAGACATGACCCCCTTTTTTAGACAAACATCCATATTTGTTATCTCTGGAATGTATATCTTTGTGTCTCTCCAAATTGATCACATTTTTTTCTTTTACAGCATTCACCTAACATCTCTGTGATCAAGAACTGGCAACTTGATTAGATACCTTGTTCCAATGATACATTAATGAAATAAGCAATCTTTAGTAGTTATTGAGGGCAGTGCCGATGTTTGATTCCATTTCATTCTCTCGTAGAACATATTCTATAGGAATACTTGATGAGAATAAAAATTAAAACATTTATTTCAAAGCAATATTCTTGTTACACATTGTTTCTAAGAAATGCTTTCCTAAAATCGCCAATTTGCAAGCAATTCAAAAATTACCAATATTCAGCAAAAATAGCTACCAGTTTTGCTATTTCCAGAAACCAGATAACAATGGGACCCTTTTTTCCAGTTTGCTTAAAGCTTCCTTCCTTCACTCAGCAAAGGCCACTATCTCTCCCTCCCCCCCCCCCCAAATGAGTGAGTTAATAAAATAGAAAATGTTTAATAAAATGTAACACACACAAACACAGGGTGAACAGAGACTCTCAAATCCTTTCAAATGGGTGGTGGGGAACATTTATGGCAAAACGAGTCCAAAGGGATTTAACTCATTCTGACATTTTTTTAACCCTGATCGGGAGCCGATGTCCTCACTGTGGAAGAACATGCAAGTCAAGAATAGGGTTCCACGGTCACCAAGATACTTGGAGGGCCATCATACTCGCACAACGAGGGATTGTTTAAGTGACATACATACATAATATTATTTATTATATAAATATATATGTTTGCATGGGGCCCCTGATGGCACAGTGTGTTAAAGCGCTGAGCTGCTGAACTTGTGGAACAAAAGGTCCCAGGTTCAAATCCGGGAGCAGAATGAGCACCCGCTGTTAGCCCCAGCTCCTGACAACCTAGCAGTTCAAAAACATGCCAATGTGAGTAGATCAATAGGTACTAGGCTTGCTCAAATAATTCGTTTTCCCCGTTAACCGTTATTAATTCGTTATTTTCGTTTGTTTTGAAGCAATATACGGCATTGGTTGTCCACACGTCTGGATATCGCGGTTTCGAATCGCGAGAGGCCGTTTTTTCTTATTTCTTCGTTTTTTTCGTTAGGAAAAAAAAGCTTTTGCAAATCACCCAAACTCCCACCATTCAGGCCCTTTCCTTTTGCCCCTCAGCAAAAGGGGCGTCACGGGCTCAGCCAATGGGAGGGGGCGAGGGGGAAGGAGGCCGAGGAGGAGGAGGAAGACGGAGGGGGGAAATGGCCGCCGCCGCCGCCGCCTCGCCTCAGCTCAGGCCTGATACTCAGAGGTTTTGACGTCTGTGCGAAGCTAGGCAAGTGGGGTTTATATATCTGTGGAAGGTCCAGGGTGGGAGAAAGACCTCTTGTCTGTGGGAGGCAAGTGTGAATGTTGCAATTGGTCACCTTGATTAGCATTGAATAGCCTTGCAGCTTCAAAGCCTGGCTGCTTCCTACCTGGGGGAATCCTTTGTTGGGAGGTATTAGCTGGCCCTGATTGTTTCCTGTCTGGAATTCCCATTTTCTGGGTGTTGTTCTTTTACTGTCCTGATTTTAGCTTTTCTGTAGCTAAAAATGCATATAAAATTGATTCTATAGGGAGGATAAATGATTGGATTTCAACTCCTACAGCTTAGCTTTCTCTGCCAATAATGGTACCATATCAAACTAAACCTCCCAAGATTCTGTAGCAGTGAGCCATCTTGGATATTGTAAGGGATTTTTTATTATTATTATTATTATTATTATTATTATTATTATTATTATTATTATCAACACAACGACGTTGTATGGCACAGCAAACAAGATAGAGATGCTGGATTTCGTTTCGCAAAACCACAAGTCGAACACTTCCCAAGTGTCTAGGACTGTGTGATGTATTTTCTGATGATGTGTGCAGATCCCAGTAGGGTGGCCTTTTGCAGTTGGCAGATGGTGATTTTGTCAATGTCTATTGTTTCCAAATGCCGGCTGAGATCTTTTGGCACAGCACCCAGTGTGCCCATCACCACCGGGACCACCTGTACTGGTTTCTGCCAGAGTCTTTGAAGTTCAATCTTGAGGTCCTGATAGTGGCTGAGTTTTTCCTGTTGTTTTTCATCTATGCGACTGTCACCTGGGATGGCAACATCAATGATCCAAACCTTTTTCTTTTCCACAACTGTGATGTCTGGTGTGTTGTGTTCCAGAACTTTGTCAGTCTGGATTCGGAAGTCCCACAGTATCTTTGCGTGCTCATTTTCCAATACTTTTGCAGGTTTGTGATCCCACCAGTTCTTTGCTGCTGGGAGGTGGTACTTGAGGCATAAGTTCTTCACTTTGCTTGACATATTCTGCCAGGGCATGTTCTTCTTCTTTGACTGCTTGCTTTACTTGTAAGAGTCCTCTGCCCCCTGATCTTCTAGGCAGATATAGCCGGTCAACATCACTTCGAGGGTGCAGTGAATGATGAATGGTCATGAGTTTTTTTCTGTCCAAATTGTCCAGTTCCACCTGTGTCCAATTTATAATGCCAGCAGTATATCTTATGACAGGTATGGCCCAGGTGTTTATGGCCTTGATGGTGTTGCCTCCATTGAGCTTGCTTTTGAGAATTTTTCTGACCCTTTGTGTGTATTCTTTGCTGATCACAGTTTTCACATGTTCATGCTTGATGTTGTCCAGCTGTAGTATGCCCAGATATTTATAGGCCTCTGGCTGGTGACACTTTATTGTTTGGCCATTGGGCATATTTATGCCCTCACTTTCAATGATTTTTCCCTTCTTCAATGCCACTGTCGAACATTTGTCCAAACCAAACTCCATGTTGATATCAGTGCTAAAAATTCGGACAGTGTTGGTCAGAGACTGGATTTCAGTTTCCGTTTTTCCATATAGCTTCAGGTCATCCATGTACATCATATGTGAAATTTTGTGAGAATTCTTAGATATTTGATAGCCGAGATTTGTTTTTTGTAAGATTGTTGACAGAGGGATCATGGCAATAATGAAAAGCAGAGGGGACAATGAATCTCCCTGGAAAATTCCTCTCCTGATGTTGACAAGTCCATAGCTTTCATTTCCAACAAACAGTTCAGTTTTCCAGTGCTCCATCATGTTTTCAATGAAGGTGCCAACGGTTTTACAAATCCCGATGGCGTCCAGGCACTTGATGATCCAGCTGTGTGGGAGTGAGTCAAAGGCCTTTTTGTAGTCAATCCACGTCATGTGAAGATTAGCTTTTCGGCTCTTACAGTTCTCCAGAATCATTTTGTCAATCAATAACTGGTCTTTTGTGCCCCTGCTTTTCCGTTTGTTGCCTTTCTGTTCATCTGGCAAGATGTTTTTTTCTTCAAGATAGTCTTGAATTCTGTCAGCTATGATGCCAGTCAGTAGTTTAAACATAGTGGGCAGACACGTTATTGGCCTGTAGTTTCCTGGTGCTGCTCCTTTTGCTGGATCCTTTTGTATCAGGTATGTTCTTCCAGTTGTTAGCCATTCACTGATTATTATTATTATTATTATTATTAGACCTTGCTCCCAGGAAGGTGCCTTCGCTGTGGCTCCCAACTTATCTATCTACCTTTCCACATATTCTCCACATTGTGTGTATGTGTATGTATATTATATATACATGAGCCCCGATGGCGAAGTGTGTTAAAGCACTGAGCTGCTGAACTTGCAGACCGAAAGGTCCCAGGTTCAAATCCCGGGAACAGAGTGAGTGCCCGCTGTTAGCTCCAGCTTCTGCCAACCTAGCAGCTTGAAAACATGCCAATGTGAGTAGATCAATAGGTACCGCTGTGGTGGGAAGGTAATGGCACTCCATGTAGTCATGCCGGCCACATGACCTTGGAGGTGTCTATGGACAACACTGGCTCTTGGGCTTAGAAATGGAGATGAGCACCAACCCCCAGAGTCAGACATGACTGAACTTAACGTCAAGGGATACCTTTACCTTTACCTATACACACACACACACACACACACACACACACACATTATGCAGGGACTATATATATATATACACAGTATATATCACACACACACCAATTTAACAAAGTTTCAGCCACAAAAACAAAGTTTCTGAAGTAGAACAATGACTTTCACAGTAAAGACAACCCAATTTAACAGGAAATAAGACTTTCAAACCAGGAACAGATTTCTGCAATTATTAAAAAATGGTTTATTATAAAAGCTATGAAAATTCGCCAAAAATCAGAGGATAAGGGAAACGTTCCAAATTTTGGTGAGCTATCAGTGTTAAATGTGTTCTACCACTGTACCAAGTTGGAAGAAGATCACTCAAAAAATGAGGGTGGGAGAGTCCTGTAAAGTCCTCTCCCTCTGTGCTGTTTTTGGGAATTGCGCATGCGCGTCCGCCATTAACGAATTAATTTAGAAAATAACGAATTTTCGTTAATTTCCAATTTTTTTGGGGGCCAAATTCGGAAATACCATCAGAAACGAAAAGCTGCCCCCCTCTAGTTTTGAAACGAGTTTAGAATCAAATTTTTCGTGGATCGATCAAGCCTAATAGGTACCGCTCCGGCGGGAAGGTAACAGCGCTCCATGCCGGCCACATGACCTTGGAGGTGTCTATGGACAACGCCAGCTCTTTGGCCTAGAAATGGAGATGAGCACCAACCCCCAGAGTCAGTCACGACTAGACGTTAAGTCAGGGGAAACCTTTACCTATATGTTTGCATACAGATATATACATGTTTGGATATTGAAAGGCTCACAGAACTTCTGAAATAGAGGCATCAGTTCAGATATTCAAATATGCAGAGATCTGCATCCATACAACAAACTAAGAAGAACATGTTGATACTTTGAGATCCTTTCCATGAAGTCTGGCCACTTCCCACTCATTTGTACATTGAATATTCTGAAATGGATACTTCTGTTCCAGAAGTCTTGGTAGCCTCCTGTTATTTCAATACACATTACCTCTAAATAAATACATAAATAGTGACACTATGCATCCAGACCCAGGTGACCAAACACCAACCTGTCCCAACTTCAACTATCCTGCCTTCAAGATTCCACACTGAGATCACTCGCTGGAGCAAACTAGTAGCGTATTTTAAGACATTTTAAAACCCATATGAGCTGGGATTCTGTTAAGATAACACAAATTCACAAATCACAGTGATTTCTGGTTGGCGCTGAGGAGAGAAAGTGACTTGAAGCCTAGGCATGCAACGCACAAATTTATCATTATACACTGGCAATAGTGGTGGTTGCACAGACCGCATACTCATCATTGGCTAGTCTCTGCAAGTTGTACATCCTATAGTTTTCACTGTGGTTTTAAGCTGTGCCACTGTATTGTTTAGATGTTTTTTATTCTCTGACAACAATGATTGTCTTCCTCCTGCCACTGTTCCTTCTGCCAGTGACAAAGATCATCAAAAAATCAGATTCCAGGTTCAGGAAACAAATGAAGTGCATTGCACATCTGGGGTTATCCAGTGTCTTCTGGCCTTTTTACTGCAATATATAACTAAGGACAGATAAGTCATCTTTTGTAAATGGTCCATAACGGAGAGCTAGTTAAAGTGCAAATCAGTGGCAATATGACTGAAGACCATTTATATGATTTTTGGGCTGTGAGACCCTTTAGGTAAAGGGTTTTCCCCTGACATTAAGTCCAGTCATGACCGACTCTGGGGGTTGGTGCTCATCTCCATTTCTAAGCCAAAGAACCAGCATCGTCTGTAGACACCTCCAAGGTTATGTGGCCGGCATGACTGCATGGAGCACCCTTACCTTCCCTCCGGAGCAGTACCTATTGATCTACTCACATTTGCATGTTTTCGAACTGCTAGGTTGGCAGGAGCTGGGGCTAACAGTGGGTGCTCATTCCGCTCTCAGGATTTGAACTTGGGACCTTTCGGTCTGCAAGTTCAGCAGCTCAGTGCTTTAACACACTGCACCATCACCAGGGGCCCTTTACCTATCAAAATTATTCTATTTCAGTCAAAAAGATTAATAATTTCTGTGAGAAGCCTTAAAGGGCTTTTATATAGGTAGTAGTCCCCTACCATCACACCTGGAAATACCACTTCAAATTATAAAACACCTGCAAGTCAACTTCCGGTCATTTCTGGTTTCTTTTCTTTCTGTTATTAAAGTTCTTACGGCTACCAGGAGATCCCAGAAGGCAAAATAAATGACCATCAAGTGCAGCACAGTGACCCAGCCCTGCCCTAAAGCAACAAATATTGGTAGAGACCAGAACAGAAAGAGACAATTCTTATAGCTTGAATATATTATTGGTTTATTTATTTGTAAGGGGGACAGGGGGGATCTGTAGTGATGTCAGGGTAGTTTCCTTCAATGGTCATTCAAGATGAAATGATCGAAAAAATGCTGAATGGCATTGGTTGGAGAGTGTCTGGACTTCTGTGGCCATTTACTGTAAAAGAAAAGAAGAAACGTTAATAAGAATTAAAACCCAGAGAGATTTCAAATGGATCATTTAAGAGGGAAGGGAATAAGAAGGCACTTAAGACTTTCATAGAGATGCAAGGAATATATTCATCCTTGAGAAAACTTCATTGCTCTCTGAAAAATCAAAGTTTTCATACAAAAGCAATCCCAAAATATGATAAAAGTGCAAAAGCTCTCCTTGCACCTAGGAATAAATCATTGGTATTTCCACAGTTGCTCTAAAAACAGCAACACCAAATTAATGGTTGTCCTTCCCTGTCACCATTTTGTGAGTGACAGAAGTCAATAAGTATTTCAGGTCCTCAATACTTTCAGATAAGTTACTGGCAATACTTAGATATGGCCAGCATGGAATAGTGATTTGAGCATGGGGCTATGACCATGGAGACCTAGGGTTTGAATCCCAGTTCAGCCACTGGTGACCTTAGGTAAGTCACATTTTCTTAGCCTCAAAGGAAGGCAAAGACAAAATCCCTCTGAACAAATCTTGTCAAGAAAAAAAGTTTTCCTTAGAGTCCCCATAATTCTGAAGTGACTTGAAAGCACACGTCAATACTTACATAGAATATGATAGGTTCATCATTTGTATTCTGTAAAGCAAAAAAACAAAAACAAAAAGCCAAAGGGTTTTATTCTTGCACTGTCAGTCAGATTTATGTTTCCAATGAGGGCAGCACACTAAACAGATAGATTTTCAGGCTTTCCACTTGGCTCCAGAGAAGTTAAAGTTCATATGAAAAACTGTCAAAGAATTGTCTACTCTATGTTGACTTGGAAATAATTTAATATGTCTGGCATTTTTACAAACAAACCCAAATTAAATTCTTAAACTAATATGTGAAGAGGAAAAGAACAACCATTTGGTTTTTCACACTTTGCTAATATTTACCTTAAATGCTTTTTTAAAAAATTAAGATAAATTATATTGCCAGTAACTATGAGTTGGGTTTAGATTTCAAGGGGAGATCCAAGCAGGGAGAAGGGGTAAAGAGCTCTTTCCTTTACATTGATCAAGAGATCATGTAACTGGTTTATTTAAATTTGGCAGTGAATCCTTTGAGGTATGAGGTATATTGTAAAGAATATTCTCCCATTTATTCATACACAGTAAAAATAATTTGTTAACCACTGAAAGCTAGTTTGCTTTCTTGATTGTTTTCTTGCTTTCTTTGGGTTCATCCAGAGAGCACCGAAAGTGCGTGCCCCCTTGCGTTTTTCCCTGGGGCGTCCAGATGATGCCTCAGGAAAAAATAAATGGTTTCGGCACAAAGCAGGAAAACCCTGCTTTGTGCCGAATTAATGTGATACTCCTTCATTAATTTTTCACTAATTTTTCACAGAATTTGCATGAAATTTTGTGCAAAACCAAATGTCCAGGAACCTACATCTTTCCAGTGTAGTATAAATCTACCCTTGCATGGTTACGTGTTAGTTGGCCTATGGCACCCTTATGCTGAATACTGGGAGATATACAACACTAACAAAAGGTGCTCACTTATCATCCCATTGTGCAATGGGAAATTCACAGTAGCCGTCTTTGCAATCCCTGTGAATTTAGTGATACAATGAAGGTTCTGATGAATAGTAATACATCATGTAAGAATGCACAAATGCACTGCTAGAACCTTGTTGGTTGGACTCATTGACTCCCTTATTGAATGGTGAATCTCGTACATAGGCAAATTCTGTTTATTCAGTCATTCTTTTCTAATCACAAATAATAATTAAATAATTTGTGGAGCTCCACATAAGCAACCATGAACTGGATATTTTAATAATAAATAAAATAAAATATGCACAACAACCAAAGAGATGCAATTGTGTATGCAAGGAAGCTTGGAGTTGTGTTTGACAGCAAGAGGATGTCATCAACAAATCTAATCTTCACTGCCATATAATGCAGTTTGAAATTTGTGCATTGCCTATACTTACGCCATTGTTGTTGAAGCTGTCATCACCCCCTGAGTTACCATTAAAGCTGCCAATATTCTGTTTAGAAAAAATAAAATAAAATGATGAATTAATGTTCAGTGACTCCCTCTAACTCTTGAGTCATTCCAAATAGTTCTTAACAAGGTCTGTTTCCAGGGTGTTAAAATATCTTTTGTAAACACAAAGCATTTTTGTGGTCTAAAACAATGCCTATCTTTTTGAGAGGAACTACAAAATTCAAATTTCTGTCTCCATTGAACAACTCCTTCCTGTTACTTGTTCTATTCCAATAACATGCTCCAGAATGGATCCAAATTGGCAGATTACTGTCAATATTTTGAACCTGGTTTGCAACTTATGCCCTCTTTTATGATCTCTTGTGTTGAAAATTATCTTGGGGATCTCTATTAATGGTTATCCAAAGCCCAAATGAAAAATTGTGCTTTTGAAATGCTTTAATGCAATGCCAAGGATAGTGAGTAATTTAATATAATTTTTAACGAAATTATAAAATACATGACAGTCACTGCCTGAGCAACTGTGGTCTTGGGTTGGAAAGAACATAAAAAGCGGGAAGGCAAAAAATGGTTTGAATATCTAGAGGACTTCATGCTCCAGGATTACATCTTTGAAAGGAGAACTAAATAATACATCAGGCCGAATCAAGAAGCACTGGGATCTGAAATGGGGAAGATTTACAGATAAAGTAGAAGTGAACTATTCTCTCTCCATGACTGATCAATGAAAATAATATTTGAATGAAGAAAAGTACTGTTCCCGGAGGGTAGGGAAAGAGAGGGGTGGGAGGGGAGTAATATCGATAGACATAGGTGGGAGATACATGTGGAATCGGCAATGTTAAGAATATCAAGAGAATGGCATTCTGTATGTATTTTGAAATGGTGAGTGGTTTTGATATTATACCTGTGTTTACAACAAAAATGTTAATTTTAAAAAAGTCAAATAATGAGTCATGTTTTCAAACTTACCCCTGGAGCTGCTGCAAAGCTGTTCTGCAATGAAGAAAAGAAAAAGAGTTGAAAGGGGAGCAAACATTAAATATGTCTCTAAACAAGCAAGCTTTTATCAGTAGAGTAGATACTACATTCAAGAAAAGTAACCCATTGACTGTCTTCAGGGATATTGAGTAGCCATGACCATTGTGTTTCAATTCACAGAATAGGGATGGGCAAATATATGGGATCCAGGGGTGAATTTCCCCTTGGCCCACCTGAAAAATGCCAAAAGGAAGCTGACAGAAAAACAGCCACAGGGTCCCTCAAACTGGTTGCAAACAAGATTGGACAATTGACAGACTCCTTCTTGTACTTACCTGATTGCCATCAAAGCTGTTACCACCAATGGCATTGCCATTAAAACTGTCCACACTCTACAAAAAAGTGCACAAAGTGATGCATTAGTATTTGGTGACTCCTTCAGGGTATGAACAGTTCCTTAAAATGTTGTAAGACTGGTCTGTGGCGCAGGCTGGTTAGTAGCCAGCTGCAATAAATCACTATGACCAAGAGGTCATGAGTTCGAGGCCAGCCTGTGTGAGAGTGAGCACCCGACCATTGAAATAAAAAATAGCCCTGCTCGTTGTTGACCTAAGCAACCAAAAAGATAGTTGCATCTATCAAGTAGGAAATTTAGGTACCACTTATGTGGGGATGCTAATTTAACTAATTTAAGGTAAAGGTAAAGGTTTTCCCCTGATGTTAAATCCAATCATGTCTGACTCTGGGGGTTGGTGCTCATCTCCATTTCTAAGCTGAAGAGCCAGCGTTGTCCGTAGACACCTCCAAGGTCATGTGGCTGGCATGACTGCATGGAGCGCTGTTACCTTCACGCCGGAGCAGTACCTATTGATCTACTCCCACACTGGCATGTTTTCGAACTGCTAGGTTGGCAGAAGCTGGAGCTAACAGCGGCCGCTCACGCCACTCCCGGGGTTTGAACCTGGGACCTTTCGGTCTGCAAATTCAGCAGCTCAGCGCTTTAACACACTTCGCCACCAGGGCTCCCTAACAAATTTACAACACCATAAAAAAAATCATCCAGCAGCATTTGGAATGAGGAAGTATCCAAGGACCCGGCGTCACAGTGGATAATGAAGCAGCTGCTCCCCCTGTGGCCACAATCGAGCATACCCTCAGGAAGCTAGAAGCTGGAGAAGGTTAAATTGCCTCTGTGTCTTTGTCTCTGTCTCTATGTTCATATGGCATTGAATGTTTGTCATGTATGTGTACATTGTGATCTGCCCTTTGGGGTGAGAAGGGCAAAAAATAAACACTGTAAATAAATAAAATAAATAAATTGTACCTTTTCCTACACATGGAGAGACATTATTAATTAATAGTCCCAGTCATAGTAAAGCTATTGACTCAACTGGTATCACCAGTTATGTTAGAACAGTACTGAAATTGGGATTCTAAGAGGATGTGGCCTTAAAACGTTCAGTCTATTTTCTCGACAAATCAAATAGATGCCAAATTTATTTCTTTATATTGGGGATAGGGAGAGGCAGATTTTAATTGAATGCAATCACAGGGAATTTTTAAAATAACTATTCAATTTCAAAGAAAGCAATCATTGGACATGTTTTAACCTAAGGCTAATTTCAGCTGTTCATTTCTATTGCTGATACTTACTCCTGGATCAGCTGCAAAGCTGTTCTGCAATTTTTAAAAAGGAGAAAGGGAAGAAGTTGAGTATGTCTCCAAAAAAGGCAAGATTTCATTCTGTTTGTTCTTTTGCACCAGAGAGAGAATAATCTTCTATAGTAAAATCCACTACAGTAAATAGTAATAAAAGTACAGTTTGTAGCAGAGACAAAAAAAATTCCCTAGTAAAAGGACACTTCAGTATAAAAGGAAAAGTTAAAGGTTTCCCCTTGACATGAAGTCTAGTCGTGTCTGACTCTGGAGGCTGGTGCTCATTTCCATTTCTAAGCCAAAGAGCTGGCATTGACCATAGACACTTCCAAAGTCATGTGGAACATTTGCATGTTTTCAAACTGCTAAGTTGGCAGAAGCTGGGGCTAACAACGGGAGCTCACCCCATCCTGTGGATATGAACTGCCAATCTTATGGTCAGCAAGTTTTGCAGCTTAGTGGTTTAACCAACTATGCCACCATGGCCCTAAGGAAAGATAGCCTCCCTCAAACTGGTGGTCAAACAAGATTGGACTATTGAGAGACCTCTTGTACTTACAGCATTGTTGTTGAAGCTGTTGCCACCAATTGCATTGCCATTAAAACTGTTGGCACTCTATAAAAAAGGTACACAATATTATATATTAGTATTTAGAGACTCCTTCAGTCTATGAGCAGTTTCATAAAATTTTGTAATATTTCCTATACATCGAAAGACATAATTAGTAATCTCACTTATAGGAAGGCTATTGAATCAACTGGTGTAAATATTGAAGTAAATCCAAATGATAGAACAGTATTGGAGCCGGGATACTAAGAGGATGTGGGTTTAAAACATTTTGCCCATTTTCTCTAGAGAAAATATACATATTAACAAATCAATTACTCTGTATTGCAAATAAGGTGAGGCAGGTTTTTTTCTTCCATTAAATTTTAAACATTTTTGAAATAGCTATTCAAATCCAAAGAAAGTAATGATTACAAATATATTAACACAATGCTAGGTTCAATGAATCATTTGTATTGCTGATACTTACTCCAGGATCAGCTGCAAAGCTATTCTGCAAATTTAAAAAGGAGATAGGGAAGAAGTTTAGTGTGTCTCCAAAACATACAAGCCTTTGTCAAGATTTAATCCTGTTAGTTTGTTCATTTGCAACAGAGAGAGAAAAAATATTCTGTAGTATAATCCCACTTCAGCACGGCCATTCAAAATAATAATAAAACATCTACCGTATATACTCGAGTATAAGCCGACCCGAATATAAGCAGAGGCACCTAATTTTACCACCAAAAAACTGGGAAAACATTGACTCCAGTATAAGCCGAGGGTGGTAAATTTCAGAAATAAAAATAGATACCAATAAAATTACATTAATTGAGGCATCAGTAGGTTAAATGTTTTTGAATATTTACATCAAGCTCAAATTTAAGATAAGACTGTCCAACTCTAATTACATCATTATTCTCATCTTCTTCAATGTCAATGTGCGTATGTTTCCTTTTAATAATAATAGAGTAAAATAATACATGTAATAATAATAATAATAATAATAATAATAATAATAATAATAAATACAGGAAAATAATACAAGTACAGTAGAGTCTCACTTATCCAAGCTAAATGGGCCGGCAGAAGCTTGGATAAGCGAATAACTTGGATAATAAGGAGGGATTAAGGAAAAGCCTATTAAACATCAAATTAAGTTATGATTTTACAAATTAAGCACGAAAACTTCATGTTATACAACAAAAACTACAGAAAAAACTACAGAAAAAGTAGTTCAATACGCAGTAATGTTATGTTGTAATTACTGTATTTACGAATTTAGCACCAAAATATCACGATATATTAAAACATTGACTACAAAAATGGCTTGGATTATCCAGAGGCTTGGATAAGCGAGGCTTGGATAAGTGAGACACTACTGTAATAATAAATAGAATAAAATAATAAATGCAATAATAATAATATCAGAGTGAAATAATAAATGTATTATTAATAATAGTAAAAATAGAGTAAAATAAATGTAATAGTAGCAACAATAATAGAGAAAAATAATACAGTAGAGTCTCACTTATCCAAGCTAAACGGGCCGGCAGAAGCTTGGATAAGCGAATAACTTGGATTATAAGGAGGGATTAAGGAAAAGCCTATTAAACATCAAATTAGGTTATGATTTTACAAATTAAGCACCAAAACTACATGTTATACAACAAATTTGACAGAAAAAGTAGTTCAATACACGGTAATGTTATGTTGTAATTACTGTATTTACGAATTTAGCACCAAAATATCACAATATATTGAAATCATTGACTACAAAAATGGCTTGGATTATCCAGAGGCTTGGATAAGCGAGGCTTGGATTAGTGAGACTCTACTGTAAATGTAATACCAATAATAATAGAGAAAAATAATAAATGTACCATATATTCTCGAGTATAAGCTGACCCAAATATAAGCCAACCAGGACCCTCACCCGAGTATAAGCCGAGGGGGGCTTTATCAGTCTTAAAAAAAAGGGCTGAAAAACTAGCCTTATACTCGAGTATATACAGTAATTTATGGGAGGGGGAGGGAAGAATATGTTAAATGGAGAAAATGGCAAAAATTGTGTTTCCCATGTGTATGCAAACCATAAAAATTAGAACTGTGGATTAAAAAATGTTTTGCAATTTTGGACTTAATCTTTACAAAGAATCTACATGAATTCTTTGCACCCTTTTCTGGTCTGAACATAGGCCTCTTCCGCACTGCACGTTTATCCCAGGATCTGATCCCAGGATATCTGCTTATCCCAGATTATCAGGCAGTGGAGACCCAGGGTGCTTCCAGAATGGAAACGTGGGTTTAAGAAGGAGGGCAAAAAATCCTGGGACCTGAGAGAAGGTTCCCACATAGACCTGTTGGTCCTGGGATTTCTTCCCCCGCCGTCCTCACTGACCTCCCCTGTAATGGAACAGGATGGAAGGTAAACGGGGACATCCAGCAATTTTTTTAATCACTCTGTTATGTGCTGAACTGTATATGAACACATGCAAGTATCTTAATATAAATATAAACAGATTTGCATGTGTGCATATAAGATTCAGTACATAACAGTGATTTTTAAAAAAATATTTGCCAGACTTCTTTTTTTTTTGAAATATTTTTATTGGAAATTTTGTGTTTGAGGTTAAAAAAGAAATCTGAATTAGCAAGTAATAAAGTTTTCACATCGAAAGTGGGAGAAGACTAATTGTTTATAGAAAGTAGGAAATGAGATATAAGAGAAAGAAGAAAAGAAAAAAAAAGGAAAAAGAGAGAAAAAATATGAAAACTATATGGTAAAAAGAAGAAAAAGATAGAAAAATAATAATAATAAAATGGAAAAAATAAAAATAAATAAATAAATGTTGACTTCCATCTAACTTTAACTGGTTCATCATAGATTTTTTTTAATATAATTAAATGTTCGTAAAAATTGGTAAATCACCACATCCCCTTTGTCCTCATCAGTCTCTAAAATTGTATCTATTCAGCAGATAGGGTCAAATTTCATTTGTTTTAAATAGTACCAGGTCCCAGTTGGTTTCTTCCTTTGGTAAACCTTGGCTTGGAGATAACCAATATGTAAGTTTATCCAGACTTCTTGCTTCCCCTAATCATTTATTCAAGCTCCGTTTCACAGAGTTCTAGTTGCTCTCCATTTTAGCATTTTTGGGCTTTTAAAAAGCAAACATGTGCTGCAGCAGTGGGGAGGAAAGGAAGCCATGTGTTTTTGGTGAATGCAAAGATATACAGCGATGTGAATATGCTCATTTTTGGGGCATTATCGGGATAAAAGGGGAACTTTTATCCCATGTTTTTCAGTTGTTGCAGCAAATCAGTGCACATTTAGCACTAACATCATGTAGCCAACCCATTTTTTAACACGGGAAATTTCATTATTTAGGTCCTGTGTAGATGGGCTACCATCATTCAGTTTAAAGCAGATCAGATTCTGGGGTATAGGACAGTATAGAACGGGCCAAAGTCTTTGATATATTTTCTCTGTGTTGAAAGAACAGGAAAATAATCTTTTTTGTTTGTTAAGGAACACCACACTTCTTATAAAATGAAAGACCTCCACTAAAGAGGTCTTGTGAGCTTACTCAAAAAATAGGGAAATGGTGTTTTTCATGCATGCATGTGAGAGAATCAAATAACTGAGATAATTTTTTTTTCATGTCAGGAGCAACCTGAGTTGCTTCTGGAGTGAGAGAATTGGCCGTCTGCAAGGACGTTGCCCAGGGGACGCCTGGATGTTTTGATGTTTTTACCATCCTTGTGGGAGGCTTCTCTCATGTCCCCGCATGGAGCTGGAGCTGAAAGAGGGAGCTCATCTGCGCTATCCCTGGGTGGGATTCGAACCTGGCAGCCTTCAGGTCAGCAACCCAACCTTCAAGTCATGAGGCTTTTATCCCCTAGGCCACTGGAGGCTCCTGAGATAATGCAAAGTTGTGTATATTGAAAATGTGCAAAAGGAAAGCAGGAACCATTTGATCATTGAATTTATGGTTAGTAACCACAGAACAGGCTTGAGCACCTGCTCTTAGCTCCAGCTCCTGCCAACCTAGCAGTTTGAAAACATGCCAATGTGAGTAGATCAATAGGTACCGCTCCGGCGGGAAGGTAACGGCGCTCCACGCAGTCATGCTGGCCACATGACCTGGAGATGTCTATGGACAACGCCGGCTCTTCGGCTTAGAAATGGAGATGAGCACCAACCCCCAGAGTCAGACATGACTGGACTTAATGTCAGGGGAAACCTTTACCTTTACTACCCACAGAACAAGGGTGGGCAAATACATGATATCCAGGGGTGAATTTCCCCTGGACCCACCCATGAAATGAGAAAAATTCCTAAGACCAGCTGACAGAGAAACAGACACAGGATCTCTCAAACTGTTGAGCAAACAAGATTGGACAATTAACAGACTTCTCATACTTACTTGATTGCCGTCAAAGCTGTTACCACCAATTGCATTGTTATTAAAACTGTCTACACTCTACAAAAAAAAGCACAACGTTGATGTGTCAGTATTTTGTTCAATGAGCAGCTGCACAATTTATTTATTGTTTCTTATACATTGAGAGACATAGTTTATATTTCCAGATATGTTGTCTTATTGAATAAACTACAGTCAACATTTATGTAACTCCAAATGATAGAACGGAAATATTGTAGTTGGGCTATCAAGAAGATATGGGTTGTCTTTAAACATCCTTCACATTTTGACTTCAGAGTTCAGATTCCTACCTACTTTCTTTGTTATTACAGTAGAGTCTCACTTATCCAAGGTAAATGTGCCGGCAGAATGTTGGATAAGTGAATATCTTGAATAATAAGGAGGGATTAAGGGAAAGCCTATTAAACATCAAATTAGGTTATGATTTTACAAATTAAGCACCAAAACATCATGTTATACAACAAATTTGACAGAAAAAGTAGTTCAATACACAGTAATATTATGTTGTAATTACTGTATTTACGAATTTAGCACCAAATTATCACGATATATTGAAAACATTGACTACAAAAATGGCTTGGATTATCCAGAGGCTTGGATAAGCGAGGCTTGGATAAGTAAGACTCTAGTAAGTACAGTAGTCTAAGTACAGCATCTAATTAATTTTAGTGAATATGGACTAAATGTTTGAAAGGCATCAACAATGTATCATATCGGTTAGTCTGGAATCCAGTAAGTACAGTAGATTCCAGACTAACCAATATGATACATTGTTGATGCCTTTCAAACATTTAGTCCATAATCACTAAAATTAATTAAATGCTGAAATCAATTGCTTTATATAGCGGATGGGTTGGGGCAGGTATTTTACAATCAAAACCCTGGGGATTTTTAAAATTCAAAATGCAAAGAAAGGAAATATATCAAGAAAATACTAGGTTGAGACAGTCATTTCTATTGCTGATACTTACTCCTGGATCAGCTGCGAAGCTGTTCTGCAATTTTAAAAAAGAGATAGGGAAGTAGTTTAATATTTCTCTACAACATGTAGGCCCATATCAAGATTTCAACCTGTTTGTTTGTTTGCAGGGAAAAAAACAAATCTTCTAAAGCAAACTGACAATTGACTGACTCTCCTGTACTTACCGCATTGTTGTCGAAGCTGTTGCCACCAATTGCATTGCCATTAAAACTGTTGGCACTCTATAAAAAAAGTGCACAAGATGATGTTTTAGTATTTGGTAGTTCCTTTGGTCTAGAAGTAGTTTATAAAATTTTGTACAGATACCTATACATTGAAAGACATAGGTCCCATTTTTTATCGTGTCAGAAGCGACTCGGGAACATACTGCAAGTCGTTTCTGGTGTGAGAGAATTGGCTGTCTACAGAGACGTTGCCTAAGGGATGCCCAGATGTGTTTCTGGGAGGCTTCTCCAATGTCCCGGCAAGCTAGAGCTGACAGACAGAGGCTCACTCTGTCTCACAGATTTGAACTGGCAACCTTCAGGTCAGCAACCTAACCTTCAGGACAGCAGTTCAGCCGGCACAAGGGTTTAACCCCTTGCACCATCGTGGCTCCTATAGGTCCCACTTGCCAAATTGCTCTCTGAGGTAGCCAGGATAAGACAATTTCCCTTTTTAGTCTTAGGTTGAAACTTGCCTTGTATATATTTGCAGTGTTTTTACCCTAGTTGTTGTTGTTGTTGTTGTTGTTGTTATTATTATTATTATTATTATTATTATTATTAGTTCATATGCATCTATCATTGCACTTGTTTTGCTTTTAAGCCATCTTAACAGTTTATGAATCTGCTGTGCATTTTTTCCACTGTGCAAATTGGGTCTTTGGACAATGATAAAGATTGAAACTGATAAATCTGATATCATAATGTTAGATTCATTCAGTAGTTAGTACTGCTGATACTTACCCCTGGATTAGCTGCAAAGCTGTTCTGCAGTTTTAAAAAGAAGATAGGGAAGAAGATTAATACGCCCCCAAAACATGCAAGCCTTTATCAAGATTTCATCCTGCTTGTTTGTTTGTTTGCAGCAGAGAAAAAAAAATATTGAAGTCAAAGAGCATGGGATTGTAAATACAGGGACCCAGGTGTGAATTTCTCCTGGACCACCCTGTAAAATGAGAAACTTTGCCTAAGACCAGGTGGCAGAAAAAGACAGAAGGTCTCTCAAAATGGTGGGGAAATAAAATTGGGCAGTTGAAAGACCCCCCTGTACTTACCGCATTGTTGTCAAAGCTGTTCCCACCAATTCTGTTGCCATTGAAACTGTTTGCACTCTACAAAAAAGGGGCACAAAATGTTGTGTTAGAATCTGGTGGTTCCTTCTGTCATTGAGCAGTTCCATAACATTCATTACAGAGAGACATATGCATTGAGAAACATAGTACAGTAGTCCCAGTCAGAATAAATGTATTGAATCAACTGATGTCAACACTTATGTAAATCAAAATAAGAAAACAGTAATGCAGCCAGCCATTATTTTCAACAGAAAATAGATGATCAAATCTATTTATTTATATTGGAGAGAGAGAGAGAGATGATAGATGATTGATAGATAGATGATAGATAGATGATAGATAGATAGATAGATAGATAGATAGATAGATAGGAATGTTTTGAAATGTGTTAACATAATGCTAATTTCAGTTGATTGTGTGTATTGCTGATACTTACTCCTGGATCAGCTGCAAAGCTGTTCTGCAATTTAAAAGAGGAGATAGAGAAGTTCAGTACATCTCCAATGCATGCAGACCTTTATCAAGAATTCATCCTGCTTGTTTATTTGTAGCAGAGAGAGAAAAGTAAAGGGCCACTACAGTGCATACAATAGTAGTAATAGTAATAATAATAATAATAATAATAATAATAATAATAATAATAATAGGAAAACGAGCACGCAAAGATACTGTGGGACTTCCGAATCCAGACTGACATCAGAACAAATGCAATCAAGGCCAAGATCGAAAAATCAGCTGATGACCCAAAGTGCAGACTGTGCAAGGAAACCGATGAAACCATTGATCATATCCTCAGCTGCTGTAAGAAAATTGCACAAACAGACTACAAACAGAGGCACAACTATGTGGCCCAAATGATTCATTGGAACCTATGCCTCAAGTATCACCTCCCTGCAGTTAAGAACTGGTGGGATCACAAACCTGCAAAGGTTGTGGAAAATGAACACGCAAAGATACTGTGGGACTTCCGAATCCAGACTGACAAAGTTCTGGAACACAACACACCAGACATCACAGTTGTGGAAAAGAACAAGGTTTGGATCATTGATGTTGCCATCCCAGGTGACAGTCGCATTGAAGAAAAACAACAGGAAAAACTCAGCCGCTATCAGGACCTCAAGATTGAACTTCAAAGACTCTGGCAGAAACCAGTGCAGGTGGTCCCAGTGGTGATGGGCACACTGGGTGCCGTGCCAAAAGATCTCAGCCGGCATTTGGAGACAATAGACATTGAGAAAATTACGATCTGCCAACTGCAAAAGGCCACCTTACTGGGATCTGCACGCATCATCCGAAAATACATCACACAGTCCTAGACACTTGGGAAGTGTTCGACTTGTGATTTTGTGAAACGAAATCCAGCATATCTATCTTGTTTGCTGTGTCATACAATGTCGTTGTGTCAATAATAATAATAATAATAATAATAATAATAATAATAATAATAATAGGTGCAGTTTATGTGATGGGAAAGAATATTTAAAATGAAGGATTGGTTAAAATAGTGTTGGCTGTGTGTGTAAAAAGCATAACAATTTGAACTTTGTTTTGAAAAAATATTTTGCAATTTTGGATTTAATCTACACAAAATAACACAAGGATTTTTGCAGTCTTTTTTGTTCCGAACACAGTCTTTCTTCACAGAATCTATTGAGGTGGTTCCTGTGCTATATAAGAACAGAATAAAAATGATTTTTGTTTGCTAAAGAACATGACACCCATTATAAAATACAAAACTTCCACCCAAAGAACTTTTGTGGTTTAACTCAACAAGGGGGGAAATGATATATATAATTCCTGAGCAGATGCAGAAGGCAAGCTGGAATTGATCAGTCATGATTTTTTTTGGTTTGAAACCATAGAGAAGGAGTTTGTAAATACAGAGGGCCCAGGGATGAATTTCCCCTGGACTCACCTATAAAATGGGATAAGAATGCATAAGGGCAGCTGACAAAGAAATAGACATAGGGTCACTCAAACTGGTGGTCAAACAAGATTTAACCATGGACAGACTCCTTGTACTTACAGCATTGTTGTCAAAGCTGTTTCCACCAATTGCATTGCCATTAAAACTGTCCACACTCTACAGAAAAGAGCACAAAATGATGCATTATTATTTGGTGACTCCTTAAGTCTCATAAGATTTTGTACCATTTCATATATATCGAGAAACATATTTACTTTGTAGTTCCAGTCATAGTAATGCTATTGAATCAACTGATGTCAACACCGAAGCTAGGATACCAAGAGGATGTGTGCTTAAAATATTCAATCCATTTTCAAAGAAAATAGATGCCCAAACCCATTTTTTTATATTGGGGATAAGGAAAGGCAGATTTTTGGAATAAAATCTTGGGAATTTATAAAATAGCTATTCAAATCCAAAGAAAGCAATAATTTGAAATGTGTTAACATAATGCTAATTTCAGCTATTCATTTGTATTGCTGATACTTACTCCTGGATCAGCTGCAAAGCTGTTCTGCAATTTTAAAAAGGAGAAAGGGAAGAAGTTTAGTATGTCTCCAAAGCATGCAAGATTTCATTCTGTTTGTTCATTTGCAGCAGAGAGAGAATAATCTTGTATAGTAAAAAATTCACTACAGAAAATCTATTCATAATAGTAATAAAAAAGTGCAGTTTGTAGCCTAGACAAAAAAAATTCCCTAGTTAAAGGCTACTTCAGGACAGATATGGTTAATAATAAAAAGGTATAGCTTATGAGTGGAAAAAGAAAATGTTTTAAATGAAGAAATTGTTAAAACTGAGTTTAATGTGTTATGCAAACCATGGGAATTAGAACCCTGGATTAAAAAATATTTTGTAATTTTCTACTTAATCTACACAAAATTAAGGTAAAGATAAAAGTTTTCCCCTGACGTTAATTCTAATTGTGTCTGACTCTGGGGGTTGGTGCTCATCTCCATTTCTAAGCTGAAGAGCCGGCGTTGTCCATAGACGTCTCCAAGTTCATATTGTCAGCATGACTCCATGGAGCGCAGTTACCTTCCTGCCGGAGTAGTACATATTGATCTACTCACATTAGCATGTTTTCGAACTGCTAGGTTGGCAGAAGCTGGGGCTAACAGCGGTAGCTCACCCCGCTCCCCAGATATGAACCACCGACCTTTCGGTCATCAAGTTCATCAGCTTAGTAGTTTAACCCACTGTGCCACCGGGGGCTCTTACACAAAATTACCAAATGAATTCTTTGCACTCTTTTCAGTTCAGAACACTTTCTTTTCTTCACAGAATCCATTCATATGGTTTCTGTGCTATGAAATAACAGAACAATAATCTTTTTGTTTGTTAAAGAACACCACACCTGTTATAAAATGCAAGACTTCCACTAAAGAACTTTAGTGAACTTACTCAAAAAATAGGGAAATTATGCCATTCATGCTTGCATGTGTGAGAATGAAAATACTGAAATAATGCAAAGTCGTATATAGTGAACAACATGTACGAAAGGAAAGCTAGAATTGACTGATCATGGAATTTATGTTTAGAAACCATAGAGCAGGAGTGGTCGAATACATGGGACCCAGGGGTGAATTTCCTCTAGACCCCCCGTAAAATGATAAACTTTGCCTAAGACCAGCTGACAAAGAAACAGACACAGGATCCCTCAAACTGTTGAGTAAATAAGATTGGACAATTAACAGACTCCTTGTACTTACCTGATTGCCATCAAAGCTGTTCCCACCAATTGCATTGTTATTAAAACTGTCTACACTCTAGAAAAAAAAGTACAAAGTTGATGTGTTATTATTTTGTAGGGTTTTTTTTTTGGTCTATGAGCAGATGCACAATTTTTTAAAGTTTCTTACACATTAAGAGTTATAGTTTGGAGTCCTAAACAAAGTAGACCTATTGAAGCAACTACAGTCAACACTTTTGTAATTCCAAATGATAGAATGGAAATATTGTAGTTGGGCTATCAAGAAGATATGGGCTATCAAGAAGATAAACATCCTTTGCATTTTGACTCCAAAATTCAGATTCCTATCTAATGTCTTTCTTACTACTTTATTGCTACCAAATATAGATTCCCGACTGAAATACCAGCTACACTGTTGATGCCTTTGAAACATTTAGTCTATATTTTCTAAAACCAAATAAATGCTTAAATCAATTGTTTTATATAAGAGACTAGCTGTGCCCGGCCACGCGTTGCTGTGGCAAAGTATGGTGGTATGGGAAATAAAGTATTGAGGAATTGGTAGTAGTTAAGGTAAAGGGTAAAGGTTTTCCCCTGACATTAAGTCCATTATAAATGGGTTATATAACTGTGTGGAAGGGCCTTGAGTCTACACTGCCATATAATCCAGTTAAAATCAGATAATCTGTATCTTATAGGCAGTGTGGAAGAGGCCTAAGTGAGGCCTAACTCTGCCTGTCCCAAGTTGCGTGGATTGCTAGGAGACCAAGTGGGCGGAGCTTAGCCTTCTAACTGGCAGCAATTAGATAAAACAATTATTCCTCTCCCTCTAATTAGGACTTTATTTTTCTTTTCTTTTTGTTGTATGAACGTAGAGGCATGGATGAGGGGTTGTGCTGCCAAGTTTAGTGTTTCTGGGATGTGTAGTTTTGTTGTTTTGTCCTAGGCCGAAATTTCATTACCCTTTTATATATATAGATAGGCTGGGATTTTTAACATTCAAATATGTTTTCAAATATATTAAGAAAATACAAAGTCATTTCTATTGCTGATACTTACTCCTGGATCAGCTGCAAAGCTGTTCTGCAGTTTTAAAAAAGAGATAGGGAAGCAATTTAGTATTTCTCCAAACATGCAAACCTTAATCAAGATTTCACTCTGTTTGTTTGTTTGCAGGAAAAAAAACCCCAAATTTTTTAAAGCAAATTGGCAATTGACAGACCCCCATACTTACTGCATTGTTGTCGAAGCTGTTGCCACCAATTGCATTGCCATTAAAACTGTTTGCACTCTATAACAAAAAAAGGAGATAAGATAATATGTTAGAGCTTGGTGGCTCCTTCCATCTATGAGCAGTTATATAAGATGTTTCACAATTTCTTGTACACTAAGAGACATAATTGTTGGTCCCAATTATAATAAAGCTAATGAATCAATTGATGTTAATACTTATGTAAATCGAAATGATAGAATAGTACTGCAGTTGACATACCAAGAGGATGTGGACTTTAAACATTACATCCGTTTTCTCTACAGAAAATGGATTATCAAATCCATTTCTTTATATTAGGGACAGGGCAAGGCAAGTTTTTCTTGAATTAAATCTTGGACATTTTAAAAACAGCTATTCAAATCCAATGAAAGCTATTATTTCAAATATGTTAACATAATACTAGATTCAGTCGGTCATCAGTATTGCTGATACTTACTCCTGGATCAGCTGCAAAGCTGTTCTGCAATTTAAAAAAAAGAGATAGGGAAAAAGTTTAGTAAGTCTCCAAAACATTTGACTTTATTAAGATTTAATCATGTTTGTTTGTTTGCAACAGAGAGAGAAAAAAATCCCATAGTAAAAAGGCACTTCAGTACAGCCATTCATAAAACTAATAAAAAAAGGTCCAAATTATGGGTTGGGAAGGAAAAAAAATACCGTATATACTCGAGTATAAGCCGACCCGAATACAAGCCGAGGCACCTAATTTTACCACAAAAAACTGGGAAAAGATTGACTCCAGTATAAGCCGAAGGTGGTAAATTTCAGAAATAAAAATAGATACCAATAAAATTACATTAATTGAGGCATCAGTAGGTTAAATGTGTTTGAATATTTACATAAAGCTCTAATTTAAGATAAGACTGTCCAACTCTGATCAAATCATTCTCATCTTCTTCAATGTAAATGTGCTTATGTATCCTTTTAATAATAATAGAGTAAAATAATACATGTAATAATAATAAATACAGGAAAATAATACAAGTAATAATAGAGTAAAATAATAAATGCAATAATAATAATAATAATAATAATAATAATAATAATAATATCAGAGTGAAATAATAAATGTATTATTATTAATAATAATAAAAATAGAGTAAAATAAATGTAATAGTAGCAACAATAATAGAGAAAAGTAATAAACATAATAATACCAGTAATAATAGAGAAAAATAATAAATTTACCATATATTCTCGAGTATAAGCTGACCCAAATATAAGACAACCAAGACCCTCACCCGAGTATAAGCCGAGGAGGGCTTTTTCAGTCTTAAAAAAGGGCTCAAAAACTAGGCTTATACTCAAGTATATACAGTATTTTTAAATGCAGGAAGTGTGTTTCCTGTATTTGTGAAAACCATGACAATTAGAACCCTGGATTGAAGAAATATTTTGCAACATTGAACTTAATCTACATGAAATTACACATGGAGGAGGACCACTAAAAGGATCAAAGGTCTGAAGACCATGCCTTATGAGATTATGCCCTAAAGAGCTGGGTATGTTTAGGAGTGATGTGTGATCCAAAAACAAAGTTATTACAAAACTGGACGGTGCTGGCATTTCATGGCAAAATGATAAACTTTGCCTAAGACCAGCTGAAAGAGAAGCAAACACAGGATCCCTCAAACTGTTAAGCAAACAAGATTGGACAATTGATAGACTCCTTGTACTTACTTGATTGCCGTCAAAGCTGTTACTACCAATTGCATTGTTATTGAAACTGTCTACACTCTAGAAAAAAGCACAAAGTTGATGTTTAAGTATTTTGTACTTCCTTCCATCTATGAGCAGTTACATAAGCTATTTACAGTTCCTTATACATTCAGAGAGGAGCCCCGGTGGCGAAGTGTGTTAAAGCACTGAGCTCCTGAACTTGCAGACCGAAAGGTCTCCGGTTCAAATCCCGGGAGCGGAGTGAGTGCTCACTGTTGATCCAGCTTTTGCCAACCTAGCAGTTCGAAAACATGCCAATGTGAGTAGATCAATAGGTACTGCTCTGGCGGGAAGGTAATGACGCTCCATGCAGTCATGCTGGCCACATGACCTTGGAGGTGTCTATGGACAACGCTGGCTCTTCGGCTTAGAAATGGAGATGAGCACCAACCCCTAGAGTCAGACATGACTGGACTTAACGTCAGGGGAAACTTTTACCTTTACTATACATTCAGAGATATAGTTTGTAGTCCCAGAAAGAGTAGACCTATTGAATCAACTACTGTCAACACTTAAGTAAAGGTAAAAGTTTTCCCCTGACATTAAGTCCAGTCATGACCGACTCTGTGGGTTGGTGCTCAACTCCATTTCTAAACCGAAGAGCTGGCATTGTCCATAGACACCTTCAAGGTTAAGTGCCGGCGTGACTGTATGGAGCACCATTACCTTCCCGCAGAAATGGTACCTATTGATCTACTAACATCTGCATGTTTTCAAACTGCTAGGTTGGCCAAAGCTGGGGCTAATAGCGAGAGCTCACGCCGCTCCCCGGATTCAAACCGCCAACCTTTTGGTCAGCAAGTTCAGTAGCTCAGTGGTTTAACCTGCTGCGCTATTGGGGGCTCCTCTGTCAATACTTACGTAACTCCAAATGATAGAATGAAACTACTGTAGTCAGGCTACCAAGGGGATATGGTTTGCCTCTAAACATCATTTGTGGTTTGACTCCAAAGTTCAGATTTCTATACAATTTCTTTCTTACTACATCATTGCTACCAAATATAGATTCCAGACCAGCAGGTCAGCTTCTGTGTTCATGCATTTCAAATATTTAGTCCAATTTTTCTAAAAATAAATAAATAATAATAGATGCTCAATGCAACTGCTTTATATTGGGAGTGGGGTGGATAAGATTTTCTCAATCAAAACCCTGGGAATTTTTAAAATAGTTAATCACCAAGCACAGAAAGCAATGATTTCAAATATACAGTAGAGTCTCACTTATCCAACATAAACGGGCCGGCAGAACATTGGATAAGCGAATATGTAATAATCCTATTAAACATCAAATTAGTTTATGCTTTTAAAAATTAAGCACAAAAACATCATGTTATACCGCAAATTTGTCAGGAAAAGTAGTTCAATACACAGTAATGCTATGTAGAAATTACTGTATTTACGAACTTGGCACCAAATATCACAATATATTGAAAACATTGACTACAAAAAAGCATTGGATAATCCAGAACGTTGGATAAGCGAGTGTTGGATAAGTGAGACTCTACTGTATTGTCATAATGATAGACTCAGTCAACCATTTATATTGCTGATACTTACTCCTGGGTCAGCTGCAAAGCTGTTCTGCAATTTTAAAAAGGAGATAGGGAAGAAGTTTAATATTTCTCCAAACATGTAAGGCTTTATCAGGATTTCATTCTGCTTCTTTGTTTGCTTGCAGCAAAATCCCAAAATTTTCCAAAGCAAATTGACAATGGACAGACCCCTGCACTTACCGCATTATTGTCGAAGCTGTTGCCACCAATTGCATTGCCATTGAAACTGTCTACACTCTGTAAAAATAAGTGCACAAGATGATGTGATAGTATGTGGTGGCTCCTTTCATCTATAAGCAGTTCCATAAAGTTTAGTACAGTTTCCTATGCATTGAGAGACATAATTGGTAGTCCCAGTCATAGGGCCCTTCCAGACAGGCTCAAAACATGGGACCTGTTTCAGTTTTCCCGAGACATCCAAATAACATCTCAGGTTAAACTGCATTAATCAGGAGAAAACCTGTCCAGATCTTTCCAGCTTTGGGCCCTGTGAAGATCCCAGATGTAGATCAGTTCCTACAGCCATCCCGGTTCTTTGGGCTCCTGGAGCCTGAAGGAACTGAAGGGCACCCACCCTCAGTCCCATTTCCCCCAAAAATCAATTGATGTTGAAACTTATATAAATACAAATGATAGAACAGTACTGTGGCTGGGAAACCAAGAGGATTTGGGTTTAAAATGTCTAGTCCATTTTCTCTACAGAATATGGATTACCAAATCTATTTCTTTTTTCTTTTTCTTTTTTTGTTTGAGTATATTTTATTCAGGATAATTTTCTCACTGTTAAATATTTTTCATGTGTTAAGAGAAAACTACAAGCTGTCAAACTCTTAAGGTATCTGACATTTCCATTTTAACATTGCCATTGAAACTGGCAATGTTAAAATGTTAAACCCAAATCAATTTCTTGAAATTGGGAGTAGGGTGAGGCAGATTTTTTCTTGAACTAAGTCTCGGGCATTTTTAAAGGGCTATTAAAATCCAAAGAAAGCAATGATTTCAAATATAATGATAGATTTAGCAGTCATCAATATTTTTGATACTTACTCCTGGATCAGCTGCAAAGCTGTTCTGCAATTTTAAAAAAGGAGATAGAAGTTTAGTATGTCTCCAAAAATGCAAGCCTTTATCAAGATTTCATCTTGTTTGTTAATATGTTTAAAGCAGGGAGAAAAAAACTTCTAAAGTAAAAGCTCACTAGAGTAAATCCATTAATAATAATAATAATAATAATAATAATAATAATAATAATAATAATGGAAGTGTTCGACTTGTGATTTTGTGATATGAAATCCAGCATATCTATCTTGTTTGCTGTGTCATAATAAAATAATAATAATAATAATAATAATAATAATAATAATGTTATTATTATTATATTATATATATTATATATATTATATATATTATATATATTATATATATATAATATTATATTATTATATTATATATATTAATATTATATTATTATTATATTATTATAACCCCTCTGCTTTTCATTATTGCCATGATCCCTCTGTCAACAATCTTACAAAAAACAAATCTCGGCTATCAAATATCTAAGAATTCTCACAAAATTTCACATTTGATGTACATGGATGACCTGAAGCTATATGGGAAAACAGAAACTGAAATCCAGTCTCTGACCAACACTGTCCGAATTTTTAGCACTGATATCAACATGGAGTTTGGTTTGGACAAATGTTCGACAGTGGCATTGAAGAAGGGAAAAATCATTGAAAGTGAGGGCATAAATATGCCCAATGGCCAAACAATAAAGTGTCACCAGCCAGAGGCCTATAGATATCTGGGCATATTACAGCTGGACAACATCAAGCATGAACATGTGAAAACTGTGGTCAGCAAAGAATACACACAAAGGGTCAGAAAAATTCTCAAAAGCAAGCTCAATGGAGGCAACACCATCAAGGCCATAAACACCTGGGCCATACCTGTCATAAGATATACTGCTGGCATTATAAATTGGACACAGGTGGAACAGGACAATTTGGACAGAAAAACAAGAAAACTCATGACCATTCATCATTCACTGCACCCTCGCAGTGATGTTGACCGGCTATATCTGCCTAGAAGATCAGGGGGCAGAGGACTCTTACAAGTAAAACAAGCAGTCGAAGAAGAAGAACATGCCCTGGCAGAATATGTCAAGCAAAGTGAAGAACCTGCTTTGATTGAAGTCAAAAATCAGAAACTCCTCAAAACACAGCAGACAAAAAACCAGTACAAGAAAACCGCACTACAAACTAGAGCTGACAGCTGGCACAACAAAACACTGCATGGAAAGTTCCTTGACAAAATTGAAGGAAAAGCTGATAAGGAGAAGACCTGGCTCTGGCTCACGAATGGGATCCTGAAGAAGGAGACAGAAGGCCTGAACCTTGCAGCCCAGGAGCAAGCCATCAGAACAAAGGCCATTAAGGCCAAGATTGAAAAATCAGCTGATGACCCAAAATGCAGACTGTGCAAGGAAACCGACGAAACCATTGATCATATCCTCAGCTGCTGTAAGAAAATCGCACGGACAGACTACAAACAGAGGCACAACTATGTGGCCCAAATGATTCATTGGAACTTATGCCTCAAGTACCACCTCCCAGCAGCAAAGAACTGGTGGGATCACAAACCTGCAAAAGTATTGGAAAATGAGCACGCAAAGATACTGTGGGACTTCCGAATCCAGACTGACAAAGTTCTGGAACACAACACACCAGACATCACAGTTGTGGAAAAGAACAAGGTTTGGATCATTGATGTTGCCATCCCAGGTGACAGTCGCATAGATGAAAAACAACAGAAAAAACTCAGCCGCTATCAGGACCTCAAGATTGAACTTCAAAGACTCTGGCAGAAACCAGTGCAGGTGGTCCCGGTGGTGATGGGCACACTGGGTGCTGTGCCAAAAGATCTCAGCCGGCATTTGGAAACAATAGACATTGACAAAATCACCATCTGCCAACTGCAAAAGGCCACCGTACTGGGATCTGCACACATCATCAGAAAATACATCACACAGTCCTAGACACTTGGGAAGTGTTCGACTTGTGGTTTTGCGAAACGAAATCCAGCATATCTATCTTGTTTGCTGTGCCATACAACGTCGTTGTGTTGATAATAATAATGTAATAATACTCTGGCAGAAACCAGTGCAGGTGGTCCCGGTGGTGATGGGGACATTGGGTGCCATGCCAAAAGATCTCAGCCGGCATTTGGAAACAATAGACATTGACAAAATCACGATCTGCCAACTGCAAAAGGCCACCCTACTGGAGCTGCACGCATAATCCAAAAATACATCACACAGTCCTAGACACTTGGGAAGTGTTCGACTTGTGACTTCGTGAAATGAAATCCAGCATAGCTATCTTGTTTGCTGTGTCATAATAAAATAATATTAATAATGCCCAGTTTATGTGACAGGAATGAAAGAATATTGTAAACAGATAAATTGCTAAAAATTGTGTTTCCTGTGTGTGTGAAAACCATGACAATTAGAACCCTGGATTGAAAAAATATTTTGCAATTTTGGACTTATCCTGCACAACATTACACTTAGATTCTTTGCACCCCTTTCTGTCTAGAACATAGTCATTTCTTCACAGAATCTATAGGGATGGTTCCTGTGCTATGAAAGGATAATAATCCTTTTTGTTTGTTAAAAAAACAATATGCCTGAAATAAAATACAAAACTTCCACCCAAACAACTTTTGTGATTTCACTCAACAAAGGCGGGTGGGATGATACTGTTCAGGCTTGGTGTGAGAGAATGGAATCACTGAATTAATGCAAAGTTGTATATATTGAGAAGATGCAGAAGAAAAACGAGAATTGGTTGATCATGATATTCATGGTTAGAAACCATAGATCATGGGTGGGCAAATAGAAGGGATTCAGGTATGAATTTCTCCTGGACCCATCTATATATTGGGAGAGAAAATGTGCCTAAGAACAGATGACCGAAACGAAGGTACAGGATTCCTCAAACTAGTGGACGAGTAAAATTGGACAATGGACAAACCCTCTGTACTTACCGCATTATTGTCGAAGCTGTTGCCACCAATTGCATTGCCATTAAAACTGTCTACACTCTACATAAAAAAGCATGATTATGTGTTAGTATTTGGCGGCTCCTTTTATCTACAAGCAGTTCCATAAAGTTTTTTCAGTTTTCTATTGAATCAACTGAAGTCAACACTTCTATAAATCCAAATGATTGAACAGTACTGGAACAGTACTATTACGTGATTTGAATGATTTTAATTGTTATAATTTTTAGCAGTTGTTTTAATGTATATGTTTATTTGCTGGATATGTGTTGTATGGCATCGAATTGTGCCTTTATGTGCACTACTCTGAGGTACCTTCACGGTGAGAAGAGCAGGATATAAATATGGCAAATAACAATAAAAACAACAACAACAATGATAACTGGGATACCAAGAGGATGTGGGCTTTAAACGCTTAGTTCATTTACTCTACAGAAAATAGATTATCAAATCCATTCCTTTATAATTGGGGTGAGGTAGGGAAGTTTTTTCTCAAATAAAACCTTGGAGAATTTGTAAAGTTAGTATTCAAATCCAAAAAAAAAGAGTGAAGATTTTTAATGTATTAACATAATGCTTTCTTTAGCTGGTCATTTCTATTGCTTATACTTACGCCTGGATTAGCTGCAAAGCTGTTCTGCAATTTTAAAAAGGAGATAGGGAAGAAGTTTAGTAAGTCTCCAAAACATGCAAATCTTTATCAAGAATTCATTCTGTTTGTTTGTTTGCATCAAAGGAAAAAAAAACTCTTGTGTAGTAAAAGTCCACTGTCGCACATCAATTCGTAATACAGTAGAGTCTCACTTATCCAATGTTCTGGATTATCCAACACATTTTTGTAGTCAATGTTTTCAATGCATTGTGATATTTGGTGCTAAATTTGTAAATACAGTAATTACTACATAGTTACTGCATATTGAACTACTTTTTCTGTCAAATTTGTTGTATAACATGATGTTTTGGTGCTTAATTTGTAAAATCATAACCTATTTTGATGTTTCATAGGCTTTTTCTTAATCTCTCCTTATTATCCAACATATTCGCTTATCCAACGTTCTGCCAGCCCGTTTATGTTGGATAAGTGAGACTCTACTGTAATAATAAAAAGGCCCAGGAAGGAAAGAATATTTAAAATGGAGTACTGTAAATGGTTACAAATTGATTTAAAAATGTATTTTCTTTGGGAGAATCATGACAATTAGAACTCTGGATTGAAAAAATATTTTGCAATTGTGGACTTATTCTGCACAAAATTACACATAGAACTGTCACTCATTATCTGCTCAAAACACAGTATTTTCTTCACAGAATCCATTGAGATGGTTTCTGTGCTTTTTTTATCGCGTCAGAAGCGAATTGAGGCAAGTCGCTTCTAGTGTGAGAGAATCGGCTGTCTTCAAAAACGTTGCCCAGCGGAAGACCGGATGTGCTACTATCCCTGAATGGAAAGCTAGGGCTGACAGACAGGAGCTCACCCTGTCTTGCGGATTTGAACCGCCAATCTTCAGGTCAGCAGTTCACCAGCACAGGGTTTAACCCACTGTGCTATGAAAGAATAGGACAACAATATTTTTTTATTGTTAAAGAACACTACACCGGTTATAAAATACAAAGAAGCATTGGGATTTCACCCAACAAGGGGGGAAATGATACAGTTCATATTTGAGAGAATTAAATAACTGAAATTGTCCACTCTTAATGCAATGTTGATCATGGAATTAATGGTTAGAAACCATGGAACAGGTGTGGGAAAATACATAGGGACCCAGGGGTGAATTTCTTCTAGATCCACCTATAAAAAGAGAAACTTTGCCTAAGACTATCTGACAGAGAAGCAGACTGATAGGCAAACAACATTGGACAATTGACAGATTCCCTGTATTTTACTTACCGCATTGTTGTCAAAGCTGTTGGCACCAATTGCATTGTTATTAAAACTATCTACACTCTACAGAAAAAAAGAGTACAAAGTTGATGGGTTAGTATTTTGTACTTCCTTCAGTAGTTACACAAACTATTTGCAGTTTCCTATACATTGAGAAACGTAATTGATAGTCCCAATCATAGTAATTGAATTGATTCAATTGATGTCAATACATATGTAAATTATTGATGTCAATACATATGTAAATTATGTATATTAACACAATGCTAGATTCAGTCAGTAATTTATATTGCTGATACTTACTCCAGGATCAGCTGCAAAGTCCTGCAATTAAAAAAAATGAAATAAGGAAGAAGTTGAGTATGTCTCCAAAACATGTAAGCCTTTCTCAAGATTTTAAATAACAATAAAATCCAGTATATTTTAATGAGTGAAGTTGTATAAAACATTTCCTGTGTGTTATAAAACCATGGATTGAAAAAATATTTTGCAATTTTGAACTTATTCTGCACAAAATTTCGACTGACTTGTTTCCAACAGTTTTTTCTTCACAAAATATAATACCTCTACACGGAAATATTATTTTTTGTGCAAATATGCTCTTTCCTATAGAGCAAATTTAGGGGAAGGGATGCTACAAAAAAGTCTTTAGTTATAGCATGTTATACCCAGAACCCGTATTAGCAGCATGGAAAGTAGTAGTAGTAATAATAATAATAATAATAATAATAATAATAATAATTTTATTTTTGTACCCTGCCTCCATCTTCCTGCAGGGATTCAGGGTGGCTAACATGGGACCAAGCCCAGATTTTTACATTAAACAAGATAAAATACAATTCACAATAAAAATAAACATCATTGACATTTAACACAAATTAAACCACCATTTTAAATTCAGTAGAGTCTCACTTATCCAACATCCAGCAGAATGTTGGATAAGCGAATATGTTGGATAATAAGGAGGGATTAAGGAAAAGCCTATTAAACATCAAATTAGGTTATGATTTTACAAATTAAGCACCAAAACATCATGTTATACAACAAATTTGACAGAAAAAGTAGTTCAATACTCAGTAATGCTATGTAGTAATTACTGTATTTAATAACAATAATAATAATAATAATAATAATAATAATAATAATAATAATAATAAAAACTTTATTTATACCCCGCCACCATCTCCCCAATGGGGACTCGGGGCGGCTTACATAGGGCCATGCCCAGGACAATAAAATATAACCATATCATAATGCAATTGAATAATATAATACATAAAATAAACAGTACAACATAAGATCAAAACAGCAATATAACAAGGGCGGGCCGCATGAACGCTACATTTAAAAACTAGATTAAAAATTAAAAACTCTGTGTGAGAAAGGGATCAGAATAAAAACCTCGAGGGACAGGGACATCAGATAGTGAACCAGTCTAGGTATTTACGAATTTAGCACCAAAATATCACGATGTATTTAAAACATTGACTACAAAAATGTGTTGGATAATCCAGAATGTTGGATAAGTTAGACTCTACTGTAATAATACAATGGCAAATAGAACCACCAAGTAAAAGCAATACCGCGGTTAAAATATTAAAAGGCTATTAATAAAAGTTAAGCTTTGGTTCAGATCCATGATGGATCTGAACCAAACTTGACAGACAGACCCATCATGATCCAACTTAAAATACATTGTTTACTGTACAGAAAATGCTGTTTTCTTCACCATAAACCAAAAGAAATAACTGTAAATTTTGCAAATAATAAAACTAAACTGCAAAGGGTCTTCAAAGCTTGTACCTGGAAGAAAATTGCCAAAGTCACTTGTTCCTTCCATCGTGAATGAGAATAGTGATAATCAAATCCCTATGTTAAATCCATATACAACAGGAAACAAAGCTAAGCTCAGAAAAGGCATGTTGTACATGGAAAACTCTTGAAATGGGAATCCATTGAGATAGTTTCTGTGCTATGAAAGGATCCCGAAACAGGGATGCTAAACTCTATTGTGACATGATAAAAAATATATCAGTGAGTCCCTACAAAATTGCGAGCATCTTGCTCAGTCTCATTGCCCTCTTGTGGATGTTTCAAAGCAATGCTTGATTTTTCCATCCAGTTTCAGGAAAACTTGCCTAGCTTTTCAGAGACACCCAACAGTTCCCGTGCACTTTGTTTTGTGCGGAGGAGGAAAAATGTCAAAGAGAGGAAGGCTGTTCCAAAGACATGAGCAAAAAGGAACCATGGACCCTCCTTGGAGTTCTAAGCTATTTTATGCCATTTTTGGCTTTACATTATTATTATTTTATTATGACACAGCAAACAAGATAGATATGCTGGATTTCGTATCACAAAATCACAAGTCAAACACTTCCCAAGTGTCTAGGACTGTGTGATGTATTTTCGGATGATGCGTGCAGATCCCAGTAGGGTGGCCTTTTGCAGTTGGCAGATCGTAATTTTGTCAATGTCTATTGTTTCCAAATGCCGGCTGAGATCTTTTGACACGGCACCCAGTGTGCCCATCACCACCGGGACCACCTGCACTGGTTTCTGCCAGAGTCTTTGAAGTTCAATCTTGAGGTCCTGATAGCAGCTGAGTTTTTCCTGTTGTTTTTCACCAATGCGACTGTCACCTGGGATGGCAACATCTATGATCCAAACCTTTTTCTTTTCCAAAACTGTGATGTCTGGTGTGTTGTGTTCCCGAACTTTGTCAGTTTGGATTCGGAAGTCCCACAACTGTGATGTCTGGTGTGTTGTGTTTCAGAACTTTGTCAGTCTGGATTTGGAAGTCCCACAGTATCTTTGCGTGCTCATTCTCCAATACTTTTGCAGGTTTGTGATCCCACCAGTTCTTTGCTGCTGGCAGGTGGTACTTGAGGCATAAGTTCCAATGGATCATTTGGGCCACACAGTTGTGCCTCTGTTTGTAGTCTGTCTGTGCAATTTTCTTACAGTAGCTGAGGATATGATCAATGGTTTCATCGGTTTCCTTGCAGAGTCTGCACTTTGGGTCATCAGCTGATTTTTCAATCTTGGCCTTAATTGCCTTTGTCCTGATGGCTTGCTCCTGGGCTGCAAGGATCAGGCCTTCTGTCTCCTTCTTCAGGGTCCCATTCATGTACCAGAGCCAGGTCTTCTCCTTATCAGCTTTTCCTTCAATTTTGACAAGGAACTTTCCATGCAATGTTTTGTTGTGCCAGCTGTCAGCTCTAGTTTGTAGTGTGGTTTTCTTGTACTGGTATATTAATAATACTCTGTTTCCCCTAAAATAAGACATCCCCAGAAAATAAGACCTAGTAGAGGTTTTGCTGAATTGCTAAATATAAGGTCTCCCCCCGAAAGTAAGACCTAGCAAAGTTTTTGTTTGGAAGCATGCTCACCGAACAGAACACTAGAGCATGCAGGATCGGTAAATGTACGTACCATAGAGTGTTGTGCATGGAAATATTGGTAGTAACAAGAAATTCTTGACAGGATTCACAGTTTGTCTGGTTATGCTGTTTTGTGATGACAACTACTGTACAGTATTTAATAAATTTTCATTTTTTTTTTGTTCAACAATAAATGTGAATTCTTCTTTATGGAAAAATAAGACATCCCCTGAAAATAATACCTAGCGCATCTTTGGGAGCAAAAATTAATATAAGACACTGTCTTATTTTCGGGGAAACACGGTATTATTAATAATAATATTGATATAATTAATATACTGCCCTAGTCTTCAAGGGACTCGGGGAGGTTTCCAGCATTGCAAGGAAACCATACAACAACTTAAAAACATACAACAACAAAACATAATACAATAATGAGCATAAATACACTAAGAGAGAATGAATTATTTCTCCTGGTTGCTCCTAGCATCAGCAACCTACCTTTTAATTAATTTGCAGCATCCTCCCATCCCACATGTTTTGATATTTTTTTTTAAAAAAATGGCTGGAATCCTACAACAGATGTACAACCTAGATTCACAGACCCATAGCTTCTCCATATTACCTTTGATGCATCTTCATGATCGTTGCAATATTGTCACAATCATAAATCCCACCCACCCACCTCCCTGCCTCACTTGACCGTGCTGCAAATCCCATTGGCTTCCTGGAGTTTAAGGTGGGATTTAAGGGTCAATTCCTTTGCTATTTCATATCTATGTTTACATAGTCACAGTCTTTCTAAGAAGGTAAACTATATTCCTCTTGAGTGCAATGAAATTCCTTTCTCCTTTGGCAAAGAAATAGCGAGGAAACTAGGAACTACAACATAAAAGAAACATGATAAAATTTCCAATAAAAATTCCAAACAACATTTTCTGCATGTCCAAGAAAATTTTACAGTGTTTCTTTTACAGGCTTTTTTGATGATACTGGGAAGAAAGTCTAAAAATAAATGTAATAAATGTTCAGTTTAAAAAGATCCAAAGATTTTTCTTGTGCTTCTTTTACTGCCTTTATACCCGGTATCATTGCTGATCTAGTTTTTTTATTGTGCATCTTTTGCTTGGTTTATTCCCAGTCTCACTGCTGTTCGAGCCATCTTTGAATGTTTCCATCTTTCTCTCAACATCAAAGATATACCAAGAGTGCACTCCATATGTTTGGGGATAGTGGTTCCCCAAACCAGCATTACTCATGGTGATAAATGTTGGGAGCTGTAGTACAATAATATCTAAAGGGCCAGGCAATTGCATCCTCTAACTTTAATTCCCTAAAGATATCACTATACCCAGAAACTTACAGATGGAGAATGAAAAACAGTTGAAAACCTAAACATTGCTACTAAACTAAAGGCCTCTTTACAAATAACCCAATTTTTCCATTTTTGGTCAGGGACTGGATGGAGACTGTCAGGTGCCCACTTTTATAACAACATCAATTATAACAAATACAAACTAGTATAAGTCACACAAGAACATATATTAACACCCGAAGAAGGAGATACTGAAACAAGGACTATGTACCTAGGATTACCTTGTTGTGTTTATTCTTTAACTACAAGATATCGCCGTTATTATCCTTGTTGAACTCTTGAATACCACCTGTATCAGTATAGTGAATATATACGAACTTGAAATCATCTATTATTGACAGAACAGGTGTTAATATATGTTCTTGTGTGACAGTGTGTATTGTTATAAAAGTAAGTACCCTGTCAGGACATTGTACAAACTGGATACCTATGTTTTCTTTTCACATTAATAGAATCATAAATACATATAAGGCATAAGGTAGTGTGAATACAGTAGAGTCTCACTTATCCAACATAAACGGGCCGGCAGAATGTTGGATAAGTGAATATGTTGGATAATAAGGAGAGATTAAGGAGAAGCCTATTAAACATCAAATTAGGTTATGATTTTACAAATTAAGCACAAAAACATCGTGTTATACAACAAATTTGACAGAAAAAGCAGTTTAATACTCAGTAATGCTACGTAATAATTACTGTATTTATGAATTTAGCACCAAAATATCATGATGTATTGAAAACATTGACTACAAAAATGCGTTGGATAATCCAGAACGTTGGATAAGCGAGTGTTGGATAAGTGAGACTCCACTGTACTTATATTTAAATTATTTTCTTAAAAACCTCTATATTCATATATACCATATTACACCACTTGACTTTTCATAGATACATAAACATCTGTGCATATCTAGAACCTCCGGTAGCCTAGGGGATAAAAGCCTTGTGACTTGAAGGTTGGGTTGCTGACCTGAAGGCTGCCAGGTTCAAATCCAACCCGGGGAGAGTGTGGATGAGCTCCCTCTATCAGCTCCAGCTCTATGCGGGGACATGAGAGAAGCCTCCCACAAGGATGGTAAAACATCAAAAACATCCGGGCGTCCCCTGGGCAACGTCCTTGCAGATGGCCAAATCTCTCACTCCAGAAGCAACTCCGGTTGCTCCTGACATGAAAAAAAAAATCTAGACTGTCGGGTGCCATCAGACAACACCTTCTCCCATCCACACCATATGATGGGGAAAGGAGGGAGGGCACGCGGGGCATCACGAAGCTCCCCGCACACCTTCCATTTCACCAGAGAATGTTGCCACAACAGCATGCCCCCCCCCCCCCCCCCCGGGCCTTGTGAAGAGGTCCTAACTAACTAAATCATATATCCAATTTGATTTTGGAAATTGCACCAGGTTTTCAGGTATGTGTGAAACTGAGTTTCAGCTTTAAGCAGTCAACCTCTTGGCCTCCCACCAGAATGCAGAAAACACGTTCATCCTTACCAGGGGTGCAGCTCTGATGCTCTGTGGGGAGAGCAGGCAGGCAACAAGGAAAGCGACCACACCCCACTTCGCCATATTTCTCCCTTTCTGTCTTGAGTTACAGTGGAAATGGCAGCAAACTGTAGGACTCTATTTATGCTGGGTGTTATCACGGGGAGTGCCTTGATGACTCAGCCTTGGAAGGTTCCAAGACCTGCTTGGCTTAGTCCCACCTTCCTACCTTTTCTGAGCTGTCTTTATGGACGTTATCTGACTCTTTTGCTTTTTTTTTTTGTATTTTCTATTTGTTCCTTATGTATTTTCCACAGACACCCCCAAAAGCTGGGGCAATTTATCCACAGGTAAATGAAAGTGCTTTAGATTAACTCTAATAAAAAAAGGAACCATATATGAGTAGAGTGGCAAAATCCTGCAAATCTCTTGGAAAGACATTTGGACAAATACAGCATGCTGGAAGAAGCAAAGACCACTAGCATTGAAGCAATGCTCCTACATCAACAACTCTGCAGGACTGGCCACGTTGTTCGAATGCCCGATCACCGTCTCTCAAAGCAATTACTATATTCCCAACTCAAGAATAGAAAATGAAATGTTGGTGGACAGGAAAAGAAAGTTACAGATGGGCTTAAAGCTACCTTTAAAAACTGTGGCACAGACACCGAGAACAATAATAATAATAATAATAATTATTATTATTATTGACACAACGATGTTGTATGACACAGCAAACAAGATAGACATGCTGGATTTCGTTTCACAAAACCACAAGTCGAACACTTCCCAAGTGTCTAGGACTGTGTGATGTATTTTCGGATGATGTGTGCAGATCCCAGCAGGGTGGCCTTTTGCAGTTGGCAGATCGTAATTTTGTCAATGTCTATTGTTTCCAAATGCCGGCTGAGATCTTTTGGCACGGCACCCAATGTGCCCATCACCACCGGGACCACCTGCACTGGTTTCTGCCAGAGTCTTTGAAGTTCAATCTTGAGGTCCTGATAGCGGCTGAGTTTTTCCTGTTGTTTTTCATCAATCGACTGTCACCTGGGATGGCGACATCAATTATCCAAACCTTGTTCTTTTCTACAACTGTGATATCTGGTGTGTTGTGTTCCAGAACTTTGTCAGTCTGGATTCGGAAGTCCCACAGTATCTTTGCGTGTTCATTTTCCACGATCTTTGCTGGTTTGTGATCCCACCAGTTCTTTGCTGCTGGCAGGTGGTACTTGATGCATAAGTTCCAATGGATCATTTGGGCCACATAGTTGTGCCTCTGTTTGTAGTCTGTCTGTGCAATTTTCTTACAGCAGCTGAGGAGATGATCAATGGTTTCGTCAGCTTCCTTGCACAGTCTGCACTTTGGGTCATCAGCTGATTTTTCGATCTTGGCCTTAATTGCATTTGTTCTGATGGCTTGCTCCTGAGCTGCAAGGATCAGGCCTTCTGTCTCCTTCTTCAGGGTCCCATTCGTGAGCCAGAGCCAGGTCTTCTCCTTGTCAGCTTTTCCTTCAATTTTGTCAAGGAACTTTCCATGCAATGTTTTGTTGTGCCAGCTGTCAGCTCTAGTTTGTAGTGTGGCTTTCTTGTACTGTTTTTTTGTCTGCTGTGCTTTGAGGAGTTTCTGATTTTTGACTTCAATCAAAGCAGGTTCTTCACTTTGCTTTACATATTCTGCCAGGGCATGTTCTTCTTCTTTGACTGCTTGTTTTACTTGTAAGAGTCCTCTGCCCCCTGATCTTCTAGGCAGATATAGCCGGTCAACATCACTGCGAGGGTGCAGTGAGTGATGAATGGTCATGAGTTTTCTTGTTTTTCTGTCCAAATTGTCCAGTTCCACCTGTGTCCAGTTTATAATGCCAGCAGTATATCTTATGACAGGCATGGCCCAGGTGTTTATGGCCTTGATGGTGTTGCCTCCATTGAGCTTGCTTTTGAGAATTTTTCTGACCCTTTGTGTGTATTCTTTACTGACCACAGTCTTCACATGTTCATTATTATTATTATTATTATTTTATTCTTGTACCCTGCTTCTATCTCCCTGCAAGGACTCAGGGCGGCTTACAAATGCAAAAGAGAATACATACAAAAACATCAAATACCAAAAACGCACAAATGAAAAATTAAAACATACGATTAAAATCAAACCATTAATAAGAAAAAGTTAAAAACACAGCAATAAAATATAAGGATGGGCTGGAACTAGGAAGTCCTGGCCCTTGAGCGGTCTAGCTGGAGGTCAGCTGTGACCAGCAGTGCTGTGGAGTTTGAAGAGGCAAGAATGGAGGACGAAAGGGAGAAATGTGCCACATTAAGCCAACCCTGACCAAGACCGCTTTTCACCTGGAAACCTATGTCCTCACAGTGGAAGAACATACAGGTCAAGAATAGGGCTTTATAGTCGCGTACGTACCCACTCCCAGGACACTACACTTGGAAGGCCATCATACTCGGACAATGAGGGATTACCTAAGTAAGTAAGTATAGAATAAAACAATGAGTCACCAATCAGAGTTTGAATGGTAGGGGTCAAATCACTTTCGTCTAATAACAAAACTCATTAGTCCTTATGGTCACACATTTATCGAATATATATAACTTTATTCTTATATCCCGCCCCATCTCCCCGGAGTGTGTTGGGGAGGCTCACATGGGGACCAAGCCCAGAATCTAACCCTTTTTTCACAGATGAAACCTGTGAAACATGGCCAAACAACATCACAGTGTTATCAAAAGGGTGAGAGCAAAAGGAAGAATACACAAAACTATTTTATGCTCTGATGAGAATTGGTTACATGTTTCTTGGGTTTCATCTGTGCAATACTGGAAGCTATACTATTTATTGCTCCTGCCAACCTAGCCGTTCAAAAACATGCAAATGTGAGATCAATAGGTACTGCTCTGGCAGGAAGGTAACAGCGCTCCATGCAGTCATGCCGACCACATGACCTTGGAGGTGTCTATGGACAACGCCGGCTCTTCGGCTTAGAAATGGAGATGATCACCAACCCCCAGAGTCGGTCACAACTGGACTTAACGTCAGGGGAAACCTTTACCTTTACTATACTATTTATTAATTGTTGGATAAGTATGTGACCATGAAGATGAGCCACCTTTTCTTTTATAACAATTGTGATTATTAGACAATAGCTATTTAAAAGTCAGTGTTATATTATATCCAGGAGTCCAGATTCTGATGGGTGACTCTTTCTGTTATGTTTTATGATGGTTGAACACTATACGTTAAAAACTGATTTCTTGTTTGTTGGCTTGCTTGCTACTCGGTCACTCAAATCAATCCATCACCTAGCTTTCTTGTTTGCCCATTTTTGTGTGTTATTTGTTTAAGGTGGGTGGAAAGGTGATTTGCATAAAGAAGGGCAAAACCCACTGAAAGCTCAAGAAATTCGATTTGAAAATATCTATGGGAGGGGTAAGAAAAGGTGCTGGGGTGTTGTCAGTACATTCATTGATAAGATTGGACTTGTTTGGACATTTGATAAGACATGGTGCCAACATGATAAAATGAGAATTAAAGTGCAAGAAAGAAATCATAGGCATACAGCCTTTCCATCTTTTATTCAGTTTTTCAAGATAGTGCATGGGAAGATCCAACAAAATTTATCCTATTTCCAGAAGCCTGAAAGTGTATGGACACTAAGACCTTTTCTACACTGCCATATAAAATCCAGATTATCTGCTTTGAAGTGGATTATATGGCAGTGTAGACTCACATAATCCAGTTCAAAGCAGATAATGTGAATAGTAGTGTAGAAGGGGCCTAAGGGCAGGACTCTCTGAGATCAAAGTTGTTTGCAGATGGCTGAATGCGTTCAGTCATCTGCAAACCACTGTGTTTCTCTGCTTACCAAGAAATGACTTCATGACTATTCTCTAGTTTCCCAAACAAAGTTTTCTCCAAGTTTTGCAGTTCTTCAGTCATTGAAGCCTTGGCAATGGTTGGGGCCATTCATTTGGTAAGACCCGAACTGGTTGTAACAAGTGGTCTGTTTCCTGTTACCTTAAGAGGACAAGTGTTTAAAACATTGCATATCTTTAGTTTGTACAACTATCAGGAGTGATTTTCACACTGATCTTCCATATGTCCTTGATTTAATTTAATTTGTGCTCGACTTGTGATTTTGTGCTACAAAATCCAGCATATCTATCTTGTTTGCTGTGTCATACAATATAATAATAATAATAATAATAATAATAATAATAATAATAATAATAATAATCAGCTGATGACCCAAAATGCAGACTGTGCAAGGAAGCTGACGAAACCATTGATCATATCCTCAGCTGCTGTAAGAAAAACGCACAGACAGACTACAAACAGAAGCACAACTATGTGGCCCAAATGATTCATTGGAACTTATGCCTCAAGTACCACCTCCCAGCAGCAAAGAACTGGTGGGATCACAAATCTGCAAAAGTATTGGAAAATGAGCATGCAAAGATACTGTGGGACTTCCGAATCCAGACTGTCAAAGTTCTGGAACACAACACACCAGACATCACAGTTGTGGAAAAGAAAAAGGTTTGTATCATTGATGTTGCCATCCCAGGTGACAGTCGCATTGACGAAAAACAACAGGAAAAACTCAGCCACTATCAGGACCTCAAGATTGAACTTCAAAGACTCTGGCAGAAACCAGTGCAGGTGGTCCCAGTGGTGATCGGCAAAAGGCCACCCGACTGGGATCTGCGCGCATCATCCGAAAATACATCACACAGTCCTAAACACTTGGGAAGTGTTTGTGATTTTGTGATACAAAATCCAGCATATCTATCTTGTTTGCTGTGTCATACAATATAATAATAATAATAATAATAATAATAATAATAATAATAATAATAATAATAATAATAATAATTTGCTTATGCCTTGCTCCATCTCCCGAAGGACTCGGTGTGGCTTATGCTTCCTGAATGAAGTTTGGGAATTATAGCAAACAGGAAGGTTCTATTTATATTGAATGTTATCATGGGCTGTGCCAACCTTTATGTGCCTCATTCTGTGACTCCACCTTAGAAAGACCCAAAACCTGTGTCTCCCACGCTTGTTTGTCTCCACAAATTCCTGGTCTTTGCAGGCTGCCTGCTCTCTTTTGTTCATTTTCCTTGTTTCTCTATGTTTGTTCTGTAATTCGTCGTTTCTCTGCTTTGAATTTGTGACAGCAGAGTGTCAGTAGGATATCTGACCTGGCTTGGTCCATCTGGGAAGCAATTCTGATTGGCTCCCTGGATTTATCACAAAGCCAAAACAGTCACAGTCTTCCTGTAGACACTCGGGCAGAGTCCTTTGCATTCCTTCATGCAATGCTGTCCATCACAACAGTTTATCTTCTTCCTTGCTTCATTCCTTCTTCATGTGAACAAGCAGAGAAGACAGTACTTGTAGTATCAAACAGGCTGCAAGTCAAGAGCTTCCGCCCAGGAGCAAACATTCAGTAAGCCCAGTATTACATTTCAAACATCCTGCCGTTATGCCCCTTAGGGAGTGGCCCAAACTAGTTGGCATTAATTAGTCCAATTACACAACCCGAGGATTGTGATTAACCAAGGAGAGTTTTTTTAAAACACATATATGGTAGTGATCCCGTAGGAACTTAGCCCTTGTACTTTAATATGACCCCATCCAACACAGGCTGAATCCCAGTTCCCTGGTCTGCCTTCTGAATGACCAGGAGTACCTCTGTCTTGTTTAGGGTCAGGACAGTTTCCTTGGCATTAGATGGAAAGAGGTAGTAGACTTACAGGAATTGATAATTTCAGTGACACAACTCAGAATTCTTTTCCTCCAATTCAAGATGAAGTTTTTCTTAGTCTGAGCTTTCCTAGGTAAAGGAAATTAAGTCTAGTCATGTCCAACTCTGGTAGATTGGTGCTCATCTCCATTTCTAAGAAGAGCCAGTGTTGTCCATAGACACCTCCAAAGTCATGTGGCCGGCATGACTGCATGGACGACTGTTACCTTCCCACCGCAGCAGTACCTATTGATCTACTCACATTCACATGTTTTCGAACTGCTAGGTTGGCAGAAGCTGGGGCTAACAGCAGGAGCTCACTCCACTTCCCAGATTCAAACCACCGACATTTCAGTCCGCAAGTTCAGCAGCTCAGCGGTTTAACCCATTGTGCCACTGGAGGCACCAGTGATGATGATGAGGATGATATGGCGCAGCTGGCTAGTAATCAACTGCAATAAATCACTACTGACCGAGAGGTCATGAGTTCGAAGCCCGGGTCTGGTTAATCCCCCGACCATTAAATAGCCCAGCTTGCTGTTGACGTATGCAGCCCCGAAAGACAGTTGCATCTGTCAATTAGGGAAATTTAGGTACGCTTTATGCGGGAGGCTAATTTAACTAATTTACAGCCACTAGTGGACAGTGAAGCAACAGCTCCCCCTGTGGCCGGAATCGTGAAGCTGGAAAAAAAATGTTAAATGCCTCTGTGTCTGTCTATATATGTTGTTTGTCTGTTGGCATTGAATGTTTGCCATATATGTGTTCAATCATTGTAATCTGCCCCGAGTCCCTTTTGGGGTGAGAAGGGCGGAATATAAATACTGTAAATAAATAAATAAATAAAACAGTAGAGTCTCACTTATCTAAGCTAAATGGGCCGGCAGAACCTTGGATAAGCAAATATCTTGGATAATAAGGAGGGATTAAGGAAAAGCCTATTAAACATCAAAATAGGTTATGATTTTACAAATTAAGCACCAAAACATCATTTTATACAACAAATTTGACAGAAAAAGTAGTCCAATACACAGTAATGTTATGTTGTAATTACTGTATTTACGAATTTAGCACCAAAATATCACGATATATTGAAAACATTGACTACAAAAATGGCTTGTATTATCCAGAAGCTTGGATAAGCGAGGCTTGGATAAGTGAGACTCTACTGTAATAATAATAATAATAATAATAATAATAATAATAATAATAATAATATGATTTGCCAATTGCAAAAGGCCACCCTACTGGGATCTGCGTGCATCATCTGAAAATACATCACACAGTCCTAAACACTTGGGAAGTGTTCGACTTGTGATTTTGTGATACGAAATCCAGCATATCTATCTTGTTTTTCTGTGTCATACAACATTGTTGTGTCAATAATAATAATAATATATTAATAATGAGGTGATAATCATTATTAACTCTTCTCTTAGCTCCACAGCAAAGCCACACAGGCCACAGATGCCAAACAAATCCAGGTTTTCTGTAAAACTGTGTGTGTGTGTGTGTGTGGGGGGGGTTGTTTTGACATAACATTTTTATTTTGACAAAATATGCACAACTGTTACAGATATACTCCATGGGGACAAAACATTCATTACAAAATAAACATACTTTCCACAATAGAGATATACAGTGAATTACACGAAGTATTTTAAAGGGTGATTTTGCAATTCCTTACTAGAAGAATAAGTGCATATATAAACCAAACTTCAAGTAACCAGATAGTTATGAATTATAATCAGCTTCCCCATAACTCTTGATTGCTTTGATTTGTACAAAGATACACATTTACAAAATGCTCCAAGTTCAGCAAACTGCACTCAACTTTATACGCTCAGTGGAACTATTATTTACTTAAGGTGGCTGTAAGTCAAATTTGCACATTGTGGGCATGACCTAGTAAGAGTTTGGGTACTCTGAGAAAATAATAAAAGCTTTTGGGCAGGGTCAGGAAAGAACTTGGGAATTAACAAACACATTGATAAGGAGAGAGATTGGTTTGGACTTTTTGATACGACTTTGCCAAAAAGATTCAAGGGTGATTAAAATCAAATGAGAAGCAGATTCAAGTCCCATAACTAGGTCTCCACTGAGGTGCCACAGCAATGAAAAAGGAATTGTCATATTAAGTGTCCCACCCATTTTTAGGATGCGAAATGACTAATCTTTTACTATTCCTCTGAAGAAAGAGGTGGTGAGACTGGAAGTTGTAGAAACCAGCTTCAAGTCCTTTCTGAGCCATGAAACCCATTGGACTAAAAACTTCTGCTCTCAGCTATGAATGCTCAAACAGGACACCCAAAACTTATATTTGCATTCTAGTAGAACACTGACTGAAATAGTTCTGAGATTCAGGGTGCTGGGCACTGCTATCTGGAGTGCTCGTCCATTTGTGGGGTGCCTTGAGATAACGGCGCTCCATGCAGTCATGCCGGCCACATGACCTTGGAGATGTCTATGGACAACGCCGGCTCTTCGGCCTAGAAATGGAGATGAGCACCAACCCCCAGAGTCAGTCACGACTGGACTTCACGTCAAGGAAAACCTTTACCTTTACCTTGAGATAAGTAGTTATGGCAAGACACTGAAGTGTTTCTCCAGTTCCATCTTCTTCATATGCCCCAGGATCAAGAAAATACAGTGTATGTCATTCCCCGACTCTCTTGGGCTTTAGGAAGAACGTAAAGAATGTAAATGTGCAAGGATTTAATGAGTAAACATTATATTCGACATGGTCTGAACTAAGGTCTATGTGCAAGGTTTTTGGAACAATTGAATTAAGTACCGTAATTATATGTTTTTAAGCTTGTATAATGTGTTTTTATTAATTATTGTTAATTGTTTAAATGTATTGTTGATATTTATTGATTTTGTTGGGGCAATAATAATAATAATAATAATAATAATAATAATAATAATAATAATAATCTGCCAACTGCAAAAGGCCACCCTGCTGGGATCTGCATGCATCATCCGAAAATACATCACACTTGGGAAGTGTTCGACTTGTGAACACTTCCAGCATATCTATCTTGTTTGCTGTGTCATAATAAAATAATAATAATAATAATAAAACTTTATTTATACCCCGCCACTGTCTCCCCGCGGGGACTCGGGGCGGCTTACATGGGGCAGAGGCCCAAACAACATAGGCCAAAATATAGGCAACATAATACAAATCACACTATAAAAAGATAAAACAGTAATACAATATATCAATTAAAACAAAAATACAGGATAAAAAATTGCATTTAAAACACATAAATGGTAAAATCGTAATAAATACAGAATAGATTATTAAAAACCCTCTGGGGCTGATTAATTAATGACTGTACAACATTGAATTTTGCCAGTTGTTATAAGCCTCCTTGAGTCCCCTCGGGTGAGAAAGGCGGGATAAAAATGTTTCAAATAAATAAATAAATTCCCTAACATCGTTGTCTCGATTATCTCAGAAATGCTTCAGCTGGAATGCTGCTAGGCTGCAAAGGTTGAGGTTTTCTTTGTGGGTGTGACATTGTCAGACATAACCACAATGATGGCACTCCATCACTATAACTGAGCTAATGATGCAAGATCTCAGCCATAAAGCTTCAAAAAGCCTTGCTTTCTTCCACCTCATTGTTTTATTTGTCACCTGGAACTTGTTGCACCACCATGACCAAAGGCAGCAACTCATAAATTATGTTACTGGCAATATATTACATGCACAGTTTGCTCCCTGCACTTTGGCTGCCCCATATTTTCTGATCGTGGTGGAGAGCTTCTGAGAATGAACACTGTGGACATTGTATCTTTGACCAGATCTAGGCCATCTTTGATGGGTTCAGTTCAAACTGGGGTCGAGGTTGTGTCTCGTGGTTTTGTGCTAACCACAAAAATCTAGGTTAGGTCAACTTATCGGCCACATAGGCGCCTCTCTACTTAGGAAAATGGCAGTCAATAGATATTTGGTTGCTTTCCTCTGATTTGCGGCACAATCAAGAAGATACAACAATACAACCCATGTGTCCTAGATAGCTTGTCCCAGAACAAAACTGAGTAAATAAACAGGCATACTTCTAAATGCTACACACTAAAAACAAATACTATGCATTCATCCTAGCCAACTGTGTCTCCAAAGAGGGAGAGAAGTATAATAGTTTCGTTGCTGAATTAGGACTTTAAAGACAAGAGTTCAAATCATCCCTCTACCTTAAAAATCCACCGGGTGACTATGGGCAGGTCATATTCTCTCAGCCTCAAATGGCAGCAATGGCACACCCCCTCTGAACAAATGTTGACGAGAAAATCCTTCCAAACATTCACTTTAGAGGTACCATAAAGGTAAAGGTAAAGGTTTCCCCTGACGTTAAGTCCAGTCATGTCTGACTCTGGGGGTTGGTGCTCATCTCCATTTCTAAGCCGAAGAGCCGGTGTTGTCCATAGACACCTCCAAAGTCATGTGGCTGGCATGACTGCATGGAGTGCCGTTACCTTCCCGCCGAAGCGGTACCTATTGGTCTACTCGCATTTGCATGTTTTCGAACTGTTAGGTTGGCATTCCGCTCCCGGGATTTGAAGTTGGCACCTTTCGGTCCGCAAGTTCAGCAGCTCAGCACTTTAACACACTGTGCCACCAGAGGTCCCTAGAGTTACCATAAGGACTTGACAATACACACAATACTTAGTTAAAATAAGGTAGAGTTTGTGTGGCAAGATCTGATTAAACTCCCTGTTCTGCGTAGTCATTACAGGGACCCCCAAGTCCCTTTGGGGACATGGGGTGAGGTACAAATAAAGTGTTGTTAAACACGCACGCACACTTTTATTTTTTACCATGATAACATGATAGCTGATAGCCTAATAAAGATTTTTCAATAAAACCCTCACTTTAAAACAACTTCAAAGCAATTAAGTTAGAGAGAAACGTGTCTGTTTGATAGTTACCATATGGATTTCTCCTGTCTAGCACATTTATAGTTGCCATCAGTTTCATTTAGTTAAATGGTTAATCCATCACAACAAGATTGCTGTGATTCCAGAATTACCCCAAGGGAACCAAAGTAGAATGTAAGCCTCATACAGCTAGTAAGAAGAATTGGTTCATTATAACAGTAGACAGCTTTAGATTTGACAGGCCTACATTGATATGCCCAAGGGGGAAAAGGAAAGTTAAAGAAGCGTGGGCAATGTTCTCACCCAAAGTCATCAGCATGATGGCTTTACCAATGTTCTTCTGCAACTGGTTGGAATAAGATGTTTTTGTTTGACCCTTATAAGTTTCATTCTCCAAGGACCTCATCATATGAGTAAATTACAGCATTGTAGGATGCTACTGCCCCAATTGAACCACAGAGCCTCATGCAACCCATCAGGCAGCGTAGGCTCATTTCTGGCGGGGCTCCGTGGCTTAACCATGGCACATGTCCTACAACGCAACATGGGCGCCTCCCTATGTTCCATTAGGAACAACCAGGCTAGCAGGAGGAAAACCATGCAGCAATGCTTCCCCACGTGTGATGGAGAAGCGTCGCTGCTGATGTGGGGTGCTGAGACTGCCCCGCCGATTTGCCATGGAGGCTGGTGAATTGGAACGTAAGACCGCATCAATGTGATGAGGTCCCAAATCTATTCCATCTGGTTCTGAAAATAGCATGAGGATCAGTTCCCGCTCCTGAACCATGCCAATTCTTGAGACAAGATGCCTGAGGCCAATCTGCACTACTGTCATACCCCAGCCACCTTTGGCTTCTGAACCTGATCCAGAAATGAACTTTGACCAGGATGAAGCTTATTCTGACCTTTTGCCCAGTTCTCCGAGCTCCTTTCAGTTACAGCTGCTGACTGTTGATAGTTCAGATGCTTCCTTAATTGGGAGAGATACTGGAGATGTTACTCCTGTTGCTGAACCAGATGTCCAGAGTTCCCTAGAGAACGTGCCCTTCAACCAAAGGGAGTTTTTGCATCGCCAGAGATCAGAAAAACAAGGGCTTAGAAGGAGTAACCGCTTGGCATCTCCAGGGGATTGTGGATAAGAAGATTCCCTTGGGAACCTTTGGGGAGTTTGGTCTCCCTTCGTTGGGATCTGATCTTCGTTCCATAAAAGTGCCTGGCACTGCAAACAATTTGCGGTATCAACGTAGCGTTTTCCTGAGAACACTTCACCAACTCCAGTTCCCTGACTTCATCAAGCCGAGCCGCGACTCCCGTTTTAAACTGGAGTAAATTCACTTCCTTGCCTTGTTCCTGAATCAAGTTTGATCTTCGCTTCGTCTTGTTCCTGCTTTGATATCCACGATCTCCTACTGACTGGGGACCTTGTTATTCAGCCTTGCTTCCTTGTTGGTCCCCGCTCAAACTTCCCAAGTTTGAGTGTGTTTCGGTTTTGGACTTTGGACAATAATATTGGACATCTTTTTGGACTTATTCATACCTTTTCACAAAGAACTATTTCCCACTCATCCCTTCTGCTTATGCATTCCTGAATTTATATTTGCTTTAATAAAGATATTATATGATTATTGGTCTCTGTCTAGTTTCCAGTGTTCACGCTGCCTTGGGGTGCAACAACTACACAGTTATAGCACTATAATTCCAAAGTGCTTGCATATATGCAGTTTTACATAATGTTTTATAACAATGTGCTTTTCACTCTACTATACCCACCTGAAAGAGAGGTGGGTAAGAAATAAAATTATCATTATTGTTGTTATTATTTATTTATTTAACATATAAATTTCAGACAACATCGAGTAACAATCAGAAACAGATTGAGTAACAAGTATACATGTTTGCACAACTAACAGAAGACTAAAGGTTCAAGTAGAATACATTGAAACACTAATAAATGCTACAGTTACAACTCTAAGTTAAATAAACAGAAGTGATATGTTACTTTTTGCACTTTATTGGCCCAGTTCTTTTTAGCCGACCCAGGATTTTATCATAGTATATTTATTGTATCTTGACCTATGACTTGTTGTATTGTTGATTGATTGTTTTATTGTTATGTTTTTATATTGTTTGTGACCTGGGCTTGGCCCCATGTAAGCCGCCCCGAGTCCCTTCGGGGAGATGGGGCGGGGTATAAAAATAATAATAATAATAATAATAATAATAATTATTATTATTATTATTATTATTATTATTATTATTATACTTCCAATTAGTATACTAACTCTGTCTTCTCTTTTAAAAAATAATAATTCTAAATTTGACTTTAAATACCGTAATTTTTTTACATATATTCTAATTCTACATATTGTTTCATCTCAAAGTATCACCGAGCTGGCTTTTGTATTGGATCACATGTTGGACACTTCCCAAGTGTCTAGGACTGTGTGAAATATAAGTGGATAATGCATGCAGATCCGAGTAGGGTGGCCTTTTGCAGCTGACAGATGGTAATTTTGTCAGCGCCAAATGTTTTCAAGGACTGGCCAAGGTCTTTAGGCACTGTACCCAGTGTGCCAGTCACCACTGGGACCACTTTTACTGGCTTGTGCCAGAGTCTTTACAGTTCGATCTTTAAATCCTCATATCATGTAAGCTTTACCAGTTGCTTCTCATCAATCCTGCTGTCACTTGGGACTGCAACATCGATGAGCCATACTGTGTTTTTTTCCATGATCGTGAGGTCAGGAGTGTTCTTCTTGTTGTTGTTGTTACAATGTTTCCATCCTATGAGATCAGAAGATTGGCATTTTGGCATTCTGAGCCCAGCGCTGCTCCAAACTACAAATCCCAGGATTGCACAGGATGGAACCATGGTGGTTAAATGAGAACCACAGGGTTTTCTTTTTCCACAGTGAATAGACTCCTGCTCCACAGATCGGTTGTGTACAGAGAAAATATTGGGTTCCCCCCTATCTGTTATTCACTCATTTAAATCAAACATCCTGATATTAGAGCTGATAACTAATAAATGTTTCAGAATAAGTGATTATCTTTTTTAAAGGCCTGACTAATGGCTAACACCAAATGTTTTGCATCCCCACCCTGATAGAATTTTTCAAGGGAGGAGGCTAAACGTGGCAAGTCAATATGGTCTATTTGGGCTTTAACGCCACCCAAGATAAAACCACTCGCTCTGTGGGGAGTTGATTTCAGGGCACATAGTTGAGAACTGCAGAAATCAAAGGAGCATGGTGCATACAAGGCACATTTGCAGGGAGGGACATGGATAAGGAGTTCCCTCTAGCACTGATGAAGTGGCCACACACACCCCAAGAGAAGACGACTTTCATATTCCCCATCTACATTGACTATTTGGTGCAGTTGGAAGCTAGCTTTAAATTGTGCTGGCTAAACAAAAAACTCCAACAAAAATACACAAGAGAAAAGTCTTAATGCACATCAGTGCTTTATGCTATATTGTAATAATCAGCATATGGGTCTCAAGCTCATTCCAGGACTTCTCACGTAATCATCCACACTGTGAAACCACTTTCTTCAATACGTCATTTAGTGAAGCCACACTAAATGACCTGTCTAGATGGGGCCAGAGATTGACACAGAACTGCAGCTTGAACAATCACAATAATTATTATCATTTCTAAAAAGGAATGCATTCCACATAGCCTAGGATAATTTATTATATCTCACTAGGAAAGCTCCAGTGGGTTAAACCGCTGAGCTGCTGAACTTGCAAACTGAAAGGTCGGTGGTTTGAATCTGGGGAGCAGAGTGAGCTCCTGCTGTTAGCCCCAGCTTCTGCCAACCTAGCAGTTCAAAAACATGCAAATGTGAGTAGATCAATAGGTATTGCTCTGGCGGGAAGGTAACGGCACTCCATGCAGTCATGCCAGCCACATGACTTTGGAGGCATCTACAGACAACGCCGGCTCTTCAGCTTAGAAATGAAAATTCAGAGATTGTATAGAAGGGGAATTTAAAGTGAGAGAGTTCCTAATGAATGGTGTTTTGCAGTTGTCAGTTGGTAAATGCACTCTTTTTTTTTTTTTTGCTTTTCAAACTGTGGTACATTAACCTTCTGCTGCAAAAAGTGAAACCATTCCTTCTAGTTGTCTCATATGGCATCCTCTTAAAGATACAGAAACCAACAAAAATGCTGACTTTGAACCCTTCCACAAGGCCATAGCAAAGTAAAGGTAAAGATTTCTCCATAACATTAAGTCTAGTCGAGTCTGACTCTGAGGAATGGTGCTCATCTCTATATCTAAGCAGAAGAGCCAGTGTTGTCCGTAGACATCTCCTAAATCATGTGGCCGGCATGACTGCATGGAGTGCCACATAGCCATATAACCCAGAATATCAAGGCAGATAATCCACAATATCTGCTTTAGACTGGGTTATCTGAGTCCACATTGCCGTATAATCCAGTTCAATGAGGATTTTATACAGCTGTGTAGAAGGGGCCTTTGTCTCAGGAATTAAGGCAATGCAGTAAGAAGAATTTCATTTTCCTTCCCATATAATGCAGTTTAATACTGGTTAATTGTATTATTAAACTGCATTATATGGCAATATAGATGAAACCACAGTTGCATAATCATAAGACACTAGATTGGATCTACAACAAGACAAAGTGAGGCAGTTACTTTAGTCAGCCGATTTTGAATGTGGAAGGGCTACAAATCTATTATTATTTTCATTACAGTAGAGTCTCACTTATCCAACATAAACAGGCCGGCAGAACCTTGGATAAGCGAATATGTTGGATAATAAGGAGGGATTAAGGAAAAGACTATTACACATCAAATTAGGTTATGATTTTACAAATTAAGCACCAAAACATCATGTTTAACAACAAATTTGACAGAAAAAGTAGTTCAATACGCAGTAATGCTATGTATTAATTACTGTATTTACGAATTTAGCACCAAAATATCATGATGTATTGAAAACATTGACTACAAAAATGCGTTGGATAATCCAGAATGTTGGATAAGCGAGTGTTGGATAAGTGAGACTCTACTGTATATTGTTACTGAAAAGCAGAGAGTGATATGAAAGATGTGGTGTTTTTGCCTCAATGTTTCAAACACGTTTTTAAAAATCCTCGAAAAAGTTTGTTTCTGAAACCTATGAGTAATATATTTTTTTTCTAAATGTAAAGGTTTCACTGCAATTTAGACCTTGAAAAAAAATAAAACCTCAAGCGTTGATGGCTTGGGTTCCCAATTCTCCAAGTCATGCAACCAAAGTTACAAACACCACTCATTGAAATATCCTCTCCTTCACAACCATTTGAAATAGAAACCATATCCAAATTTCATCTTGGCAATTATATGTGTAATATCAAGGTATCAATCCTAAGTTTTGACCCCGACGTTTGGGGTGTCCATCTTGACTTAGAGACAGATATCATTAGTTGCTCTGCCTTGAACAGCAACAGGTTTTTGGAGAGCTTGGTTAGGAGGGACAGTTGGGTTTTGCTTCATGCGTCTCTCTCTAGTCTCTTTCACTTTTGTGGAGGGAACCTCAGTCATTTGTGATCTGCGAAGCTGAGCTACCTTCAAGGATGAGGTTGATACAGGTGTGTCTCCTGCTGGAAGCATCTCTCCTTCTCTGTATTCCAAGTCCTTCCACAGGTGAGTAGAGAAGGATGGGTAGGAGGCTACTTCAATCCCTTTCAAACCTGGATTTATCAAGGCGTGCAAAATGTGAAGGTGGGTGAAAGCAAAGATGACAGTTTTTTCCCCCATCACTACAGCCAAGTTCTATATTATGGTAAAATCTTATGCTTGTCCCTGCTTAGAATTCCAAGGTCAACATTGCAACACTTTCCTACCCCGTGTATAATACAGGAACAAAAAACTGAATTGGTTAAGATCCTTGTTCCTAGTGTTGCAATGAGGACAGAGATTAAGGAGAAAATGACCAAAATATCATATTCCTTCCCATTTCAGTGATTTTAAGAGGCAGGCCTTGCTCTATGGTGGCTGATTTTGGATGTAAATAATTGATTATTCTCTTACTATGCTCTTATCTTTACAGCTATTTATTAATATTCTCTGTCCAATAAGAATGCAGTGTCAGTCCTCGTTGGTCTGTTTTTGCATATGTGTGTCTGGGATTGATGTTTTTATTTTAAATAATTGGTTATAATTCTGCAGATCTTCAGATTTTTCCAGGCCTGCTGGTGCTAAGGATTTGTGAGAAATTTCATGTTTTTTTTTCTAAAATAAAATACAATAAAAATCAATTTATTTTTGTATCTCTCACACCAATGCACAGAAACTCATAAACTTTATATACCCAGGGGTCCAAGGCTTGTGGTTCTTCTTGTTGTGTGCTTTCAAGTAGTTTCTGGCTTAGGTGACCCTAGGGCCAAACCTGCCACAGTGTTTTCTTATGAAGATTTGGCAGCCTCCCGAAGCCCCTTCCACACAGCTGAATAAAATCCCACATCATCTGCTTTGAACTGGAATATATAGCAGTGTGGATTCAGATAACCCAGTTCAAAGCAGTTATTGTGGGACTTTTTGCCTTCATATTCTGGGTTATATGACTGTGGGAGGGCCCCGAGAGAGTGTGGCTTCCCAAACATCCTTCTTAATGTGGACATTGCTGGGCTTCTGCTCTGTCCTAAAAAGGAGGGGCAGAGCACCGAAAATATGTGTGTAGTTTTTTATAAAAAGGGAAGAAACACTTTATGCATTTTGAAAATGTTTACAAAATGTTATACTCATTGTGCTATGTACATCCATTAATACATCCATTTGCAAATGCACAGTAAAATACTTGCAGATTTTTTTCCATTAAAGAAGTCCTCACATAACCTAGATGGACTGACTAAAGATGGGATACGTTAGGAGGTCTGGAGAGCCAGAGCTTGGCTTCCCTAACTCATTCTCTTCCTCACCAACTTATCACTTCATAGAATCATAGAATCATAGAATAGTAGAGTTGGAAGAGACCTCATGGGCCATCCAGTCCAACCCCATTCTGCCAAGAAGCAGGAAATCGCATTCAAAGCACCCCCAACAGATGGCCATCCAGCCTCTGCTTAAAAGCCTCCAAGGAAGGAGCCTCCACCACGGCCCCGGGGAGAGAGTTCCACTGTCGAACAGCCCTCACAGTGAGGAAGTTCTTCCTGATGTTCAGGTGGAATCTCCTTTCCTGTAGTTTGAAGCCATTGTTCTGTGTCCTAGTCTCCAGGGCAGCAGAAAACAAGCTTGCTCCCTCCTCCCTATGACTTCCCCTCACATACATGTACATGACTATCATGTCTCCTCTCAGCCTTCTCTTCTGCAGGCTAAACATGCCCAGCTCTTTAAGCCGCTCCTCATAGGGCTTGTTCTCCAGACCCTTAATCATTTTAGTTGCCCTCCTCTGGACGCTTTCCAGCTTGTCAACATCTCCCTTCAACTGCGGTGCCCAGAATTGGACACAATATTCCAGGTGTGGTCTGACCAAGGCAGAATAGAGGGGGAGCATGACTTCCCTGGATCTAGACGCTATTCCCCTATTGATGCAGGCCAGAATCAAATTGGCTTTTTTAGCAGCCGCATCACATTGTTGGCTCATGTTTAACTTGTTGTCCACAAGGACTCCAAGGTCTTTTTCGCACACACTGCTGTCAAGCCAGGCGTACTTGAAATACTCTTTCAGATTTTCCTCAAATAATAGATAAGAAACCTTCCTCAATGAAGCCATGTCAAACTGTATTCTAGCTAGTTGGAGTGTTCCTTCCCAAGTGAACATCCTTTGAAATTATGGATTTGCCGTAAGTCGACAGGTGACTTGAAAGCTCATGCATGAAGACACGGGTCAAAGAACATGACAGAGTCCATTAAAATATTAACAGACCAGAAGTAGGCTTGCCATGTGAAACAACGGCTTCAAACTTCTGGAGATTCTACCTGAACGTTAGGAAGAACTTCCTAACTGTGAGAGCTGTTCAGCAGTGGAACTCTCTGCCCCAGAGTGTGGTGGAGGCTCCTTCTTTGGAGGCTTTTAAGCAGAGGTTGGATGGCCATCTGTTGGGAGTGCTTTGAATGCAATTTTCTTGCTTCTTGGCAGAATGGGTTTGGACTGGATGGCCCACGAGGTCTCTTCCAACTCTATGATTCTATGATTCTCCACCTCTTTGGTGTAATGGATGGGTGGGAGATATCATTTAACTCCTACTTGGATAATTGCTCATTTATAATCTAGATCAGGGGTCCCCAAATTAAGGCCTGCGGCCCAGATGTACCCTCCTAAGCCATTTCCCGACCTAAACTATAGACTTAGATTCACCCTAACTCTGAAATAGCTTGAAGACAATGTGTTGTCGAAGGCTTTCATGGCCAGGATCACAGGGTTGTTGTGTGTCTTTCGGGCTGTGTGGCCATGTTCCAGAAGCATTCTCTCCTGACGTTTCGCCCACATCTATGGCAGGCATCCTCAGAGGTTGTGAGGTATGGAGAAAACTAAGCAAAGAGGTAAATATATATCTGTGGAAAGTCTAGGGTGAGAGAGGTCAGTGTGAATGTGTGTAGTTAATCACTTTAATTAGCATTGAAAAGCTTATCTGCTGTCTTCTTCCTGCCTCTGGGGCATCCTTTGTTTAGAGTCGTTAACTGCCCTAGGTTGATTCATGTCTGGAAATCCTCTGTTTTCAGAGTATTGCTTTTTATTTACTGTTCTGATTCTTGAGTTTTTTAATACTGGTAGCCAGATTTTGTTCATTTTCATGGTTTCTTCCTTTCTGTTGAAGTTGTCCACATGCTTGTGGATTTCAATGGCTTCTCTGTGTAGTCTGACATGATAGTTGTTAGAATGGTCCAGCATTTTTGTGTTCTCAAATAGTATTCTGTGTCCAGGCTGGTTCATCAAATGCTCTGCTATGGCTGATTTCTCTGGTTGAATTAGTCTGCAGTGCCTTTCATGTTCTTTGACTCTTGTTTGGGCGCTGCGTTTGGTGGTCCCTATGTAGACTTGTCCACAGCTGCATGGTATCCGGTAGACTCCTGCAGAAGAGAGAGGATCCCTCTTGTCCTTCGCTGACCGTAGCATTTGTTGGATTTTCTTCGTGGGTCTGTAGATAGTTTGTAGGTTGTGCTTCTTCATCAGCTTCCCTATGCGGTCAGTAGTTCCCTTGATGTATGGTAAGAACACCTTTCCTCTGGGTGGATCTTTGTCTTGACTCTCATGGCTTGTTCTTGGCCTTGCAGCTCTTCTGATGTCTGTGGTGGAGTATCCATTGGCCTGTAGAGCCCAGTTTAGGTGGTTGAGTTCACCTTGGAGGAGGTGAGGTTCACAGATTCTTTGTGCACGGTCTGTCAGGGCTTTGATTGTGCTCCTTTTTTGACTTGGGTGATGGTTGGAGTTTTTATGAAGGTATCTATCTGTGTGTGTAGGTTTTCTGTAAACTGTGTGGCCCAATTGTTGATTGGGTTTGCGGATGACCAGAACATCTAGAAATGGCAGTTTTCCTTCCTTTTCTTTTTCCATGGTGAATTGGATGTTTGGGTGGATGCTGTTAAGATGGTCCAGGAATTTGCTGAGTTCTTCCTCTCCATGGCTCCAAATCGTGAAGGTGTCATCTACGTATCTGAACCAAACAGTTGGCTTTTTTGGTGCTGTTTCTAGGGCCTGTTTTTCAAAGTATTCCATATAGAAATTTGCTACTACTGGGCTGAGAGGGCTCCCCATGGCCACTCCATCCTTCTGTTCATAGAATCCAGTGTCCCACTGAAAGTAGCTAGTAGCTGACACCCTCACACTAATCAAACAAAACTTCCCAGAAGACATCACAGCCCTGTTTCACCATTGCCTCACCACTAGCTACTTTCAGTGGGACACTGGATTCTATGAACAGAAGGATGGAGTGGCCATGGGGAGCCCTCTCAGCCCAGTAGTAGCAAATTTCTATATGGAATACTTTGAAAAACAGGCCCTAGAAACAGCACCAAAAAAGCCAACTGTTTGGTTCAGATACGTAGATGACACCTTCACGATTTGGAGCCATGGAGAGGAAGAACTCAGCAAATTCCTGGACCATCTTAACAGCATCCACCCAAACATCCAATTCACCATGGAAAAAGAAAAGGAAGGAAAACTGCCATTTCTAGATGTTCTGGTCATCCGCAAACCCAATCAACAATTGGGCCACACAGTTTACAGAAAACCTACACATACAGATAGATACCTTCATAAAAACTCCAACCATCACCCAAGTCAAAAAAGGAGCACAATCAAAGCCCTGACAGACCGTGCACAAAAAATCTGCGAACCTCACCTCCTCCAAGGTGAACTCAACCACCTAAACTGGGCTCTACAGGCCAATGGATACTCCACCACAGACATCAGAAGAGCTGCAAGGCCAAGAACAAGCCATGAGAGGAAAGACAAAGATCCACCCAGAGGAAAGGTGTTCTTACCATACATCAAGGGAACTACTGACCGCATAGGGAAGCTGATGAAGAAGCACAACCTACAAACTATCTACAGACCCACGAAGAAAATCCAACAAATGCTACGGTCAGCGAAGGACAAGAGGGATCCTCTCTCTTCTGCAGGAGTCTACCGGATACCATGCAGCTGTGGACAAGTCTACATAGGGACCACCAAACGCAGCGCCCAAACAAGAGTCAAAGAACATGAAAGGCACTGCAGACTAATTCAACCAGAGAAATCAGCCATAGCAGAGCATTTGATGAACCAGCCTGGACACAGAATACTATTTGAGAACACAAAAATGCTGGACCATTCTAACAACTATCATGTCAGACTACACAGAGAAGCCATTGAAATCCACAAGCATGTGGACAACTTCAACAGAAAGGAAGAAACCATGAAAATGAACAAAATCTGGCTACCAGTATTAAAAAACTCAAGAATCAGAACAGTAAATAAAAAGCAATACTCTGAAAACAGAGGATTTCCAGACATGAATCAACCTAGGGCAGTTAACGACTCTAAACAAAGGATGCCCCAGAGGCAGGAAGAAGACAGCAGATAAGCTTTTCAATGCTAATTAAAGTGATTAACTACACACATTCACACTGACCTCTCTCACCCTAGACTTTCCACAGATATATATTTACCTCTTTGCTTAGTTTTCTCCATACCTCACAACCTCTGAGGATGCCTGCCATAGATGTGGGCGAAACGTCAGGAGAGAATGCTTCTGGAACATGGCCACACAGCCCGAAAGACACACAACAAGCTTGAAGACACTCAACAAACAACCATCCAAATTAACTTGATTTTCTCATCAGCCAAAAGAAACCCACATTTCCTATTAAAATAGTGGTAAGTTTATGTTGGTTAAAACTGTTCTGCATTTTAAATATTGTATTGTTCCTTCATGGTTTTATTTTGCACTACAAATAAGATATGTGCAGTGTGTAGTCTGATACCCTCAACAGTCTGAAGGGACTGTGAACTGGCGCTCGGCTTAAAGAGTTTGAGGACCCTTGATCTGAACCTCCGGTGGCTCAGTGTGTTAAAGTGCTAAGCTGCTGAACTTGCAGACTGAAAGGTCCCAGGTTCAAATCCAGGGAGTGGAGTGAGCGCCCGCTGTTAGCTCCAGCTTCTGCCAACCTAGCAGTTCGAAAACATGCAAATGTGAGTAGATCAATAGGTACCGCTCCAGTGGGAAGGTAACGGAATTCCATGCAGTCATGCTAGCCACATGACCTTGGAGGTGTCTACGGACAATGCCGGCTCTTTGGCTTAGAAATGGAGATGAGCACCAACCTCCAGAGTCAGACACGACTAGACTAAACGTCAGGGGAAACCTTTACCTTTACCTTTTTTTGATCTAGATTGTACATAAGACTTAAAGCTGTTAAGAGAAATAGATATTTCCTCACTTTGAAAACTGTACCTATATTCTCCAAGGACTGCAGTCTGCTCGTAAGGAGACTTATCCTGAGGCCAGATATGATATAACCTTTATAATCAAGTCCATGTTGTTTCTCCCAGCCGTCAGTGCCAACTTTTCTGTGGTTCAGTTTCCATCGGAGGTCGTTGCCATCATAGGAGAGGACATCACACTGAACTGTGCCTTTTTCATCCAGACTGGGCGGGCTCCTTCAGCCAGAGGGGCCATGTCCTGGTTCAAAGGCCTGCCGGGAGCTGAATCAGCAGTGGATAAAGGACACCGCTACAACATATCTTATCCAAACACATTCCTCAGCTCAGGAGAAGGATCGCTCATCATCACCAATGTCTCCTTGGAGGATACTGGGAGATACACCTGTAAAATGATGGTCTGGGGTCTAGGCGAAGTACGTGGGAATGGAATAAATCTACAGGTTTATGGTAAGAAGGACCAATTACAGGTAGGCTCTTTGGGACACATCAAGCTGCTGCACTGCAATCATCCAGAGGCCAGCCCTCCATTGCTCACTATCTCTGTTGGCTGTTAAGGTAGGTTTGGGGAGTCAGGTTAGAAAACAATCCATAGTTATGTATTTATTTTAATGATGTAGGCACCTAGCAACATGTCAGGGGGGACTTTCCTGTTTATAGAATCATAGAATCCGAGAGTTGGAAGAGACCTCACAGGCCATCCAGTCCAACCCCCTGCTAAGAAGCAGGAAAATCACATTCAAAGCCCCCCTGACAGATGGCCATCCAGCCTCTGCTTAAAAGCCTCCAAAGAAGGAGCCTCCACCACAGTCCGGGGAAGAGAGTTCCACTGCCGAACAGCCCTCACAGTGAGGAAGTTCTTCCTCATGTTCAGGTGGAATCTCCCTTCCTGTTAGTGGGATACAAAATCTGCTCCAGGTTCTATTCCACACTATACCAGTGCTACCAAATGTGTTGAACCTGTTTTGTGAATAGAATTCAGCACCTTGGATAACTTCCAACACATAATCTTTCACTTTCTTTTCTTGTCTCTGTAGTTGGAGCACCAACTCCGATTATGGTAATATTTGTGGGTTTTTCATCGGAGCCCTTGGTGGCACAGTGGGTTAAACTGCAGAGCTGCAGAACTTGCAGACTGAAAGGTCCCAGGTTCAAATCCGGGGAGCAGGGTGAGCTCCAGCTGTTAGCCCCAGCTTCTGCCAACCTAGCAGTTTGAAAACATGCAAATGGGAGTAGATCAATAGGAACCGCTCCAGCGGGAAGGTAACATGCAGTCATGCTGGCCAAATGACCTTGGAGGCATCTACAGACAATGCCGGCTCTTCAGCTTAGAAATGGAGATGAGCACCAACCTCTAGAGTCAGATACAACTAGGCTTAACATCAGGGGAAACCATTACCTTTACCTTTCCATTGACACACTGCATTCTGTCCTTTGACTTCTTTTGCCTCATCCCTCCTCACAATAAATGTCACTTCATTTTTATTTAGGTTTTAATTTCCCGAGTAAACTCTGTATAATTATCTGATGCAAAATGTGCCTTTCCTGTCAATTTTAATTTGATCACCTCGAGCATTGCAATGTTTGTGTGCCCCAAGCTTGTCTAACATGGGAAGGCCTACTAACATACCATCAGCTAGCCTATTGCTTCACAGAAACAGTGTGGAAAGGTAGTGCCATGATAAAAGCCATGGCAATACTATACAATACATACTACTGCAATCTTTTATAGTGTCTGTCTGATCAGTATTTGTGCTGTTTCTTTGCTGCCCCCTGCTGGAAAGGTGGGGAACATTGTGCGGATTTTTCCAGAGTGTGTGCCTTCAAACCATCATGCACTCAAATTATTTTGAGACAAATCCTTCTCCCTATCTCATCTTTCTTAACCAGAAGTTTCATGCCCTACCACAGGTAGATACGTCCCATATTAATCTTTATAATTTATGATAACACCTCGCAGTCTGTTGAACAGATATTTTAAATTTCCTGGCTCCTCAATGTTTATTGGCTATTGTTGTTTTCTGGTTTCAGTGAGATTTTATTTTTCCTGTTTTTAATTTTTAGATTCATATGCCTCAGACTTGAACACTGATCCAAATACTATTTGCAATCAGAGGTCTGCTCTTTGCCCAGCTTTAATTGCCATTTGAACAATAACAACAACATGAGAAAAGAAACATGCGCTTTGAAGGAAATACATGGGAATTTATACTTTTCTGATAGAGCTATTGCCAGTATCCTGTTAAACCAACTCTTTACTGTCAGCTTCTCTAACCTTTTCCAGGTTTTCACTATTTTGAGTCATGTGGCACATAACAGGAGCAGGATAAGATTTTTATTTACCAGATCCTTATTCTTACTTTATTTATTTATTTATTTATTTACAATATTTATATTCCGCCCTTCTCACCCCAAAGGGGACTCAGGCAGATCACAATGTACACATACATGGCAGACATTCAATGCCATTAGACATACGACACATAGAGACAAAAACACAGAGGCTATATAACATTCTCCAGCTTCAGGCTTCATGAGGGTATGCTCGATTCTGGCCACAGGGGGAGCTGCTGCTTCATCATCCACTGTGATGCCGAGTCCTTGATGGAGTACTTCCTCATCTTCCGGCACGCACACTGCTGTACATGTTTATGGTGATGTAAATTAGTTACATTCGCCTCCCCGCATATGTGGTCCCTAAATTTCCTACTTGACAGATGCAACTGTCTTTCAGGTTGCTTAGGTAAACAACGAGCTGGGGCTATTTAATGGTCAGGCACTCAATCCAACCCGGGCTTTGAACTCATGACCTCTCAGTCAGTAGTGATTTATTGCAGCTGGCTGCTAACCAGCTGTGCCATAGCCCAGCCCCCTGTTGAATACAGAAATCAATATTTCCCCCACTATTTGGCTTATCCATGGTAGCACTTCATCCAAGAATCTCGATACTTTGGGGCACGTTAGCCACATGAAGCTCTGATCTCTTATTCCTCCGTACCTTCTCCAATATAGCTGGAAAAATGCTAGGTAGTTTGAGTGGATAATAGTATTTTCTTGTAGTTGTGCTGAGATTGATTTATAATCTTGAGTCTGATTTCCATGGTTTCTCTTCCATTTTAACCCCTAAATCTGATTCCCATACTAATATGGGGGCTGGGCTGTGGCGCAGCCTGGTAAGCAGCCTGCTGCAATAAATCACTCTGACCATGAGGTCATGAGTTTGAGGCCAGCCCGTGGCGGGGTGAGCACCCGTCAATTAAAAATAAAAAATAGCCTCTGCTCGTTGGTGACCTAGCAACCCGAAAGAAAGTTGCATCTATCAAGGAGGAAATAAGGTACCACTTATAAAAAGTGGGGAGGTAAGTTTAACTAATTTACAACGTTGGAATGAGGAAGTGTTGTCAGAGTGGATGATGAAGCAGCTGCTCCCCCCTGTGGCCAGAATCGAACATCCCCTCAGGAGAAGGTTAAATTGCCTCTGCGTCTGTCTGTCTCTGTCTCGGTTTGATGTGTTTATGGGCATTGAATGTTTGCCCTATATGTATATAATGTGATCCACCCTGAGTCCCCTTGGGGGTGAGAAGGGCGGAATATAAATACTGTAAATAATAAAGTAAATAAATAAATAGCAATCCATTGAATAGTCCGTGTTTTGCTTCCTAAATTGCTTGATATATTTTTGAGACTTGTTTTTTTATTTGATTTGGGAAATGTTGAGAAATTGAAGACATGGGCGTTGTCTGGACAACTCATATCCTGCTACAGAAGTGGTCTCTGGCCATGTGATTGGTAACAACTTTCTTCTCCTTCCCACAGCCCGTCCCTCCCATCCCATCATTTTCTTACAGATCCAAACTGAACCCAAGCCAAGTTGGACCCTTGTTTGCAGAACACATGGCTTCTACCCAGCTTCAGTGCAGCTTACATGGTATCTTTCTCGACAAAAGCTACCTTCATCCCAGCAAAATTGGACAGACCCCGCCGGGTTCCACCAGGCCTCCAGCTTCCTAGATCTGCCTTACCCCCACCAGAAAACAAGCTACACTTGCAATTTGGAGCATCCATCCTTGATTGGACCAATAAATGTTCAGTATTTCTATGGTGAGTAGAAAAACGTAGGTTATTGAAAGAATTTTCTTTTCCTAGTGGTGGTTTGAAGAAGTACAGAAAGTCGAGACTCACAAAAGTGACATTGGTGGAAGGACTGGGGAATCATTGCTGGAAGGACTGGGGTATCATCTATGCCATTTATTCACCACTTTTCCCCCACAAGTGAAATTGAATCTGTCTTATAAGATATATAGTACAAAGTCTGTATCCATGGAACCATCACCTGTGGTTTTACTAAAATCCGAACAAATACATTCTCTCTAGGAATTTCTAGGTCCTCCAGTGTGATTCTGTGGTATGCTTCCACCAGACACTGACCATAGCAATGGGCTGTGGTGCAGCTGGTTAGTAGTCAGCTGCAATAAATCACTACTGATTGAAGGGTCATGTGTTTGAATCCAGCCTGGGTCGGATTGAGCGCCTGACCATTAAATAGCCTAGCTCGTTGTTTACCTAAGCAACCCGAAAGACAATTGCATCTGTCGAGTGGGACATTTAGGTACCGCTTTATGTGGGGAGGCTAATTTAACTAATTTACGACACCATAAGAAGCGTGCGGAAAAATGAGGAAGTACTCCATCAAGGACTCGGTGTCACAGTGGATGATTTAAGCAGCAGCTCCCCCTGCGGCCGGAATCGAGCATAACCTCATGAAGCCGGAAGCTGGAAAATGTTAAATTGCCTCTGTGTCTCTGTCTGTATGTCGTATGTCTAATGGCATTGAATGTTTGGCATGTATATGTACATTGTGATCCACCCTGAGTCCCCTTCAGGGTGAGAAGGGTGGAATATAAATACTGTAAATAAATAAATAAATAATAACATTGCACAGAGGACCTAGAAATGCTAGAGAAGTCTTTTCTAGGTCTTCTAGCACAATTCTATGGTATGTTTTCACCGTACTGCAGAACCGGAGTACACAGCTGCACAACCAATTATGTAACTACCTATTGTAGCTATGGACTCCCTCCTTGTGCAATAGTTGCTCCATCTTGATCCCCATTGCTAAAGTTCCCGCTGGTCAAGTTTCTTAAGCAGTACATTGAGGCTTGTGCGTCAAAGTCATAGGGCTTGCTCGGCTTCAAATAGGATGTCGTCGTTGTAAAAGCTCTGAGAAAGTCCAGGTGCTTTCATAAAAGCATTTTACAACAACAAAAAGTCACAAGAGGATTCAAACAATTTTCAGAATTATGTTGTTTAACAGTTTAAGTGTTTTAGTAGCAGAAAGATGCAGGGGTAAGAAAAGTTTTCATATTGACTCCAGTGTTAAAGGCAGAGGAATCATGCTGTGACAAATGCTGGCAACCTTTGAAGAAACCAGATCAATTTTCTATGATAGTAAACTCTATGCTTTTCTCCTTCTAGAACCCCAACTTCAGAGCTGCTTAACTTCTTCATCGATTGAGATCCTGAATCTGCTCAAGATTGGAACAATCTTCAGCATCACCATTGGCTTTCTGGCACCAGGTACAGAAAACAAATCTCCTCCCACCCCACACTGGATCTCTTTGGGGATATCATTCAAAGACATACACCAATGCACAAAGGGATCTTGTACCACTTGCAGAAGATGTAGCGTATATTATTCTTGCAATGAGAGACTGGATTCTCTTTGGGATTCAGCTATCAAGCAGTTCAAATCCGGGGAGCAGGGTGAGCTCCCCCTGTCAGCCCCAGCTTCTACCAACCTAGCAGTTCAAAAACATGAATGTGAGTAGATCAATAGGTACTGCTCCGGCGGCATGGTAACAGTGCTCCATGCAGTCATGCCATCCACATGACCTTGGGGGTGTCTATGGATAACGCCAGCTCTTTGGCTTAGAAATGGAGATGAGCACCACCCCCCAGAGTTGGACACGACTAGACTTAATGTCAGGAGAAACTTTTACTTTTACTATCAAGCAAAGATTAGCAATTTTGACAAGATAGATTTCATTTATTTCTTGGACTATTTGATTAACCTCTTCTCTCCATCCATAATGTTTTCCCCTGAAATCATAGTTCCCAAGTGCTTTTATTCCTTCTGTGTTTAGTGATATGGATCATATCACTTATCCAAGCAGGCGTTACACATGATAAATGAGATATACAGTGTTCCCTCACTACTTCGCGGTTCACTTTTAGTGCATTCGCTGTTTCGTGGTTTTTCAAGAACTCTAAGAGACTATTATAAATCATAAAAAATTACAATTTACAGCCTAAGAAAGGGAGGAAGGAGAAGCCAAAGGGAGAGAAAAGGAGCCCAAGAGGCGACGGGAGGAGAAGGAGGCGATTTGTCAACACACAATTGGTTGATAAAGACTTAAAATAGTGTATAACTACTAAAATAATTAATAAAGATTAAAATAAATATAGTGTCCCTACTTTGCGGATTTTTATTTATTGCGGGTGGTCCTGGAACCTAATCCCAGCAATAAGTGAGAGAACACTGTAATGATGTTATGATGGCATCACTAGGCCAAATGGGGGGCAATTGAGGGTGTCAGTAGCATAGAATCATAGAATACCCTGTTTCCCCTAAAATAATACATCCCCAGAAAATAAGGCCTAGTAGAGGTTTTGCTGCATTGCTAAATATAAGGCCTCCCCCAAAAGTAAGACCTAGCACCATTTGTGTTTGTAAGCATGCCCAGCGCCTGACAAACAGAATACCAGAGCATGCAGGTTTGGTAAATGTACATACCATCGATTGTTGTACATGGAAATAATGGTAGTAACAAGAAATTCTTGATAGGATTCACAGTTTGTCTGGTTATGCTGGTTTGTGATGACAACGACTGTACAAGATATAATAAATGTTCATTTTTTTGTTCATCAATAAATGTTAGTTCTTCTTCATGGAAAAGTAAGACATCCCCTGAAAATAAGACCTAGACCATCTTTGGGAGCAAAAATTAATATAAGACACTGTCTTATTTCCGGGGAAACACGGTAGTAGAGTTGGAAGAGACCTCATGGGCCATCCAATCCAACCCCCTGCCAAGAAGCAGGAAATTACATTCAAAGCACCCCCGACAGATGGCCATCCAGCCTCTGCTTAAAAGCCTCCAAAGAAGGAGTCTCCACCACACTCCGGGGCAGAGAGCTGGCAGCTTACATGTAAGTGGAATGTTGAATCCACTCTGGGGTTTAGCTTAGACTATAAAGAACCTATTCACAGTGTTGGGTCCATCTTGAAGATAAGAGTCCAGTAATTTGGATAGGTCCTGTAAAATTTGGCCTAAAACTCAGGAGAAAAAAGTAGGCAGTACTGTACTCTCCAAAACACAGAGGTCATATGGCTATTTGGACTCTTAACCATGCGTATTCTTTTGTCTTCGTTTTGCAGTGTGTGTAGGTTTCTGCAAAAAGCATCCAGGAAGATCCCCCATTGCTCATTTTACAGGATCTCAACGCATCCTGGATTCCCACACCAAAGGAGTCTTTTAAGAGAAAGACAAATGCAACTTTTGCAGAGCAATGGACCCATTTTAATATATCTACATTTGAAGAGAGAATTCTACTTCATGTCTAATAAGAAAACAGGAATTTCAATTTATAATCTGTTGTATATGTTTTGCTCCTATAGATAGATACAATTTTTTTTGATTGACTGGTTTGTTTTGTTGTGCTATATGTTATCTATACAGGATGTCTATAAGGCCACTGCTTATTTTTAGTATACCATTTAAAATATTTTTAAAAATCTATCCCTGTAACCCTACAAAATCCAACAGTAGAAGATAGCCAAACATCTTTCTGCTCTTTGTGGAATAGTTCTGGAGTTCTTTTTAAAATCTTTATCTTACCATTAAAACATTCAGCAACAATAAATATATAAACAGATACTTGTATATGTGATGATCAAAAATGAAACAAAATTACAAAATTGGCTGTTCATTTTCACGGTGGATAGAGGGGCAAGACTGAAGGCTGACTCAACCTTCAAACTCAAAGAATTGCTGTGAGTTTTCCGGGCTGTATGGCCATATTCCAGAGGCATTCACTCCTGACGTTTCACCCACATCTATGGCAGACATCCTCAGAGGCTGTGAAGTTTGTTGGAAATAGGCAAGTGGTGTTTATATATCTGTGGAATATCCAGGGTGGGAGAAAGAACTCTTGTCTGCTTGAAACAAGTGTGAATGTTGCAATTGGTCACCTTGATTAGCACTGAATAACCTATCAGCTTCAAAGCCTGGATGCTTCCTGCTTGGGGGGGGATCCTTTGTTGGGAGGTGTTAGCTGGCCCTGATTGTTTCATGCCTGGAATTCCCCTGTTTTTAAAGTGTTGTTCTTTATTTACTGTCCTGATTTTAGGGTTTTTTAAAAATATTGTTTGCCAGACTTGGCTACAGTAAAGAACAACACTCAGAAAACAGGGGAATTCCAGGCATGAAACAATCAAGGCCAGTCAACACCTCCCAACAAAGGATTCCCTGGCAGGAAGCAATAAAACTGGCAGCCAGAGGAACCTTGATATCCCAATCATGCAATCCATTAGTTGACATTGTTGGACTGCAGATTCTAGCATTCTTCCTCACTGACTATACTGTCTAAATTTACTGAAAATTGCAGTCCAATAACATTTGGGGGATGAGATGAGATTTTCCAACCATTCTTCTAAAGGAAACACATCTCAGGAACCTTTCATTTTCGCGACAATTTTGCTTCCCTATAACTTCTCATTAGGACTGCTGTTCATTCAGTAGTTATGTCCCTGTTCATAGGAGCTAAAAATATCCCCATCCTTATCTAGTCTGGAATCCTGCTGCTTTACATCTCTCCTGACAGCTTCTGGAAATGCACCCAAAAGGAGATGCCAGCCAGCCTTGCTAGGATTCCTCCTTCTTGCTTAGTCATTTGTGCTCAGCCTTTTCTTTCTTTCTCAAATCTAAAAAGCATTTTCAGAGTCATTGCTCTCATCCTTTCACTGAAGACCCAGATTAGAGCCAAGATGTGACAGATGAGGAACTGAAGTTCTGAGTTCAGGACGGACATGAGATTTCAAGTGGTGTCACCAAAGTTCACATTCCCTGGCTAGGAAATAAAGGAGTTTGAGCAACACATACATTTGCCTAATCTCAACAACTGACTGTTCCAAGATTCATGTCAAAGGCAAAATAATGATTCCATTGAAGATGGAGGAGGAAAAATAATCTCAGTCCAGTTTATCGAAATGCAACTAACTTTCCCAGGCAATTTAGGAGCATCAGTAAAAAAATAGAGGCTACCTCTAACCATAATAATGAATTATATATAAAAGAGTGATGGAATCCTGGCACCGAGCAAAACAACAAAACTAAACACCCCCAACCTCGAAATTTCACAACACAATCCATCATCCACACCTCGAGGTTGAAACCACAAAATATCATGTCACAAACCTCCACAGGCCCTAAAAAACCCCCAAAACCAGAGCTATTCTGTGCAATTCCAATGGGCCACAGCAACAGCTAGTACTTGATATTTAACCAATTTCTGAATCAACCTGATGAGTATTTGCTCACTACTATAAAATGGCAAAATCAAGATTTACATTTCTGAGTTTTTATAAAATATTTGCTATCAATGGATGGTTGAATCCATTAATATTAGAATCTATGAATAAGGAGGTCAAAAAGCGGTATAAGGAACATGCATACAAACAGAAGTTTCATTTTTGGATATTTCCATTACCTTTACAACCGCTTCTGTCTCCATTCTACCAACACTAAGCCTCAGTATGTATATACAATGGGGAAAACACACATTTTTAGATGACCAAGAGTTACACAAGGGAAGACAAATGGACTGGAGAGACAGCCTCAATGTTCCAAGCAGAAGCAACATTGCCAAGGTTGTTCCTTTCCAAAGCAAGATTGGTGGTTTGCTTTCACTAGCTGGCCTTCTGGGCAGCATGACAATGCCTGAAAAGGGAATGCTTCAGTGGCTTTATGTCTTAACCAAAATATATACTGAATTAGAGACAAAAAAGTCACAGAGAAAAGGTCTGCTTCAAGTTACAAAGCATATTTCGCACATATTTTGGAAAATGAAGTCCGAAACAGCTACAGCAGAGTTTCTCAACCTGGAGGTCAGGACCTCTGGGTGGGTCACTAGGGGGTGTTAGAGGGGTCACCAAAGACCAGTATTTTCTGTTGGTCATGGGGGTTCTGTGTGGGAAGTTTGGCCCAATTCTATCATTGATGGGGTTCAAGGAGCTCTTTGATTTTAGGTGAACTATAAATCCCAGCAACTACAACTCCCAAATGTCAAGGTCTATTTTCCCCAAACACCCCAGTGCCCACATTTTGGCATATTATTTGTGCCAGGTTTGGTCCAGATTCATCATTGTTTGAGTCCAAAGTGCTCTCTGGATGTAAGTGAACTACAACTCCAAAACTCAAGGTCAATGCCCACCAAACCCTTCCAGTATTTCCTGCTGGTCATGGGGGTTCTGTGTGCCAAGTTTGGTTCAGTTCCATCATTGGTGGAGTTCAGAATGCTCTTTGATTGTAGGTGAACTATAAATCCCAGCAACTACAACTCCCAAATGACAAAATCAATCCCCCCAACCCCACCAGAATTCAAATTTGGGCACATTGGGTATTTGTGCCAAATTTGGCCCAGTGAATGAAAATAATCCTGCATATCAGATATTTACATTACGATTCATAACCGTAGCAAAAGGAGCAATGAGAATAATTTTATGGTTGTAGGTCACCACAACATGAGGAACTATATTAGAAAGCATTAGAAAGGTTGAGAACCACTGATCTAGAGGACCAAAGACAGAACTACCAGTGTTGATTTTTTTTTTGTGTCATGAGCAACTTGAGTCGCTTCTGGAGTGAGAGAATTGGCCGTCTGCAAGGACGTTGCCCAGGGGACAGCCGGATGTTTTGATGTTTTTTCCATCCTTGTGGGAGGCTTTTCTCATGTCCCCGCATGGAGCTGGAGCTGATAGAGGGAGCTCATCCGCACTCTCCCCGGGTGGGATTCGAACCTGGCAGCTTTCAGGTCAGCAACTCAACCTTCAAGTCATGAGGCTTTAGTCCACTACGCCATCGGGAGCATCCTTAAACTGATGGTTGAATACACTGGGTTTCAAAACCAATCCAATGAAATTCTTAACAGCTCTACTCATCCTATGAACCTAATGGTTGTACCTATTGGTTCGTGCTTGCTTCTACTTCTGCTACAGACAGCATTCATGACAGATTTTCACTCCATCTTTGGGTCCATGTATTTTATTTATTTTGCCACAGAAGATAACCCTGAAGACATTATCACATTGTGATCTCATCGTGGAGCATCAAGTGCTTTGCAAACATTCGCTAATTGTGTGTTCTTAACCTCCACGGTATCTTACTATATTGAAATTGTTTTATTGTGTGCAGTGTTTGGCACCCAGGAGACAGGGGATGGGAGAGATTAAATCAAGCCATGAACCCAGAAACTTTGTTTATTGTCTCTATATCCACATTTTTTCCAGTGCTTTAAACTGTTTGCGTCTATTTTGAGATGAAGTTTGTCCCAAGCTGGTCACACACACAAAAGCCCTATCTTGATCTTGTTCCAACTCGTGCCATCCAAACAAATTGTCTCAAAAGCAGCAATGTTGTCCTTTTTCTGATAGCTCTCTCTAATACATGCTTATCTCTCTCTGAGCCACTCTGCATCGCATGCACACATAGAGAGTTATGACCACCTCCATAATAATAAATCATGAGATCGGCTTTTTCCAGAGGTCCATACATCAGACATGCTCTTCAGTCTGTCATCGGGACAATGCTTCCCAAATGATAAATTGGGCTCTTAACTGGAGCAACCACAACGGGTCAGCAATGACTTACAGAGAGACTTAAGTAAAAGGAGTCTCTCTGAAAGCAACTCAACTAATATAAGAAACTAGCTGTGCCCGGCCACGCGTTGCTGTGGCGTTGTCTGGTGGTGTTGGTGAGAAATTGTTGAGGTAGTGGTGGTATTGAATGTCTGTTGTATGGTTGTCTTTATGTTTAGTATGCATTTGGTTGTTTGTGTACTGTGAAAGTGGTGAGGATAGAGGACACCGTTTATGTTGGATTAATGAGACTCTACTGTATATTTGTAATCTTATATTATCTGCCTAGAACTGCCCCTTCTACACAGCTGTATAAAATGCACACTGAAGTGAATTATTTGGCAGTGTGGACTCAAGATAATCCAGTTCAAAGCAGATAATATAAGATTCTAAATGGGTTATATAGCTGTGTGGAAGGGCCTTGAGTCTACACTGCCATATAATCCAGTTAAAATCAGATAAACTGTATCTTATAGGCAGTGTGGAAGAGTCCTGAGGCCTAACTGTGCCTGTCCCCTGGACTGAGTAGGTTGCTAGGAGAGCAAGTGGGTGGAGCTTAGCCCTCTAACTGGCAGCAATTGGATAACAACAATTATTCCTTTCCCTCTAATTAGGACTTTATTTTTCTTTTCTTTTTGTTGTATCAACCTAGAGCTGTGGATGATGGGTTGTGTTGTCAAATCTCGAGGTTGGGGGGCCTGTAGTTTTGTTGTTTTGTCCGCTGCCCTGATGCCATCACTCTTTTATATATATAGATACATCGGGGTAGCCATGCAGCTATGAATCAAGATTTTAAAAAATCCAGAATGTGCAAAATATATCTGTAGTGGGCCAAATAGAAAACATCAAATACCTTATGTACGTTCTTGAAGCTCCACTGGCTTCTTCATCCATCAAAACCATATAATAATAATAATGATAACAAGAACAACAACAACAACAACTTTATTCTTGTATCCTGCCCCATCTCCCCGAGGGGACGTGGGGTGGCTCACATGGGGACCAGGTCCAACAATATATAATAAAATACAACAATATAAAATACATATCAATCACAACAAATTAATGTATCAAACTATAAAACACAACATCACAAAATAAAAACATAGCCAGTGGACAAAGGCGATATAATGGCACTTCAACCTTCAGAGGAGAAAAGTGATGATGTTAAAGTCACAGGACTACATTTTATATATTTCTGCTAGTAACCTATTTCTCATCATGTGATTGTCCAGTTTGTAAGTGTATACCTGTCGAATTGATGTCTTCTCCCTTTAGTTGAAATGAAAGTCAACAATCAATTTTGGGGAAGAATTTGTGGGTCTCAAGAGCCAGCATGTTGTAGTGTATGAGGTTACCTTGGGCAAATCACATTCAGAGTCACAGAGGAAGGCAAAGGGTTCCTCTAAACAAAACAGACCTTGCCAAGGAAACCCAATGAGAGAGTCATCATAGATTTGAATCAACTTGAAGGCACAACAACAACAACAAGAACAACAACAACAGTCCTTCAGGGATGGCCATAGACATTTATAAATCCACTAGCTGTGCCTGGCCATGCGTTGCTGTGGCTTTTTGGATTTGTTTGTTGGCCAGGTGGATTAGCAGCAAACTCTCAAGCAACCAGAGACGACTCTCAGTTATCTGGCATTGACCGCTCCCCACGGGTGCCGGTTAAATGAGAGTCAACTGTCATAGTATTAATACATACTCTCAAGCAACCAGAGATGACTGCGTTATCCGGCATCGACCACTCCCCAAGGGTGCCGGTTAAATGAGTCAACTGACATAGCATTAATACAAACTCTAAAGCAACCAGAGACGACTCTCCGTTATCCGGCATCAACCACTCCCCTCGGGTGCCGGTTAAATGAGAGTAGACTGTCATAGCATTAATACAAACTCTCAAGCAACCAGAGATGAGTCTCTAATGTTCTGACCATTTCTAATTTAAACTAAACAGCGAAACTGAGGCCCTGGGCTGATTGGGTTGCTAGGAGACCAAGTGGGCGGAGCTTATCCTTCTAACTGGCAGCTATTGGATAAAAACGATTATTCCTTTCCCTCTAATTAGGACTTCATTTTTCTTTTCTTTTTGTTGTATCAACCTAGAGCCGTGGATGATGGGTTGTGTTGTCAAATTTCGAAGTTGGGGGGCCTGTAGTTTTGCTGTTTTGTCCGGTGCCCTGATTCCATCACTCTTTTATATATATATAGATTTAAATGGCCATAGAGGGAGAAAATTAATCCAGGAGATGCTTAAACTGAGAATTAGATCTGCTCTCAAATATCTTAACCATTCTACGCATGGTATCCAAGATCGTCCAAATTTTCAAGTGCTATGATTTTTCATAATTCTCATAGCAGCAGCTTTATAATCCTCCACACTTTTCTCTTTGTATGAAATAGCATCCACTGTAAAACAGGCCCTTGTGGCATTTTACATACAATTGAAAGCCACATTACATATTCTGATCAGTGCATTTCAAAATATATTAAAACCAGGGAAGGAGACCACAGATTTAAACAAGAAAGATCAACACTGTTAGTGCAAATATAAGCAAATCAAGACCTTGTTTCCACACAAATTACAACCTTCTGCTTTTTAAAGTCTCTTTGTGGTTTTTAAATAAAATCTCCCTCTGAATTTCATTTTCCTCCTTGCTTTATCTTCCGGTACTGGTGTAACCTTATTAACTGCCGATTTCCCCACATCTTCCTCAACAACTCTTTCTGCCACCGGAGGCTATTTCAGAGGGCGCTGAACCCTATAATGACTCTGGTCAGTGCTAAAGAGACACTTGCCCATGCATCCTGTAAGATGATGCTAACCATTCAAGTTGAGACAACCAATTTTACTCAGATTTTCAGAGCAACTAGATACATTTCAAGGATGTTCCATGATAGCAGAGCTAACCCTCCCATAAGGCACAATGATATAACTTCTTTGGGTGGCAGATATATTGGACAGTATTCAAGATATTCTTCTTGAGTGCCAGGCACCATGACTGTTCCACGGTGCCACACAGTCTATATTACTCTCCAAAGGTCTCTTGCTACTAGCAACTTCTAATTGCCAGTTCAATAAGTTTTGCCTCCACCAGCAAGTGTCTTTAAGCAACTTTGCAAGACAGGGACCAATGAGTTGCACCTCCTGTTCTTGAATCCTTAAGTGCCATGTCAAGGGGAAACCATACACAATACTTCCCCTTTCTCATTGAAGAGATGGGCGTCCACCTTCAACTTGTCAAAAATTGTGAGATCATGCTCACCAAATTAGTTTCCTCCATTCATCTCCAAAACAACTTCTTTCCAATTCTGGATGGAGGATGGTAGAGTTCACTTATCGTTCTTTTCAGATATCAAAAACCAAGAGGCAAGAAGGCTGACTATGATTCCTCAAGCCAGTGAGGGCAATACTTACATCAGTGTTGTGGAACAAAAATTCTAATACCAGATATGACTTGAGAGTTTCCATTCTGGAGGAAACTACTCCTATTTTACTGTCTATTATTTGGCAGACACAGGAGTAATTAGGAAGTTCCCATAGAGAGCGGAGGTCATAGCTTCGAAGAGCAAATGGACTCTTGAGGGCTTGGTCTCCTCAGGTTTTGAGTCTTTCTGAAGAAGACCTTATGCATCAAAGAAGGCAATGTAAAGATCCTTTTCACCCAGTTCAGAAAGTTCCAACATGAACGTTGTACAGCAGAAGAAGAAAAGTAGAAGATGATGGGGTCCAAACTGGCACTGAAGGTGCTGGGAATCAAGGCTTCGTCCCTCCACTCGGGACTTTCCCACTGGATGAAGCCAACCACATGGGAGATGTTGTAGGGTGAGAAACAGATTATGAAAATAGCTAAAGTAGCTGCCACCAATCCTACAGCGCGTTGCTTTTTGCTCTTGCGGATATGCGCTGATGTAATCACAATCCTCATAAAGCTAAAATAGCAGAAGCAGGTGATCAAGGAAGGCACCAGGAAGAGGACAATGCCCAGCTCTAGGCGGACGGGGAGCAGGATGGTGAGCTGTTCATTGGTGAAGTTCCTGTAACAGAGGTCTTTGGAGAAATTGACTGGTAGAGAGAAATTGTACGGGTGAAACTCTGTGATGTACACAATACTACAGTGCCCAAAACAGCAAGTCCAGAGGGTTAGGCTGGCCACTACTACGTAGACCAAATGGCGCCTCAGCCTGTAGTGTAAGGGATACGCTACACCTAGGTATCGCTCCACGCTCACTGCTGTGAGGAAAAGGGTGCTGGTGTAGATGGTGCTGAAGTAGAGAAGGCCACTAAGGGGGCACAAAAATAAAGGCAGAGCCCAGTGGCCCACAAACTGTTCAGATACCTTCAAAGGCAAGAAAGCCAGGAAGATAAGATCAGAAAGGGTGAGGTTGAAGAGGAGGATACTATTGGGAGTTGCTTTGGTCCTCAGCTTCTTAACAAGGGCATGCAAGGCCAGTAAGTTGGTGGGAAGCCCTGTTAGGATGGCAAGTACATAGATGGAAAGGTAGAAGCTCCGGGCTTCATAGCTGGAAGGCATGTTGGAGGCACTTCACCTGTTGAGAGAGAAATTACATCTGAGTCAATGTGTAGATGATAAGGAAAAAGATTCATGTGTTCTTTTCAAGCATTCTGGCCAGAAATATAGAAATATTTTTCTGGGATCTTGGACAATTCAGGATCCTGTTGTAAGTGAGTTCTGGATAAGTCATGCTTCCAGATTAAATACTTTAATTCTACAATATTAGAATTAGGGGCCGGGCTGTGGCGCAGGCTGTTGAGCAGCTGCAATAAATCACTCTGACCATGAGGTCATGAGTTCGAGGCCAGCCCGTGGCGGGATGAGCACCTGTCAATTAAAAATAAAAAATAGCTCCTGCTCGTTGCTGACCTAGCAACCCAAAAGATAGTTGCATCTATCAAGTAGGAAATAAGGTACCACTTATTTAAAAAAGTGGGGAGGCAAGGTTAACTAATTTACGACCTGGAATGAGGAAGTGCCGTCAGAGTGGATGATGAAGCAGCTGCTCCCCCCTGTGGCCAGAATCGGACATCCCCTCAGGAGAAGGTTAAATTGCCTCTGGGTCTGTCTGTCTCGGTCTCTGTTTGATGTGTTTATGGGCATTGAATGTTTGCCCTATGTGTGTATAATGTGATCCGCCCCGAGTCCCCTTCGGGGTGAGATGGGCGGAATATACTGTAAATAAATAAATACATTTTGATATTATTTTTTTAATTTGAAATTTTATATGTTTTTAACTATGTGTTGTTTTACTTATTATTTACTTGTTATTTTATATCCAATTTTGAGCCCCACTTTAGATAAAAAGCAGGATATAAATGACATTTCTAGAACAGAGACCAGAGAAATACATATAGTCTATCTCCCCTCATGTTTTTCCTACTGGTTCTTTCTGGCCAGATAAATAGATTGTGAAATGTGTGGTATTCAGCAGAAGAGTGGTATAGTGCAACTAAGGATTCAATTATTAATTACATTTCTTTTCAAGGGAAACAATTAATAATTTTAGCAATTTTCTTGGCAAATTGAGAAAATTTTAGAACACCACCCAGTTTTCAAGGCCTATTCAGAATTCATGAGAATTCTATAAGAATTAGTCTGTGAAGAATTCAAACAGCTATTTTGCTCAAAAGCCAATATTTTTTTGGCACAGGAAACAGGGTTGGTTTTTTTGCACATACATAATATTTCTCCATGTGGACATTATTTTCTGTACAGAAAAAAATCTGTACAGAAAATAATTCAGTTTTTGCAACTAAAATGCAACTTTGCACAGAATAAGTCCCAAACTGCAAATATTCTCCAGGATTCTTCTCATTTGTGTTTCTCATTATTTGAAAAAATATGTTTTTTTGACAATTTTTAAAATTTCTTTTAAAATAGTCATTCTATCCCTACATGCATCCAATTATGTGAGTACATTTGCACGAGGCAGGGCTTTACCAAGGGGTTCAGCCTTGGTGAACTTTGACCAAGATGGAAAACATTGATATGACAGAGGCACATAATTCTAGCAAGGTGAGATTTTGTGAAATTCCTAAGAGAAATCATTAGCCGGTATTTCGCATTGCACCCTGCTGTTTACTCTCTTTAGTGGGCATAGGGCCACTCTTTCTTCCACTGTGGCCATAAGTTCATGCCATGGTTAGCAATGACCTTAAAGAATTTCCTTCTTATTGGTTGCAGGCCCAGAAAATGTCAAGAGGGAACCTTGGTTTACAAACCATACAGTGAGACAGCTATGTGTTTAGATAAAGGATTTGGCCACCAGCCCTGCACCAGCCAACTGGCATAAAGCATTCTGGCCCATTTGGCATCAAGTCTCGGGCAACTGTGACCTTCTTCTCTTTTTCACCCTATGCTTTCTGACTTCCTGGGCAAAGAAAATCCCAGCTATCAGGAATGGATACATGGTGGAATAGAAGTAGCACATCTCCAAGTGACAGTGAACATAACCATCAAATGTTATCAAATGGGCTGTGGCGCAGCTGGCTAGTAACCAGCTGCTATAAATCACTACTGACCGAGAGGTCATGAGTTCGAAGCGTGGGTCGGGTTAAGCCTCTGACCATTAAAAAAAAATAGCCCCGGCTTGCTGTTGACCTAGCAGCCCCGAAAGACAGTTGCATCTGTCAAGTAGGGAAAATTTAGGTACGCTTTATGCGGGAGGCTAATTTAACTAATCTACAACACCATAAAACTGCTCACGAGGAAAAGGAGAGGAAGAACAGCCACCAATGGACGGTGAAGCAACAGCTCCCCCTGTGGCCGGAATCGTGAAGCTGGAAAGATGTTAAAAGTGCCTCTGTGTCTGTCTAAAAACTGAATGTTGTTTGTCTGTTGGCATTGAATGTTTGCCATATATGTGTTCATTGTAATCCGCCCTGAGTCCCCTTCGGGGTGAGAAGGGCGGAATATAAATACTGTAAATAAATAAATAAATGTATCCATAAAGTTATTAATCAACAATATCCTCTCATCGACTCAGAGAAGCATACTTCACCAAACCACAATTCCCATAAATCTGTAGCATGGAGTCATGGCAATTAAAGAGTTTTTAAACCTGTGCCTGCAATTCCCCATCCACTTTGACAGCACAGAGAGTAACAGATACAGAGTCATCCTCAGTTGGGATCAGCAAAGCAAATTAACAAAGAAAATAAGAGCTGGACAAAGGTTAATATTCTTCTGGGACCGCGGGAGGTGAATGAAGGGTCAGGACTGGAAGGAGAAAGAACTCGGGAAGAACCATTTCCTATGGCTAATAAGAACAGTGACAGGGAGCTTCATGGCAGAGAAGGCTGCTTCATTTTAAAATTATTGTTTACTTTGGAAATGGGTATTTTCTATCTTGCTGATTTGTGTGTGTTACTTCTCTCGGCTTTTATCCGTTTACACTGTGATAGCAGCCTGGAGGTTTGCAAGAGCTGATCTGAGAAACAGAGAGAGGCTGCTGCATCCAGGGAGTCAGCTCGCTCTGGGTAAAGAGGGCCCCAACACCCCATTAATCTGCATCTTCTAAGATGGTTGGAAAACTGAAACTCCCCCAAAAGATCCCAGAGGAGGCTTATTTCCTCTTGGTTCCTTTATCTGGAAGGAAGAATTAGACCAATCAAGCTTAATTTTAACAACCTTTGTAAGAGCTCTGACATCTCGGCTCATCCAGATAGATTACATGTGAGAGTCACTGGCTTGAACAAATATGTGTATTGACTTTTTGGAGAGAGAAAAAACAGTTCTGATGTCTAATCTAGAACATGATTATTTATTTATTTACAGTATTTCCACCCTTCTCACCCCGAAGGGGACTCAGGGCAGATCACATTACACATATAAGGCAAACATTCAATGCCTTGACATAGAACAAAGACAAACGCAGGCTCCGAGCTGGCCTCGAACTCATGACCTCTTGGTCAGAGTGATTGGTCTCAGCTGGCTGCAGCTGGCTGCTCACCAGCTTGCGCCACAGCCCGGGCTGATTTTGCGAGTATGCTCCCACCCACAATTAGCAGCGTTTTAATTTATTTCATTTGGATCCCGCTCTCCACCTTAATGGGACCCAAAGAGGCTCACAACATGAATTAAAACAAGTGTGTAAATTTTAAAAAGTATAATTAAAAATTTAGCCATATTAACAAGAACCAGTATGTGTTTGAGAGAACTACATAGTTCTTGTGATCTCGTGCAACTATATCATTCTATCTGATCTCCCAGCATATCAAATGGAGGAGGGCAGACGGTTCAAATAACTATTAATTGAATCATGCGTTTGCTCCTGTATTCCGAAGTTGCTCCTCAAATGTCAGGAAACCTCTTTTTGCTAAACAATTTTCCAATATTTTCCTATATTCTTTCCTTCCCTATTGTATCAGTTCCCTAATTGTAATAATCTATGGAGACCCCAGTGGCACAGTGGGTTAAACTGCTGAGCTGCTGAACTTGCTGACCAAAAGGTCAGCAGTTTGAATCCGGGGAGCAGGGTGAGCTCCTGTTGCTAGCCCCAGTTTCTGCCAGTTCGAAAACATGTAAATGTGAGTAGATCAATAGGTACTGCTTCAGAGGGAAGCTAACAGCGCTCCATGCAGACATGCCAGCTACATGACCTTGGAGGTGTCTACAGACAACACCGGCTCTTCGGCTTAGAAATGGAGATGAGCACCACCCCACTGAGTTGGACACAACTTGCACCTCCCCATGGCCAAGTTAAGCATAGCCAAATGTTGGAGATAAAAGAGTGAAGCTTTGCCTCTGTTTATGGGGCCGGGCTGTGGTGCAGGCTGGTAAACAGCTGCTGCAATAAATCACTCTGACTATGAGGTCATGAGTTCGAGGCCAGCCCGTGGCGGGGTGAGCACCCATCAATTAAAAATAAAATATAGCCCCTGGTCATTGCTGACCTAGCAACCCGAAAGATAGTTGCATTTATCAAGTAGGAAATAAGGTACCACTTATAAAAGTGGGGAGGCAAGTTTAACTAATTTACAACGTTGGAATGAGGAAGTGAGGAAGTGCCATCAGAGTGGATGATGAAGCAGCTGCTCCCCCCTGTGGCCAGAATCAAACATCCCCTCAGGAGAAGGTTAAATTGCCTCTGCGTCTGTCTGTCTGTTGTCTCTGTCTCGGTTCGATGTGTTTATGGGCATTGAATGTTTGCCCTATATGTACATAATGTGATCCGCCCTGAGTCCCCTTCGGGGTGAGAAGAGCGGAATATAAATACTGTAAATAAATAAATAAATAAATGTGCTATCTGTCTCTGTCAATTATATAACGACACTGAATGCTTGCCATATATGTACCTGTAATCTGCTTCGAGACCCCTCAGGGAGATATAGAATATAGAATATAAATAAAGTATATTAAGTATATATTTTCTTTTCTTTTTTGCCTTGATACATTCAGCAAATCATAACTCGCTGCTTCCTTGTACAGATAATTTCAATAAAACCAGCATGCTTGGATCCTGACAGGTAGACTGTAAGCAGTTTATGAGCCAGAAAGGGGGGGAAAAGGTTCCCAATGTTGACATTAGATATCAGTCACTGTTAATAGCCTTGCAGAGAGCTATGCTGTTCCCAATAGAAATAATTGCAGGCTAACATAATCTATCATTGCACAACAGCTTGATTAAGACCAACAAAAACGCCATATAACATTATCATAAGAAGCTAATGAAATGCACCATGTGGTTGTTGATTGGAGATAAAAGGCTCAGAGTGATGCTTGACTCTGGGCGTACAGGTCAGCGTAGAATCACGATTGGATTCAGACAGAGTCTTCATATTCAAGAATGTTTGATAATGTGTGCTAAAAGTAATTTGCTCTTCCGTCACAAGCATAGCAAATTGCCTTTCGAAGTTGAGCAGGGGATCTGGGATCCCCTGCCTTGAAACAGTCACTATCCTCTCTCTCTTTTTCAGGCTACTCTACCCTATATCATAGGATTGTTGTGTGAATAAAATGGAAAGAAGAATCATGCACACTGACTTGAACTTCCTGGAGTCAGGACAGAAAGGTGACTAATTCATTGTATTTACTAAGAACGGATAAAGCCAATAATAGGGACTGGCACTGATGACACAGAGAACATATGTGTTCCTGGTGGGGACAGGTTGTCCAGTAACTACGGTTAATTGCATCCTTCTCTCTTCTTGCCCCAGAAATAATGAGACAACTAGATAGAGACCCGGGCTGTGGTGCAGGCTGGAGAGCAAGCCAGCGGCAACCAGCTGCAATGAATCACTCTGACCAGGAGGTCATGAGTTCGAGGCCCACTCGGAGCCTGTGTTTCTCTTGTCTTTGTTCTATGTTAAAAGGCATTGAATGTTTGCCTATATGTGTAATGTGATCCACCCTGAGTCCCCTTCGGGGTGAGAAGGGTGGAATATAAATACTGTAAATAAATAAATAAATAAATAAATAAATAAATAAATAAATAAAGACTGTCAGGTGCATAGCCATACAGAGAGAAGTCCTTGGACTAACAGCATCTAGGCATTGTGTTATGATTGGCTTGGAAATACATTCAGTGTTATTAGTTTCCTGGCTGAAACAAAGATTTCTTGAAACTTGGGAATATAGCACATAAGTGGGTCTTTGGTGCCATTTTCTCTGGATATTTACACTTCCCAAAGTCTTCTGAAGGACTACCCTATATAGGTAATGGTAAAGGTTTTCCCCTGACATTAAATCTAGTCGTGTCTGACTCTGGGGGTTGGTGATCATCTCCATTTCTAAGCAAAAGAGCCGGCATTGTCCATAGACACCTCCAAGGTTATGTGGCCAGCATGACTGCATGGAGTGCCGTTACCTTCCCACCAGAGGGGTACCTATTGATCTACTCACATTTATATGTTTTTGAACTGCTAGGTTAGCAGAAGCTGGGGCTAACAGCGGGAGCTCACTCTGCTCCCTGGATTTGAACCACTGACCTTTCAGTCAACAAGTTCCACATGTCAGCGTTTTAATCCGTTGTGCCACTGGGGGCTCCAGACCCTGTATATAAATGCACAAAGTGTTTTCTAAATACATCCTGGAGTTTTTTACAGAAAACACAGTCTTCATCTTCTTTGCAAAAAAAAAGATGGAGTTTTCAAATGTATTGTATAGAGCAGTATGGTCCAACCTTTAGTTATCCGAGGGCCAATCAAACTTTAGTATAGGAATGTGAGACATTCCAGAAAGAAAAGAAATTAATATTGTGACATTTATTTATTTATTTGCGACATTTATATCCTGCCCTTCTCACCCTGAAGGGGACTCAGGGTGGTTTACAAGTATATATACATACAATATATTATATTATACGACTATATTGGAATGTTGTTAGTAATATTGCATGTAATATAAATATGCAATTATAATAGTGAATTATAATTATTATTATATTATTAATAATGTAATTGGACCACACTGGTATAGAGCATAATTCCCTAAGATGCTTTTGGAGTGTGCCAGTCCAAGGAAAACACTGCACAGGAAACATTTATTTTCCCCCAAAGCAGGGAGAAAACTATGGAAATGATTTGTCCATATATGCAAAGATTTCCCTACCTCCTGAAAAATCACTCCCCTGGACACATCCTCATGCTGCCTTACAGAAAAGCATCTGTTTCTGGACTCAGTATATATGAGACCAGCAAAGAACTCAATAGAAAGAGATGAGAGCATAAGGTGACAGAAATGAAATTTATCCAAAACAGATGTGCTCTTGTTAGTGGAGAGGAAATTGCTGTGGATCTAACTCTATTGCCTTTGTCTCCTGATAAGGTGAATGAGACATTTTCAGATTGCTCACTGGCAAGATTAAACTGATTTGCTTCTGGGAAGGCACTGCATGCCCTGGTGCTGATGCAATTACAGCAGGCAATCTTTATGATTCAGCTTGACAGCCTTGGGATCCCTTCTAACTCTGAGATCAAGGAAAGAGAACAATTCCCATTATCTAGATTCTGGTTATGCCTGATGGGAACTGCAGCCCCCAAACATCTGGAGAGTGACATGTTCCCAGTCCTACTTGGAACCCTTTGTGGATGTACAGATCAACACCGCTATAAACAAGCAGATTTGTGCTTATATGGAACACATGTATTTCATCACAAAGACTTTCACCGATTCTCCCTTACATGTAACTGGAGCTTTGTTAAACTAGGACTCACACCAGGATCTTAGTCCTAGATTTATTGTAGAAGCCCAAGATGTGACTGCCTTCGGTACACCACAATATCTCCAAAATGCAACATCCAAAATATAGTTATGAACATAAATAATCAAGGGAATTCCTGCTAATGAACAGAGGGGTTAGACTGGATGGTTCTTGTGGTTTCTTCCAACTATGATTCTACTAAATATGATGGGGTGCACAGAGATTGGACTACAACTCCCATCCTTCCCAGCAGGAGCCACAGTCTAACCTCCGGAGGCTATCGGTTCAGGATGCCTGCTCGCTGATAATCTACAAGAACTATAACTCTCCCAAGAGAAGTGCTGAGCTAAACCCTTGCCTCAAAATTTCTCTGCCCCTTATGGAAAGGTTGGTGGTTCAAGGGAGTGGAGTGAGCTCCCACTGTTAGCCCCAGCTTCTGCCAACCTAGCAGTTCGAAAACATGTAAATGTGAGTAAATCAATAGGTACTGCTCCGGCAAGAAGATAACGGTGTTCCATTCAGTCATGCCGGCCACATGACCCTGGAGGTGTCTATGGACAATGCCAGCTTAGAAATGGAGATGAGCACCAACCTCCAGAGTCGGACATGACTAGACTTAAGGTTGGGGAAAACCTTTACCTTTACCCTTACAGAAAGGGATACATTAACCACTATTAGTGCAAACTGACTTTTTCCATTCTGGTCCAACTCCAACTTCCAAAAACTAAGTGACTAAAACATAACTTGGGGAAAGATGACAGGGCTGGAAAGAATATTCAGAATTATTCATTCTTGGGGTTGTTGTATGTTGTCCGGGCTCTATGGCCATGTTCCAGAAGTATTCTCTCCTGACGTTTCACCCACATCTATGGCAGGCATCCTCATCCCATGAAAGCCTTTGACAACATATTTATTCTTGGGTTAAAATAACAGGTTCCAGACAGCCAGGAACCCTCTTTGAAAGCATAATAGATCAATGAGAATTTTGTACCATTTTCTCCTGCTATCCAGAGTATATATTTCTTCAGCACTAATGCTGGAACCACATCTTCCATGGTCCCCAAAGGCATCTAGATGCCACTTTCGAGCATCTTACTTAAGGCTTTCTCACTCTGCCTAATAGAAGACCCAACCATTGTTCTGATATTCACAGGTCAACTCTTACTGTGTATTTTTTTTAAAAAACAAAAACAAAACACTAACATTATCAGACTATGACAAAACTAGACATTTCAGCAGTGAGGGAATAAGAGATGGTAGATTTAAGGTCCTCTGGGAACTCTTGTATTCTGATCCATACTCGCCTCTGTGGAGCCAGGCTGAGCTCTGTCTGACATCATCCAGACAGACAAAGTGAGACTCTTCAGCTAAGAACATGCTCCTCTAAGTTTGATCAACACCTAAAGACGCAACGGCAGTGAATTCAATTTTTTTCCATTGCCATTGACACCAAATCCCACTTAAATGGAGCCAGCACTCATAAGGCCAAAAGGAAATGGTCTTGACATGGGAGGCTGGGATCATAGTTGTGATTTCATGCTTTTTAAAGTGCAGAATTAGTGCAATATGATACTATGCTAACTGCTCTGGCCAAATGCTATAGAATCATGGGAGTTGTAGTTTGGTGACGCACCATTACTATTTAGCAGAAAAGGATGAAGACCTTGTAAACCAGTGGTTTTCAATCTGTGGGTCTCCAGATGTTTAGGCCTTCAACTCCCAGAAATCCCAACAGCTGGTAAATTGGCTGGGATTTCTGGGAGTTGTAGGCCAAAACACTGGGGACCCACAGATTGAGAATGACTGTTGTAAACCTAGTAGTGGGATGTTTGACACACCCAATGTTTTGGATTACAATAACCAAACTGTCTGTATCTTCTAAGTGTTAAAGTCCAATATATAGAGAGGGCCAACATATCCTTGTACAATGCACATACTCTTCAGGGCAGGCTTTACTACTAGCTAGTGAGGCAAGCAGTGTACATGGCTAACATGGGAAGGAAGCAGGATAAGAACATACCTTCCAACATTTCGCAGACGAAAACTAGGGCACGTGGAGCCAAGTAACATCAGAGTATGGACATTTTTCGTTATTTCTCTCTTCTCCCCAGGATGAAATTTGGAGGAGAGAGAAACTGGGACATTTTAAAGACAGCTGAAAAAGAGGGAGGATTGAGAATTGATCCAGAGTGTTCCATCCAAACCAGAACAGCTGGAGGATCTGGGAGCTTCCCAATCATTTCTTGCAAATCTATTAGCCCACGTTCCTCCATTGTAAGGCACAGCTCTATGCGCCACATGGCCTGTCCTTCAAAGGCCAGCTGCTTACATGTGCCACAGAGAACACTGTCCTTTTGCCAATAGGTAAGGTTTTCCCCTGACATTAAGTCCAATCATGTCCATCACTCTGAGGGTTCAGTGCTCATCTTCATTTCTAAGCCGAAGAGCCGGTGTTGTCCATAGATGCCTTCAAGGTCATGTGGCTGGCATGACTGCATGGAGTGCTGTTACCTTTCTGCCAGAGCAGAACTTACTCCCATTGATCTACTCACATTTGCATGTTTTTGAACTGCTAGGTTGGCAGAAGCTGGGGCTAACAGCGGGAGCTCACCCCGCTCCCCAGATTTGAATCTGTGACCTTTCGGTCTGCAAGTTCAGCAGCTCAGTGTTTTAATATACTGCGCCACTGGGGGCTCACCCTTTTGCCAATGTTGAAGTAATATTCAGCATTCAATTCAGTTTACTTTTGTATATTGAATGGGCTAAGTGCTGTAGGCTCTATTTCAAAAGAAGGAATTGGCAAAACCGCCTTTTTGTATTTCTTATCTAATAAAATATTTTAAAGTTCATGAGGTTGCTATAAGTCAAAAGGCAAATTGAAGACACATCCACAGGTAGGAGAGAGGTGGTAGCCTAGCCTCCCCTTACACCTTAAACAACAAAATAACTTGGGCTAAACCTAATTGCCTATACTAATAACAAATTCATTTTTTAATAATAATAATAATAATAATAATAATAATAATAATAATAATAATAATAATAATACCTCACAACCTCTGAGGATGCCTGCCATAGATGTGGGCGAAACGTCAGGAGAGAATGCTTCTGGAACATGGCCACACAGCCCGAAAGACATACAACAACCCTGTGATCCCGGCCATGAAAGCCTTCGACGACACAATAATAATAATAATAATAATAATAATAATTAAAAAAACTTTATTTGTATTCCACCCTATCTCCCCAAGGGGACTTTTTAGGCACTGGATTAAACTTCTACATCCCATGGTGGGGAACAATCTCCATCATTCCAGCCATTGTGCATGTCTGGAGTGATGGGAAATGTAATTCAAGACTTTCAAAGGATCCCAGGCCAGGGAAAAGTGCCCTAAACAAGGACAAAGCATTTGCAGCACTGACAGTGTCCACACAAAGTTGCCTTCTTTGGCCCATCATGATCGCCAGCTCCCGATCTTTGTATTTCTCGAATCCCATTTAACATTGTTGGGTCATCAACATCACCCTGCCTCACATTAAATTATTCTTTAATTGCCGTCACATTTTGGTCACTCCATAAAACAGACAACAAGGAGAATCATTACTGCTAATGGCTCAGAGGGGAAATCTAATTTCCTGACTTTCGTATTTTTAATTGTCCACTAAAGTGGTGTGTCATAATTGACGGGAATTGTAAAGAAAAATAAGCTAATTGAATAATCTTGGCTGACTGATAGTAAATACAGAAAGAATATTGACAATCACACCCTTCCTCCCTCCTTCCCTCTCCAAAACGTATTTATTAAAATGGAATGGAATCACCATTTACTTCAAAGTTCTTCAAAGCTTTTGCAATTTTTGCTTCAAAGCTCTTGGGAAAGTGTAACGCTTAACCAAAGTACCAGGGTTGGGTGAGAAAGCCGCCCTCCTCTCGTTCTTAAGGACAGTTCAGTATAATTTGCCCCATATTACTGTGTTTTCCAAATGTTCCAATTTAGCATGGAAGGTCCCAATTAATTCTCTATCACCCCCATTTTAAGCCGCTTTCTAAGGTCTTCCAGGTTTTTTTCCTCCTTCTATTTTTCCCTTCATCTTCAACTTGCTTTAGTTGCCGCAAACTGAGTTCAAATTGCAAAAATATAGTTTGTATTCAATTAATTTTGCAGATGGGAATGGAAAAGGAGAATCTTGCACTTCCCAGGAGGCTCAGGCACAAGCAAAGTTGCAGGACCTTGTAGCTCATCCATTTCTCATCATTAATAACCTTTGTCACTTTGATGATTATTTGAAGTTTCTTGACAATATTTATCCTAGTTTTTATTTGGATACCTCTAAATATCTCAATTTGGCAAAGACTGTCTTCCTAATAATAATAATAATAATAATAATAATAATAATAATAATAATAATAATAATTTATTTTTCTATCCCGCCACCATCTCCCCAAAGGAACTTGGGGTGGCTAACATCGGGCCAAGCCCAGAACAAGAACAAAATATGACAGTTAAAACCAATATAAGTAAATAAAAACAATATCCAGTTTTTCAGACATCTCCAAAATGCTCTATTACTCTCTTCCTCCCACTTCATTTCTTTATCCTCATCTTACTTCAGTTCATGCAAACTGATTTCAAAATGAAAAAGCAAGGTGCATCAGTTAACTCACTGGAGGGGGGAAGAATGAAATGTTATCTTTTCCAGTAAGGTAAAAGTAAAGGTTTTCCCCTGATGTTAAGTCTAGTTGTGTCCAACTCTGGGGGTTGGTGCTCATCTCCATTTCTAAGCCGAAGAGCCGGTGTTGTCCGTAGACACCTCCAAGATCATGTGGCCGGCATGACTGCATGGAGCACCATTACCTTCCCACAGAAGCGGTACCTATTGTTCTACTCACATTTGCTTGTTTTCGAACTGCTAGGTTGGCAGAAGCTGGGGCTGACAGCGGGAGCTCACTCTGCTCCCCGGATTCGAACTGCCAACCTTTTGGTCAGCAAATTCAGCAGCTCAGCAGTTTAACCCACTGTGCCATCAGCGGCTCCTACCTTTTCCCATAGGTTCAGGAAAAAGCAAACTTTCCATATTTTTATAAAATATTTCCATGTTGTAGTCCCCAGAATCTCTATGCTTAAGTGGAGATGAGAAATGAATTATCTCAACTTTTAAAGAAACATTCAATGCTCTAGCCATAATGGGTTTCAGAATAAAGCTCTGTCTGTAACACAGTCAGAGTCCATCTGAGAAATAGCAGCAGAATTTCAAAATGCATACCACTCTGAATGTGGGAAAATGTTTTAAAAGATGTACATAGGTGGCTAGCTAGTGAGTTGCCCAACTTATTATACTGCTGGATGTACAATGTAATTTGGGATGTATAGGATATCAGATGGGGTAAAGGGAATTTCACTTCTTCCAAAACATTAGTTTGATGCACAAACTCCACTAAGGAAGCACAGCAAGTCTGTAGAGTTCTTTAACAAGAAGGTCTTTAACCTCAACAGCTGGGAGATGATCCAGACCTTAGAATGTTTGGAAATCTGTTGTGCAATAGTGTTGTTCCACTCCTATACATTTTCTCCAAGGTAATTATGCAAGCACACAATAGCAGCTAAGATGTAGCTCAGTTTGGAGACTGGTTGGGGGAACAGGTGTATCCACATGATACAGAGACTTGTACTTTAATTTTTTAATGTGCAAAGGATTGGTATTATATTTGCACACACTGCTACTTCTTTTCTCCCTGAAAATGTGATATGAATTCATGGCTGACTGTTTATGGACTTGTGCCAATCCAGGAATAACCATTCGAACTTCAAACCTAACAATTCTCATCAGCACAGCCAATGCAAGAAATGTGGGGTTTGCAATACAATTATTCCTACTCTTGGTTTACACTATTGTTGGTCCCAATGAGAACAAACTTCTGGAAGCAATGGGATTTATTGATGCATTACTTACCATTCAACAATTGATTCTCTGATCAGGACTAACCAGCAAGATTCCAACCATAAACTCTCAGCCTTCTCTTGTACCTCCTATAAAAAAACAACAGAGGTAGCAACCAATGAGACATCATAAATATCATAATGATAAATAGACACATTGGAGAAGGGCAACAAGAATGAGCAGAGATATGGAAAACGCAACACAGGAGGAAAGGTTGAAAGAGCTGGGCATCACCTCAGTGAAGAAAAGACTGAGGAGGACATGATGGCATTCTTTATTGAGTGTCACAGAGAGGAGATTGCAGAGTTATTTTGTTACATTTGAAGAGTAAATCAACACTTATGTATCTCTTATTGATTCAATGTGTGTACTCACGTTGGGAATACCAATACAATTCAGATTGCTATTCACAAAGATAATGTTTAAACTAGGACAGCAGTTACATGAAAAGTGGCACATACCTCTTAGGATGCCTGCCATAGATGTGGGCGAAACATCAGGAAAGAATACTTCTGGAACATGGCCATACAGCTCAGAAAACGCACAACAACCTTGTGTGGCACATACTTTGTTCTGAGCTCTGGACCATGGTTCCAAGCCACAAAATTCATCTGATTAACAAAATTCTCCCCTAGGACCTGGTGCCACATTTGTGCCCACTAATTACAATTGTTTATTTCTTTCCTGGAAACTTAGTAAGAATTGTATTAGTCTAGGGACCATCACTTCTAGTAGTCCTGTTTTGTAGCACATGCAGAAGTCCTCCACGTGAGGAGAGGTCAATATACATATAGAACTCATTCCATAAATTGGGAAAATAATTTTAATAATTACTCACAGAAATCAACACAACTCAGAATATATGTAAAGGTAAAGGTTTCCCCTGATGTTAAGTCCAGTCGTGTCTGACTCTGGGTGTTGGTGCTCATCTCTATTTCTAAGCCGAAGAGCTGGCATTGTCCATAGACACCTCCAAAGTCATGTGGCCGGCATGACTGTATGGAGTGCCATTACCTTCCTGCCGGAGCGATACCTATTGATCTACTCACATTTGCATGTTTTCGAACTGCTAGGCTGGCAGAAGATATATATATCTTCTGCTATATATATATAGCAAAATCCCCAAGCTTTACTCTGACTGTGCAGGTCATAAGAAGCCAGGGCATCAAGCCTATTGGCAGCTATATGAGGGACATAGTTTACACAACCTTACAATCTCCCTGAACATTTAACAATTACATGTCAATATTGGGCTCCGGATTTTGCAACCACTACGAAGCTCAGTTTTCTTGGTACATTTCTCCCCTTTCTCTCTTATCTAATCTCCAAATAATGCATTGCCTTCTTACTCATGATTATCCTCATAACAACCCTTTGAGGTAGGTTAAGCTGAGGGATAGAGTGGGAAGGAGAAACAGAGAGAGCGAGACTGAGACAAAGTATCCATTTGCACTAAAGAATTTAGTAAAGGTAAAGGGTTTCCCCTGACATTAAGTCTAGTCATGTCCGACTCGGAGTGTTGGTATTCAACTCAATTTCTAAGCTGAAGAGCCGGCGTTGTCCATAGATGCCTTCAAGGTCATGTGGCTGGCATGACTGCAAGGAGTGCCGTTACCTTCCCGCTGAAGCGGTACCTATTAATCTACTCACATTTGCATGCTTTTGAACTGCTAGGTTGGCAGAAGCTGGGGCTAATAGCGGGAGCTCACCCCACTCCCCAGATTCAAACTGCTTAAGCAGCTGAGGGGGAAAAGGAAATAGTCTGAGGCTGTTAGGAATTGTAGGAGTTGAAGTCCAAAACACCTGGAGGGCCAAAGTTTGCCCATGCCTGCTATAGGGAAAGGTAAAAGTTTCGCCTGACGTTAAGGCCAGTCATGTCTGACTCTGAGGGTTGATGCTCATTTCCATTTCTAAGCCGAAGAGCCAGCATTGTCCGTAGACACCTCCAAGATCATGTGGCCGGCATGACTGCATGGAGTGCCATTACCTTCCCGCCGGAGCAGTACCTATTGATCTACTCACATTTGCATGTTTTCGAACTGCTTGGTTGGCAGAAGCTGGAGCAACAGTGGGCGTTCACTCCGCTCCCGGGATTTGAACCTGGGACCTTTCGGTCCACAAGTTCAGCAGCTCAGTACTTTAACTACTTCGCTACCAGGGCTTCTTGCCTGCTATAGATGCATCCTATTTTTTTCTAACTTAAACATCCAACCATTAAACATAAACCCAGCTTGGTCCCACTTTGTTCAGACCAAGCAACCGGAAAGTCATATTTGGGGTGCATCTACACTGAAGAATTAAAGCAGTTTGGCACCACTTTAGCTGCCAGGGCTGAATGCTATAAAACCACGTAGCTTCACAAGGTTTTTAGCTGGTGCCTCACCAAACTACAACTCCCATGAGTCCCTAGCATTGAGCCAAGGTGATGTCAAACTGCATCCTTTCTCCAGTGTAGAAGCATCCTTGGTTGCATTGTGTATGCACATCATGACAGATGAATCATTTTTCCCCAACTCTTTAGCTTTTTCTTACTAAGTTTGGCTTACTAAATGGGAAACATAACATTGGGACAGACTCACATCCATGATAGAGACAAACACACCCTTCTTGAGACTTACCAGGGAAGGAAAGTGAAGCTCCTACTGCATCTGCTGTCCCTTCGTTCTCCTCCAGCTGCAGAAGGAAAGTGGATCTCTTTTCCTTGCCCTTTTCCCAGATCCCTGCTTCCCCTCCGCTATCCGATCCTACTGGAATTGGAATGGAGAGACGGATCGCCTTCCACCCCATAGATCGCCCAGGGGGCGGGGCTGGAAGATGAGTGGGCGGGGCCTCAATTTGGGCTGCGTGGGGAGAAGGGGGAGCTTCTATTCACAATCCTGCCGCGTGCCTCCTGCGTGACTCCAACAATTCTTTACCAGGTGCTTTAAAGGAGGCAGCTTTCCTGCGCCACGTGAATATTTAAGGCTGGGAAGCAGGTCACAACCCGGATCAGGATCTTGAGCTCCCATTGGACTCCCACTGAGGCCGAGAGAATGTGATTTGCATGAATTTCCATAATCATTGTGGGATTTCAGTGCCAGGGTTCCAGAGCTGTAGTCCAGTGCTGGAACCTGATAGGAGCTCTCCAAGGTGCTGAACGCTTCTACCTCTTTAAATACAGTAGAGCAGGGGTCCCCAAACTTTTGAAACAGGGGGCCAGTTCACGATCCTTCAGACCGTTGGAGGGCCGGACTATAGTTGGCCACCGAGCAATAATAAATAAATAAATAATAACAACAATAATAAAAAAGAGGGTTGGAAGAGACCCTTTGGGCCATTGAGTCCAATCCCCTTCTGCCTTTGTGCACCGAAAGCACAAGCAAAACACCCCTGACAGATGGCCACCCAGCCTCAATGTTAATAATAATAGTAATAATAATAATAATAATAATAATAGTAATAATAGTAATAATAATAATAATAATAATAATAATAATAAAGAGGGTTGGAAGAAACCCCGTAAGCCATTTAGTCAAACCCCCTAATAACACAACACACCAGACAGCACAGTTGTGGAAAAGAAAAAGGTTTGGATCATTGATGTCGCCATCCCAGGTGACAGTCGCATTGACAAAAAACAACAGGAAAAACTCAGCCGCTATCAGGACCTCAAGATTGAACTTCAAAGACTCTGGCAGAAACCAGTGCAGGTGGTCCCGGTGGTGATGGGCACACTGGGTGCCGTGCCAAAAGATCTCAGCCGGCATTTGGAAACAATAGACATTGACAAAATTACGATCTGCCAACTGCAAAAGGCCACCCTGCTGGGATCTGCATGCTTCATCCGAAAATACATCACACAGTCCTAGACACTTGGGAAGAGTTCGACTTGTGATTGTGTGATACGAAATCCAGCATATCTATCTTGTTTGCTGTGTCATAATAATAAAATAATAATAATAATAATAATAATAATAAATAATAATAATAAAGAGGGTTGGAAGAAACCCCGTAAGCCATTTAGTCAAACCAAACACACAAGCAAAGCACCCCTGACAGATGGCCACCCAGCCTCAATGTTAATAATAATAATAATAATAATAATAATAATAATAATAATAATAATAAGGGTTGTAAGAGAAGAAGAGACCCCTTGGGTCATTTAGCCCGACCCGCTTCTGCCCTTGTGCCGTGGGGGCCAGATAAATGGCTTCGATGGGCCGCATCCGGCCCCCGGGCCTTAGTTTGGGGACCCCTGCAGTAGAGTCTCACTTATCCAAGACTCGCTTATCCAAGGTTCTGGATTATCCAAGGCATTTTTGTAGTCAATGTTTTCAATATATCGTAATATTTTGGTGCTAAATTCGTAAATACAATAATGACAACATAACATTACTGCATATCAAACTACTTTTTCTGTCAAATTTGTTGTCTAACATGATGTTTTGGTGCTTAATTTGTAAAATCATAGCCCCGGTGGCAAAGTGCGTTAATGCACTGAGCTGGAGACCGAAAGGTCCCAGGTTCAAACCCCGGGAGCGGCGTGAGTGGCCACTGTTAGCTCCAGCTCCTGCCAACCTAGCAGTTCGAAAACATGCCAATGTGAGTAGATCAATAGGTACCGCTCCAGCGGGAAGGTAATGGCGCTCCATGGAGTCACGCTGGCCACATGACTTTGGAGGTGTCTACGGACAACGCCGGCTCTTCGGCTTAGAAATGGAGATGAGCACCAACCCTTAGAGTCGGTCATGACTGGACTTAACGTCAGGGGAAAACCTTTACCTTCACCTTTAGCAACTCAGTTAATTCCTTCCCAAGTCTGTTTTATTTTCATGCCCTACCACCTGCTCCCATACCATATTTGTGTACCACGTTCTTTTAAACAACACCCCTAATAAATAATATTTAAAGACAGATATATTTTATCATCTAGAGGTTTTGTCTAATTGGATTTATCTTTATCCTTCTCCCCACCACCACCACCTTTTTATAAGCTTGTTCCTTATACCATTACTAATACCACTGAAATGAACAGGAAGTGTGGGTGGGGGAGAGAAATAACCAGGAAACCAGTGTTCTCTAAGTATCATTGGACTCATTTTATTGGCCCTAATGGTCACGTACAGGGAAGTCGTTTAAACTGGAGCAGGATGGCCAATGAATCCTTCTTTCTAGACTCAATATGAGCATCAGCATCAATGTGTGAAGGTCACATAACAAAAACCATTTCCAACCTGACATTTCAAAACCATTTAACTTACTATGCCTCCCATTTGACATGTTGGTTGAACATGATGGGATTTGTAGCTCAATACTTCTGGAGAGCACCAGGTTATAAAAGGCTGGTAAAGGATACTTGTAGAAACCAATACCCAGTACTGGCCCAAAACATTTTTTTCTTTCCAAGACAGAGTATTAGATGATATCTCCCCTGTTGTTGTTGTTTTAACTTATTTGGTGTATTTATATATCAGTTTTAACCCTGAAAATTTATTTATTTATTTATTTATTTACAGTATCTATATTCCACCCTTCTCACCCTGAAGGGGACTCAGGGCAGATCACAATGTACACATACATGGCAAACATTCAATGCCATATGAATATAGCGACAAAGACAGAGACACAAAGGCAATTTAACCTTCTCCAGCTTCCAGCTTCCTGAGGGTATGCTTGATTCCGGCCACAGAGGGAGGAGCTGTTTCATCATCCACTGTGGCACCGAGTCCTTGGATACTTCCTCATTCCAAATGCTGCTGGACAATTTTTATGGTGTCGTAAATTAGTTAAATTAGCCTCCCCGCATAAGCGGTACCTAAATTTTCCTACTTGATAGATGCAACTATCTTTCGGGTTGCTTAGGTCAACAACGAGCTGGGCTATTTTAATGGTCGGGTGCTCACTCCGACACGGGCTGGCTTCAAACTCATGACCTCTTGGTCATAGTGATTAATTGCAGCTGGCTACTAACCAGCTGCGCCACAGCCTGGCCCAAGCAGCTTGGGAAAGCTAAGGTTAAATAGAATATACTTAACATCATAATAATAATAATAATAATAATAATAATAATAATAATAATAATAATACACTTTATTTATATTCTGCTTTATCTCCCCAGAGGGACTCAGAGCGGATTACAGTACACATATAAGACAAACATTAAATGCCTTCTTATACAAACAACAACATACAATACACAGATAAGGTAAAGGCCTTTCCCTTTTTTCCATCTGCGGCATCAGGAAGCAATGCTCAACTTCCAGCCATGGGGAGGTGCTCTTATTCCATTTTTCATGCCAAAGAAGTCTTGCTGTCCGGAGACATCTCCAGTCTTTTTTTACTGGTATGTGGGGCACCCCTTTACTTTCCCAATGAATAGTACCTATTGATCTACTCGTATTGCATGCTTTCGAACTGCTAGGTTGACAGAAGCTAGGACTGACAATTGAGAGCTTATCCCGACTCATGACTTCGAACTATTGACCCTCCAGTCAGCAGCCTTTCCTGCAGTGAGCGCTTTAACCACTGTCTACCATGTCCCATTGTGCTATCATGACCCCATAAAACACAGAACAATTCTAATATCAAAATCCACTAAGGATGCATCAACACTGTAGAATTAATGAAGTCTGAGGCCACTTTAATTTCCATAGCTCAGTACTATAGGATCCTGGGTTCTGTAGTTTGGTGAGGAACCAACACTCTCTAAAGAAAAGCACAATTTCAATGATCAGATGCACCCTTAGATCACAAACACAGCAGTAACAATTCAAAAGGCATCAATGACTAAGATAGGAACCACCTTTCTCAGTAGAGACTTGATTGCCCAAAGCTCACCTAATAAAAATGTGTTCACTGGGTTGTTGTATGTATTCCGGGCTGTATGGCCATGTTCTAGAAGTATTCTCTCCTGACGTTTCACCCACATCTATGGCAGGCATCCTCAGAGGTTGTGAGGCATGGAGTAACTAGGCAAGGAAGGTTAATATATATCTGTGGAGAGTCCAGGGTGTGAGAAGAGATATATTAACCTTCCTTGCCTAGTTTCTCCATGCCTCACAACCTCTAAGGATGCCTGCCATAGATGTGGGCGAAACATCAGGAGAGAATACTTCTAGAACATGGCCATACAGCCCGGAAAACATACAACAACCCTGTGATCCCAGCCATGAAAGCCTTCGACAACACAATGTGTTCGCTTCTTGGCCCAAGGAGAAAGCCAGCCTTGGAAACAGAGATAGTTGGCAGTTCCATTATTTCAGAATGGTGGATCCATCCACTCTTTTATGGGAACTACTCCAGATTTTACAAGAGCTATCCAACATACTGAGACTATTTTGGGAATAAGGCTTCAGCACCTTGGATAATTCCCATAAAATGCCCCTGTAAAACCTGGAGTAGCTTTTACAGGCGTATTTTATGGGAACCATCCAAAATAGATTCAGCACCTTTGATAGCTCCTGTAAAACCTGGAGTAGCTCCCATAAAACTGAGCTGCAGAAGCCCCAGCTATGTCTGTGTAGATACCAGTTGCTCAGCTTGGAAACAGCCCACAAGAAAGTCCTCTCTGTTAGCCCGCTCCCCCATTTACAAGGATGTAAAGCCAGCATGGTTTGGGGTTTTGAGCATTGAATTAGATTTTTGAGAGGCTAGGTTTCAACTCCTGCTTGGACAGGGAAACTCATTGGGTGGCAAGTTACACTCTCTCATCCTAAGAGGAAGGAAATTGAAGATCTGCTTTGAACAAATCTTGTCAAGAAAATCCCCTGGTAGGTTCATATCAGGGTCATCATCAAACATTATTTGAAGGCACACAACAACAAAACTACTTTATAGATCATTACCTATAAAGCCCAAAATGGCTCAGGTCCAGGATATTTGATTAATCGCATTTCCTCTTATAGACCAACTTAGACACTGTGGTCATCGGAGGAGGCCCTGCTCTCGGTCCCACTCCCGTCTCAAGCTTGGCTGGTGGGAACGAGAGAAAGGACCTTCTCTGTGATCACCTTCACCTCTGGAACTCTCTCCCTAAGGAAATACAGATAGTCCCCTCCCTCCTTGCTTAAAAAAACAAACTATACTTCTGCTCCTTGGCTTATGAAGAGGAGGAGGATTAAATAATAATAATAATAATAATAATAATAATAATAATAATAACAACAACAACAACAACAACAACAATAACAACAACAACAACAACAACAACAACTTGCTGGATTTCATATCACAAAATAACAAGTCGAACACTTCCCAAGCGTTTAGGACTGTGTGATGTATTTTCGGATGATGCACGCAGATCCCAGTAGGGTGGCCTTTTGCAGTTGGCAGATCGTAATTTTGTCAATGTCTATTGTTTCCAAATGCTGACTGAGATCTTTTGGCACGGCACCCAGTGTGCCCATCACCACCAGGACCACCTGTACTGGTTTCTGCCAGAGTCTTTGAAGTTCAATCTTGAGGTCCTGATAGCGGCTGAGTTTTTCCTGTTGTTTTTCGTCAATGCGACTGTCACCTGGGATGGCAACATCAATGATCCAAACCTTTTTCTTTTCCACAACTGTGATGTCTGGTGTGTTGTGTTTCAGAACTTTGTCAGTCTGGATTCGGAAGTCCCACAATATCTTTACGTGCTCATTTTCCAATACTTTTGCCGGTTTGTGATCCCACCAGTTCTTTACTGCAGGGAGGTTGTACTTGAGGCATAAGTTCCAATGAATCATTTGGGCCACATAGTTGTACCTCTGTTTGTAGTCTGTCTGTGCGATTTTCTTACAGCATGTCTATCTTGTTTGCTGTGTCATACAATAAAAATAATAACTTTATTTTTATATCCCGCTCCCTTCTCCCCAGAGGGGACCCGGGGCAGCTCACATGGGGACAAGCCCAGTTCCAAAATACAATAAAATACAGCATAATTAAACCAATGTAAAACAGGCAAAATAGTATAAACATACAAACCAGCATAAAACATCAGCATAAAACATTAGAACATTAATAATTTGAAAGCACATGGAGTTGCAAAAACTCAAACTTCTTGTCACCCTATGTATATCAAAAAATGGGAGCACTCTTACTAGTCAGGTAGCATCCAGTAAAACCAGTACACTGTGAGTGTCTAAGACTTGGCAACTATGGTGGAGGCCATTTTTAACAAAATACAAACTCAGGCGGTGTCACGACCCAGGCAGCAGAGCACCAATAACCATACACAGAGGCCAGAATCTATCTAATATCTTTATTAAGGAAATATATAAAGTTAATAAAAGCAAGCGTATGAATTAGTCCAGGAGTAGACCTTTCAGGAAAGGTCAAAATTAGTCCAAAGAAACAATGTCCAATATGAGATATTAAGGTCCAAAGTTGTAATCCAATAACCGAAACACTCACTTGCCAAGCAAGTGAGGGGAGATGACAAGGTCCTTTAGTCCATGAACTTGAGCAAGGCTAGGAAATAACTTGATTCTTGGAACACAAGGCTTGATTCAAGGCAACAAGGAAACGAGGAGCAAGAATAGGATCCGTGGAATTACTTGGCGAGGTCCGGAAAACAAGGCAAGATCCGGAGAGCAAACAAGGCTGGAAACGAAGGCTTGAAATCGGGAACAGGGCTTGAAACAGGAACGAGGCTTGGAAACGGAGTAGCTGTCCACACACGCTACTCCGGTAGCTGACGAATTGACTCCGCAAGATCCCTTTGTGGGTAAAACACCTAAATAGGGTCCCGTTTTTCCCGCCAAAGAGCAGTTCTCTGGAGAACCAGAAACGAAAGCTATTCTCTGAGTCCAGATGTGTGACTCCTTAAAGTTTCCCATGGAAAGCAGACTTAATCAGCTGAATGCTTAGCAGCTATCCTCGCACTCCTGCGAGAGGCCGCTTGAACTCCCCTCTGTTGTTTACAAAACTCATGGCGAGAAAACGTAGGAGATTTAGGTTCAGGGCTTGTTTGACAGACTTCTGGAAGACAAATCTCTTGCAGGTGCAAGGTTTCCAAATCTGGCTGGGAAAGTTCCAATTCTGACTGAAACGGTGAAAAACCCAAGTTTTCCTCTTCATCTAACACAACAGTGCCAGGAATGGGACTACATGGCCCATGACTCATCACACTATCCCCCTCCTCAAGCCCCCTCTCAAACTGGGACTCCCTCCCCGAGGCGCGAGGCCGCGGCTTGGCGGGATAGGTCTGATGGAAGCGGCGGGTTAAATCGGGAGCGTGGACTGTGGAAGCGTCTTCCCAAGAGCGTTCCTCGGGGCCAAAACCCACCCAGTCAATGAGATATTGTAGGCGGCGGCGGTGAAAGCGAGAATCCAAAATGTCCTGAACCTCGAACTCCTCCTCCCCATCTACTAAAACAGGAGTGGGAGCCGGCCGGTCTGCATCAGGGCGCACACCATCCGCCGGAAGGAGCAGAGAGCGATGAAACACTGGATGAATGCGCATAGAGCGCGGAAGTTGGAGTTTGAAAGTCACGGGGTTAAGTTGCGCCACCACTGGATAGGGGCCAATGAAACGGGCATCTAACTTCCGGCAAGGGCGATGGGAGGGCAAAAAACGAGTGGACAGAAGAACCCGGTCTCCTACCTTGATTTCGGGGCCCGGCTGGCGATGTTTGTCAGCGTGGCGTTTATAGTTCTCCTTGGCTTGGTCCAGTTGCTGGAGCAAAAGTTGTTGCACCGCTGTGAGTTCCTGCAGCCAGTCCTCTGCTGCGGGAACTTCTGAGGTTTCAATGACTGGGGGGAAGAAACGTGGATGGAAGCCGTAGTTTGCAAAGAACGGGGTTTCTTTAGTTGAAGCCTGGACCCCATTGTTGTAGGCAAACTCTGACAGCGGTAACAGGGAAGCCCAATTGTCCTGTTGGTAGTTCACATAACAGCGAAGGTATTGTTCCAAAGTGGCATTGGTGCGCTCAGTTTGCCCATCCGTTTGGGGATGGTGAGCCGAAGATAAACGAGAGTCTATGCCCAATAGTTTTTGTAGTGCTTTCCAGAAACGAGAGGTGAATTGGGACCCACGGTCTGTGACCAAACTCTTGGGCAATCCATGCAATCTGAAAACATGTTGGAGGAATAGATCTGCAGTCTCTTTGGCCGTGGGAAGGCCATCACAGGGAATGAAATGGGCTAACTTGGTGAAAAGGTCCACCACCACTAGGATCGTGGTGAATCCACAGGAAGGTGGTAGATCGGTGATAAAATCCGCAGAAATTATTTCCCATGGGCGAGATGGGGTAGGGAGGGGATGTAGAAGCCCTGAGGGCTTCTCCCTTCTTGTCTTGGAGCGCTGGCATACCGGGCAGGTGTTGACATATTTTTCCACATCCTTGCGGATCTTGGGCCACCAGAAATCTCTTAGGATCAAATGCATGGTTTTGAATAGTCCGAAATGCCCTGCTGGTTTGCAGTCATGACACAGACGAAGTGCTTTTTCCCTGCCCGGCCCTGGGGGAATGTAAACATGATTTCTATAGCAAAGTAGCCCATCCTTAAGCGAAAAGGGAAAATGTAGCCCTTGGCGAAGTTGATCCTGTGCCCAGGCATCTGCTTGCTGACTAGCCCTGATTTCCTGAGCACAAAGGGGCCCTGGGGTAGAGGGAGTTGATTCAATGGGAGTGGATTTGGTGTTTCCCACCGTGAGCGTGGCAAAGTTCTCGGGTTGTAGCAGCTGGGACTCAAAGGTCTCCTTGCGCCCTGCAGCGTATTCCGGTTTCCGCGACAGAGCATCTGCTTGCTTGGTCTGGGCTGGGGTTACATAATGAATTTGGAAGTTAAAACGTTCAAAGAATAAAGCCCAGCGTTGTTGCCTCTGATTAAGCTTGCGGGCAGTTCTTAGATGCTCCAGATTCCGATGATCAGTATGGACTTCAATGGGAAATTTGGCCCCTTCTAACCAATGCCTCCAGGTTTCAAAGGCTGCCTTTATGGCCAATAGTTCCTTTTCCCAAATGGTGTAATTTCTCTCTGGTGTGGTCAATTGACGGGAATAAAAGGCACAAGGATGAAGATGATCTCCCCCTGGTTGTAGGAGTACAGCCCCAATTGCCACATCGGAGGCGTCCGCCTGCACGACAAATGGGGTTTCAGGATCTGGGTGCTGAAGGATTGGCTGAGACGTGAATAATTTCTTTAGTTGCTGGAACCCTTTCTCTGCTTGATCTGTCCAGCGGAAGGGCTGTTTCCCACGGATGCAGCTGGTGATTGGGTCAGACCAGCGGGCAAAATCTGGAATGAACTTGCGGTAATAGTTCGCGAACCCCAAGAATCGTTGCACCTCTTTTTTGTTGGTTGGCGCCCGCCATTCCAATACTGCTGAAACCTTTGCCGGGTCCATGGAGAGCCCTAGTGGCGAGACGCGGTACCCCAGGAAATCTACCTCTTGTAGATCAAAAGCGCATTTTTCCAGCTTGGCATAAAGTCCATGATCCCGCAATCGTTGTAATACCATTCTGACGTGGTTCTCATGTTCTGATTGTGATCTAGAAAACACCAAAAAATCGTCCAGGTAGATGATCAAGAACCGATCTAGATAATCCTGAAAGATGTCATTGACAAAATGCTGGAACGTTGCGGGAGCTCCACATAATCCATAATTCATAACTCGGGACTCGAATAATCCGAATTTAGTCTGGAAGGCGGTCTTCCACTCGTCCCCTTTTCTGATGCGGACTAGATTATAAGCCCCCCGAAGATCCAGCTTGGTGTAGACCTTGGCTCCTCGAAGTCGGTCTAGTAGGTCCGAGATTAAGGGCAGGGGATAGCTGTTCCGCTTAGTGATATTGTTCAATGCTCTATAGTCCACCACCAAGCGTAAGTCCCCTGACTTCTTTTTCACAAACATCACTGGGGAGGCGGCTGGGGATTGAGAGGGTCTGATGAATCCCTTGCGAAGGTTTGTCTCTATGAACTCCCTGAGAGCTTCTTGCTCCGGTTCAGTCAGGGAGTAGAGATGTCCTCGCGGGATCGGGGCCCCCTCCACCAAGTCAATGGCACAGTCATAAGGTCTATGTGGGGGTAATCTCTCGGCTTCCTTTTCATTGAATACATCCCAATACTCTGAGTACTTCTTGGGCAAGGTGATAATGGGTTCAGTGTCTGTGGCATGGCAGACCTTGGCTACAAGGCAATGGTTTTGGCAATATTTTGAAGCAAACTGCAGTTCTCTGTTGGACCAGGAGATGCTTGGGTCGTGAAGTGTCAGCCATGGAATTCCCAAAATCACAGGGAAATGGGGAACCTCGGTAACAAAGAAGGAAATCTCTTCCATATGTTCCCTTATCCACATTCTGGTGGGTTCCGACCACTGGCTTACGGGACCTGTCTTGAGGGGGCGGCCATCGATGGCTTGCACCACACGGGCATTCTTGAAGTCATGATATTGTAATCCCAGAGAGTCGGCATACTCTCTATCAATGAAATTGTTGGTGGCTCCGGAGTCTATCATGGCATGGACCATGACGGGTCCTTTTTTTGCTGACCACAAGGTGACCACTAGAAGAAACAGGACCCCGGTTGGCGGCTCTTGAGTGGGTTTTTTGACCGGGTTGGCGAGCCTCTCTACGCCCGGTCGCTGGCTTCCCCCGCCGGCTGTGCGCCAGCCGCCTCAGACGTCTTCGTCTCCGTGGAGGACGCCGCCGCCAGACGGGCGGCAGGCTTCCCTTTGGCTGGGCACTCTCTGGCGAAGTGGCCCCCGTTTCCGCAGTACCAACAGAGATTTAGGCGTTGGCGGCGGGCCTTCTCGGCGGCATCTAATCTGGGACGCACATTGCCCAACTGCATCGGCACCTCCTCGCTCCCTCTGGGGTATGGGGCTGGTGGCGGGGGTCTCCATACTGGGCGCGGCTGGACGCCGGTGGGAGCGGGAGGTTTCACCCCAGCTCTACCGCTCTGGCCTCGGACCCATTGTTTTCTGTTGGCAAGCATGACTTCAGCTCGTAAACATTGATCAATGAGTGCTTCAAGAGAGTGGGGAGGATCCACCTTGGAAATTTCCTCCAGCATCTCAATGTTGAGGCCCTCCCGAAATTGTCCTCTAAGGGCTACATCGTTCCAGCCGGTGTTGTGGGCCAGCACTCGGAACTCGGCTATGTACTGGGACAAGGGTCTGTCCCCTTGGGAGAGGCGCCGGAGTTTGTGGCCGGCTGCCTCCAAATTGTCCTCGATTCCCCAGGTCTCCTTAAGGTGGTCCAAGAAGTGTTGCGCTGACCTTAGATGTGGGGAGACTTGGTCGAACAGTGCCGTCGCCCAGTTGGCCGCTGGCCCGTCTAGGAGACTGTAAACCCACGCCACCTTGATGTCTTCTTGGGGAAACTCGGCAGCACCGGCCTCTAGATAAGCCTGGCATTGACGACGGAAAACATGGACCTTAGAAGCTTCTCCAGAAAACTTGGTTGGCAACGCCATGGCCGGGAGACGGATTCCGCGTTCCTTCAAACCCTTTATTTCCCCATCCTGCGCATTGAGCTTATCACGGATCCGGTCCACCTCATCCTTGTCGATGGTGTAGCTGATCGGTTGGCCACCCGGCCCGGCTCCGGTAGACATTCTGGCCTAGGTTAATTGGTGCTTAGGGTGGCGGAGTCAAACTGTCACGACCCAGGCAGCAGAGCACCAATAACCATACACAGAGGCCAGAATCTATCTAATATCCTTATTAAGGAAATATATAAAGTTAATAAAAGCAAGCGTATGAATTAGTCCAGGAGTAGACCTTTCAGGAAAGGTCAAAATTAGTCCAAAGAAACAATGTCCAATATGAGATATTAAGGTCCAAAGTTGTAATCCAATAACCGAAACACTCACTTGCCAAGCAAGTGAGGGGAGATGACAAGGTCCTTTAGTCCATGAACTTGAGCAAGGCTAGGAAATAACTTGATTCTTGGAACACAAGGCTTGATTCAAGGCAACAAGGAAACGAGGAGCAAGAATAGGATCCGTGGAATTACTTGGCGAGGTCCGGAAAACAAGGCAAGATCCGGAGAGCAAACAAGGCTGGAAACGAAGGCTTGAAATCGGGAACAGGGCTTGAAACAGGAACGAGGCTTGGAAACGGAGTAGCTGTCCACACACGCTACTCCGGTAGCTGACGAATTGACTCCGCAAGATCCCTTTGTGGGTAAAACACCTAAATAGGGTCCCGTTTTTCCCGCCAAAGAGCAGTTCTCTGGAGAACCAGAAACGAAAGCTATTCTCTGAGTCCAGATGTGTGACTCCTTAAAGTTTCCCATGGAAAGCAGACTTAATCAGCTGAATGCTTAGCAGCTATCCTCGCACTCCTGCGAGAGGCCGCTTGAACTCCCCTCTGTTGTTTACAAAACTCATGGCGAGAAAATGTAGGAGATTTAGGTTCAGGGCTTGTTTGACAGACTTCTGGAAGACAAATCTCTTGCAGGTGCAAGGTTTCCAAATCTGGCTGGGAAAGTTCCAATTCTGACTGAAACGGTGAAAAACCCAAGTTTTCCTCTTCATCTAACACAACAGTGCCAGGAACGGGACTACATGGCCCATGACTCATCACAGGCGGCCACATGTTTTAAATAGTGATACCACTATTATACCTCTGGTTAAAATATGTTGCCCGTGTCTAGGCTCTATTTGCCCTGCTAGCCTAGTTAACATCCTTGGCAATAATCAACTCATTTACTCCCAATGAATTATGTCGGCTCTGGCATATTGATATTTCTATTTGATGTTTTATTTTATGTTTATGTAATTTTTTGATAGGCTATATCTTACTTTAATATCAGTTGTTAAATTGTAATCTTGATTTTATATGTTGGGTTATTATTCTTTGCTATTATGTTTGTATTGGTTATCGTTCTCAGCTATTGAATGTTTGCCTTTTGTGATTGGAATCCACCCTAAGTCCCTTTGGGGAGATTGGGTGAAATATAAATAATTTCATTTATTTATTTATTTATTTATTTATTTACTTACTTACTTATTTATTTATTTTACTGGAGTCCTAATATTAAAAAAAATACAGGGTAGTGACCACAGAAGCCTCCAGATATTTACCTGGCATGTTGTAGTGGATGGTTCTGTACCATCGCCGCCACCACCACCACCACCACCACCAATAATAATAATAATAGCATCATCCGAAAATATATCACACAGTCCTAGACACTTGGGATGTCATAGACAGAACGCCACCAAATAGAGTACAACACAGTTTATTGAGGTTACAGAACTAAAAAATGCCCGTAGGAAACAAAGGACTAGGCAAACACTTGTCTTCAGTGTGAAAAGTAACAGAAACAGCTTCGTTTGAATTAAAACGGTTCGAAAGAATAAACCGGATTAAACAGGAGTTTAATCCGGATTAAATCAAAAGTGCTTACTTCAGCCTGGCAATTTAAACAAACAAAAGTTGGTAAACAGAGGTCAAAATGAACACAAAAAACTGGCAGCAGATTCCTCTCTGCTACTCAAAAGCTACAGATGAGTAACTCAGGCTGTTTACTCCTCCGTGCAACGAGCGAAATCCAGGTCCAGGCACATCAATCAGGGTAACGGCGGTCAGCAGGGTCCCAATCCGGTCCAAGGTCGAAAGCCAAGCGCAGATGTCTAAAGTTCCACAAGTTCCACCGATAGCCACAGAAGGGATAGTCCAAGGTCGTAGTCAGTCAGTCAGTCCAGCGTCAATCCAGAGTAGGTAATTAATGTCCGTCAAAAAGACGACGGAGGTCCAAGCTATCAAGATTAAACACAAGTTGCACAGAAAAACCCCACACAGTTCCTCCCGCCATCTATGCCCAGTGTCCTTGGTAACTTACGTATCCAGCAACGAATCACACCCGTCTTCAGGAAGTTCCCCAACAAGAGCCCAAGCGTTCGTCCAGATTACCTTGCCCAACGCAATGAGCCATTGATCCTAAACCCCATTTTATCCTAGTTCATAACTCCTCATCGCTGTCAGCTGCTATCCTAATTCCAGGTGCCTCATCATCATCATCCTCATCAGGACTAAAACACCTTTGACTACGCCCCACAGCATCCCCAGCTGTGGATCCCGCTCCATCCCTCCAGCCCGTCCATGGGTCTGATCCTGCAACCCGCCAATCGTCTCCCATACTATCATTGCCGGTGACACCCAAATCCTCCCTTACACGAGTCCACTCCATGTCATCCTCCTCTGAGCTAACCATCTCTTCCTCCATTCGCTCGGTAAAACCCTCAAATGAGTCTTCATCTGTTGGTTCTGCAAATAAGTCCCGGAGCCGTTTCCTTTCGCACTCCTCAAAAGAGTCTGACTCTCGAGGAGTCTTACGACCCCGTCTCCTAGTATCGGAGCCAGAAGGCTCAACCATAACATGGGAAGTGTTCGACTTGTGATTTTGTGATATGAAATCCAGCATATCTATCTTGTTTGCTGTGTCATAATAAAATAATAATAATAATGTTACTTGGCACCCCTTGGGCTAGAGAACCCCAGCCCCTCACCATAAAATAAGTACCATGGAATATATACATTAAAACACATCATCACAAAACACATAAATGTTCTGTTATGTTCAGATGACATGCCATTTTAGGACAATGATGGAAATGTGAAGCATGTACGGTTTCTTTTTTCTTTGAGGCTGTCAAAAGGTCTTTTTTTGCACCAAATGAAAGCACTTCTGGATACTTTTTGTGGAATCTTTCCTCATCCCACTAAGTTGTGAGCAACACACGCACACAAGTGCGCACACATTTGTGGGTTCTTTGCTGAGATGTAATACATTAGTGCCTCCTTGTGTTTTCATCATTACATTGCAGACATAAGATAGTCCACAGGGGAAATCATAATGTATATCTGGATCTGTTTAAAGATCTCTGGGTTACTTGCAGGACATTAAAAATTATTCTTTACTTTCAATTGTTGACCAACAAGGACACTGTTGTGATCTAAATTATATCATTTTTACCTGGCCTGTTGTAGCAGGTGGTTATGTAATTGAAATGTAATTTTCAAAGTGGATGTTGATGTCAAAGGACTGTGAGCTTTATTCAGTTGTAGGCAGGGATGGCTGATGCTCCAGTGTCAGTGAAATGGGGGATCTGTTCCAGGTTTTAGTGTGAACATAATAGGAAAATCATATTCCGAACTTATTTGGGGTTTATACTGCCCTCCACTAGTTCTAAGACTCAGAGCAAAATCTTGGGTTTGGAAGTTTGAAATTTTGCTTAATTATTTCGACTGTAAGTGATAGACTCCGGAGGTCCAGTGAAATGACTTAGATCCCATAACTACTACCATCATGGATTTTTTTTTACTGTTTTTACTGTTTTACTGTTTCCAGTTGAGGATCAATTATGAAATCATCATGGTATGTTCATTTGCATTTTATGGCTGGTCCAAATGATATTCTTTCATGTTTCCTCAGCGTGCCTTTCTTCCTTTCCTCTCCTTACCATTTTTGTTCTGCTCTTGTTGCTTCTCCTTCTCAGTCACCTTCCCATCTTCTCCCCCTCCACCTTTCATTCTTCCAGGTAGGGGATTCAAGGGGCTGCAGTCAAAATAATGTAGAAAATAGCTTTTGCCTCCCCCCAAGTAGCATACACTGGCATCATATTGAAGTCTACTGGGTGGTGGTGGGCTCCTATGACTATGGGTAAGTGACTTTGCTCCAAGTTTTAAAGATAGTGAGCTAGTTTTTGAAGTAGATCCAACCCACTGGATAAATCCACCTTATTGATAGGGAAGCCATGGATTTGCTCCATGTTTTAGACTGAACCAAGTGAGCTATCCAGGGCACTGAACCTATTTGGGAGATGGACTTGGCACACTGGCTAAGTCTTGGAAATGTTCTACTAGTGCACAGACATGGAGGCAACTGCTTACATGAACATCCAGTGGGTAAGCACAAACTTTTCCCATGTCCTAGAATCCCAACAGTGTAGCATTGTAAACTGAGGTAGAATGCTAGTGTAGAGTTCTAGATTTCTTTATTTTTGGAAGAGCTGAGACTGCCTTTAGTATAAAATTGCTTGCCTAAATTCATCATATGTATGCACAATGTAATACACAGATGCTTAATATGTGCCTTTGTGAATAAAAAAGATACCATCAAAACATTAAGTCATTGCATTTCTTTCCTTTCCATAATGAAACAAACATGGGAAAAGAGGAAATTATGTGTCCAAAAATGCTGTGATCAAATAATAATAATGGTCCCGATGGTGATCGGCACATTGGGTGCCGTGCCAAAAGATCTCAGCCGGCATTTGGAAACAATAGACATTGACAAAATCACAATCTGCCAACTGCAAAAGGCCACCCTACTGGAATCTGCGCGCATCATCCGAAAATACATCACACAGTCCTAGACACTTGGGAAGTGTTCGACTTATGATTTTGTGATACAAAATCCAGCATATCTATCTTGTTTGCTGTGTCATAATAAAATATTATAAAATATAATAATAATAATAATAATAATAATAATAATAATAATAATAATAATAGTACACTTTATTTGTATCCTCCCCATCTCCCCGAGGGGATTCGGCATGGCTCACAATATAATTATACAAATCATCTCCACAACAACACACATAAATATATCCAATTTGTGAATAAAAAAATACTATCAAAACATTAAGTCATTGCATTTCTTTCCTCTCCATAATGAAACAAACATGGGAAAAGAGGAAATTATGTGTCCAAAAATGCTGTGATCAAATACTATTACTACTACTACTACTACTACTAATAATAATAATAATAATAATAATAAACTTTATTTGTATCCTGCCCTATCTCCTCAAGGGGACTCGGAGCGGCTCACAACAATATAATTATACAAATCATCTCCACAACAACAACACATAAATATATCCAATTTAAATTAAATCATGTACTCTGGGTGCCCCCATTTCACCTTAAATCTGAGTCTTTGTTTGTAGACTAAACACTTCCTGAGTTTCCAGAGTTCCCATTTCTCTTTATGTACATGATGTACTTGAAGCTAGGAACGAGGCAGAAACATATATGTAGCTGTTGCTACCACGTACCCAGGCTTAGCCATTTGACCCTATAATGATACTGAAAGCTTGGGAAAGTCAACTTCCCTCCCACTTTTGGGCAAGAACACCCAGAATAATGCTTCCTGGGAAATCCAGTAAGTGGTTTTTATAAGTACCCATCCAAGCTTGACAGTGCAATATGCTCATGACATTTAGCCAGTGAATATACTGGTGCAGTACAGACTGAATCACCAGACAATTGGAGTTATGGCTGTAGTTATAAGCAGTGAAAAGTCCCAGAGATAGGACTGCAAGAGTTTGGCTTCCTTTCAGTGAGAAAGAGCAGCATGAGTTTATGGAATTTTTGTAGCATGAGCTATCTCTACAAATATGCATGTAAGGCACAGGCAAAGAGCAAGCAGTTTCAAAGGGCAGCAGATTTTTCTCCATATTGGATCGCCAAACTAATTTGTTTTAGATTGCAAAATCTCTCTCTCCCTCACATGCACACAGACATACATGCATACTATATGTGCAATTTCACAGACACCACAATAAAGAAATAGGGCAACTGCTAATCGTGTGGAATGAGGGATTCTGCAAGTGGCAGGCCAGGAAAAGTAACTTTTACAATACTCCCACTAATATACAGTAGAGTCTCACTTATCCAACATTCGCTTATCCAATGTTCTGGATTATCCAATGCATTTTTCTAATCAATGTTTTCAATACATCGTCATATTTTGGTGCTAAATTCGTAAATACAGTAATTACTACATAGCATTACTGCATATTGAACTACTTTTTCTGTCAAATTTGTTGTATAACATGATGTTTTGGTGCTTAATTTGTAAAATCATAACCTAATTTGATGTTTAATAGACTTTTCCTTGATCCCTCCTTATTATCCAACATATTCACTTATCCAACATTCTGCTGGCCTGTTTATGTTGGATAAGTGAGACTCTACTGTATATGGAAAATGAAAGTGTTGGATCTTTCTTGAATCCGTCTTCAAATGCAACAGGTATCTTCTGGCTTTGGTTATCCATTAACTCTGTGTTTCTCCAGGGAGTGAATGTGTATGTATGTGTCTATAGGACATAACTCGTTTTCTTCCCTGCCTTCTGGGATTAATTAAAATGCTAACCCAGTTACATGAAAAGGGTGTCATTGACCCAGTTTCTCCTTTCAGAACAGGAAACAGAATCTGAAGCAACATATGCCCCAATGTAGGTCACAGGTAGGTTGCATACAAAAATCTTTCCAGCAGGCTAGGCAACCATTTTATGGATAACATTTGTTACTCTTATGTTCTGCTGATGTGGGACTGTAGTAGTGTTCCCCAAATACATTGCTGTGTGTTTCAAATAATTTCCAAATTAATATGTAAACTCTATCATGGGTTTTTCTGTCATTGAGCGTTTGTGTCTCACCCAGGTTTACTCAGTGTGTTTCCATCGCCAAGTGGAGAACCCAATGATGGTCTCCAGAGTCATAGCCCAGTGCTCAATCCATTTTGTCATACTGATTCTATTCCCAAATCATAGAACCATAGAATCATAGAATAGTAGAGTCAGAAAAGACCTCATGGGCCATCCAGTCCAACCCTCTGCCAAGTAGCAGGAAATCGCATGCAAAGCACCCCCGACAGATGGCCATCCAGCCTCTGCTTAAAAGCCTCCAAAGAAGGAGCCTCCTCCACAGTCCAGGGGAGAGAGTTCCACTGCCGAACAGCCCTCACAGTGAGGAAGTTCTTCCTGATGTTCAGGTGGAATCTCCTTTCCTGTAGTTTGAAGCCATTGTTCCGCGTCCTAGTCTGCAGGGCAGCAGAAAACAAGCTTGCTCCCTCCTCCCTATGACTTCCCTTCACGTATTTGTACATAGCTATCATGTCTCCTCTCAGCCTTCTCTTCTGCAGGCTAAACATGCCCAGCTCTTTAAGCCGCTCCTCATAGGGCTTGTTCTCCAGACCCTTAATCATTTTAGTCGCCCTCCTCTGGACGCTTTCCAGCTTGTCAACATCTCCCTTCAACTGTGGTGCCCAAAATTGGACACAGTATTCCAGGTTTGGTCTGACCAAGGCAGAATAGAGGGGGAGCATGACTTCCCTGGATCTAGACGCTATCCTCCTATTTATGCAGGCCAAAATCCTATGGGCTTTTTTAGCTGCCGCATCACATTGTAGGCTCATGTTTAACTTGTTGTCCACAAGGATTCCAAGGTCTTTTTCACGCGTAAATCTTGGACCACATAACTAGAAGGTCTCCTATGGAAACTTATTATATGAATCTATTTATGAGGATTCATAGATTTTGACACCAAAGCAGGCATGGGAAACGGTCTGGAGGGCCAGACCAGGAAAGGGGGGTAGCCAGGCACACGCTGGGTGGGATGGACCCGGGAGCAGGGCTGGCCCTAGGCAATTTTCAAGTGTAAGCAAACAGTATTTTGCCCCCCCCCCCCCAAATGCAGTGAGAGTGGAAGAAGAGAGCCATGTACATTTCCCCAAAGTGCTGGGCCTTTGTGTTGTTGAAGGCTTTCATGGCCGGGATCACAGGGTTGTTGTATGTCTTTCGGGCTGTGTGGCCATGTTCCAGAAGTATTCTCTCCTGACGTTTCACCCACATCTATAGCAGGCATCCTCAGAGGTTGTGAGGTCTCCGGCAAAGACCCAGCTTAGGGAAACCCAGGGAGCATTGCTGTTTCCTAGAACTTTTGTTTGCCCGCCTCTCTCTCCCCCTCTCTCTTTCTCTCTCTCTCTCTCTGAGCACTGAACCAGGCACCTCAATAGCGCCCCCAGGGGATTGGCGCCTTCCACATTTGCGTACTTCGCGTATAGTTTCAGCCGCCCCTGCCCAGGAGGAAAATGAGACATGTGGTGACTACCCCAATCCTCCTCCTCCATACTTCTCCCTTGATCTTCGGATTGTCCTCTCGGCATTATGCCGGGGGGGGGGGGGGGGAGGGCAAGACAGGCAACATCCAAGAGTCCTCCAGAAGGTTCTCAACCACGGCGTGCCTTTCTTAAGCTATCCTCCCAACATAAGGACAAGGCTGCTCACACTGTCCTTATGCCAAGCAGAGGACAAGACACGCGGTGGCTGAGAGCACTCCAGAGGACTCTCAGCTGCTGCATGCCTTCCTCCTCCATCCTTTCTGTGTAAGGATGTGGTGGGTCACCACGGCTTTATGGCAAGAGGACAGGGAAAATGAGGAGGGTCTGAGGAAAGTGTCTAGGGGGCTGCATCTGGTTCCTGGACCTTCGTTTGCCCATGCTTGCACTAAGGACACAGTTCAAGTAAAGACCACTTCAAGTACTTGTTGGGACATCTTTTTAGGGCCTCTTCCACCACTGCATAACAAAAATGAAGAACAATTTACACTGGGACAATAAATATGTGAGTTTATTCATAGACCCATTGGGCATGTTGTTCCATGTATCCCATTGTAGGCAATTCATTTCAGGAGAAGAGGGGACCCCCGTCCTCTCTCAAAGGCTTCATTATCTCTAGGACATGTTGCTTTTTAACAAAATGATTTATGAACCATCAATCCCCATATCAGAAAAAAAAACTCAGAGTCTGACACTGCAAGTCCTTATTCCAGAAAAAGTCCCACAGTGTTTAATTCACTTGGCAGTTTACAAAATATCAAAGCCTAAGTACCTATGTTTATGACAGCTCAATGAAGGATCTTTCATCCTAATCATATTGTTTGAATAGTTGAAAAAGAATAAATGAGACACTGGGAAAAATGCCGGAAAACTCTGGGCTAATGACCATTACAATTTTATATTGTGGGGTAAAGATAACGTTCTCTGAACAAGCCAACTTTCTGATTTTCTGATTCTCCTAGAACAGTGGTTCTCAAACATTGATTCTCCAGATGTTTTGAACTACAGTTCTCAGAATTCCTGGCTGTTGATCAAGCTGACAAGTTTTTCGGGAAGCAATGTCAATTTCAGACCACCAACGTTTGGGGACCACAGATCTAAAAGATGCGGAGTGTGTTAAACTCCACACTCCTTAAGCTACAAGTGAGAGATGCCTGACCCTCTAAGCTCCAGAAGTTTTTACCTGTATTGCTCCAGAAAGTGTGGAGGGCATTCCTGCCATGTTTGGTGGCCTACTGAGCCTGCTAGTTGTCAAATTGCAAATAAAATAAAATAGGCTCCAATTCTCCCCAGGAGATGTGAGGGGTATTTCCATTGCATTTTGAGACATCTCTGGTCCAACCTCAGTTTAGATGAAGTTGTTGTTTTTTTTTTGAAGAAGGAAGTGACTTCTCCTCATTTCCCATTGTTAAAAATGTCTCACCTTGTCCTAAAATGCTCCCAGAAACATAATAAAAATGTCCCCAGTGAAGTTATTTGGGGGTAAAATGAACGTTTTACAAGACTGTTCATGGAGAAATATGGTTCCCCAAAGTCTTCTAGTGGGCAAGCCTTTAGTCTTCCAAACTTGCTCTAGATGGTGTTGGCCTGCAAGACCTATCATACCTTTCTATTGACAGGGTGATCTGATGGGAGTTGTACTTTAACAATATATGGGAGTCCACCCATTCACTCACCTTGGTTAAACCCTTGTGCCAGCTGAACTGCTGACCTGAAGGTTGGGTTACTGACCTAAAGGTTACTGGTTTGAATCTGCGAGATGGAGTGAGCTCCCATCTGTCAGCTCTAGCTTATGGGGATGTAAAAGAAACCTCCCAGCCAGAGGCAGTTCAACCACCAGGCCAACTAGGCAGTTGCCTGTGGCGCCATCTTATTGGGGCGCCATCGAGGCAACTCCTGTCTCCTGCGGCCTGCCTCCGCAAGGTATTGAACTGCTTTTTCTGTTGATTTGTTGTAAAATATGATGTTTAGTACTTAATTTGTAAAATCTTAATGTAATTTGATGTTTAATAGGCTTTTCCTTCATCCCTCCTTATTATCAAACATTTTCACTTATCCAATGCTTTTATTTTTCAGTGATTGGTTTGTTGGGGGGGTGGCGAAAATTCTGTTCGCCTACACTTGAAAAATACCTAGGGCTGGCTCTGCTCCCAGCTAACACATCCCGGCATCCCCTGGGCAATATCTCTGTAGACAGCCAATTTTCTAACACCATAAATTACTTGTAGTATGTTCTCAAGTAGCTTCTGACACAATTAAAAACCTCCGTTTATGATAATTAGGTGCCCAATGGATTTTGGAAAAATGCTCAGACTGCACAATTAGTCAATGCACAATGTTAGGAGTGAGCAGGTATTTTTTTCAGATGTTAGCTCCTATCAGGCCTAGCCACCTAAATCACTAGCAAGGGATTATGAGAAACTCCAAAATATCTGGAAGGCATTGTCGTTCCCAGATCTACATTGACAGAAATGTCAATAAATAACTATGCTTTCCCCAAAAGAAAACATGAAGAAAATCCATAAAATAGAAGCCCTCTCGCTGTTGTGGACAGAACTTGGGAAATACGTTGAGTCCACAAAAGTTACTGAGAGCAGGTGGCTACTTTACCCACTGCTGCAAGTTGGCAATTAATTGCACAATTAATCAGATTGCCAGACAGGAGAGATAGAATCCCTTAGAAACCTTTTCTTAGTAAGAGCAAACAGCCCATGCTGATAAAACAAAAGGTAGCCATTGGTTTGTTTGTCTCTACAATAAAAACTTCTTCTGTATTAATACTGTCAGCAAGATTCCTTTCCTGATATCTTTAATGCCAGAGTGCTGTGTTTTCTTTTGCTTCATGTTTAAAACCTATTTAACCAGCCAGTTTGTATAAATGATAACAGGCCTCCTATTGACTTAATCAAATGGCAGAGTTTTACTGGAACAGGAAGTCTGAACTCTGAATTTCCTGGTACGCGTCAAAAACAAATCAGCCTACAAGAGTGGATGGCAACAAAATAAGTCATCATTTGTCCTTTATTGCAACAGTAGGCCAATGTCAAGGGTTCAAATCCTGAGATGGTTCACATTGGGTCCTAGCAGTGTTGCCATGATTCCATAAACAGATGAAGGCTGAACCGTGTGAGGCATCAGCTATGAAATGAATTGCGCATCTGAAACAAGTGGGCTAGTTGGTAACTGAATTGGCCAGTTCCCGTAAGTAGCTTCCTTGCTCGGATCTTTCCCAGGCTTTTTTGGACCACATAAAACATTTCTGTCAAAGCGAACCAATTCAATATATTTAGTATTCATTGAAACTCATAACTTAGGCCAACCATAAGAAGAGTTGCAACAGATGTGGAGAAGACCCATGCAGACCTTGCTTGGGAGCTAGTCTGAAACTCTGTGAAGGACTTGTAGGTACTAAGAGTTGTTAGGAATACATTTTCCATTATCCCACAGAGACAACCTCTTTCACCGCAGAACCTGATGTATACTCAAACAAAACTCTTCAAGAGCTACCTCTCTCTCCCAAGCCTTTCTGAAGGCCTCTCCCCAAAACGTGATAGAGAGGACTTGTCAACTGCATTGTCATCCACTTCAGCCTCGCAGCAGGGCAAACAAAGCTTGTAGCACGTGGGCATCAAGGCCTGCAGCTTGCAACCCATCCCAGCAAAACAATCAGAAAAAGTTCTTTGGATGGCAGTGGAGGAGAAGTAGAAGATTGCTGGGTCTAAGGACGCATTGAGGGTGCTGAGGAGCAAAGCATAGACTCTCCACTCAGGGCTCTCGTTCTTAATGAAACCCACAATGTGGGAGATGTTGTAAGGAGCGAAGCAGATGGCAAAGTTGAGCAACGTCACCACGGCCAGGCCCACAGCCCGTTGCTTCCTTCGGGCTTGGATGTTTGGTAAGGAGGTCAGGATGCGGATTAAGTTGACGTAGCAGAAGAGGGAGACAAAGAAAGGGACGAAGAAGAGAGAAACGCAGAGCTCCAGTCGGACAGGGAGAAGAATGTCAAGCTGCCTGGAGGAGAATTTTTCATAGCATTTGGAGACGTTGGTTGAGATAGTCTCGTTGATTCCCACCACCTGGTACTGGACAATGTAGACAATGCTGCAGTGGGAACAGGCAAGCAACCAGAAGAGAAAGCTGGCCACTACTGCATAGATTGGTTTACGATGCAACTTGTATTTTATGGGATAGGCAACACCTAAGTAGCGCTCCACACTGATCGCCGTGAGAAACAGGGTGCTGATATAGATGCTGCTATAGTAACAGAAGCCAGTAAGGGGACAGAGGTAGTCAGGCAAAGGCCAAGTCATGCCCGAGGCAGCCTCCACCATCTTGAAGGGCAGGAAGAGCAGGAGGATCACATCAGACACGGTCAAGTTGAACAGGAGGATGTCTATGGGGGCTGCCTTCTGGCGCACCTTCACCAGGAATGTGTAGAAGGCCAGGAGGTTGGCAGGGAGTCCGGCCAAGAAGGCAAAGATGTAAACAGCAAGGACGACAGAGTTCTCTGCATTCATAGCTACCCTTTGGGCTTCTGCAAAGAGAAATGGAAAAATGGTATTAATGGAAAAGACAAATTGCAAACCCTGGCTTCCCAGTTCCCTGTATTGGCTTCCCATTCCTCCATGTTCTCCCGCAGTCCTGCTCTAAACCAAAATACTCAATAGCAGCACAGGAAAGTAAATCCAAATCCAAATCCAAATTTATTTAATGCTTAGACCATAGGTCTTTTGCATGCAAGACAAACAAACAAATACACAAAAGCCAGATCATCAAATACAATATAAAACATGCCATTAAAACCCTATATAAATCATTAAAACATTAAAATGCTGCAAATATCAATGTCAGGATATGCCCTTCAAATACTACATATGTCATGGATTAGCACCAACATAATTAAAAACAAGATAAAACCAAGTAAGTACAGCATTATTAAAACCCAAGCAGTAAACACCTTGGATATAAAAAACCACTATTAGTTAAAAGCATCCCCAGCACAGTTGACCACGACATCGGAGATCAGTTTTGAGCACAGGAAAGGTGAAGGACACATGCCAGGGTTGAATGAAAAGTAATGCCTCCACCTTCATTACTTGGGTTTGGATGGGAATATTTTAATAAATCAAACGCAGAAATAATCCTTAGAATGTGCTCTTTAACTACCACTATTCACTTTTCCACATAATCACCAGACAATTGGATATTTATTTATTTATTTATTTATTTCCAATATTTCTATCCCGCCCTTCTCACCCGAAGGGACTCAGGGCGGCGTACAATTGGCAACAATTCGATGTCAATACATCATTAAAAACAACAACATATAAAAATATATTATAACCAATTAAATACAGTATAAAATATAAAACATAAACATATATTTTAAATCCGTTCGTCCAATATACTCCAACTTTATCCATATAACAGTCTGGGTCGTCTTTATCATTTATTCGTTGAAAGCCTGGGCACATAGCCATGTTTTTAAGGCTTTTCTAAAACTCAAAAGGGTTACATTTCTGCCAACAATGAACAAGTTTTCTGAAGCTGTCATGGAAGAAGTTGACACTCTATTTCTTCAACCAGTGTCTCACAGTATCCACCGTGCACCTTACTCGCCCAACGACACACAGCATTCATACCTGCCACACCAAGACTATTAATTGCTATTCAAACTGGCCAACAAAGGATTCCGCAGGGTAGAAAGTAGTCAGGCTTGCAAGCACCAAGGCTATTCAGTGCTATTCAACCTGGCCAACCAAGATTTCCCCTAGGTGAAAAACCCCCAGGCTTTGAAGCCACGAGGCTACTCCATCCCATTCAACATGGCCTAGCAAGGATGCCCCATGTAGAAAGCAGCCAGGCTTTTAAGCTGCAAGGCTATTCAGTGCAATTCAGTCTGGCCAAACAATGATTCCCCTACAAAGGAAGTAGCCAGGCTTCAAAGTGGCTCTTTGATTGAGGGTGCTACTCCAACGACTCCAGAAAATGGCCAGGCTTTGAGGCTGCAAGGCTATTCACTGCTATTCCACTTGGCCAACAAATGATTCCCATAAGGCACAGCAACGCTTGCCCGGGCAAAGCTAGTTAGATATACAATTGGTTGAACATGTTGGTATTAAGCAACAGGACGATGTAGAGTGAAGCCACCATGTAACTACTATATGTGTGCAAGCAGGATGTTACATCTTGTATATTTACTGCATTATGTTATAAAGAAGCATATCCTCTACATGATACATTGCTTTATATGATATTTAAATACTATACAGAGGGGCATTGGATGCTATAAGCTGTTTTTGATACAGAATGAGGTTCAGCAATTCATATGCATTTTGTAAGAACTGGCCAGAAGTTGCTGGGATCTATCATCAATATCTACTGCATGGGGTTAGTCATTAAATAGCAACAGCAATAAGTAAAAAGTAACACTAACTGTACATACATGTGAAGCAAATTTATATACATACTAGCTGTGCCTGGCCACGCGTTGCTGTGGCGAAGTATGGTGGTATGGGAAATAAAGTACAGTAGAGTCTCACTTATCCAACATAAACGGGCCGGCAGAATGTTGGATAAGTGAATATGTTGGATAATAAGGAGGCATTAAGGAAAAGCCTATTAAACATCAAATTAGGTTATGATTTAACAAATTAAGCACCAAAACATCATGTTATACAACAAATTTGACAGAAAAAGTCATTCAATACGCAGTAATGCTATGTAGTAATTGCTGTATTTACGAATTTAGCACCAAAATATCATGATGTATTGAAAACATTGACTACAAAAATGCGTTGGACAATCCAGAACATTGGATAAGCGAGTGTTGGATAAGTGAGATTCTACTGTATTGAGGAATTGGTGGTAGTTAAGGTAAAGAGTAAAGGGTTATATAGCTGTGTGGAAGAGCCTTGAGTCTACACTGCCATATAATCCAGTTAAAATCTGATAATCTGTATTTTAAAGGCAGTGGGGAAGAGGCCTAAGTGAGGCCTAACTCTGCCTGTCCCCTGGGTTGAGTGGGTTGCTAGGAGACCAAGTGGGCGGAGCTTGGCCTTCTAACTGGCAGCAATTGGATAAAAACAATTATTCCTCTTCCTCTAATTAGGACTTTATTTTATTTTATTTTTGTTGTATGAACGTAGAGGCATGGCTGAGGGGTTGTGCTGTCAATTTTCGAGGTTGTGGGATGTTTAGTTTTGTTGTTTTGTCCTAGGCCGAAATTTCATTACCCTTTTATATATATAGATTTATTTATTTATTTGCCAATTTGGACCCTGCTCTTCTCAACCCCGAGGGGGATTCAGAGCAGCCTCACATATCGGCAACAATTCATATGTTTCTGTACAAGCTTATTTCTGGGATTGTGACTTTCATAATTGTGAAAGAAGGTAAAAATAGGAATAGAAGACAGAAGGCAGTCTTTATCAAGAAGGGTAGAAAGGCATTCTCAGTTCAATTGAGGACATTGTTAACTAATGCAAATATTTGGATACACCATCAGCAGATTGTTCCTAAGTAATCCCCCTAAACTGTCAGTCCAATGTTCGATGGGATGGAAGCATGGCAGATAAAACTAGGATCATAGCACTATAACTGGACAGTGTGAAAGGGCCTCTTGAGAAGGACGGCCATCTCAGAGCGAGTCGACCTAACCTCCCACACATCTTACATAAGCACGAGTAGTCATGTATGGTCTGATGCTGTAAGCCTCTGTCGCCACTGCAATATATAACCATCATAAAGTTGTGCAGTTAAGATGATAACTGAGAGCCATGGCTTTCATCTTGCTTTAATGAGCCTGTTATGGTCCCTCGCCTGGGCCAATGGGAAAGACCTAGGCTATGTCCTTTCTTTTGCTCAAGGCAGGTGAATAACAGCTGGGCACTGGATGGTTTTATCAGGACAGAGGAGGCCCAAGAAGGGAAACAAAATCAATATTTGGATGTTGGCGGTTCATTGCCTGAGAGAAACATGAAAGTTGCATCTCTTTAAGGAGGTGCTGGGCATCTGAAGACAGTAAAGTAAAACTTTCTGGATTTGGGTCTCATAGGTAAAAGGTAAAGGTTTTCCCCTGACGTTAAGTCCAGTCGTGACCGACTCTGGGGGTTGGTGCTCATCTCCATTTCTAAGCCAAAGAGCCGGCATTGTCCGTAGACGCCTCCAAAGTCATGTGGCCAGCATGACTGCATGGAGCGCCATTACCTTCCCGCTGGAGCAGTATCTATTGATCTACTCACATTTGCATGTTTTCAAACTGCTCGGTTGGCAGGAGCTAGGGCTAACAGCGGGCGCTCATTCTGCTCCCGGGATTTGAACCTGGCACCTTTTGGTCCGCAAGTTCAGTAGCTCAGCGCTTTAACGCACTGTGCCACCAAGGGCCCCTGGGTCTCATAGACAAGATCAAAAAAATGTTATTATGTTTTGCTTCAATGGGATAAAGTGGTTGAGAACTGTGCAATTCCAGAAGACTATTTGTAATTCAGAATTTGTTCTTCACATGCATGCACAAAATCATACAGGGCTTTTAATGCAGAAAACATTACTTTCTGTTCAGAAGCAATGCTCCAGCCCTGGCCACTCTTTAACCTTTGGCATGTGCTCAATAACCCCACGGCTGCCCAAGTGGGTCAAAGAAATAGTTGCACTCCCAAACAAAGATAAAAACTGCTTCTTCAATTTCTGACAAAAAAAAAGATGTGGGATAACTCTTGGATTCATTCACACAGTGGGTAGAAAGAGCTTCACCTGGAATCCACTACCTGCCCTTGCACACCTAGGGCAAAGATATTGTGCAAAGAAATACGGGACACCTCCTTTCACAACAGCCTTATAAAGTGGAAATTGAAGCATCTTAAGCTACCTAGGGTAGTCCTCCTTAAGATGCCTGATGCAAGAGACAAATAGTTTCCCTCTCCTGATGTGCCAGGGACTGGCACCATCTTTATATCCATTGGCTAACAGACTGATACCAGGCCACAGGCCACGACGAGGGTTGAATGAAAAGTAATGCCTCCACCTTCTGTTACTTGAGTTTGGATGGGAATATTTTAATAAATCAAATGCAGAAATAATCCTTAGAATGTCCTCTTTACCAACCACTGTTCACTTTTACACATAATCAGACAATTGGCTACATTTCTGCCAACGATGAACAAGTTTTCTGAAGCCGTCACGGAAGAAGTCAACACTCTGTTTCTGCAACCAACGTCTCAGAGTACCCATCGTGCACAGATCTTCTGATAGCCAAGCAAAGCAATACTGTGACCCGCATGTTCTTGTGAAATGCCAATTATGCTTGAAATTTCTCTCTGAGTGATACAACGATCGTCCTGAATCAATCTGTCAAACTTTTGCTTGTGAAACTCGGTGGTTGCTGTCACAGGACATCCAACTCTTTGTTTGTCACACAAGTCAGATGTTCCCACCTCAACATCTTTAAACTTACTTGCCCAGTACTCACATCAACACAATCACCATAAACATTTTGCATTCTCTGATGAATCTCCTTTGGGGTGACACCTACTGCTGTCAAGAATTCAATGACTGGACGTTGCTTAAGTCACATTGATTGACCATCTGCGCAGGGTTCCATACTTCGCACTTTAACAACACAACTATTCAATGCTAAGGCTTCCTGCCAAATTGAACTGTAGAGGAGAGTCTTTTGAACAAGCCAGTACCTGCCGCAAACCAGGACTGCCATCTGTTGAGGAGTTACGAAGGTGGAGGCATTACTTTTCAGTCAACCCTTATACTTTGACTGATCTAAAGGATGTTTGTCCTAAACAATAACCACTCCAACTGCTCTGTATGCCTCCCTTTATGCTCATGCACATCTCACAAATGCATCTTTCTGCCAGCAACCTTCATGTTTCCATTCTGAATAGTGTGTGGGTGAAAGAGGCAAGGGCTGCCACCCAAGTGAGGGAATTATTTATCCATTAGTGCCTTGGAAGAATAAATCATAGACTGAGAACTTAATACATTCCCTGGGGGGAAGGTGAAAAACCAGGAGCTTGAATGTAAACGGACTGGTAATAGCTCTCCTTTCTCTGATCCTGGCTCAAATCCTGCTTGTAAAAATTGTTCCAGAGTACATGACCCCTTTTTGTTTTTAGATGCTTGGCAGAACATGGACTTTAACTGCCGGTTGCCATTTTCACCTGCCAGAGAAGAAGACAGCATGCCATCCTACCATTACTATGGAGCAGTGATAGTGTCTCATTGGATTTCTCTTGCATATAGATTTTTAAATCCCATGTTGCGAAAAGTCAATGGCAAGCATTTGTATCTTCTCCAAAAACAAGATTAGCTTTAGTCAAATTCAACAAATGGACCTACTGCCAGCATGGAGAGGACTGTATTGTACCCAACTGATACATACAGATAGACTTCAGTTAGCAAAATAAATGTCTTCCTGGGCATAATTTCTTCAACAGATAATTTGGTACCAGAAGCAGAAATAACATGGAAATAATAGGGACAGGTTCCTACAGACATACACAGCATCCAAATCAGAGCAGTTCAACATTTTTCAACAAACATGAAATTAAACAACAGCTCATGTAAGCCACATATGAATAAACAAAAAACATGTTGAATCTTCTAGAGACTACATGGACACTCCTTCCAAAATACATCAGTTTCATCAGCTTCTACTTTCCTATGCTGTCGAATTTGGTGGCCCAATTTATAGATATAGAGATCTATTTTGAAACTTCCTGGGAATGTTCTCTCTTTTCCTCTCTGGTAGAGATTCTGGAGGCTTTTACTGCTCATCTTGCTTGTTGTAGGTCGGCACGTATAAATACAGAAGGCTCAACTACAGAGAATCTCACTTTCCTCCAGCTTTGTTTATTGCATTGTTTACTACACCAAAATGTTCTTCTGTTTCACCAGCTCTCTCTCACTAAGCTCCTAGAGTAAATGCTGCTAAAAATAACAACCAAAACAGAACATGCTTCTTAGCCTTTTGACTAGATCAAGTGTAGGACAAAGAAGAAAAGGTGGGGAGTATAAAACGCCTTTACAAAATAAAGAAGGTATTTTTTCAGAGGATTTAGTAAGTGAGATACAGCTGTATATGTTAACAAACAACAGCCTGTTTGTAAAATAAATGGCATCATACGTGAGACTTTGCTTCGAAAACCTTCAACCAAATATAGCCTTTCAGTATTGGACTAAAATATTAGTAAAATTGCTTACAAATATGATTTTGATAGGATAATGGACATGGATGAATACAAGAGATAGAAGCCCAAACTTTTTAAAGTTACCCATTCAAAGCTTTCATTAGGCTGGGATAAACAAACCCAATCTCAGAGGTTTTTTATCCTGTAGGAATTTTAAGGTTTTTCTTAAAAGGACATAAAAATAAAGTTAAAATTAATGAGATTGTTGGTGTTTCTGGTACCATAAATTGCTGAACGTAATTTTGCTTATTTCTGAACTCCATATTTAAAATGTTTTAGTTTTAATTATTATCGTGTCAAAAGCAAATTGAGACAAGTCGCTTCTGTTGTGAGAGAATCGGCTGCCTTCAAAGACATTGCCCAGGGGATGCTCGGATGTGTTAACATCTTGCGGGGAGCTTCTCTTATGTCCCTGCATGGGAAGCTAGGGCTGACAGATAGGAACTCACCCCGTCTCGAAGATTTCAACCATCAACCTTCAGATCAGCAGTTCAGCCAGTACAAGGGTTTAAACCATTGCACCATTTAAACCATTGTGACTCCTTTAGTGTGAATTGCAAAAGATGTCGTTCACCAGATAACTCCACCATGTCTCAAGAAGTTAATTCTTTGCAATGAAGATACACTCCAATTACAAAGCAATAGAAATATCAACACCAATGAATGAATTAGTGTTGATGTCTGAGAGGCTTAGTTCTACATAAACATGTGTAGGAATGTCCTTTGTAAATGTAGGAATGAAAACAGCATGAGATTTAACTGTGTGCTTTGGCAGCTCAGCTGTCACACAACTGTCAAAAGTTGGTTGCAAAGTGCACGGCCCTCTCAAATTCTGACTGCTACTGTGAAATAACTGGACAGTAAATATTTGGGTTAAATATGAGATATATACTCATTGATGACCAATCTGGAAAAATATCATGCTATCAAAATCTGCAAAAAGATGCAAAATCCCTTTACAGGATGCATTTACAGTGTAGAATTCGTATAGTTTGGCACCGCTAGAACTGCCATGGCCAATGCTATAGAACAGGCATGGACAAATGGAGCTCTGACTAAGCTACCCACAGTTTACTCCCCCTTTCCCCATATGATATAATTATATTGCTGATATAATTATAAATCTTTATCTAGCTCTGCATTGTTTATATAGGCATTGAGTCCCCATGGGGAGATAGGGCAGGGTACAAATGAAGTTTTGTTGTTGTTGTTGTTGTTAAGTTATTGTTAATACCATATTGTTTTTGTTGACCCTACTTTTCCACTTACAGAGCTAGTTTACTGTTTTTCTTTGAAATACGGTAAATATTCAAAAATATTTAACTTGCTGGTGCCTCAGTTAATGTAATTTAATTGGTATCTATTTTTATTTTGAAATTTACCAGTAGCTGCTGCATTTCCCACCCTCGGCTTATACTTGAATCAATAAGTTTTCCCAGTTTTTTATGGTAAAATTAGGTGTCTCGGTTTATACTCGAGTATATACGGTACCTAGTCTGAACTTGAAAGGAGCTATCCAAGCTATTTGATGGAGAAGAGTCAATATCAGGTAGTTCTACAACCTGGACATGAACAAGGAACAAAGAAGCAAAGAAGAAGCTAAACAAAACAGTAGAATCTCACTTATCCAACATTCGCTTATCCAACGTTCTGGATTATCCAACACATTTTGGTAGTCAATGTTTTCAATATATCATGATATTTTGGTGCTAAATTCGTAAATACAGTAATTACAACATAACATTACTGCATATTGAACTACTTTTTCTGTCAAATTTGTTGTCTAACATGATGTTTTGGTGCTTAATTTGTAAAATTATAACCTAATTTGATTTTTAATAGGCTTCTCCTTAATCTCTTTTTATTATCCAACATATTCGCTTATCCAACGTTCTGCCGGCCCGTTTATGTTGGATAAGTGAGACTCTACTGTAGTTGAATATTAGATGATAAAGTTGCCTACAGTCCATTGATGCTTTGGCAAAGAAAATGTGTTGTGTCTGCTTTGAATATTTAGGTGCTGTTTTTGGCAAAAGGAAGCCACCAATCTCCAGGGCAATGAAGAAACTAAAAATAAATAAATAGTGGAACTGTAAAATATATTAAACAAAGATATAACCGACAACATCAGATAAAGTTGGCTACAGCCCATCAATGCTTTGGCAAAGGAAATGTGTGCCTGTTTTGAATATTTAGATACTGTGTTTGGAAATGATGGAAATAATGTTGCCATGAATCCGTAGGGACCTCGGATGCATGATATTTTCTGTTGAAACAAGCAAGCCACTCTACCCAGAAGACAACATGTCTAATCATAATGGTGGCCATGGGCATGCAAAATAATCTTCCTAGCATCCGACAGTTCACACCATCTGCCAGATTTGCGTGAGTGCTCTTTTCCTCAAAGGGAAGTAGTTGCAATTGACATGGAACCAGCCATGACAGTTAAACAAAAGGACAGAGATCAGAGTATGTTTCACCTTTATCAGTTTATGCAAATGACACTTTTAATATCATTACTGAATTTTGGGAAAGATCGTCAGCACCCCTTTGATTCCCAACACCAAGCATTTCTACCATTCCCCAAGAAATAGGAAAATTGTTTTACTTTCTCCTATATTGATTTTTTAAAAGAATCTCAAGTTCTTTCCATTAAAAAATGGGAGGAATAAAAGGGAAGTTGAATAAGATTCCATTGAAAAAGAACAACATTCTCAGCCTTTTATACCACAGTTTCTCAAATTGTGCTCTGCGGAGCACTATGTGCTCCATGCAACAATTCCAAGTGTTCTGTGGAAAGGTATAGAGGATGATGATGATGATAATTTATTTATTTATTTATTTATTTATTTATTTATTTACAGTATTTATATTCCACCCTTCTCACCCCAAAGGGGACTCAGGGTGGATCACATTACACATATAAGGCAAACATTCAATGCCTTAACATAGAACAAAGACAAGACAAACACGGGGCTCCGAGCTGGCCTCAAACTCATGACCTCCTGGTCAGAGTGATTCATTGCAGCTGGCTGCAGCTGGTTGCTCAACAGCCTGCGCCACAGCCCGACCCATCATGATGATGATGACGATTTCAGAAATAAATTTGGGGTTGGGGATTACTGCTTGATATTTAATATCAGCAATAGATGATCAATAACTATGACAGCATATATCTATTTAAAGAGAATATGTTTCCTGGAAATACACTCATATAGAAAGCATTAGATGTCAATATTTACATAACAGAATCGATGGGAAATAATTGTTTCTCTTCACTATTTGATGCTGCAGTAGCAGCTGCAAAGACCTGGACATGATCTTTAAATTGCTCTTCTTGTTGTGTGCCTTCAGGCCATTTATAATTTATGACAACCCTTGCAGAGGTTTCTAGTGCTCAAAAAAGTCAAAAGCCTATAGTCAGGAGTGGGGTTCACTAACTGCCAAACCAGAGGGATCCACATGGATCTCTAGACCTACAAGGCAGAAAGACTCTTTTAATATTGGAAAAAGTACTGCAGTTCTGCCTTTACAATCAAGAGATGTTGGCAAATTGAACAATTTAAACTATGCAGGCATTACCAAATATCTCACTTTCCCCTACTGAATTACAATCCAAGTGCATTAGACACAGTCCAGACATTGTTTTGATGAGGTGGCTAGTTGTATAGTACTGTGTAACAAGAAAATAAGAACATTTGTTGTTGTTGTTTTTTCACGTTGGTGGAAGAGAGGGCAGCATGTGCTAGTACTGCAAACCAATATGGCACCACAAAGGTCATATGGTAATATGGAGAATGTCCTCTTTTACGAGGCAGTAGAAATCTGTTTGCCATTTCAGGTAGAAACAGCAGAAAGCCATGGCCAGGTTTATAATAATAATAATAATAATAATAATAATAATAATAATAATAATAATAAATAATAATAATAATAATAATAACAACAACAACAACAACAACAACAACAACAACAGGAAAAACTCAGCCGCTATCAGGACCTCAAGATTGAACTTCAAAGACTATGGCAGAAACCAGCGCAGGTGGTCCTGGTGGTGATCGGCACGCAAAGATACTGTGGGACTTCCGAATCCAGACTGACAAAGTTCTGGAACACAACACACCAGACATCACAGTTGTGGAAAAGAAAAAGGTTTGGATCATTGATGTCGCCATCCCAGGTGACAGTCGCATTGACGAAAAACAACAGGAAAAACTCAGCCGCTATCAGGACCTCAAGATTGAACTTCAAAGACTCTGGCAGAAACCAGTGCAGGTGGTCCCAGTGGTGATGGGCACATTGGGTGCCATGCCAAAAGATCTCAGCCAGCATTTGGAAACAATAGACATTGACAAAATCACAATCTGCCAACTGCAAAAGGACACCCTACTGGGATCTGCATACACCATCCGAAAATACATCACACAGTCCTAGACACTTGGGAAGTGTTCGACTTGTGATTTTGTGATATGAAATCCAGCATATCTATCTTGTTTGCTGTGTCATAATAAAATAATAATAATAATAATAATAATAATAATAATAATAATAACAACTTTATTTTTATACCCCGCCTCTATCTCCCCAAAGGGGACTCAGGGCGGCTTACATGGGGCCAAACCCGAATATCTCCACGATGCAGATTTAATCTTACCAGGTAGCAGCTGAGGACAAGGGGAATGCTTCAAGCCCACGGAGCCTCTATTTCTGCTATTGGGCAGAAAAGGCACACCTTTTCCATTCTTGCTGCAGTAGTTAGTGACTGACAACAACAACAAAAACAGACAATGTGGCCCAAATTCTGTTTTTCTTGTGTAAGGTAAGGCAGGGTGGTGTAGTGGTTAGTGCATTGGACTTGGACTGTGAAGACCAGAGTTTGAATCCCTGCTCAGCCATGTACTAGGCATGGCACACTCTGTAATTTTTTTTTCATGTCAAGAGCAACTGGAGTTGCTTCTGGAGTGAGAGAATTGGCCATCTGCAAGGACGTTGCCAAGAGGATGCCCGGATGTTTTGATGTTTTACCATCCTTGTGGGAGGCTTCTCTCATGTCCCCGCATGGAGCTGGAGCTAATAGAGGGAGCTCATTTGCGCTCTCCCCGGGTGATGTAATGACTTTATCAGACTAGTGTTTTAAAGCAGGCTGCCCCACATTTTTTGGCATCTTTTGCCGCCTGCAAAATCCTGGGAAATGTAGTTTAGGATGGAGCCTTTGGAATTCTCAGCTACAGAGGTCTTTGCCTTCCCAAACTACATTTCCAGAATTTAGCAGACAGCAGAAGACACCAAAAACTTGGGGCTACTTGCTTTAAAGCATTAACCTGATAAAGCCCTCAATTGCAGAAGAAGGCAAAGAAAATCCCCTTTTGAAAAAAAATATCACCAGGAAAATTCCATGATAATTTCACTGTGGTTTAAAATGACACAATCGCAAAGACAAACTATAATGGCGTAGTTACGCAGTGACGCTGATGCTTCACCCTTCTGCTTGGTATCAACATTGAGTAAATCAGTTTAATAGCTGCCAGAGTGTCTGCTTATTATCCCACTGTACAGGAGGCAATGCACAGTAGCTGTTTCTACAATCACAGGGAATAACGTGGCACACTGGAGGCACCAATACCATCGCAAAATGTGCAACTTCTTTGTTGGAATCCCATTGTTTAGTTCCAACTAGAATAGACCTATCAAATCAATTTTTAAATAGTGAGTCATTTTGTTAGTAACTTTAATTGCTTTGATAGCTCCTCTCTAGTTAGGATTAACAATAGGATTTTGGTCCATATGAAATTATGATATTTATAAGAAGCTCCACTGAATTATAACTACATCTATAAGACAACTTTCACATGTATATCAAACTCACAGAGTTCTGGCCCTGATGTCTTCCAGACCATGGCCAGTTATTATGTGTGGTGTGTGTGTATTAGGAGCGACTTGAGAAGCTGCAAGTCACTTCTGGTGTGAGAGAATTGGCCATCTGCAAGGACATTGCCCAGGGGACGCCCAGATGTTTTGATGTTTTTACCATCCTTGTGAGAGGCTTCTCTCATGTCCCCGCATGGAGCTGGAGCTGATAGAGGGAGCTCATCCACGCTCTCCCCGGGTTGGATTAGAACAGGTCAGCAACCCAAGCTTCAAGTCATCAGTCCTGCCAGCACAAGGGTTTAACCCACTGCGCCACCAGGCACTCCGTGGCCAGGGATGAAGGACACAATACTAGAGAACGTGAGATACAACTGTTAAAGAAGATGTCTTCCAACATAACTTAAATATAAAATCTCCCTACCAAACCCTCCCCTCTCAACTTTGGAATGAGGTGATTTGGAACAGATATAGGGATGTATGTCTTCTTTGAACTTCTTCCCACTGCAAGAAAGTGTTTGGAAACTGTGTAGTACTTGAAGACTATAGTATTTGCAATTCAGGACTTGCTACATTCCCAATTTGCATGTGATTGTTTTGCAAAGATATCAACATTTTCTGTGTGGTGAACAGTCTTTGGCTTAGAAAATATTGTTGTGCAGTTTTGAACTTTCTCACAACAGGAAGAAAATGATTAAAATGCTCATTATTCCTTCGGAAAATGAAATTATTGAAGAATTTTGTTGTTGAAGGTTTTCATGGCCGGAATCACTGGATTGCTGTGAGTTTCCCAAGGCTGTATGGCCATGTTCCAGAAGCATTCACTCTTGACATTTCACCCACATCTATGGTAGGCATCCTCAGAGGTTGACTGCCATAGATGTGGGTGAAACGTCAGGAGAGTATGTTTCCGGAACATGGCCATACAGCCCGAAAAACTCACAGCAACCTATTGAAGAATTGCATCTCTAAAGTAGAAAATGACCACCCAAAAGTGTCTAGAAATAAATTATTATTATTATTATTATCATCATCATCATCATCATCATCATCATCATCATCATCACCTAAATTCTATGCACTCTCGTCCCTTCTGTTCCTGGGAATATTAGGTCATGTTCGCTGCTTTATAACTTCCGGATTAAAAATAAGTAAAAACATATGTGTGGCTTCCTAACAGTATAAGGATTGCAATCTGCCTTTTCCCAGACTAAGTCAGATGCATTTACCATTACCATTAGTTTATGTTTACATTTCTCCCCTTTACCCATGTGCACACCCATCAATATGTAGGTGTATCTATATATGGATAGATGAGATCAACCATTATATTGTTCATGCCAATTGTGGATAATATTTCATATCTCTGATAGATTGGTGCCAATGTTAGCATTCATTCAGGGGTAAACGGGATTTTCATTGGGATCGTAGCATGTGGGGAAAGGTGCAATGGCCCCAATTCCTGTACACCAGTGTGGGGCAAAAGGAACTCTGGGGACCCATGGATTATTTTCACAACCATCAGTTATTGCTGGACTTCATGGACTTTTCTTTAGTAACAAAACAATGGGGATGTTGGCTTGCCTCTCCTGGAATTTTCTTGTAAATAGCTTCTATTTAACATTGTACATTTTCCTTTCAAGAGAAACCCAAAAATAGATTTCTGCACACTTTCAATTCTTGTGCTTTTGGGGATTTTTGGCATTTTAGCAATCTGTGTGGCCATTTTCCCAGATGCCAATGAGAAAATGCTGGATCCAAGGACTGCTACAGTTGCCCAACTCTGCCATTCAATAATTTCCTCCCATTTCTCTCCCCATCTCCTCATTACTCTCTCTTGCTTTCATACATGCAAACACACACAGACATACTATTTCTGTCATTTAAATAACATCAGATAAGATCAGTGCATCTACATACTCTTCCCTCTCACATGGCAGAGCACCAACTTGTTGTGGAACTGAATCATTGATTTCCATCCTGGAACAACTTTTGCGACACCAAGACCACTAGCCATGAAGCTGTCACGTTTAACAATAACCAATGTTACTTTTTAATATAGTTATATATGAAGCTATTTATTCTCTTTGCCATTATTGCTGTCAGGATTTTAGCATCTTGGTTTATAAGGGCAATAGGTCTATATGAACCAGGATCTGTAGGATCTGTATTTGTTTTTAGAATTAATATGATCCTTGATTCTTGCCACGATGGTGGGATCTGTTCTCCTTTCATTATCCTATTATATAGTTCTTTTAATTTTGGCACCAAAATTGATTTTAATAGGTAATGAAATTTCGGCTTAGGACAAAACTACACATCCCAGAAACACTAAACTTGGCAGCACAACCCCTCATCCATGCCTCTACGTTCATACAATAAACAGCTCCAGCTACTCCAGAAAATGGCCAGGCTTTGAGACTGCAAGGCTATTCACTGCTATTCCACTTGGCCAACAAAGGATTCCCATAAGCCACAGCAACACGTGGCCGGGCAAAGCTAGTGTTTTATAATATCCCGATCCCAGCCCAACCATTCCTGGGTCTTTCCTCCTTTTAATTTATCTATAGCCTCACTGATCTCAATTTCTGATACTAATTGAACCACACTATTTTTATCCGTCTCCTGTAACTTTAACAATAACCAATGTACAGGCTCCTCTAAAATCATCTCATCATAAGCCAGCCCCAAGGAAAAGCAGATGCATTTTCTCACCGCTCTCCTCGGCTTTGTGGCCCTCTCTACAAAGGGAGGGATTTCTTCCCAGATGGACACAGCAGAGTCCTTCCAGAAGTTGAGAGGCTTCACTTGACGCCCATGCCCCGAAGTAGAGCTGAAGACTGTACGTCTAGTGTGACAGAAGTGCTGGCTATCATTCCTTGTCAGTGTGCCTTGATAGGACAAGGAACACACAGCGGCAGCAGCAGCAGCAGGAAGCTTGCTGGTCTCCTCATGTGGCCGGAGAGGATTATTTTTTTCAAACAGGGAAACAAACTCTGGGATGCAAGAAGAGGCGGAGAAGGCATTTGATTTCAGTGTTGTGCTCTGGGTGCCACCCACAAAGTGTCTAATCTTCGTTTTAAGGCAAATGTGCTCCAAATTCACTACATTCAAATCGCTCCCTCTTTTTCCCCCTCCATGGGTAAAAGATGTTAAATGAATGCACAGATACTTACTTAGATATGGTTAAATTGCACTCGCAGCAAATTGTCTTTCAAGATTATCCACCTTCGTTATTTGTGCTGAAGCTATGAAGACCATTTCATTGGATTTATATTGTAGGAGGAGAAATTTTACTGCTATTTCTCACAGTAGAAGCCCCATAATAATAATAATAATAATAAAAATAATAATAAAAATAATAATAATAATAATAATAATAATAATAATAATAATACTTTATTTATACCCCGCCACCATCTCCCCGCGGGGACTCGGGGTGGCTGATAAGGAGAAGACCTGGCTCTGGCTCACGAATGGGACACTGTAGAAGGAGACAGAAGGCCTGATCCTTGCAGCCCAGGAGCAAGCCATCAGAACAAAGGCAATTAAGGCCAAGATCGAAAAATCAGCTGATGACCCAAAATGCAGACTGTACAAGGAAACTGACGAAACCATTGATCATATCCTCAGCTGCTGTAAGAAAACCGCACAGACAGACTACAAACAGAGGCACAACCATGTGGCCCAAATGATCCATTGGAACTTATGCCTCAAGTACCACCTCCCAGCAGAAAAGAACTGGTGGGATCACAAACCTGCAAAAGTATTGGAAAATGAGCACGCAAAGATACTGTGGGACTTCTGAATCCAGACTGACAAAGTTCTGGAACACAACACACCAGACATCACAGTTGTGGAAAAGAAAAAGATTTGGATCATTGATGTCGCCATCCCAGGTGACAGTCGCATTGACAAAAAACAACAGGAAAAACTCAGCCGCTATCAGGACCTCAAGATTGAACTTCAAAGACTCTGGCAGAAACCAGTGCAGGTGGTCCCGGTGGTGATCGGCACATTGGGTGCCATGCCAAAAGATCTCAGCCGGCATTTGGAAACAATAGACATTGACAAAATCACAATCTGCCAACTGCAAAAGGCCACCCTACTGGGATCTGCGCGCATCATCCGAAAATACATCGTACAGTCCTAGACACTTGGGAAGTGTTCAACTTGTGATTTTGTGATATGAAATCCAGTATATCTATCTTGTTTGCTGTGTCATAAAATAATAATAATAATAATAATAATAATAATAATAATAATAATAATAATAATAATAACAATAACAACAACAACTATATTTATACCCTGCCACCATCTCCCTGCAGGGACACGGGGCGGCTTACATGGGGCAGAGGCCCAAACAACATAGGACAAAATATAGGCAACATAATACAAATCACACTATAAAAAGATAAAACAGTAATACAATATATCAATTAAAACAAAAATACAGGATAAAAAATTGCATTTAAAACACATAAATGGTAAATGTCCCAATGACACAGTGGGTTAAACTGCTGAGCTGCTGAACTTGCTGACCGAAAGGTTAGCGGTTCAAATCCAGGAAGTGGGGTAAGCTCCCACTGTTAGCTCCAGCTTCTGTCAACCTAGCAGTTTGAAAACACACAAATGTGAGTAGATCAATAGATATATGACACAGTTGGTATTTGTTTAGGTGAAGATAAAAGTTTCCCCTGATGTTAAGTCCAGTCATGTCCGACTCTGGGGGTTGGTGTTCATCTCCGTTTCTAAGCCAAAGAACCGACGTTGTCCGTAGACACCTCCAAGATCATGTGGCCATAGGCATGACTGCATGGAGCGCCGTTACCTTCCCACTGGAGCGGCACCTATTGATCTACTCACATTTGTATGTGTTCAAACTTCTAGGTTGGCAGAAACTGGAGCTAACAGCGGGCGCTCACTCCACTCCCCTTTCAGTCCGCAAGTTCAGCAGCTCAGCGCTTTAACACCACTGTTAAAGGCACTGCACCACTGGGAACTCCACGGTATTTGTTTATAAACACATAATTGTTGATTGGAGCCCCCGGTGGCACAACCGCTGAGCTGCTGAACTTGTTGACCAAAAGGTTGGCGGTTCGAATCTGGGGAGAAGAGTGAGCTCCTGCTGTTAGACCCAGTTTCTGCCAACCTAGCAGTTTGAAAACACGCAAATGTGAGTAGATCAATAGGTACCGCTGTGCCGACCACATGACTACGGACAATGTCAGTTTAATATCATTAACATAATTTGTTAAACATAGATAAATGAAACCATGGATGGTCCTGCACTGGTAGGAAACACTGCAAATTTTATTGCTGAGTTGAGAAGATGAGAGAGTCCAATTCATAAACAATTAGAAATTTGCCTCATCTTCTGAACTCAGCAATAAAATTTGCAGTGTTTCCTATCAGTACAAGTTTAATTTATCTATCTTTAACAAATTATATCTGTCTAGTCCTCCAGTGTGACTATTGTATCACATATCTGCAAAATGTCATGCCTAATAGAGTGATCCTTATGGTCATATTTCAAATCTACCTACATTTCTTATACAGTAGAGTCTTGCTTATCCAACGTTCTGGATTATCCAATGCATTTTTGTAGTCAATATTTTCAATACATCGTGATATTTTGGTTCTAAATTCTTAAATACAGTAATTACTACATAGCATTACTGCGTATTGAACTACTTTTTCTGCCAAATTTGTTGTATAACCTGATGTTTTGGTGCTTAATTTGTAAAATCATAACCTAATTTGATGTTTAATAGGCTTTTCTTTAATGCCTCCTTATTATCCAACATATTCGCTTATCCAACATTCTGCTGGCCCGTTTATGTTGGATAAGTGAGACTCTACTGTATTACATTTCAGACATTCCTGTTGTCTCAAAGTGCTGGACAAAATTAACTGTGGCATGCCTATAAAAGCATGTAGTATTGACTCTTCCACTGAAAACCACACATTTATCAAAGGTTTTTTTCCCCTGAATTTCATTCAGGGCTGGGCGAGGATTGTGTTACCTGGTTTTTGATAAGATTTTATCAGCATTTGCATAGTTCTTCAAATGTGGGTTGGAATGAATTTGAGAAGCAAAGTAACCCAAGTTGACCATGAAAGAAAGCAAAACTTGTAGTGTAGATTCATATAGTCTAGTTTAAATAAAGTAATCTGGATTGTATATGGCTGTGTAGAAGAGGCCCAAAAAAGCTTCCAAATTATCAGCATCAGGATGAACTCAGAATGGATTCACTGCCTAACTGACATGGAAACAGCTACTGGATTAGGTCAGGAATGGGATTACTAAAGTTTTCAGTCTTGTGTATCATCCTGGTATCATTCTGCTCCATTTTGGTGTCTTGTTGGCAGACCTGAAGGGTTATGCCTGATGTGTTACATTATATGGCCTGGGGAAAATGTTATGGAAAGTAGCAGTTCATACTTCCTTGCACAGAACTACGGCAGTCAGTCTTACATTTTTGTTCCTTCATTAGTTTTGGATTTCAGCTCCAAGAAAGCCCCATCAGCCTGGCCAATGGTTGGGAATTTTACAAACTGAAGTCTAAAAGATATGGAAGGCCAAGGTTTGAGAATCATTGCATGAGAATACATTCATGGAGATCGAGAGATTTTCACATCACAGATTGTAACATCATTGAAACACTGCTTGTTTCTGCAGCCATAGGTTTTATCAGGATGAATCTCTCTTACAAGATTGTACCTCTCTTACAAGGACACACTCTTAGAGGGAGAGATATGTCAGAGTAATTTGCAGCACAGCAGTAGATGGAGTCAGTGGAATGCAGAACAAAGAGACATCAGAGACGATGGTAAAACTATATATAAAGTTTTACTGTACAAGACAAACAGACTTGCAGACAATAGACACAGGACTCTCACTCTAGGCAGACAGAACAGAACTGATGCAAACAGTAATTCATACACACTTGTGTCTGGACACTCCCCAGTTCCAGCCACACATCAAGGTCAACACAGCTTCTTAGTAATTAACTCTTTCCAGACTATAGTACACTCTGGATGATGCAATCAGTATGCAATACAGGCAAGGCACAAATTGCATTTAAACACTACCAATACACAAACCCCACATTAACAAGAGATGGAGAATTCTGTGCATCTTGGGTTGCCTCACCCACCATAGGCACTATAGGGTTTTAGTCTTAAATATCTGGTCTTTAAAAACAATCTACTACCCTTGACCTGCCAAGAGGAAGACCTGGATTTCAAACCTCAACCAGCCAGGGTGATCCTTGGATCAACATCTGGAGAACATTCACCAACACAAACAGAAAATGATAGTACATTGCTTTGATGTTTAGTCCAAGGTAGTGTTAGCGTTATCTGCATCTAACTCATAAGACTTCACTGAACCAAGGATGTGCCTTGACTTATGTATCAAGAGTACCTACCTAGAGCCAAATCGTGATCATATATGCAAAGATGTATCAACTGCTTGTCTGTTTTAGTAATAACTAACAGTAATAGTTTGATCTTTTTATTTATAGTAAAGGAAGAATCATAGAATAATAGAGTAGGAAGAGACCTCATGGGCCATCCAGTCCAACCCCCTGCCAAAAAGCAGGAAATCGCATTCAAAGCACCCCCGACAGATGGCCATCCAGTCTCTGCTTAAAAGCCTCCAAAGAAGGAGCCTCCACCACACTCCGGGGCAGAGAGTTCCACTGCTGAACAGCTCTCACAGTGAGGAAGTTGTTCCTAATGTTCAGGTGGAATCTCCTTTCCTGTAGTTTGTAGCTGTTGTTCCGTGTCCTAGTCTTCAGGGCAGCAGAAAATATGCTTGCTTCCTCCTCCCTATGACTTCCCCTCACATATTTGTACATGGCTATCATGTCTCCTTTCAGCCTTCTCTTCTGCAGGCTAAACATACCCAGCTCTTTAAGCCGCTCCTCATAGGGCTTGTTCTCCAGACCCTTAATCATTTTAGTCGCCCTCCTCTGGACGCTTTCCAGCTTGTCAACATCTCCCTTCAACTGCAGTGCCCAGAACTAGACACAGTGTGATTCCAGGTGTGGTTTGACCAAGGCAGAATAGAGGGGGAGCATGACTTCCCTGGATCTAGACGCTATTCCCCTATTGATGCAGGCCAGAATCCCATTGGCTTTTTTAGCTGCCGCATCACATTGTTGGCTCATGTTTAACTTGTTGTCCACGAGGACTCCAAGGTCTTTTTCACACGTACTGCTGTTGAGCCAGGCATCCCCCATTCTGTATCTTTGCATTCCATTTTTTTCTGCCGAAGTGAAGTATCTTGCATTTGTCCCTGTTGAACTTCATTTTGTCAGGTTCAGCCCATCTCTCTAGTCTGTTAAGATCGTTTTGGATTCTGCTCCTGTCTTGTGTTGGCCATCCCTCGCAGTTTGGTGTCATCTGCAAACTTGATGATCGTGCCTTCTAACCCTTCGTCTAAGTTGTTAATAAAGATGTTGAACAGAACCGGCCCCAGGACAGAACCCTGCGGATGGCACTCCACTCGTCACTTCTTTCAAGATGAAGACGACACATTGGTGAGCACACTTTGGGTTCGTTTGCTTAGCCAATCACAGATCCACCTAACTGTAGTTTTATCTACCCCACATTTTACTAGTTTGTTTGCCAGAAGGTAGTGGGGGAGAAATAGCTTAGAGAAGTTAGCAATCCTCCCAGGGCTGTAAAACATGCAAAGATGTTGTATGGTAGGAGGGTTGGACTGGATGAGCATTGCGGTCTCTTCTAAATTTTTGAGTCTATAAAGTTTCCAGTTAAGGGGTGTGTCAATTCAAAGCAGAGGTTTCGCTAAGCCGTGAGGGATGGAAATGCTAACTGAATTCCTGGAACAATCATCAGCATAGTGGATATTGTCTCCATTGTTGTATTAGACACTTATGAGTGGGGGGTGGGGGGTGGGACATGCCATTTAGTTACTCCTGAGGCTATTGGTAGTGATTCAATGACTATTAAGTGCTCATGATTCAAAGATCTGTGCATCATTTAAAGCCCAGCCTTTTCCTGAGCTATTTGTTTAGGAAGAAGTTTAGGCACTATAAACATCCCTTCTCCATTTCATCTAATTGATGTTCCAGAGAAGCTTATTCCCAGAGTAAATGGCTAAAATGGAGAAGTAGCACACAGAGCTTGGGAACTCAATTCCTTCAAAAGTTCTAATTGTTTGGATTAGTTCACTGAGCAAGTTTTTAAATATATCTGATGTCACTTCTGGGCACCATTCCATGTGTGTGTGCTTACTTATAGTTTGCAAACCAAATTATTGAAGGAAAAGTTGGTCTCATTCTCACCTGACCATGAATTTGCATTCCTCTTTAGAGGCAATCTTTTGAAGTTAACATCTGAGTTGGAGACCACAAGTAGAGACTTTTGAGTTGTGGTTCCTCTTTATGGAACTCTCTTCTCAGGTAAGATCACATGGTGCCTATGTATCTTTCTTTGGTGCACAAAGTCAAAGACATTTTAAAAAATCCCTTCTTTGCTTAATGGTAGTGATAATCATGATGAAAATGACTGTGAAAATCATGATTCTGGTAACTTTGCGGTATTTCGTGTCTGCAATTATGTTTGTATAATCCCAAAAGTACCCCAGAGTAGAATTCACTTTGTATTAGAACCATAGAGTTGGAAGAGATCACCAAGGCCATCCAGTTCAACTCTTCGACCATGCAGAAATAGCCAATTTAAGCACTCCCAGCAGATTGCCATCCAGCTTATGTTTAAAAATTTCCATCACATTTTGAGGCAGCAGCATTATTGTTGATTGTCAAAGAACTCTTACCTTGAGGAAGTTTATTTATTTGTTTTATTTATTTACTGTATTTACATCCCCTTTCTCATCCCTGGGGGGACCCAAAGAGGTACGTATGGAGTGCTGCCTCTGTTGTTGATCCTGTCAAGTACAAGATGAATTGAAGGGCAGTCTGTCCAATTGTGGTCAGTTTCATCTTCTGGTTGCTAGCCTACTGTCACTGTAGCATCATCTACATAGCCGAATATTACAACTCAACTCAGCTGAAGCTTGACAACTTCACAAGTTTTGAGGACTTCTCTTCCACTCAACTTAGCATCCTCTTCCCTTTCTGACTGGAGCTTTCCCTTGTTTTCTTCTGCCTTCCTTTTGCCGTGACTACCTTTTGTTATGTTAATGTCATTGGCATCTTGACCTCAGTGCCTAATGTCTATGTTCAGAGGTAGTATTGAACCATAGCTACTTTTCTCGATTTTGCTATTTGCTTTGGACTCTTCAACATCACTCACACCATGGGATTTGCCCAGAAATTGTGTTCATCCTGGAGAATCTTCAGCATCTTCAACACTAGAATGGATCCTCCTATTTTCTATTTTTTTTCTGCCACAATAAACCTTTTCTGATAGCTGAGTTAGTATAAGCAGCAGATTCCCAGTACTGTTTGCTGTGCTGTAAAGCAAATGGTGACAATGACAATGAAGCCGTAGCTGGTCAGTCTTCAAGATCTATTCTCCCAGGTGGGTTGACATTCTTTGCATTGCAAAAATCTTCTTTGAATGCAAAAGTCTTGAAGATCAGAGGTCTAGACACTGTTGAAGTTGTACAATAGCAATGCCAGCAAGATCATGCAGTACATGAACTCTGAAACTCAGCTGAAAGAAATTGTGAAGTTGAAATAGCAAAAGTGAAATTATTGTATTTTCATGAGCTGGTGTATTTCAGTCATTGGCATTCAAGATAAGATTGTGCCAATGGTGGGATGAGAAAACTTTTGTGGCTCAGTTTAAGATGTTCCCCAAATCAGTTCACCTGGAAAGAAATAATTTCTTCAGAGCAAGGACTTACTTGGATTTGAACAAACACACTGGGGGCTTTGTGCCTGAAATGAGTGGATCCACCTCACTGTTGGTAGATAATTTCCTAATTTGATAGCCTATGCTTACTCTCTTCTCTCTTTCTTCATAGCAGGGTTGGAGCCCTGGTCATTCTAACTGCATTCAAAAAAATTAAACAAATGTGCATAGTGCAGGGAATGACCTTACAGAGCATGTGATTGGAAACAAGCATTTTAGGCATTCTTGAGTGGAAAAGTTATTCCAACAATGTGCCTTATCCAGGGTCCTGAAAGACTGTAATGGACAGCCAAACTATCTGTGACAATCAGTGACAATTCTGGGGGTTTGTATATTCACATTTGGTGCGGGGTTATGCTAAAGTGCATTGATATGAGAGAGATAACCCTCCTGGTTCATAACCTTGAGCAGCAATCTCTGCTCCTCATAGCCAAGCTGCTATTGATTTCAAATCGTATATGAAAGAAAAGCTACTTTTCACACTTAGTCCAGCCCATCATGTGTAGGTAGAATAATATCATATTTTCTTTCTTTAGAATTAGTCTCACTAGTATAAAATACTCCAAACCAAATCCTCCATTTCTCAGAAAATCATTCTCTCCTCCTCTTTTGATGATATATAGACATCAGGTGTCAAGCGCTAAGAGCTCCATATGGAGAGCTGATATGATGTTGCAGAAGATACAATAGATAGATAGATAGATAGATAGATAGATAGATAGATAGATAGATAGATAGAGAGCTTTAATTTGGGGAATGCTAATATAGCTACTAAACAGATATCTATAAATCTAGTATAAACTCAAAATTGTCCTGTTGCTATAGTCTCATTTGTAATTCAAGATAGAATAATATACATAATCTGATTATTATTTTTCAGTAAAGAACATGGGGAACAAACAATCACATGAACAGGCTAAGAAACTGGTTAAGCTTGGTTTCAGGGGGAAAAATTGCAAGACATTATATTTTTGCAACATTTATGACAATTTACTTTTCTCTCTCCCTGCAAGTGATTTCCACATAAATGATTGTGACTAGCAATGTTTCTTATTTTCTGCTTCTATTTTAAGGAGTAGGTTGGTTTACCGACTTCCTCCAAAACCAGCTATACTTAATAGAATGCTTCAATTTCCTTATACTTCAAATGCATATGCTTGATTATGGATGATAGTTTCAAATAGCTGGATCTTTTTATGAAGCTTCTGAGTCTTTTTCCCTTTAAGATGAATCTATTTATTTTTGAGAGAAGGCTTTCCAAACAGTACACAAATAGGATGTTTCGAAAGGATGCTGATGTAGTCTTTCTCAACTTGGGAGTAACAAGTGGATTTGGGCTATAGCATTTACATTAAAGGTGTCAAACTTGTGGCCTTCCAGATGTTTGGGTCCCTGACTTCCAGAAGCCCTAGCCAGCTTGTCAAATGACCAGGAATTCTGGGAGCTGAAGTCCAAAACACCTGGAGGGCCACAAGTTTAACACTACCGGTTTGCACTGTTTGCCATACTCAGTACTTCAGAATAAAAGTATGCTTACCTAGTAAGGCTAAATTAAATTAGCTTTTTTAAAACAATCTAGTCAAACTCAAGTCTCAAAATAGAAACCAATGGCCACAAAGAAAGGAAGGCACTGGAGAAATTAATTGCTTGGGCTTGGCAAAATTTGTCGGTCTTTGTCACCCCTCAGTGTTGGTTCACCTTTCTCCCACACACAAATTCCACCACAGCAGGCTTGGGTCTTTTCAGTTTATTGAAGAAAGATTGCAAAACTTATTAAAAGGCAGAAATATAAGTAAAAAACCAATTGCAAGTGCAATCCTTAAACACAGTTCAAGACATTCATAGATATTAGTCCAAAATCCAAAACAGCAAAGTAAATCCAAGGTAACATGAATACATGAGCTTCAAAAGTAATCCAAACACAGATTAAAGGCTTGAACAAGGCAAAAGTTGATTCTCCAAAAGTGAGGTTGCTCTGACTAAAGTCTCTTCCCCAAACATCTACTCAGTGAAAGGTCATCCTTATCACACACTTCGGCAGCATCTCTGCTAGACTCAGAGGCATCCACAGACCTCTGTTTTTCTAAACTATCAACGCTTTCCAAATCCACCTGCACTTCAGAAACATCAACATTCCCAGGAACAGACTGCATTTCAGAAACGTCCACATTCCCAAATCCATTTTCTTCATCATTAGAAATGTCCAAATTCCCATTCCCCTTTCTTCATCATCAGGCTGATCAGGCTGAACCACAACAGTCTTTCTGTGTTTTACTAAGGGGAGTAAAAAGAGGGAGAATTACTTTGTAAGTGCACCTACATTTCCAAGCAGTAGTCTTTCTTGGACCTTGATATTTGCCAGGGCAGAAAGATGGCACAGAAGTAAGTGACAGAAAAATTATACTCTGTCGGTTCATTGTGCCATCTTTCTCCATGAGATGTTATTTCCACTTGTAGGATGGTATTATTGGATATTGTATTAGCTTTGAAGAACTGAAATGTTTACAGTAGTGCAAATATATGCCAAAAGAAGAAGAGCTAGAAGAAATATCTCCAATATATTTTTTGCCATGTTTGATATTTATCTAAATTCCTGTGTGTTGTGTCAAGCAAAAGATGCATAATGCAGTCAGTTGAAAGGCAGATCAGGAACTGGGAATCCTGGTGGAGTGTTGCAGTTCCTCATCCTACAACAGATTGCTGGCAGGAAAAGACTGGAAACATATTTCGATGCCCTGCTCACCAGCATAACAGGCCTCTCCTCTATCACTCAAGGTGACTGCTGGCATTTCAGGTAAGTTTATTGGGTCACATCAGGCAACAATATGAAGTTACACCTGTGATATAGTATCTCAGTCTCTGTTAATCTTTCTCTGAAGGTTTTAAACAGAAGCTAGATAGCAATCTGTTTGGGCGGGGTGAGCTCCTGTCTGTCAGTTCCATCTTCCCATACAGGGACATGAGAGAAGCCTCCCACAGAATGGCAAATGGGCATCCCCTGAGCAAACAGAAAATTCTCTCACACCAGAAGTGACTTGCAGTTTCTCAAGTTACTCCTGACATGAAAAAAAATCTTTGCAAATAAAGCTGAGAGCCTGTGCTTTTTCGGTTGTATGCAATTATTGGAAGCATGCACCCATGGGAGAAAATGATTTTGTGTGCCTTTTAAAAGGTTCTTACATTTGCATATATGGAAGTAATAGTTCTATGGTATGATGTTATCTAGAAGAGACATGTGAAATCATTATAATCACCTGGTTTTCATGGGAAGTTTGCATAACGGTGACACAGCAGTTGGTGCTATTGGTCATAATTACCTTTCTAAACTGATGAACTCACTTTTTCCAAAACATAAGGACACTCTCTGTCATATAACCAGACAGACATCAGTTACTTTGGTGAGTGAAAATCCAATCCTGTCACCAGATCATCTGCAGAAGGTTTGAAGTAGGACCATCTGTAAAGGTCAAGCAGGGCAAGCAATCTACTACAATACAAGTAAGGATTTAAAATACTGCAAGAATTGATATGATATATATTGACAAAATACTTCAGATTTAAAAGTTACAATTTAAGTTATTGATATGATTACTCTCATATATATATATATATATATATATATATATATATATATATATCTATCTATCTATCTATCTGTGTATAAGTCAAGAGTTTTCCATGAAAATATTGACTAAATAAATCTGGGTCTACTTATTCATGAACTCATAGTAAGTACTGTAAATATGCAGCAACATTTTGAGAATATCTTCTAAGGACTGCCAGCCTATTTTGTGTGCATTGGTTGCCACAACCACACAAGTTGTTTGAGGCAGCCCCTCCATATACACACATGCAATTACTTAAAGAAATAGAAGTGAAAAATTCATTACTCTTATTATAGTAACGAAACGGACACTTAGAATATTTTAGAAACACTTTAGAAACTACTCCTGATTTTGGAATGAGTACTAAAACATTTTTTTTCATCAATCCCACAGGCCTAGTATATACTGTATCTGATATTGCTCATAGCAGGAACTGTGGGTGAAAGCCCAAAAAATGTATTCGCTTTAGATCTTTGGGAGGAAACGTGTCTTCTTGAGTGATGCTTTTGAAGGATTTCTTTTGTTCCACCCAAAGCAATGCTAAAAAGAAATGGCATCTAGAATTCACATACCCACACAACCTTTATTGGCATACATGAAGTTTCAAAGTTTCATGAGAACCACCACATTTCTTAATGTTCCCCCAGCAACATCAAGAGTATCCCTCTGGGCAGCTAAACCAGGAAATCCCAAATGGATGGTTGTTGAAACAGCCTCCAGGGTTGTTCAGAAGATGACAGAATTTTATAACACACTTGCAATTGAAAACACTGTGCAAAAATGGAATTCCTGTATTTCATCTGTATATTATCATATTTAGGGCAAACAAAGAATGATCCAAAAGTAAAACAGTAAAATAACATTCATAAAATAAATCAGTGAGCATCAGGACTAAACAGTGGGGCTATTAAGAAATTACAGGGAAGGCAGGCATTTGCAAAAACACAAGGCAATGAGATTCAGGAATAAAGTGCTGAGGGTTAGGGCAGTAAATAGTTAAGACTGGATGGTGATAAAAATGGACCTACTGTTTGAAAGCACGTTGAAACATCCAACTCTTCAAATTTTTGTGAAATGTGGCCAAGGCAGATGCTAATCTAATCTCCCTGGCGAGAATGTTTCAGATCCGGGGGGCCATCACCGAGAAGGCCCTCTTCCTCATCCCCATCAGTTGTGTTTGCGACAGAGGCGGGAGTGAGAGAAGGGCCTCCCTGATGGATCTAAGAGCTTGCACTGGTTCGTAGTGGGAGATACGGTCATGCAAGTAAGCAGAAATATAATATTAATTATATATCCAGAATTTTTTTTTTGGATTTTGGTCAAAGAGTAATTTTAAAATATAACAAGTGCTTTTTGCTTCTTGCTGTTCTTCTCTCTAATTTTGTCTCATTTCACTTCTAGGCCTAGAGAAGATGACTCAGAAAATTGTAGTTCTTGCTGTGTACATCTTTGCCTTTCTTACTGGACTCCCTTCCAATTTCCTGGCCTTCTACTCATTCCAGAAGAAAGTACGCGAGAAGCCACTCCCCATAGACATCCTGCTACTCAACTTGACCATATCTGACCTTTTTCTTCTAATCATTTTGCCTGTCAAGATGGTGGAGGTTGCCTTGGACAACACTTGGCCTCTCCCTGACTTTCTTTGCCCGCTGGTCCTCTTCATCTTCCACAGTAGCATTTACCTTAGCACCCTCTTCCTCATGGGAATCAGCATGGAGCGCTATCTATGCATTGCTTACCCAGTTAAGCACAAGTTAAACCTCAGGCCAACGTATGCAAAAGTGGCCAGCCTCTTCTTCTGGTTTCTAGCCTGCTCCCACTGCTTAGGCATTGCCTATGGGGTAGAATACCATGACAGGACTGCAAAGAAAGGTGGCTTCAACTCCACGTGTTATGACAACTTCTCTCCCAGCCAGCTCCAAATTGTCCTCCCTATTCGCTTGGAAGTCTTCATTGTCCTCTTCTTCATCCCTTTCATCATCACCCTTTTCTGCTACATCAGTGTGATCCGCATCCTGACCTCCATGCCCAACATCAAACCCCAGAAGAAGCAACGGGCTGTGGCCTTAGCCTTGGCCACTGTCCTTAATTTCTCCCTGGCTTTTGCTCCCTACAATATATCTCACATCGTAGGTTTTATCGAGGGTGAGAATCCAGCCTGGAGAGTGGAAACCTTTGTTTTCACCACCCTCAACACCACCCTGGACCCTGTGATCTTCTTCTTCTCTTCTTCCACCATCCGTCAAACCATTACTGACTGGCTCCGCATCTGCTCAAGTGCTAGATCCCCATGTTGTCTGATTTGCTGCAACGCTCCAAACACAAATGGCAAAGGAAAAGAAAATGCCCAGGTATCTGTTTCAAATATGTCAGCTTGATCTGGCACACTTACTCCTTAAACAAGATCTGGGATATCCTCTGGAAGAAGTGCCCTATATGGTCCAAGATATTCAGACTCCAAAGCTAGGTTAAAACCAGACTCTGGATCTTCTTGTCTGTTGTCATCATCATCATTGAGTCTTAAAGGGTTTGGGGTATTTTTAAAACAAAGATGTTTTCTTCACATGGTGTGTTAAATTTGTGTAGTTTTTGGTCATATTTCAACACTATTTTTTTTGCAAAGAAAAATATGGCCAGATCAAAAAATTGCATATCAGCATGTACTGTGTAAAAAATAACTGCCTGAATTTAACTATTAGTCCAAAGATTAAACTCAAGATTTTATCATTATATTTGTATGTGATTTTATAACCTGTTTTATTGTTTTATTGTTGTTGTTGATTCATTCGTATTATTGCTTTGTTTTTATATTGTTGATGTTTGGGCTTGGCCCCATGTAAGCTGCCCCAAGTCCCTTCAGGGAGATGGGGCGGGGTATAAAAATAAAATTATTATTATTAATATAGAATAGACTCATTTAATAAGTGGAATTTTCCTAAGTCAGTTGTTCTCATCCTGTGGATCCCCAGGTGTTTTGGCCTACAACTCCCAGAAATCCCAGCCAGTTTACCAGCTGTTAGGATTTCTGGGAGCTGAATGCCAAAACATCTAGGTTGAAAACCACTGACCTAAGTGAATGTAGCTTGACACCACTTTCCATGCTATGGAAACCTGGAATTTGTAGTCCCAACCAAGGAGTCTCCTAGGCAGGAAGCAGCCAGGCTTTGAAGCTGCAAGACCATTCAATGCTAATCAAGCTGGCCAATTGCAACATTCACACTTGCCTCAAACAGACAAGAGTCTCTTCACTCTGGACTTCCCACAGATATACAAACCCCACTTGCCAAGTTTCCAACACCTCACAACCACCGAGGATGCCTGCCATAGATGTGGATGAAATGTCAGGAGAGAATGCTTCTGGAACATGGCCATGCAGCCCGGAAAATTGACAGCAACCCACTGATTCTGGCCATGAAAGCCTTTGACAATAATATGAAATTATTATTAAATATCAGTTAATAAGTTTGCTGTTATTGATATGATCATTTTCAATAAGGTGTATCAAAATATCCATAAATATTTTGCATTCTTAAAATGTGTGACACTGGCTGGCTCCAGGAAAGGAACAAAAAAAAGTGTCATGAGCCAAGAAGAAACACTGAATGCATTGAGGTTAGCTGCTGAAAATGTCACTTCTCAGTTGTGGATTGGTGGTGGCTAGTTTTCACAGACTTTGCGGAAGGCTTTATGTACTGATTTCTGTAGTTTAAATTTGTGGTGAGAGTGACAAAAGTTTAATAAATGTAGACTATGAAAATGTTTTGTTTTTTGGTCACTTGGCAACTTTATTGTTCCTTAAGCAATTTGTCGTATTGAATTTCACTCTGTGTTTTGTAATATTGTTCAGTATGCAGATCTGTCACATGTTGGACCACATGCTGTTATTAACTCCAGCTAGGTCAGGCCCATTTGATCTATCACACGTCCAGTGACCATTAAACAATTAATTCACTGGAATTGAACAATAGGATTTAGTCCACTGTGTGGCACTGTACTGCAATGCACAAAACCCAAAGTTAAATTCTGAGCTAGAGATTCCTAGGTCCTCCAGCATGACTGCAGGACATTGACCACAGGGTTGCACTATAGGACCTAGACATTTCTAGAAAGAACACTTTGATCAAATTCATGAATAATCAAATCCACAATAGTTGTGTGAAAGGGAAAAAAGGCATGTGTTTTGTGCAGCAAGATATCTTTTCACTTCTCTGGAGTTTTGTTATATACAAGGGTTGAATGAAAAGTAATGCCTCCACCTTCGTTACTTGGGTTTGGATGAGAATATTTTAATAAATCAAATGCAGAAATAATCCTTAGGATGTGCTCTTTAACTATCACTGTTCACTTTTTCACATAATCACCAGACAATTGGATACATTTCTGCCAATGATGAACAACTTTTCTGAAGCCATCATGGAAGAAGTCGACACTCTGCTTCCGCAACCAGCGTCTCACAGTACCCATCGTGCACAGATCTTCCGATGGCCAAGCAAAGCAATAATGTGACCCACACATTCTTGTGAAATGGCAGTTATGCTTGAAATTTCTCTCTGAGTGATACGACAATCGTCCTCAATCAATCTGTCAATCTTTTTTTATATAAAACTTGGTGGTTGCTGTCACAGAATGTCCAACTCTTTGTTTGTCATGCAAGTCAGATGTTCCCGCCTCAACATCTTTAAACTTACTTGCCCAGTACTCACATCAACACAATCACCATAAACAGTTTGCATTCTCTAATAAATCTCCTTTGGGGTGACACCTTCTGCTGTCAAGAATTCAATGACTGGACGTTGCTTAAGTCACATTGACCGACCGTCTGCGCAGGGTTCCATACTTTGCACTTTAACAACACAACCGTTCAATGCTAAGGCTTCCCACCAAATGGAACTGTAGAGGAGAGTCTACTGAACAAGACAGTACCTGCCGCAATCCAGGACTACCATCTATTGAGGAGTTACAAAGGTGGAGGCATTACATTTCATTCAACCCTCGTATAATCCCCCAGAGTTTCTTATAATAGAACCCATACTCTTTCTACTTGTTACTTCCTGTGGCCTACCAATCCCTGATTCACTGAGCTGAAGAAGTTGGATGGAAAAGATCTAAGCACTGGAGTAGGAGATGTCCGCAAAATTTTTCCTTTGTGTTGTCGAAGGCATTCATGGCTGGAATCACAGGGTTGTTTAGTGTTTTCCAGGCTGTATGTCCATGTTTCAGAAGTTATATATCTCACAATCCCTGAGGATGCCTGCCATAGATGTGGGTGAAACGTCAAGAGAGAATATTTCTGGAACATGGCCATACAGCCCAGAAAACACACAACAACCCCAATTTTTCCTTGGTTTCCTTCATGCTATCATTTCATGTCAACCATTAATCTACACGAAATGATAGACGACATTTTTTATGAAACGATAAGTGACATGATATGGCTCCCTACCACCCATATCCCCTAAAAGTTACCCTATAAAATAGGAATCGACACAACACACTGGCTTGAATTATTCTTGTGGGGTGTATTTATGCATCTGGAGTGCCCTGTGACAGATTGCAGACCATTGGACGTTGGGTCATTAGACATGGTCCTTTCTTTAGTCAGCGGGGAAAATGTGAACAAAATGTGCATGCTAGAAAAGTATGTAAATAAATGTACTGATTTGGGGAAAATACACGTGAAAAACATTCATTCATTTTCCACATGGGAAATAAAAGCCAGGTTGCTCAATCTGAAATGAGAAATGAATAAGATAGGAATGGGGATGGTATTTGGTGAAATGCCGGGCTGTGGCACAGGCTGGTTAGCAGCCAGCTGCAACAAATCACTCTGACCAAGAGGTCATGAGTTCAAGGCCAGCCCGAGCCTGCATCTGTCTCTGTCTCTGTTCTATGTTATAGCATTGAATGTTTGCCTTATATATCTCACCTTCGGGGTAAGAAGGGCGGAATATAAATACTGTAAATAAATAAATGCAGCAAAATAGAGAGTGGTTTTACTGCGTATGTTGCACTATTGAGCTCTCTTAAATTGAAGCTTGTGGCAACATGAATGTAAGCCCATCAACAGTCCTATTCTTTTGTCAACGGTTTTGTGAATGCCCAGTCCTTATTTGGACTATTTTGACGTTGTTTTTACTCTTAGGATTTTTCAGAAGTATTTTTGTACTTCTGCAAATCTTAAAAGTTCCCTAAGTCTGCAGACACTTCCCATATTGTGTGTTTCAGGGGAGGAGAAAGTGATATATTAGCACTCAGAAGTAGAAAGAACAATGGCCTGAAATTACTACAACATAAGTACAAGTAGAGATGGCAAATGAAACTCACTGAGACCCAGATAATTATTCATTCTCTATCCATTATAGGCCAGTTGAGGAAATGACTGACTGAGAAATCTGTGTGTATAAAGAAGCAGAAGGAAGAGAAAGTGTCTGTTAAAAGACCAAGAGTATAGGGAGTGTTGTCTTAAAGGAGGTGAGAATGCAAGATCGTCATCTGTTGAAATCTGATTTAAGGCCCTGGCATGCCCTCCAACTGTTCTCTTTAATCTTTTGTTGTCACACTTTTCCAGCTGTTTTTGCACTTTGAGCTCACTTGCAGCCATTGAAGCAAGAGGATGAAAAGGGGAAAAAATTGGACATGTTAAAAGCAGCTGACAAGGTCAGGTAGCAAATCAGAACAGGTTTAGGGTGATGTGAGTCTGGATGTAGAGCTCAGGGAATGCAATATCGTATTCTTATGAATGGTGGTAAACCATTCAAAAGTACTCTGTTGAGTACTTACAATCCTGTGTGTGTGTGCCCTCAAGTCACCTGTGGACTTATGAATTTCATAAGAAATGCCTAGAGGTGGTTTTGTCAGTTCCTTCTTTTGAAATATAGCCTACATCCCCTGGTATTGGTTGTGGGTTTCCCATCCAAGTACTAACTAGTGTTGACCCTGCTTAGTGTTCAAGATCAGACAAGTTATTTACCTTTAGGGTATATCCTAGACCACCTGTAATTCTAGTGTATAAACAACAAAGACATAAGGAAATCCAAGGTGACACAAAGAAAGTTAGCAAGAACAGAAATGTGGTCAAGGCAGTACAGGGTTGAAGAACAAATAGCAATCTGAGTGGAGTCAAATGCCACTAACTGAGTCACCAAAGGAAACAATGAGCCAGCCAGAGTTCTGGAGATAAGAGAACACAGAATATCAAAATAATAATATTTTGGTGCTGTTTTTTTAGCAGCAACTCAATAGCCTTGGCTATGCTAGTTTATAAAAGTCGCAAATAAGCACAGTTGGCCTAATTATCTAAGAGTTATCCTTTTAAATCAGACCAAGGCCTCTTCCGGTATTTTGTTGCTGTGGTTTCAATCTGTAACATCCTAAAGGCTGGAGTTTCTTAGCCTCTTGTTCCTGTTCTTGAAGTTCTACAGAACGGTCCTGGCTTTGCTTCCAGAGAAGGGCTGTCAGCTTCCTCTGACACCCAATGAAACCTATTATTACCATCTTCTCTTCCGGAGCCCTTGGTGGAGCAGCAGATTAAACCCTTGTGCTGGCAGGACTGATGACATGAAGGTTGGGTTGATGACCTGAAGGTTGCCAGTTCGAATCCAACCTGGGGAGAGCATGGATGAACTCCCTCTATCAACTCCAGCTCCATGCGGGGACCTCAGCAACATGGAATGGACAAAGGATTGGGGGAAATCCAACCCCAAATAGGGAAACAAGTTGTCCAGGAACACCTGGCTGCTCTAAACAAATTCAAGTCCCCAGGGCCAGATCAGCTACATTCAAGAGTATTGAAGGAACTAGCGGAAGTTATTTCAGAACCACTGGCAATCATATTTGAGAGTCCTTGGAGAACAGGAGAAGTCCCGGAAGATTGGAGGAGGGCAAATGTGGTCCCTATCTTCAAGAAGGGAAAAAAGAACGACCCAAACAATTACCGTCCGGTCAGCCTCACATCGATACCAGGCAAGATTCTGGAAAGGATCATTAAGGAAGTGGTCTGCAAACACTTAGAAACAAATGCAGTCATTGCTAATAGTCAACACGGATTTATCAAAAACAAGTCATGCCAGACTAATCTGATCTCTTTTTTCGACAGAGTTACGAGTTGGGTCGATACAGGGAATGCCGTGGATGTAGCCTACCTGGATTTCATTAAGGCCTTCGACAAAGTCCCCCACGACCTTCTGGCAAACAAACTAGTAAAATGTGGGCTAGACAAAACTACGGTTAGGTGGATCTGTAATTGGCTAAGCGAATGAACCCAAAGGATGCTCACAAATGCATCTTCATCATGGAAAGAAGTGACAAGTGGAGTGCTGCAGGGCTCCGTCCTGGGCCCGGTTCTGTTCAACATCTTTATTAACGACTTAGACGAAGGGTTAGAAGGCACGATCATCAAGTTTGCAGACGACACAAAACTGGGAGGGATAGCCAACACTCCAGAAGACAGGAGCAGAATTCAAAACGATCTTGACAGACTAGAGAGATGGGCCGAAACTAACAAAATAAAGTTCAACAGGGACAAATGCAAGATACTTCACTTCGGCAGAAAAAAATGGAAATCAAACATACAGACTGGGGGACGCCTGACTTGACAGCAGTGTGTGCGAAAAAGACCTTGGAGTCCTCGTGGACAACAAGTTAAACATGAGCCAACAATGTGATGTGGCAGCTAAAAAAGCCAACGGGATTCTGGCCTGCATCAATAGGGGAATAGCGTCTAGATCCAGGGAAGTCCTGCTCCCCTCTATTCTGCCTTGGTCAGACCACACCTGGAATACTGTGTCCAATTTTGGGCACCGCAGATGAAGGGAGATGTTGACAAGCTGGAAAGCGTTCAGAGGAGGGTGGCTAAAATGATTAAGGGTCTGGAGAACAAGCCCTATGAGGAGCGGCTTAAAGAGCTGGACATGTTTAGCCTGCAGAAGAGAAGGCTGAGAGGAGACATGATAGCCATGTACAAATACGTGAAGGGAAGTCATAGGGAGGAGGGAGAAAGATTGTTTTCTGCTGCCCTGGAGACTAGGACACGGAACAATGGCTTCAAACTACAGGAAAGGAGATTCCAGCTGAACATCAGGAAGAACTTCCTCACAGTGAGAAGGGCTGTTCGACAGTGGAACTCTCTCCCCCGGACTGTGGTGGAGGCTCCTTCTTTGGAGGCTTTTAAGCAGAGGCTGGATGGCCATCTGTCGGGGGTGCTTTGAATGCCATTTCCTGCTTCTTGGCAGGGGGTTGGACTGGATGGCCCATGAGGTCTCTTCCAACTCTACTATTCTATGATTCTATGATTAGCCTCTAACAAGGATGGTAAAAACATCAAAACATCCAGACATTCCCTGGCCAACGTCCTTGCAGATGGTCAATTCTCTCACACCAGAAGTGACTTGCAGTTTCTCAAGTTGCTCCTGACACAGAAAAAAAACCCTCTTCTTCTCCTTGTTCAGTTGAGGAGGCCTCCTCCAGATAGGATGGAGTATATCTGCATTCCATAAGCAAGTTCAGGCCAGGAATACAGAAGACATTACATCCAAGATGCATTATGATGGTTTAGATCCTTTTGGACTAACCTCATTCAGCATCTTGTCTCCCTTCTGTCTCATTTCTATATATATCCCCCACATATATGTACAGAGTAATCTGAACATTTTGCTTGCTTTTTTTTAATTTACTGTAATTTTGGATAGATGCACCCATTAATTAAAGCATGTTTGCTTGCATTTTAAGTTGTGTGCATTTTTCGTTATCATTTAAAAATGCATCCATATGTGGTGGGATTGTAAACACGTAAAAGGTTTTTGGGAATTGGTCATAAGGGAAATAGAAAATATTATGAATATAAAAATTAAAAGGAATCCAGTGGAAATATTACTTTTAGTTGAAAAGGAGGATGAGAAAGATAAGAGAGGAAAAAAATTAATAGACATGCTATTAACAGCAGCTAGATTACTAATTGCAAAATATTGGAAAGGAGAAATGAAAATACAAATTAATGAATGGTATAAAGAAGTTTGGCGAATGGCACTGAATGACAAGCTAACATCAAATTTAAAAGTAAAGAAGGGATTATGGGAAAAAAATGATTTTGAAAGTATTTGGAGAAAATTTCTAGAAAAATTATTGGAAAAAAGAAGATTTACCTCCAAATGAAGAATTGAACTTTTGGTGGGACTACAGAAGAAGAGATGGCTCTGGGGAAGGGGAGCACAGGGGTGAATGTAAATAAAAGAGCTGGAAATGTATAGAATATGTTTATATAATTGTAACTTTTTCTCAAATAATAATAACAATAAAAAACTTAAAAAAAATAAAACTTACAGGTTGCATATCTTTCAGATTAGCTTTCACTCTTGGTCGGAAAACACCTTTCGGTCATCTTCTTGATTCAAATAGTGATCTTTTGAATATCATTGCTGCCATCTGATTAAAAAGAAGAAAGGCATTCTTAGTGTAATTATATTACATATGCTATGATATATCTATATGTTAAAATATTATACAGTAGAGTCTCACTTATCCAACATAAACGGGCCAGCAGAACATTGGATAAGCGAATATGTTGGATAATAAGGAGGGATTAAGGAAAAGCCTATTAAACATCAAATTAGGTTATGATTTTACAAATTAAGCACCAAAAATCATGTTATACAACAAATTTGACAGAAAAAGTAGTTCAATATGCAGTAATGCTATGTAGTAATTACTGTATTTACGAATTTAGCACCAAAATATCATGATGTATTGAAAACATTGACTACAAAAATGTGTTGGATAATCCAGAACGTTGGATAAGCGAGTGTTGGATAAGTGAGACTCTACTGTAATTTTATAAAGTATGTATACCTTCAAAAAAAATGTGTCCATTGCCAAGTTCATATAGAAGATGAAGAAATCAATAGATTCCCCATAGCACATTATTACACCATTCATGCGCAATTCCAGGAGGTGCAGATAGGGAACCTTAGGTAGAGGGAATTCATCACACAGACCTAGTAATAAAGAAGTATTAATTTCCTCTTTGGACATTATTAGGAACACTATCTTGATTGTTCCTTCAGTTATGACTACGGGAGTAAAAGTTCCATATTATGAGGATGAGGACAAAAGACATTGAAAGGGTTTTCAACTCAAGAAGGGGGTTGGTTGTGCTTGGCTTTTGTGGTAACTTTGCACAATACTGGACTTCTGCAGCATCACCGACTTCCTCCCACTCTCCGAAGTCATTTCCCAGGTGAAACTGTTTCCACGGGTAATAGGTTCCTTTTTCAGCTGTTGAGCTCACTTCCTTCAGGACTCTCCCTTTCATGTAACCAGGCATCACTTCTATCAGTTCACAGAATCCAACTGCATGCTGTGTGAGGATCAAATTCAGAGTTGTCACGGGACCTTCTCGGGGAATTTTGGAACCCAACCCTCTGTGGAGATTGAACAGAGTGATCATTCTACTACAATACAAGTAAGCTGAGAGCATAGTGCATGAATTGTTGTGATATTTAGGGGAAAATATTAAGACAATATTTCTTGTAAAATTGTCAGAACTGAATCCGAAGAGAAATGGGTAAAAGCCTTAGAGCAGGCATGGGCAAACTTGGGCCCTCCAGGTGTTTTGGACTTCAACTCCCACAATTCCTAACAGCCTTAGAGGGAAAAGTTGGAGAAGATTGTCATTTCCGTGTGACTCTTTTGTACTACGCAAAAAAAAGCTCAAATGGCACGGCACACAAATTTAAAATTTGATAATCGTTCTGAATCAAAGCAGATAGAATTGCAAAAGTTTCCCATCCTTTGAAATTCAGTAGTGAGCGATTCATTACTGTGAATTTAGATGATAATCATAAGAAAGGTATTTCATCCAAGGCACAGAACTAACTCCCACTGAGAAGCAGTTGATAGAGTTTGAGCAAAATAATTATCGATGGCCAATTTGTGTTTAAATTATGATAAAACATGGGACAGCTGATGTGTTGAAGCTATTCAGCACTTTGGCTCACTCCTTTAGAGGCTGGACTAAATCTCAGGTTGGATTTTTTTTCATGTCAGGAGTGACTTGAGAAACTGTAAGTTGCTTCTGGTGTGAGAGAACTGGCCTTCTGCAAGGATGTTGCCCAGGAGATGCTTGGATGTTTTGATGTTTTACCATCCTTGTGGGAGGCTTCTCTCATGTTCTCACATGGGGAGCTGGAGCTGATAGAGGGAGCTCATCCGCGCTCCCCCTGGATTCAAACCGGCAACCTTCAGGTCAGCAACCCAACCTTCAAGTCAGCAGTCCTGCTGGCACAACGGTTTAACCCATTGTGCCACAAGGGGCTCCTTCAAGGTGGATAATTTTAAATTATTAGGTTGCTATGAGTTTTTCGGGCTGTATGGCCATGTTCCAGAAGCTATATAAAAGCCACTTGCCTAGCTCCCAATAGACCTCACCAACTCTGAGGATGCCTGCCACAGATGTGGGTGAAACATCAGGAGAGAAAGCTTCTGGAACATGGCCATACAGCCCGAAAGACTCACAGCAACCCAGTGATTCTGGTCATGAAAGCTTTTGACAATACATTTTAAATTATGTTTACATGATGCTACAATTAGTTGAAAATTAATGTTGTTTGATTCTTTGTGATTTTCCTGTTGCAACAAGACTTTTATTCCAAGTTTGAAAAGATAGGCAATCACAATTCATTGTTTAATGGTCAAAAGATCTTACCATCTAACTGTATATTAATGTATATTTAATAGACACGAAGTTCAAGGAAATGTGGTCACCTTATATTCATGTATATTTCTAGCTACCCCACTGACACAGAGTTACAAACCACTGACTGGTATATTTATCATAACTGGACATTATTGTTTTTTATGATGTACAGATTGGTGATTCAAAGAAATAGGGGGGGGGGGTGTTGATTAGAAGTCCTTGAAAGACAGGTTGCTCATAAGGATCTATCTTCACCCAGAGCAGTCAGGTACAAGGAAATAATTGGAGCTCACATAGAACTCAAAGCTTTGATACAGACATCACAGTTATTGAGTAGGCCCAATTCTGGTTTCTCGCCATGAGCTCCTAGATTTCAGGCTTCTTCCCATTCTCTGAAGTCAGATTTCATCATTTCCAGCTATTGTCAGGGATGACAGTACAGTAGAGTTCCGGTTAACCGACTTCCGGTTAACCGACACTCCGTATTATCCGACGTCCCAGGCCCCTTGAGAGGCGCTCATGCACTTTGCTAGGTAGCTTGCTAGCTACCTAGCAATGTGCACGGGACACTTCCTTCAACCGGCTTGCTGGATAATAGGGCCTCCCTATTATCCGTCAGATCCATTATTCGACATTCGGCCCGCCCGTTTATGTCGAATAACTGGAACTCTACTGTATTTAAACTCATCTTCAACTATGTATCCTCGAGATATGATAAATGCTATCATCTTAGGATGACACCAATGTAACTGCCATGACTCAATGTTATGGAATTATTGGAATTGTAGTTTTGCAAAGTCATTAGTTGCTCATAAGGATCTCATTGGTTTTACAAAGTCTGTCAATCTGTTCTCTGTTTGGTGTATCACCAAACTATAGATCTCAAGGTTCCATAGTATTGAACCATGGTTGTTAAAGTGATGTCAAACAGCATTCATTCTACAGTGTAGATACACCCTTAATCAACATGCCTATGGGCTAATTGGCTAGTAATTGCGGAATTTGTTATCCAACACATATGGAGATACACTCCCTGAGAAAGTGAGACAAGAAGAACTACAAGCATATCTTTCTATTACTTGAGAAGCAACATGCTTGATATTTTGCTTTCTAATGTTATCTCCTTTCACTTCCAGACTCTGAAAGGATGGCCGATAAAAGTGTGGTCCTCACTGTTTACATCTTTTCCTTTGTGACTGGACTCCCATCCAACCTCCTGGCTTTCTATTCATTCCTGAGGAAAGTGAGAGAGAAGCCGGTTCCCATAGACATCCTTCTGCTCAACTTGACCATATCCGACCTCTTTCTTCTGCTCATTTTGCCTCTCAAGATGGTGGAGGTTGCCTTAGACAACACTTGGATTCTCCCTGAGTTTCTTTGCCCGCTGGCCAATTTCATCTTCTACAGCAGCATCTACCTCAGCACCCTCTTCCTCATGGGCGTCAGCGTGGAGCGCTATCTCTGCATTGCCCACCCTGTCAAGCACAAGTTAAACCGCAGGCCGACCTATGCAAAAGTGGCCAGCCTCTTCATCTGGTTTCTAGCCTGCTCCCACTGCTTAAGCATTGTCTATGGGGTCGAATACTCTGACAGGACTGCAAAGAAGAGTGGCTCCAACAAAACATGTTATGACAACTTCACTGAGAAACAGCTAAGCATCGTCCTCCCTTTCCGGCTAGAGCTCTGCATTGTCCTCTTCTTCATCCCTTTCATCATCACCCTTTTCTGCTACATCAGTGTGATCCGCATCCTGACCTCCATGCCCAACATCAAACCCCAGAAGAAGCAACGGGCTGTGGCCTTAGCCTTGGCCACTGTCATTAATTTCTCCCTGGCTTTTGCTCCCTACAATATATCCCACATCATAGGTTTTATTGAAGGTGTGAATCCTCCCTGGAGAGTGGAGACCTTTTTTCTCACTTCCCTCAACACCACCCTGGACCCTGTGATCTTTTTCTTCTCTTCTGCCACTATCCGCCGAAGCTTTACTGACTTCTGGCTCCGTATCTGCTCAAGTATTAGATCTCCATGTTGCCTGATTTGTTGCAAGTCTCCAAATCCAGAAGCGAAAGATGAAGGAGCTGGCCAGGCATCTGTTTCAAATATGCTGGCTGGGTCCAGCACACCGACTCCTTATACAAGATCTGGGATATCTGAGAATTAATCCCTTTGTGATAAGTGTCAGAAACAATGCAAGATATCTGGACTCCAAAGCAACATTAAGGGCTTTGAGATCTATTTTGTGGTTTGTTAGTAGAACCCTGGGGCCCACTATCCAGAGACAAAGATAGTTAAAGGTAAAGGTTTCCTCTTGACATTAAGTCTAGTTGGATCCAACTCTGAAGGGTGATGCTCATCTCCATTTCTAAGCCAAAGAGCCGGTGTTGTCTGTAGATGCCTCCTCAATCATGTGGCCAGTATGACTGCTCGGAGACAAAGATACTCTCTTAATACGAGGGTTGAATGAAAAATAATACCTCCACCTTCGTAATTCCTAAACAGATGGCTATTCTGGTATGTGGCAGGTACTGACTTGTTCAGTAGACTCTCCTCTACAGTTCCATTTGGTGAGAAGCCTACACAGACGGGGAAGCCTTAGCATTGAATGGTTGTGTTGTTAAAGTGCGAAGTATGAAACCCTGCACAGACGGGGAAGCCTTAGCATTGAACGGTTGTGTTGTTAAAGTGCGAAGTATGAAACCCTACGCAGACGGGGAAGCCTTAGCATTAAACGGTTGTGTTGTTAAAGTGCAAAGTATGAAACTCTGCGCAGATGGGGAAGCCTTAGCATTGAACGGTTGTGTTGTTAAAGTGCGAAGTAGGGAACCCCATGCAGACAGTCGGTCAATGCGAATTAAGCAACGTGCAGTCATTGAATTCTTGACAGCAGAAGGTGTCACCCCAAAGGAGATTCATCAGAGAATGCAAGCTGTTTATGGTTATTGTGTTGATGTGAGTACTGCACGTTGTTGGACGAGTAAGTTTAAAAATGTTGAGGTGGGAACATCTGACTTGCGTGACAAACAGTTGGACTGAGTTTCACAAGAAAAAGGTTGACGGATTGATTGAGGATGATCGTCGTATCACTTAGAGAGAAATTTCAAGTGTAATCAGCATTTCACAAGAACGTGTGGGTCACATTATTGCTTTGCTTGGCTATCGGAAGATCTGTGCACGATGGGTACTGTGAGACGCTGGTTGCGGAAACAGAGTGTTGACTTCTGCCATGATGGTTTCAGAAAACTTGTTCATCGGTGGCAGAAATGTATCCAATTTTCTGGTGATTATGTGGAAAAGTGAATAGTGGTAGCTAAAGAGCACATCCTAAGGATTATTTCTGCATTTGATTTATTAAAATATTCCCATCCAAACTCAAGTAATGAAGGTGGAGGCATTACTATTCATTCAACCCTTTTCAGCTAGGCATTTGTTTTCAGTGCCAAAACTGAGTGACACTCTCAGTTTTTCCTTACAAGGATCTACTGCTTGAAAATTTCTCTGATATAATAAGAATATAGAGATTTCTGGCTATGACTGATATTTGTAAACTATTGGAGCCCTTCTAATTATTGCAGGATCTACCAGTACGTTTAACTAATCTGCTTCCTGTTCATCTCTGCTCAAGAGCACACCTGAAAGAAACTGTCAAACAAATATTCAAATCCCAAACCTATCAAATGTACTTATTTCTGTATGTAAATGCAACATTTGAAATCATGCACTGAGACATTCAGATCTGCCTTTTGAATGAGAAATCTGGCTACTGTTGCCTTCAATGACTGGTTGTTCTCTTGACTCTTTTTATCGACAACAAACAGAAGATTGTGTTTATCGGGGGGTTTCTTCCTTTAAAGAACCCTTTCCACGTCAGACTGTTTGCCAAGGGTCTCTTACAAACTGGAAGATCTTGTGGTGGTGTTATGCTGTGAACACAATATTGATTCAGATGAATTACTTGCCAGGTCTAACCTGTCTTCAACAATGCGTCACATAAACTGAGTGTACGTGCCATAAAATAACCCACAATACCGAATATGTCTTGTTTTTAAAAGCTGTCTCTCCATCTCTTCCTATATCTTTCAAGAAATATTGAAAAGTAAAAATCCTTGAAAACATTCCTAGCTGATTTTTGCAAGCCAAGCTACTGTGTTACATCAATTTGTCTCGAGCCAGTTGGGCAAATTATCATTTGGAGAGGTGTCTTGGTCTTTTTTGAGGAGTTTTGGATCAGCCATAACATTTCTTAAACCAATTCAACATCTGATTTTTATTTCTTGTGGCCACACAGAGCACACATAGACCTGTTAGCTCAAGAGAGTTGGATCAAGCCAAAACACAAATTCAGTTGGAAAAGAACATCCATGGGGCAGGGGATAGATGTCCAAGAAGCCCGGACGATGACCTTGATTTTAGTCTTTTTAACAGTAACGTGAATTGTTATATGGTGTTATATATATTTTTATTATTTTCATAAGCTATTCCTCATTTGTTTTGTAAAGAGAAGCTATGTTTGTGAGTGTTTGGGGAACAACAGTAACTAAAGTGAGCCATGAAGTCCATAGGTGTTTTCATGCCAGCTCTCTTAGCCCAACCTTCTTCACAGGGGTGGTGTATGGTTACGATATGTGCCTGTATGAGATAAAGAACCATACATGTTCCTTTAAATTCCTTGAAATGTGATAAAGACATTAATAAATAATTAAACCAAAAAAGTTGTCAAAATGCCTAAGACTGCATCAAACCAATGGAGGGTCTCAGAATATGGAGATCTCCTTTTTCATCCGCTTGTAAGAGTTACAAGCTAAGAGTTACAATTTCTGTATCTTCTTGGCTTAGTACCAAAAGTCTCTTGTTGGTTTTGTATATGAGATGGGTGCCTTGAATAGTTACTGTCATAAGTAAACGGGGGGGGGGGGGGGCTGTTTTTGACTAGCAAAGAACATTTCACTGAGGCAAACCTTTGGTTAAAACTTTTAAGGCAGGAAGATTTTGTGCAATGGATTTGTTGTGTTTGTAGCTTTTGAATATGTTTTAAATGTATTTTAGACTTATTTAACTTTGTGTACATATAATTGTTTAATTGGCTTTTTAATGCTTTTGTCCAAACTGGAGGGGTTTTTTTTAAGTTGCACTTTTTTCAATTTGTTGAGCCATGGACTGAAGAAATGCAAGATGGAAAATTATTTATTATAAAAACAAATAAACATCTATATATATAAAAGAGTGATGGAATCCTGGCGACCTCCAAAACAACAAAACTAAACACCCCACAACCTCAAAAATTGACAACACAACCCATCATCCATGCCTCTAGGTTGATACAACAAAAAGAAAAGAAAAATAAAGTCCTAATTAGAGGGAGAGGAATAATTGTTTTTATCCAATTGCTGCCAGTTAGAAGGCTAAGCTCCGCCCACTTGGTCTCCTAGCAACCCAATCACCCAGGGGACAGGCAGAGTTAGGCCTCACTTAGGCCTATTCCACACTGCCTATAAAATACAGATTATCAGATTTTAACTGGATTAGATGGCAGTGTAGACTCAAGGCCCTTCCACACAGCTATATAACCCATATAATCTTATATTATCTGCTTTAACTGGATTATCTGGACTCCACACCTTTACCCTTTACCTTAACTACCACCAATTCCTCAATACTTTATTTCCCATACCACCATACTTCGCCACAGCAACGTATGGCCGGCGGGCACAGCTAGTATATTATAAGTAGAGAAATATGGAGTCTTCCAGCTATGATTATTCGACTACAACAAGACTGCAAGGACAGGAGGAACAAGAAGGGACGTCAGACCTGAGAATCCCAGTCCATAGGCAAGAAAGCAACCACCCAGTCAAGAGAAACCTAATTTTATCGGAAACCTAATTATATACTTTTACTGTATTTCTGGCACTGCAGAGGGATTGGCTAGTGTCTGTTGAAAGAGCACTTTGGTTTTCACGATGTTCAGTGAGAAGCTAAGCTTTTCATTTGCTTCTGCAAAGGAGGTTAGAGTGGCTTGTAGGTCTTCTTCTGAATTAGCACAGATTACACTGTCATCAGCATGTTGGAGTTCTATAACAGATGTTGTTGTGACCTTGGTTTTGGCTTTCAGTCTGCTGAGGTTTTAACTCGAGTCTAATGAACCATTGAATCTAACGTGCACCTCAGTTTTCAAAACCCTGAAACCAAAAAAAAGTATTTGCTGACGAATATAATGAGCAGCACCAAAAGGTGCACTCTTTGTAATTTAGCCATTACAGTTGATGCCTCATTATAATTCCTTCTTTAAAAACAAAAGTGTTAGAACACTAAAGCTTCCAGTGATGGAAAAGAAAACAATGGGGTGTTCTATGATGTAGAATGAATCCACATTAACTGTCCTGGTTCAATGCTATAGAGTCATGGGGGCTGTAATTTAACAAGGCCTTGAAGCTTCTCTGCCAAAGAGAGTGGATGTCTCACCAAACTACAAATCCTAGGATCACATAGCATTAAGCCATGTTAATTAAATTAAAGGTGATGTCCCTCAGAGAGGAGCTCCAGGGGCTCCTGAAATAGCTTCCGCTTTTGCTTTGGCTCGGCACTAAGATGATCATTTTATACAAATCTAATGTGCACCATAATTTTGGCAAGGCAATTTAGCCAAAAAAAGGTGAGTGATAGATTTCAGTAAATACAGTACTTTTTCCCTTGGGTGATAAGAAGCCCCAAAGAGCTTTAAACTATTACATTTAAACAGCATTCCCACATTCTCTCATTTTGACCACAAGGACACATGCACACATACCTTCATAAGGAAACAAATCAAAAGAAGCTGAGAAACAAAACTTAGGGCAACAGTGCAGCCCACACAAGGATCACCAGGAGGTATGGTCCTACCACCTTTGCCTAACTCTGCTACAAAAGGTCCCAGGTCCAATATTCATCTGTCACTCAATCTAAAGGCTTTTGTGTCGCTGTCAACTAGAAAAATGGCTCAGCAATTATAGCCCCTCAGCCTGTGACTCTTTCACAATGCCTTAGCACCATATTCAACTACATCTGCTAGGGTTGCATACTATGGAAATCTGGGTTTGCAGTTTGGATAGGTACTAGATTCTATGGCTTAAAATTCAAATACAGTAGAGTCTCACTTATCCAACATAAACGGGCCAGCAGAACGTTGGATAAGTGAATATATTGGATAATAAGGAGGGATTAAGGAAAAACGTATTACACATCAAATTAGGTTCTGATTTTACAAATTAAGCACCAAAACATCATGTTTAACCACAAATTTGACAGAAAAAGTAGTTCAATACGCAGTAATGCTATGTAGTAATTACTGTATTTACGAATTTAGCACCAAAATAACACGACGTATTGAAAACATTGACTACAAAAACGCGTTGGATAATCCAGAACGTTGGATGAGCGAGTGTTGGATAAGTGAGACTCTACTGTATTACACAAACTCCAAATCCCAGAATTCTATAGAATGGAACCATGGTAACTAAAGTGGAACCATAAGATTATATACCCTGTTTCCCCGAAAATAAGACATCCCCAGAAAATAAGACCTAGTAGAGGTTTTGCTGAATTGCTAAATATAAGGCCTCCCCCAAAAGTAAGACCTAGCAAAGTTTTTGTTTGGAAGCATACGTACCATAGATCGTAGAACATGGAAATAATGGTAGTAATAAATTCTTGATGGGATTCACAGTTTGTCTGGTTATGCTGGTTTGAGATGACAACTATTGTACAGTATATAATAAATGTACAATTTGTGTTCAACAATAAATGTAAATTCTTCTTCATGGAAAAATAAGACAGCCCCTGAAAATAAGACCTAACACAACTTTGGGAGCAAAAATTAATATAAAACACTGTCTTATTTTCGGGGAAACAGGGTATAATTCAGTAGTGTGAAATGATACTTACCTGTTGCTCTGAGCATGATCACTGCCTATTCCAACCATGGCCATCAATAGCAAACATTATAGTTGGGGGGAATATAATCCCAAATTGGATTGTTCCAACGTTCTTTTTTGGAACAATCCCATTTTTTTTATAGTTTCCAGAATACCCAAACCAGTGGCCATGCTGCCTGGTATTCTGGATATTGGAGCCTAAACTAGTACATTTCCAAGTTCTGCCCTAGAATAATAATAATAATAATAATAATAATAATAATAATAATAATAATAATAATAACAACAACAACAACAATACTTTATTTTTGTATCCCGCCACCATGTCTCCAAAGGGACTCAGGGCAGCTAATATGGGGCCAGGCCCAAAAGTAAACAGGTATAAACAAGTTAAAATATAAAGCAAAAACAATAACAATAACAATAACAATGACAGTATAATAATCAAATAAAAATAGGTCTGCTCATACCTTAAAACTAAAGGGGACATGTTCCCAGAATTCAAAAACTAAATTCTTGCCATAGCAAGATAGGACCGGGCTGTGGCGCAGGCTGTTGAGCAGCTGCAATAAATCACTCTGACCATGAGGTCATGATTTCGAGCCAGCCCGTGGCGGGGTGAGCACCCGTCAATTAAAAATAAAATATAGCCCCTGCTCGTTGCTGACCTAGCAACCCGAAAGATAGTTGCATCTATCAAATAGGAAATAAGGTACCACTTATTAAAAAAAGTGGGGAGGCAAGTTTAACTAATTTACGACCTGGAATGAGGAAGTGCTGTCAGAGTGGATGATGAAGCAGCTGCTCCCCCCTGTGGCCAGAATCGAACATCCTCTCAGGAGAAGGTTAAATTGCCTCGGCGTCTGTCTGTCTTGGTCTCTGTTTGATGTGTTTATGGGCATTGAATGTTTGCCCTATGTGTGTATAATGTGATCCGCCCTGAGTCCCCTTCGGGGTGAGAAGGGCGGAATATAAATACGGTAAATAAATAAATAAATAAATAAATAACTTCTGCAATAACTTGTCTCCCAGACATTCTAGAGAATGCTTTGCAAACCCTTGCACCAAGAAACACCACTGAGGTCTGCTGAATCCTTTGAGGTTTAGACCAAATAAGGAAGCAGATTTACAACCAAAATGATGATATTTTGAAAGAGGAAAAAGATCACTAGGTGTTGGTGTGAAGCACGTACTATAAAGAAAACCCCTTCATGCTGTATGGGGATCATGGAAGGCTTGAAGTCCTAAATATTGGGAGAGCCCTAGTAGAAATGTACTTAAGTTTTCAAGGGAAACATTTTTTTTCTTTTTCTTTAGAATGGTATTTCATTTTTTTTTTGCAAATTCAGTTTAAGTATCTATGTGTTTATTGAAAAAGTCGATGTGATGTAATGATCTGAGTGTTGGACTACAACTGCAGAACACCAGGGTTTGTATTTCCACTCAACTGTGAAAACCCATTGGGAAATCATGCTCTCATGCTAACAGGAAAGTAACAACACATCTTTCTTCTAAATAAATCTCACCAAAAAAATCCCCAATGATAGTCTTGAAATACAATGAAAAGTGGAAGGTATATAACAACCAACAATTAAGGTAAAGGTTTTCCGTTGACATTAAGTCTGGTCACATCCAACTCTGAGGGTTGGTGCCCATCTCCATTTTTAAGCCAAAGAACCAATGTTGTCCATAGACACCTCCAAAGTCATGTGGCCGGAATGACTGCATGAAGCGCCATTACCTTTCTGCCTATTGTTCTCACATTTGCATGTTTTTGAACTGCTAGGTTGGTGGAAGCTGGGGCTAACAGTGGGAACTCACTCTGCTCCCTGGATTCGAACTGCCAACCTCAGGAAGGAAGTTCAGAAGCACAATGGTTTAACCCGCTGCACAACCGGAGGCTCCAACCAACAATTATATGTTTATAAACAAATGCCAACTGTTTCATATATCTGCTTGTACACAGACCACTTTTCCCATTCTTTCAAAATCTCTAGTCAGCTCTACACTGACACTATAATACAGTTCAAAGGCTGTTTCAGAGAAGAATGTACACAAAATATACATCCCCAGTGTGTGCTGCTGCATTAAGCCAGAAACAGTTTTTAAAAACCTACCTGAAAGTCTGCAATATGCGAGAAGAGTACATCCCATGCATGGTTCAAATCTGAAAATGAAATATGTGGGGTGCTTGTCAGGACACCATCACTGCTGACACATGTTTGAAAACAATGAAACACCTGGCCAGAAGGAAAACAATTACTCACCTGACAGAGTAAACCATATCATTCCCATGACAACACTCACTTACTGCCGCTTTTTCTCATTTTCTGTGCCTTGTCACAGTCTAGTGTTGATCTCAAATGAACATGGAAATGTGCATCAGCACATATCAGGGTATTAGGTTAAAAAACAAAACAATTTCTAGATTCAGTTCCAGTCCACAGTCAGTAGATACTGTGGCCATTGACCAACATCCCAACCTCAAACCGGTTCCTGGGGTGACTGTGTAGGCACTCCATAATGAAACTGGTTGGGTTTAATCCCCTTCCTAACTCTGATATTTGACCCTCAGATTCATTGTATATATTTGTATCAACCCCCTTCTGCCCAAAACTACATTGTATATCAGGCCAACATCTGTCTATTTCAAAGTTAGGATAAAAGATTGGGATGGGGAAATTAATGAATAATACATTTAGCACATGCTGCTGCTGTTACTTAATACAAGTTTCACTTTTGACTGGCAGCATAACGTTGCCAACCCTGTTTCACAATCATTCTATGTATGCTCACCTTAACATTTGCAATTCTGGATCTTATTTGCACAAGAGGAGGGAAATAACTCCTATTTGGGGGAAATAACATGCCACTCAGCTCAATGAGATTCTCCCACACTGTATTATGCACAAATGTATGTGTGTTAATCATAAGTAAAGGTAAAGGTTTCCCCTGACGTTAAGTCCAGTCGTGTCTGACTCTGGGGGTTGGTGCTCATCTCCATTTCTAAGCCGAAGAGCCGGCGTTGTCCATAGATACCTCCAAGGTCATGTGGCTGGCATGACTGCATGGAAAGCCATTACATTATTTATTGTATTGCTTATTGTATTGTGATGTGCTGTTCTTTTATATGCTGTTTATATTGTATTGTTTGGGGCATGGCCCCATGTAAGCCGCCCCGAGTCCCCGTTGGGGAGATGGTGGCGGGGTATAAATAATAATAATAATAATAATAATAATAATAATAATAATTATTATTATTATTATTATTATTATTATTATTATTATTACTATTACCTTCCCGCCAGAGCGGTACCTATTGATCTACTCACATTGGCATGTTTTCAAACTGCTAGGTTGGCAGGAGCTGGAGCTTACAGCGGGCGCTCACTCCGCTCCCGGATTTGAACCTGGGACCTTCCGGTCTGCAAGTTCAGCAGCTCAGTGCTTTAACACACTGAGCCACCGGAGGTAGTGTTAAACATAGCTCCTGTTATTTGACTTGAAAAAGGAATTTAGGTTCATCTGCAGTATTAAAAGGAGGGTGGTGGCAAAATAAAGCACTCATCTTGTAGTATCTTTAAGACTAACCAATGTATTTCATATATATCCACCACTTTAATTTGGATCAGACACTGATAAATACATGCAGAGTTGTGTGCACTGAGGCTGTATGTATAAAGGGTTTGCATGTATGAGCTTTACAGTCAAATTCATGAAACTCCCATGTCAATATATCAGGGAAAGAATGGATAACTATGAATAACAGCTGCCATTTAGTTACTAATGGATTACACAGAGGAAAAGTCAAACAGGGACATCCATAAGTAAAGGTAAAGGTTTCCCCTGACATTAAGACCTGTCGTGACTAACTCTGGGGGTTGGTGCTCATTTCCATTTCTAGGCTGAAGAGCCGGCATTGTCCATAGACATCTCCAAGGTCATGTGGCTGGCATGACTGCATGGAGCTCTGTTACCTTCCTGCCAGAGCAGTACCTATTGATCTACTCACATTTGCATGTTTTCGAACTTCTAGGTTGGTAGGAACTGGGGCTAACAGCGGGCGCTCATTCTACTCCCGGGATTCAAACCTGGGACATCCATACATTTCCAACTAACCAGTTGGGATAGGCAGGATTCTTATCACCAATATAGGACTTGCGCCTTGGATAAATCCTTCAAAGTTCAGACTAAGGCCACCCCACTCTCATGAGATCTACCATCACCACCGTACCTTATGAGAAACCCATCTACTTTTTCCTCTTCTTACCATACGTCATGTTGGAGAAGTCTGCAATGTTACATCATCACCGGTTATATATTTTTAGGTTCTCTTATTCCATACTAGGCAAGAGAGACACTCCAAAGGGTGACAGCATCATATTTCCCATTTCCCCTTTACTAGATTTATAGTAAGGGAAGGAAGTAAACATAAGGCTGCAATGCATCGGAATAACACACCTTTAAAGCAGGTGTGTGGAAGCTGTAGTTCTCCAGATGTTGCTGCACTGTAGCTCCCATCTTATTTGTAGCTCCTGCCAAAGGAGACTCAAAGCAGCTAACATTAAAACCATAACAATATGTGAATTAAAGCCTAACACATATAAACATTAAAATAGAATTAAACATACAAATATTTAAAAAAATACATTGTTAAAACCAATAAAATCATCAAACTACATAAAACACAGCAATTCCTGGTAGTCGAGAGGCAGCCACCGAGAAGGCAGCTTGTGGTGATGGTGGGACTTAAAGAAGCATGCTTAGGAGGTGGGAGAGAAAGAATGACTGTGCAGTCAAGATCGGGTAGATGATCTGTCTTGCATTGAACGTTTGAGTTCATAGGGCACAAATTATCACTAGAACATCCAAGAAATCTTTTCCATATTGAAAACATTGTTGTCAACTTGCAAACTCTCCTTTGTTAATTTTTTTAAAAAAATTACAAACGACTCAACCTAAGTGATCAGAATAGGATACACATTTGTTAAAACAGAGATGAAGGAAAACTGTGTTATAAAGAAACTAGCTGTGCCCGGCCACGCGTTGCTGTGGCGAAGTATGGTGTTATGGGAAATAAAGTATTGAGGAATTGGTGGTAGTTAAGGTAAAGGGTAAAGGTTTTCTCCTGACATTGAGCCCAGTTGTGTCCGACTGCACACTGAAGTGGATTATATGACAGTGTGGAGTCAAGATAATCCAGTTCAAAGCAGATAATATAAGATTATAAATGGGTTATATAGCTGTGTGGAAGGGCCTTGAGTCTACACTGCCGTATAATCCAGTTAAAATCAGATAATATGTATCTTATAGGCAGTGTGGAAGAGGCCTAAGTGAGACCTAACTCTGCCTGTCCCCTGGGCTAAGTGGGTTGCTAGGAGACCAAGTGGGCGGAGCTTAGCCTTCTAACTGGCAGCAATTGGATAAAAACAATTATTCCTCTCCCTCTAATTAGGACTTTATTTTTCTTTTCTTTTTGTTGTATGAACGTAGAGGCATGGATGAGGGGTTGTGCTGCCAAGTTTAGTGTTTCTGGGATGTGCAGTTTTGTTGTTTTCTCCTAGGCCGAAATTTCATTACCTTTTTATATATATAGATGGGCTAATTTCTCACCTGGACATTTTGAGAAGTAGTGCAATTGGCAAAATCATAGGATGCTGCTCTTGCTGAATTGTAGAACTTTAGAGTCCTAATATGTATGTATAGTACAGAATGTATAACCTTCTCTTTAACCAAAACATTGCCCAGAGTGGCTGATGAATATGATAGTTAATTTGATAGTGTAGCTCAGTGTTGGCCCTGAATAGTTGAATCAGAACTTACGGCATACAAGCATGGAAAAGACAGAGCAACAGACCACCTATTGGGTTGTTGTATGTTTTCTAGGCTGTATGGCCATGTTCCAGAAGTATTCTCTTCTGACATTTCGCCCACATCTATGGCACGCATCCTCAGAGGTTGTGAAGTATGGGGAAACTAAGCAAGGAAGGTTTATATATCTGTAGAAGTTCCTGGGTGGGGGGGGGGGGGGGAGAACTCTTGTCTGTTGGAGGCCAGTGTGAATGTTGTAATTAATCATCTTTGTTAGCATTTAATGCCCTTCCCAGCCTTGCATCCTGGCCTGGGGGAATCCTTTGTTCAGAGTCATTAGCTGCACCTGATTGATTCCTGTCTGGAATTACAATGCAGTCTGAGTCCTGTCACATGCACAATGGAGGACCTTCTTACAGCAACTCCAGAGGCACTCCAAGTGGCCAGCTACAGGTCAAAGGACATTTAGTATAATGTCAAGTTTTTAAACTTTGCATTTTCAAATGCATTACAACTTGTACCCTCTGTTCGCTTCTGACACGATCAATAAATAAGCACTTACCCAAGTAAAGAAAAAAGAAAAAATGGCTGAGATTTTTTTATGAACAAGCAAATGATGATGATAACAATCTGTGCATCTAACATTAATACAAGACTCCATAGGTTAACAGATGTTTATAGATCAAATAAGCCAGACAAAGCTGTGACATGATTTGCACTCAAGTTAATTACAAGTATCTGAATGGGGAACATTTACACATGAAATTGCAATGGACTAATTATCTTACTAAGCAATCCTGGAAAATGTAATTTAGGAGATTGATTTATTTTGTGTCAAAAGAATTGCATAAATAAATAAGTTTAAAACTGATGAATAAAGGGATCACAAGCAGCTAAATAGTTTCAGACCAAAAGCAGGCAACAGTGACTGCATTGCCTGTAGCTTTAAGCAGTTCTTCCTCTGTGCATGAGGCAGGGCATTGTGGGCAAGCATACAAATGTGGAGTTGTTTGTTCTGCTCCAGTAGCACAAGGCGGAGGATTCTTCTAGGTAGTGTTATTTAGCCAGGTTGTCTTTTGATCTCCCAACACCATTTCTGAGTCTGTTCAGAGACTTCCAAGTTGCCCATTCTTGGTTTGCCCCTGGAGAAAGACCCTCGTGGGGAGCCATCCAGTTGGAATTGCCTGATTTTGCTGCCCAAAGGAATATTCTTTCTGTTGCTGGAGGAACATTTAGAGGAGTGGTGGTTTTCATGAAACTTTTCCTTGATTTAAGTCTAGGTAAAGGTAAAGGTTTCCCTTGATGTTAAGTCCAGTCATGTCTGACTCTGGGGTTGGTACTCATCTCCATTTCTAAGCCGAAGAGCCGGCGTTGTCTGTAGACACCTCCAAGGTCATGTGGCTAGCATGACTGCATGGACCGCCGTTACCTTCCCACCGGATCTACTCACATTTGCATGTTTTCGAACTGCTAGGTTGGCAGGAGCTGGAGCTTACAGCGGGTGCTCACTCCGCTCCCGGGATTTGAACCTGGGACCTTTCGGTCTTCAAGTTCAGCAGCTCAGTGCTTTAACACACTGCGCCACCGGGGTGAAGATTTAAGTCTACTGAAATGATAATTGTTTCCACCTCCTAAATGTTGTATTGCTTTTACAACATTTAGGAGATGGAAACAATTATTATTTCTATTTCTATTTTTCCCGTGTGTCACCTTCACAAGCCACTCACCTACAAGACCAAGTTTGCAAGTTACTTTTTTCAAAAAGGAAAAACCTAAAGGAAGGTAAATGAGGACTGAATATACATATTATTTTACAGGACATTATGAATGGTGGTGGACAGAGATGGATATCTGGCTCAGCTTATAGGACTACTTCATACTGAAATATTTTGGATTTCTATCAGATTCCAACTTCCAACATTCTTTTTGGGAATCTTTCTCCAGGCTCCTGTGTCTCATCCTGTCTTTTCCTTCTGAGCAAAGCAGAGCAATAGGATAGATACTTTCTTAAGGCATTCCTTTCTCATTCTAAAAGGGAGAACTTAGTACTTTGGTAACATTATCTATCTCCACCTTTGAGCCATCACAGGAGGAAGAAATGACATAAATGTTAGTGAAATCTGGGGAGGATTAACTGCTCTACTTACATAAAAGAATGACACCAACAGCAACAACCCCAGCTCAATTGCTGTCCCATGTAGACAACCTCATGTTTGGGACAGATTATTTCATTCCCATAAAGATCATGCTAAATAGTAATTACTTTTTTGAAAAAAAGAAGCACCCTCTATAGTTTGGATCTCCATGTATAGAACCCACACACATACACAAACCAACATACATTTAACATGTAGTTGATCACATAGTAAGGATGGTCATCGTAGCCCTTGATTACATAAAAACAGTAAGATCTTTTTCATTTAGTTCCAGAAGTAGGCATTGTTTAGTTGAATGTTCTCAGGTTCCCTTAGGGATATTCCTCTATACTTTGTAAGATAATGCTTCAGTTCTTATTTGGTACATATCCTTCCTTCCTTCTTAAAGATTCAACAACAAATACCCTGCATAATGTGACATTTGGCCCCAAATTAATGTGAAACTCATGTGTCATCCAAGATTGGTGATCCACCATGAATCCATGATCAGTGCATGTAACTTTTCTGAAAATTAACAACAAATCCTTACCCACATTTCAATTTAGTCTTTCAGTACAACAGATGGTTCACTGTGATAAATAAAACCTGTAGTTCTAAAACTGCATCTTCTTTTGCCCTGGTTTCCTACCTCATTCAGTTATTGAGATGATGTCCTTAAAACATGCTACATCCATGTTCACCATAATTCATTGTTGTTCCTCTTGACATCTCACCTCCTAATATCCTTTACAAAGTGACAGCTGTATGATTAATTGATGATATATTGTTCCATGTGTAATTTTCCCATCTAATATTTTGGAGACCACAAGAGTGAGACAGAATGGTAAAGAAAGTGAATTTTCAGTCACTCAGGCAATGCTCAAAGCTTTTTGTTGGTTTCCTTGTTTTCCATGGGTCAAAGAAATTTTCATCCTAAGCGAACTACATTTTCCCTTCAGGGATTGCCACACTTGGATTATCCCATCATCCACAGCAGTAGATAGGAAGTAGAATACAAGAGGATCCAGGAAAGCATTGCAGGCACTTGGGAGGAGAGCCACGCTACGCCACCAGAGATCTCTTCTGAGGACGAAGCCCACGACGTGGGATATGTTGTAAGGGCCAAAGCAGAGGACAAAGACAGAGAGAGTGGCCACCGCCACCCGCACTGCACGGCGCTTCTTCTGCACATGGAGATGTGATCCAACCAGGACCCAGATGCAGGCAGCATAGCAAAAAAAAGTGATGGCCAAGGGGAGGAAGAACAGTACTACAGACAGCTCCAGCCGAATAGGAAGCAACAAGGTCATCTGCTCCTCAGTAAAGTTGCTATAACAAGTCAAGGTGTCATCAGCAAAGAGTCTGGGACTAAGATCCTTGGTGCTCTCCAGGACAAAGAGGAGAATCCCATGGAATCCTACTATGGTCCATATCACGAGAGAAACTAGACATGAGTAACAAGGCTTCTTGTAAATCTGATACTGGATAGGGAAAACAACTCCCAGAAAGCGTCCCACACCAACAACAGTCAGAAAACAGACACTGGCATAGATTGTGCCAAAATGGATTAAATTGTAAAGAGCACAGAAGAAGCCTGGCAGGGCCCAGTTCCCTTTCCCCACTGCCAGCATCTTCAAGGGTAGGATGAGAACAAACACCAGGTCAGAGATGCACAGGTTGATCATGTAGATGAGGTTGGGTGTCACACGTACCTTGGCGCGGCAATAAATGACATAGAGAGCTAGGACATTGGAGGGCAGCCCCAGAAGGAAGGTGGTCCCATAGACAACCAAGGAGATGATCTTCCAGGCTCCCATAGCATCAGGGATCAGAGTGTAGGTTGAGCCCAAGACATTGGTTTTCATTTGCCCCTCTCCTACTAGTCTCCTTTATCCATTCTGCAACAGCTTGCAGTGTTAAGGATGTATTGGGTTTAGTTCAAAGTAGTTGAGTGATAGAGTAAGGAATGGATGTGAAAAGCATGAAGCAAGCAGAAATCAAGGTGAAATGGGCCATGAAAGATTGTTCAGTGAGGACGACCTTGTACCAAGGCAATAAAGTCATAAACTTCCCGGTAAGCCCTGTAAAAGCAGGCATTATGAATGGCCCATTGGGCTCTGAATACACTTGGATTGATGAGGTGGACAGGAAAGAGGAATGGAAAACAGGAACAGATCTCTTTGGCGTTTTCTAACTGTATTACCATTGGGCCAAAATTGGGAGCACAGGTCAAAGCATGAAAAGGTTAGTTATTAAAGCTCATATTCTTGGTCCAAGATCTTGTTGGTGGCATACACAGGCCCAAGTTGTGTGATAAATGCAGAGTGACCTTTTGGACGATGCAAAGTGATGCATCCAGCCTAGTGCTGGCAGTGATGTGCTGAGATAATCTGAATGTGTAATTCTTACTGTACACCAACAATATATGTTAATATTTATAGGTTTTAATGCAGCTTTCTAATTATTAGTTTTGGGAAAACATTACTTAAGAGTATGAAAAATGACTCCAATAAAAATAATATATTACAGCCTATCTTTCAGAAATGATTTTTTTCCACATTTTGAACATCAACCCTATATAGATGTCAACCAGACCTTTACACTTTTTTTTAAAAAAAATGTTTGTTTGAATGATGTGTCATATGATGTCGCTTCCGTTGGGGCTGACAAAACAGCTTGAGAGATTCAGGAAGGATGTACACTCCAGTAACTACTGGAAAGTTTATTTTCTAAAGAACACCAACCAGAAAAGGATATATATATAGTTAATGACTCTTCTTGAAAGCACAAGTGTCCTGTCATGTCATTTTTCACAAATGTGAATAGACATAATGCTCAATGGTGTCATCATGATACTAATATGGAAAATAATTCCAATAACCACATCTCACTGCTAATATATTATTGGTGAAGGACACACATGTAAAGAACTTTTTTCAGTGAAACTAATCTCATAAAGACTAACAATAATATTTGGGTTGCACTCTTTCCCAAAGCTATAAAAAGATTCCAAAATTAACAAAGGAACCAGCTTTCCCCAGAATCTTGCACATTAGGGGAATCCTGCCTGCAGTGCTTACCATTTCTATGTGTCATTGCACCCAAACCAATGATAGAAGGGAATATAATAGTCCAAAAGAGGCAAAGGAGCAGCTTCTGGAAGCTTTTAGGTGAGGCCCCAGTAAGCATGCTCCACAGTGTGAAAACCATTTTGCCACACTACATTTAACCAGGTTCCCCAGCAACAAAATACCTTCTTACACAGGTTAACTTGTTTACTGCAGGTGAGATTGGCATGCCTTACTGCTGAGTGGCACCAGGGTAAACATGCTCACATTAGCCAATAAAGTCCCCAAAAGGTCAGGACTTGTTTAAGGGAAGAAAGCCAGCAAAAAAAAAAAGCCAACGGGATTCTGGCCTGCATCAATAGGGGTATAGCATCTAGATTCAGGGAAGTCATGCTACCCCTCTATTCTGCCCTGGTCAGACCACACCTGGAATACCGTGTCCAATTCTGGGCACCACAGTTGAAGGGAGATGTTGACAAGCTGGAAAGCGTCCAGAGGAGGGCAGGGTTCCGTCCTGGGCCCGGTTCTGTTCAACATCTTTATTAACGACTTAGACGAAGGGTTAGAAGGCACGATCATCAAGTTTGCAGATGACACCAAACTGGGAGGGATAGCCAACATTCCAGAAGACAGGAGCAGAATTCAAAACGATTTTAACAGACTAGAGAGATGGGCCGAAACTAACAAAATGAAGTTCAACAGGGACAAATGCAAGATACTTCACTTCGGCAGAAAAAATGGAAATCAAAGATACAGAATGGGGCACGCCTGGCTCAACAGCAGTACATGTGAAAAAGACCTTGGAGTCCTCATGGAGAAAAAGTTAAACATGATCCTACAATGTGATGCGGCAGCTAAAAAAGCGAATGGGATTTTGGCCTGCATCAATAGGAGTATAGTGTCTAGATCCAGGGAAGTCCTGCTCCCCCTCTATTCTGCCTTGGTCAGGCCACACCTGGAATCACACTGTGTCTAGTTCTGGGCACCGCAGTTGAAGGGAGATGTTGACAAGCTGGAAAGCGTCCAGAGGAGGGCGACTGAAATGATCAAGGGTCTGGAGAACAAGCCCTATGAGGAGTGGCTTAAAGAGCTGGATATGTTTAGCCTGCAGAAGAGAAGGCTGAGACGAGACATGATAGCCATGTACAAATATGTGAGGGGAGGTCATAGGGAGGAGGGAGCAAGCTTGTTTTCTGCTGCCCTGGAGACTAGGACGTGGAACAATGGCTTCAAACTACAGGAAAGGAGATTCCACCTGAACATCAGGAAGAACTTTCTCACTGTGAGGGCTGTTTGGCAGTGGAACTCTCTCCCCCAGACTGTGGTGGAGGCTCTTTGGAAGCTTTTAAGCAGAGGCTGGATGGCCATCTGTCAGGGGTGCTTTGAATGAGATTTTCCTGCTTCTTGCAAGGGGTTGGACTGGATGACCAGTGAGGTCTCTTCCAACTCTACGATTCTATGATTCTATGAAGAGGGCCTCTTAATGAAATGAAATCAAAATGCTCATAGTTTCTTATCAGTAATTGTGTTGGCCGGAGACCTCTCAGGGTTTTAGTCCAGAAAAAGAAGTCATAAGCTTTGGACCAAAATGTGCCTCTCTTGCAAAAAAGCTTCAACCCATATAGGAAATTGTAAAGCATATTGTTGAAATATAATCCAAAACATCAACAAGGCCCAAAAGATATTCCTAACCCTGCTCTGGAAGGCTATAGGAAGGCAAACCTTCTCACCAAGAAAAGCTTTTGTTGGTCGACTGATGCAAAAAGAAGCCCTCAAAAAGAGACGTACAGATGTATTCTCAAAAATCATTTTTTAGAACCATGACATCTACTCTGAGGTCAGTTCTGGGGGGAAAGACATTGGGAGTGAGTAGCTAATACACTGCTTATTTGCCTCAGTAATATAAGCCAAACACCGAGAAGAAACATGAGATGCAGAGCCAATCTTAAGAAATGGGGATACAAAGTGGAGTCCACGCCATGTGAGTGTGGAGAAGAGCAAACCACAGACCATTTTGTTGTCAGGAGCAACCGGAGTTGCTTCTGGAGTGAGAGAATTGGCTGTCTGCAAGGGCATAGCCCAGGGGATGCCAGGATGTTTGGATGTTCTACCATCCTTGTGGGTGACTTCTCTCATGTCCCCGCATGGAGCTGGAGCTGATAGAGAGAGCTCATCCACACTCTCTCCGGGTGGGATTCGAACCTGGCAGCTTTCAGGTCAGCAACCCAACCTTCAAGTCACAAGGCTTTTATTCCCTAGGCCATCGGAGGCTCCTACAGACCAGTTACTACAATGCAACCTGAGCCCTGAAACATGCACAATGGAGGACCTTCTTACAGTGACACCAGAGGCACTCCAAGTGGCCAGCTTCTAGTCAAATGACATTTAGTATAATGCCAAGTTTTAAATGTTGTTTGTGGTTTCTATAAATTATAACTATATTCTCAATTCACTTCTGACATGATAAATCAATACCTAAAAGAAATACACATTCTAAATATTTAGAATGGTTGTGGTCATAGACAATCTCCACCAAGCAGAACTCAGACAACTGCACCATTGCCATTCAATAAAGACATTAAAATTGATGATGTTATTTCCTCCTGAGCATATGAAGAGTATTTTGGATCCTACATGGGCCTTTATAAATAAAATTCTAGCAATTGAGAAGTCACTGTTTGAGGTGAGGGGAGACAATACGGCCTAGGTTTAAGACATCTAAGGACACCAAATTAGGAGGGATAGCTAATACTCCAGAGGACAGGATCAAAATTCAAAATGACCTTAACAGAGAGCTGAGCCAAAACTAACAAAATGAATGTCAAGAAGGACAAATGTAAGATACTACACTTAGGCAGAAAAAATGAAATGCAAAGATACAGGATGGATGATGCCTGATTCAACAACAGTCCATGTGAGAAAGATCTTGAGGTATTTGTGGACAAGTTGAACATGACCAAAAGGTGTGATGCAGCAGCTAAAAGAGCCAATGGGATTTTACGCTGCATCAAAAGGAGTTTAGTGTCTAGATCAAGGGAAATCATGGTTGCCTTTGTATTCTGTTATCCCGGAATACTGTGTCCAATTCTGGGCATCACAGTTCAAAAGAAAAAGTGTTTGTTTTGCATTTTTGTTAAATGTGTCCAGCTGTGCCAATTCTGGAGCTTCCTGGAACTCATTAATGTCTCTTTATTTTAAAAAAAATATTGTTACCCAACCTCTCACGTTCAAAATGCAGAAGTGTTGAGGGGCCTCTGAAGAAGACTAGCGAGACCTGTTGCAAAAGATGTCTGTTACCTAAGAAACATAGACAAATGCTCTTGTGACAGTAGAATAGACATGACTGAAGTTCCTGAAAGTGAACAGAAAATTAAACTTTCCACTCCTCTCTCCTGCCCCCCCCCCAAGAAAATAGAAAGGACTCCTTCCCTCTTTTTAAGGTAAAGGTTTCCCCTGACGTTATGTCCAGTCATGTCTGACTCTGGGGGTTGGTGCTAATCTCCATTTCTAAGCCAAAGAGCCGGCGTTGTCCGTAGACACCTCCAAGGTCATGTGGCCATGGGCATGACTGCATGGAGCGCCGTTACCTTCCCGTCAGAGCAGTACCTATTGATCTACTTACATTGGCATGTTTTTGAACTGCTAGGTTGGCAGGAGCTGGAGTTAACAGCAGGTGCTCACTCCGCTCCCGGGATTTGAACCTGCAACCTTTCAGTCTGCAAGTTCAACAGCTCAGCGCTTTAACACACTTCACCACCTAGGCTCCCTCTCATTAAATCTCATTAAATTTAATGCTATTAAGGTTGGGCATCATATGTTTTACAATAAATTAATTCACATAGTGCTGCAATATACTGCATTATGACCTTTTACCATCTCATTCTAGAACGGTTTGCTCTGACTGGCAGTGATGTCATTGTCGAGTATTTTGGGAAGGAACTGTTTCATGCAACGAGATAAAATGGCAGAAATATTCAATTGAAATTCTACAATAGCCCATCAGAGAAAGGTTGATTCAGCTTTTCCTAACATACAACGTTGTGTAACAAAATTTGGAAAAAAATCTGTTCCTGGTTTGAAAGTGTTATTTCCTTTTTAATTGTTTGGTACGTACTTTGAAAGTACTTGTTATATTCCAGAAACTTCATTTTTGGCACCTGCCACAAACTATGTTGAATTGATTGAGACTCTATGAGATGTTCATTGAAAAACTATAGCAAAATATGCTGCAGAATGATTACTGACTAATGTAGGTAAAGGTTTTCCCCTGACATTAAGTCTAGTCATGCCCGACTCTGGGGGTTGGTGCTCATCTCCATTTCTAAGCCAAAGAGCCAGCATTGTCCGTAGATGCCTCCAAGGTCAAGTGTCCAGAATGACTGCATGGAGCACTTTTACCTTCCCGCCAGAGAAGTACCTATTGATCTACTCGCATTTGCATGTTTTCGAACTGTTAGGTTGGCAGAAACTAGGGCTAACAGTGGAAGCTCACCCCACTCCCTGGATTTGAACCACCGACCTTTTGGTCAGCAAGTTCAGCAGCTCAGTGGTTTAATCCACTACACCACCGGGGCTCACTGACTAGTGTATTTCCATTAAATCATTAGAGCAGTGGTTCTCAATCTGTGGGTCCCCAGGTGTTTTGGCCTACAACTCCCAGAAATACAAGCCAGTTTACCAACTGTTAGGATTTCTGGGAGCTGAAAGCCAAAACATCTGGGGACCCACAGGTTGAGAATCATTGCATTAGGGTTTAAATAAATATTGACAATGATTTAATGAACATACTTCTGTTGGGACCAACAATTGTATTAGGCTTAAATAATTTGGAAAGGGGTAGCAATCATGCATTTTTTCATCTGTTGGACTGCAACTCTCAGGATTATTCAACATTAGTTAGGCTAGGTAAAGGTTTTCCCCTGACATTAAGTCCAGTCGTGACCAACTCTGGGGGTTGGTGCTCATCTCCATTTCTAAGCCCAAGAGCCGGCGTTGTCCATAAACACCTCCAAGGTCACGTGTCCAGCATGACTGTATGGAGCGCTGTTACCTTCCCGCCGGAGTGGTACTTATTGAGCTACCCACATTTACATGTTTTTGAACTACTAGGTTGGCAGAAGCTGGGGCTAACCGCGGGAGCTCACTCTACCCTCTGGATTTGAACCTGCGACCTTTCGGTCCGCAAGTTCAGCAGCTCAGCACTTTAACACACTGTACCATGTTGCTATAAGTTGGTAATCAACAAGATCTGGAGAATCACGATTCCTCCATTAAAGATCTGAGACAAGGTTGCTGCTCTAAAGATAAATAATTATACATAAGAAGTGATACATACTGCATTTGTTATGATTGAGCCTCATGGCTCTGCTTCTGGCAGACGTGGACGTAAGACTCCTCGAGAGTCAGATACTCTCGAGGAGCGAGAAAGAAAGAGGCTGCGAGATATCTTTGCAGAACCATCTGACGAAGAGTCTTTTAAGGGGTTCACGGAGAGAATGGAGGAAGAGCTGGTTAGCTCGGAAGAGGATGAGATGGATTGGACTCGGGTAAGGGAGGAGTTGGGTGCCACTGGCAATAATGGGATGGAAGATGAATGGGGACCTTCAGGATTAGACCCATGGACAAGCTGGAGGGATGGGACGGGATCCACAGCTGGGGATGCTGTGGGGCGTAGTCAGAGGTGTTCCAGCTCTGATGAGGAAAGTGATGAGGAAACGCCCGGGTTAAGGAGGGCAGCTGATAGTGATGAGGATTTGTAACTGGCATAAAATGAGGCTTGGGAGCAATTGCAAATTGCGTTGGGCAAGGTAATCTGGACGAACGCTTGGGATCTGTGTGGGACGCTTTCCTGAAGACTGGTGTGTTTTCGTGTGCTGATACGTAAGTTGTTTTGGAATTTGGGTTCAGACGGCGGGAGGAATTGTGTGGGCTTTTGTTTGTGCAAAACCTCTGCTTAATCTCAATAGCTTTGACCTTCCGTCGTCTTCTTGACGGACGCCATCTGCTACTCTGGATTTACGGACTGAAAACTGACTACGGGCTCGCTTTCTCCTATTGAACTTGGAAAACTGCAAACGTCTGATTCTGCCTCTCGACCTACGGAACGAACTGGGACTACGCTACTGCTTCAATCCTTGGCTGCTGAGTTTGTATTGGAAATTTGCCTTGCTGTGTGAAGGAGTGACTCCTAGTTACTCAAAACATAGTGCTGGCAGCAGAGAGGCATCTGCTACCAATTAGTTGCATTCTTTTGAACTCTTTGTTTCCCAGCTTCTGTTTGTTTTTCCCCAGGCTGAAGCAAGCTGTTTTGATTTTACCCGGATTAAACTCCGGTTTAATCCGGTTTATCTTTTGAACGTTTTTCTTGCCCCTTTTTGTTTTTAAAGGCTAAAGTTGCCTTGCCCTTGTCTTTTACGGGCATTTTGAGTTCTGTAAATCCAATAAACTCTGTTATCTTTGATCTTGTGGCGTTCTGTCCTTGACAGCATTGGAGGAAAGGTGGGATGTAAATGTAACTAACAATAAATAAACATGTTTATTAGAAGTATCAGAAGAAAAATATGTGATATATAGTAAATACATACAGCAAAGTTGCCTTTCAAATCATTACCATTTCTGCTAAATGAGACAAAGAATATGCATTTGGTTACTATGAAGAAGGCTGAGGGCATGTTTTGCAAAACATGGGATATTACTGTTTGTTCAATCAATACTGTAGCTGGAGTTGAAAGCAAACACTGTGAATAGTCATGATGTCAGAACGATTACACTGTAATACAGAGAAAATACGAACATGGAATAATTATATTTAGAACCAGATGTTTTATTGGCTTTTGAAAAACCAGGGCTCATAGCACTACAAACCTAGCTTAAGGGGAACATGTCAGTTGGAGAGAATCTGATTTACAGGTCAAAGTTTGGCATGCTCAATGGAACTGCATTAGAAGGAATAGCAGGAAGAGCTGTTCAGAGCTTTGGAGAATATGATTGTGCTCATACAAAAGCTTAAAAGATGAGTACAGTGTATGTCAAGGGTGGGGTACCGCTTTCAACCCAAAAGTAAAATGGGTTGAGAATTTCTTGGGAGCAACATGCCATTGTTGGGTGAGTTTGGAGGAAACAACTGCCCTTGAAGGAACTGAAAAGGAGCAAATTAACCTCCCTTTGCAAAGTTGGTCACCCCTGTTACAAACACATGCTGAACTGGATAGTATAAGTGCCTGTGTTTCTACAAGGAAACAATGCATCCTTATGGCAAAATACCTCTTTGATCTCAGAAACAAAGAGAGGTTTCTGAGGTGGTATCTTAGCTTCTCCAGGCATGTTGGATACAGTCTAGGAGTAGCTAAACTGAAGGTATTTGTAAGGTGTGTAGAAGCATACACAGTACTGGAAGAAGATCCCAGCCCAACTCGTGGCTTGTTCAGATCATTACATGATCACAAAAGCTCTTTGGCCTGAAGAGTTCCTCCTGGTCAACATAAATCAAATTGGTATAAATGGGCATCTAATGGATATCACATTAGTTTCTAATGTTCCTACAGAATAGATTTGCTTGTTGAGTAGAATGAAGGCATCAGTAGATGTTTCTCATTGGATTGGATAAGGAAGATAGATCTTTCCCATTGGATCCTGACACTCTTCAGTAAATTCAACATTCCCAGGAGCCACATCTCCTCCACTGACCATGATAGGACAGCAGATATCTTAGGCCCAACCTTGCTTGTCTCTGGATACAGTCATATCTTCTTTCTCTCTCTCAAACTTTTCTGAGTTGCAAAAGCCACAATGTAAGATGGGTGCCTTTGGGTGTGTCGAACACTCTCAAGCCCAGAAAACCCCTTAAGGTCTCCATAAGTCAGAAATGACTTGAAGGCACACTTGAAGCGAAAATGAACTCTAACCCACTGATAATCCTTCTTGTGGAAAGAACATATCTGGGACCCATAACTGTCAAGAAGTTCAGTGCTTCAGTGAAGCGTACTGAATGCTGTCCTCTGATTCAGACTCTGTCTCTGAGTCTCCATAGGTAGGACCAGGTCGTGGAGCCAGGTTCACCAAGGAAGAGTAGTGTAGTTCCTCTTCCATCTTGTCCACATTCTCATAGTCATGCTTGGTGTCTCCCTAAATACATTTAGAGGAAAAGCCATAGTTTAGTGGTAAGAACAATGGATTATATCAATTTCGCAGTATTAGAGTTTTTAAAATCCTCAAACATATCTTACGCAGCTTTTCTCTACATACCTTCAGGAAATTGCATAGTTCTTCTAAACCTGGAGTGGATTCACTGCCCTATTGATATGGGAGCTATCAGCTGTCACCAATCACTATCTTACAAATAGATGGTATTACTATTGAAATGTGAATCTCCCAATGGACACTGTGTCTAAAAGTGAATCCTGGATCTTTAAGAAAAGGCCAAAGGGCTCCTAATGAAGACCAGAGATGGACCACTGATCCATAGCCTCTTGTCAATCCTGTTTGAAAACATCATATGTTTGTTATCTCATTCTCTAGAACAGGGGTCCTCAAACTTTTTAGGCCAAGGGCCGGTCCACAATCCTTCAGACTGTTGAGGGGCCGGATTATCATTTGAAAAAAAAAATACAAACAAATTCCGATGCACACTGCACATGTCTTATTTGTAGTGCAAAAACAATAACAACAAGAACAACGAAAGAACAATGCAATATTTAAAAATAAAAACAATTTTAACCAACATACATTTATCAGGATTTCAATGGGAAGTGTGCTCCTGCTTCTGGCCAATGAGATAGTCAAGTTAATTAGGGTTGTTGTTGTTGTTGTTGTTGTTGTGTGCCTTCAAGTCATTTCAGACTTTGGGCGAGCCTAAGTCTAAAATGTATTTATTTATTATTTATTTATTTATTGCATTAATTTACTACATTTGTATCACACCCTTCTCACCTCAAAGGGGACTCAGAGTGGCTTACAAATTATATGTACATACAATATATTATATTATTAGCATAGCACAATATTAGCATTATATATTACTATATTGAACTATACCACTATACTGTAATATTATTAGTAGTATTACATGTAATATAGAATATATAATTGATATTATTATATGGTAATACTATTAGTGTTATATTGTATTACATTATAAGATTATTATAAATATTATATGTATATACAATATATTATATTATAAAACCGAGGGCGGGGGCCAGGTCAATGACCTCAGAGGGCCGCATCCGGCCCCCGGGCCTTAGTTTGGGGACCCCTGCTCTAAAAAGTTAATGGGACACAAGTAATCATAACATAGGGCTCAACTTCATTGTAGAATTAAAGCAATTTAATATCACACCTCTGAGGATGCCTGCCACAGATGTGGGTGAAACATTAGGAAAGAAAGCTTCTGGAACATGGCCATACAGCCCAAAAGACTCAAAGAAACCCAGTGATTCCGGCCATGAAAGCCCTCGACAATTTAATATCTCTTTAACTGCCATGGATCCATGTTATGTAATCGTGGGATTTGTAGTTTGGAGGGGAACAAGCACTCATAGGCACCGAAGGCTAAAGACCTTGTAAAACTACAACTCCCATGATTCCACCGCATCAAAACATGGCAGTTAAAGTGGTATCAAACTGCATTACTTCCACAATGTAGATGCATTCATAGCATTTCACTAACTACCAACACAGTGTTTTGTGGGAACCCTGGCTCCAAAAGAATGCTTCTATTTATGCCTTCACTTCAGATTTTTAGATTTAACCACTCAGAATGGATTGATGAATGAATCAATTATAAAATATAATATGATTTTTATTGCAAGTGGAAATGATCTTGTCATATACTGACCCCTGCTGTTTGTCAGGTATCAAATCTTCTCAAATATTGGCTGCAACACAAAATGTGTAGCAGCCCAAAGGATAACTCCCATCAGGAGTTACTATTGACTGTGCTGGATAGGATTGGTGGGAGTTGCAGTCTAAGATTTGGAGGGCTACATATTTTTCATGTGTGTGCTATACAATAGAATTTTGAAAAGCTACATGTCACATGGTAAATTTAGTTTTACTACTAGTATAGGTAATATGAAATAGTTGTCTGTGTCAGCTGCTATTCACATACTCATTGCGGTAGTAGAATCTGTATTGACAAAATGTACAATTTCAGCACTGAGGGATTCTTTTACTTCCCTGTGATGATAATAGCATTAGCAAACATCCCCTATGCATTTTACATGACTTTCTCGGCAAAACTGACGACCAACAACGTTCTAGTTTAAGAAAAGCAGAAGTATACATTTTCTTGTTTCAATCAGTTTTACTTTTCAAAGAGACAGCAGCTTGTGTTTTGGGAAACTTACAGATTTTCTCATTTGAATGTATGAAGGCTACTTAAAATAGGCATATTTCCAGTTATTTTGTATCTTGACAAAAGCTTTAGAGTTCTCCAATATTTTTATTGTTTTATTTTTATGGCATCCACTGGGTTTTTGGTTTCAGGACACTCCACAGATACCAAAATCTGTGGATAGTCAAGTCTCATTATATACAGAGGTATAATCTTTTTCATGTCAGGAGCTACTTGAGAAACTGCAAGTCACTTTTGGTGTGAGAGAATTGGCCATCTGCAAGGGCATTGCACAGGGGACGCCTGGATGTTTGATGTTTTACCATCCTTGTGGGAGGCTTCTCTCATGTCCCTACATGGGAAGCTGGAGCTGACAGACAGGAGCTCACCCCGCTCTCTGGATTCGAACCACTGACCTTTCAGTCAGCAGTTCTACTGGCACAAGGGTTTAACCCATTGTGCCATTGGATGCGCCATAATAAAATGGCAGGATCGGGGTTTGCTTTTGGGAACATTTTTTTTCTGGAAGATTTTTAAGCCATGAATATTTGAACCATGGATGCAGAATCTATGGAACTGACTGTACATAGGCACTTAACACAGGACAGGCCATGTCAAATAATGGCTTGAGAATTAGACTAGGATTTTGGAAGATAATGGTTCAATCTCTGTTCAAAGAAATCCACCGGCTGGTCTCAGACAGGTCTTCCAACCTCAGAGGAAAACAATGGCAAACCTCCTCTGAATAAATCTTTCAAAGAAGACCCTACAATAAAAAAGGTAAAGGTTTCCCCTGACATTTAGTCCAGTCATGACCGACTTTGGGGGTTGGTGCTCATCTCCATTTCTAAGCCGAAGAGCCGGCTTTGTCCATAATCATCTCCAGGTCATGTGGCTGGGATGACTGCATGGAGCGCCGTTACCTTCCTGCTGGAGCAGTACCTATTGATCTACTCACATTTGCTTGTTTTCAAACTGCTAGGTTGGCAGGAGCTGGGGCTAACAGCGGGTGCTCATTCTGCTCCTGGAATTTGAACCTGGGACCTTTTGGTCCGCAAGCTCAGCAGCTCAGCGCTTTAACACACTGTGCCACCAGGGGCCCCAATAAGATGACCATAAATCCACATTGTCCTAAAGGCACCTAATAATGACAGCATTAAGAGATATTATAAATCCCTCCTCCATCTCTCTATGGCAGTGGTTGCCAACATTTTTTTTGACCAGGGACCACTCTCAAACATTAGTACCAAAAGTACAGTTTTTGGTCAACTTTAGTTTCAGTTTGGTTGTTTGGGTTGCCAATTCAGAAAATTGCATTGGATAGACCACATCAGCTCTAGTTTACAAAACAGAACACATGCCATCCTGTAGTCACCAGCTGCTCGCCCACAGAAAACCATATTTAATAATCTAGAGCTGGTGTAGTCTATCCAATGTGATTTTCTGAATCAGCACCCCAAATAACCCCAGGAACAGGCCTAAAAACTAAAACACTAAGGCGACCCCTGCTTCCAGGTACCACATGGAATGGCTCCGCTCAGAGGGAGGGAGGAGGAGGAGAAGCAACAGTCAGGAGGATTATTGTCACATCTATCGGGAGTAGTCAGCCTCTCCCCTCCTGACATCCCCGTTGCCTCAGTACTATTAAGAGGGATTCACGAGACCAGTCACTCTAGTTGCAACAGTGTAGTAACAGTGAAGCCGCAGACCATATTTTAGTTCTTGGGGACCATTGGTGGTCCATGGACCACTGCTCTATGGTGAGAAGATTTTTACCCACTGAATTTCTTTTTCTCATACAACTAATAAAAACACAACAGCCATACAAAAATAAAAGATCACAAATGTATCAGGCAAAGATGTGAACAGCCAGGGCCCCTGGGACCCTGTTCCGCTCTGCAGAGATTCTATCTGGGCCGTGAAAAGGAAGCACATGTTCATCCTTTTTAGACAAATGATTTTATTTCAAGGATGCCAGTTTCTTGTAATTTGCACTCACAAAGTGCATCAAAAAGAGGAAACTGAATCAGTGCAGCATCTTATGTATTATCATCATTGTTTGAGTTACTCAAACAAAATTAAATACTGAATACTATGAATGCAAGGAGTAACAAATAAATAGGAATGGGGACCATTTTCATTGTTTCATTCATAGTTTGTACCAGCCTTCATTCATCCAGAAATGTGAAATGATGCCACAGTCAGACCAAATTTGAGACAATAGAGAAAAATATTGTGAACCATTTACAGCCCAGGGCTGTGGCGCAGACGGGAGAGCAAGCCAGTGCAATTAACTGCAATGAATCACTGACCAGGAGGTCATAAGTTCGAGGCCCGCTCAGAGCTATGTTGTTGTTTGTCTTTGTCCTATGTTAAAAGGCATTGAATGTTTGCCTAATATGTGTAATGTGATCCGCCCTGAGTCCCCTTCAGGGTGAGAAGGGCGGAATATAAATGCTGTAATTAAATAAATAAATAAACTCCAAAGGAGGAGTCTCCTATTCCATTGTCTTACTCCTCCTTGTTTGATTGCAAACCTCAATATTAAAAATAAGACAATAGTGATGAAACTTTCACTGCTAAATAGAGAGTTGGTGCAATGTTCAGTGCTCTCTGCAGGGTAGAGATATGCAGATCTAATGCTGGATCTTATCAAAGTGTAAGTCAGTCTTCCCCAGCTCAATACCAGAAAGGCAGGATTACTACTCTCTTCATCACCTCCAGGATGTGAGTTGACCACGGATTATGAGAGTTGAATGTCTAAAAGGTGATGGGTTGGAGAAGGTTGCCCAGTTCATGTATAACTGGTCTTGTTAATGTAAGTGACTAAAACCACAATATAATGTCAAAATGTTCATCAGGATTGACTTTGGATCTCTCTTCCTCATGGACCACCCACCCATTTCACCTCTTTGCAGAATACAGGAAGTAGGAGGCCACAGGAATTGTGATGCCACCCGCAATATTTAGCAAACTAAATACATACCGTTGTGGTGTTTCCAGGTTTCTTTACCACACTGTAGATGTCACTTGTATCTGAGGGATCAACAGCCGGTTTGGGTTGATTGATACTACAAGGAATCAAAACATTATGATTAGAAATATATTAGAAGATGTGTGCAAAATGATTTATCGATGACCCCAGGAGGTATAATAGATCATTTGTCTGTGTCAACATTTTACTTTATGTAGGTTGCTCCATTGAGACTGTAACTGACACTATTTGATTTTCTTATCTTAAGTCAAGAGCAGCAGAAGTGGGAAGGCAGAGGTCTACCACTCAACCAGAAGTGTTGTCACAGAACAGTTAAGATTATGGAAGTCTCACAATAATGCAGTGTTGGAAATGTACAATATTGAAGGCCATTGTGCTACTAATGGGGCAGGAGAGCAGCATTATGTCACAAAGTCCCCTGTCATCAACATATTTGCTCAAGTCTTGCAGACTCAGGCTTCCTTCATTGAGTCTATCCAATTGGAACTTATTCTTTTCCTATGGCCTTTTACCTTGCAAAGCATAATTTATACCTGGAATAAACCACACGATCCTCAGACAGGTTGGAACGGAACTGGACAGTCGCATAAGTAACGGAACCTTCCGAACCCTGGTTCAGGAATCCAACGGAGCCATCTGCTCTCACTTCATTCTCTCTGTTGTTATTATTGCACAACCTTTCTCCCTTGGTCTAGGGAACAAAATGACATTTACTCTTCTGCCAGGAGGGAGGGGATAGGTTTTATTTTCTGTACACAGAGTCCACGAATTTATCATTAACCAACATGAACTCTTATGAGGAAAGGCAAGGCACACATTAAAGAAAATAGATAGGTTACAGAGCATTATATTAAAATATCAGATATTACCACATTCACATTATTAATAGTCTAAATCTCTTCTAGTAAAGGTAAAGGTTTCCCCTGACATGAAGTCCAGTCATGTCTGACTCTGTGGGTTGGTGCTCATCTCCATTTCTAAGCCGAAGAGCCGGCATTGTCCGTAGACACCTCCAAGGTCATGTGGCCGGCATGACTGCATGGAGCGCCGTTACCTTCCTGCTGGAACGGTACGTATTGATCTACTCACATTTGCATGATTTCCAACTGCTAGGTTGGCAGGAGCTGGAGCTAACAGTGGCCGCTCACGCCGCTCCCGGGATTTGAACCTGGGACTTTTCGGTCTCCAGCTCAGTGCTTTAATGCACTTTGCCACCAGGGCTCCTAGCATATAACAACTTCCTAGCAAGGAAAACAATGCAAGAAACCCTTGATTCAACACATTTTTAGCCCATGGTGGTTTGGTTTGGGTTTTTATACCAATAGTACTCAATCTGTGGGTCCCCAGGTGTTTTGGCCGACAACTCCCAGAAATCCCAGCCAGTTAACCAGATCTGCAGACCCACGGGTTGAGAACCACTGTTTTATACCCATCTACTAGGATAATTGATGCATCTATTTTGTACACCATATTGTGAATTTTACATTGGAAAGCATGGAGTAATTCTATTTAATAAATTATAGGTTTGGCTTAGCAGAAAGGGAAGTCGACCAGTTGTAACATTACAAGACCATTCCTACTCCATCCTTGACAAATTGTGAGACCTTTTTGGTTAATTCTTATGAAAAAGGTTCCATGGGTGTAGCACTGTCAGAGATAAAATTGGAGCATTTTTTTTCCTGGGCAGACAAGCATAAGTATGACCAGTTAGGTCTGGTGTGAGATTGCAACAGACCTCAAGATATTGTTGGACTGCAGATCCCAGTATTCCTCACCATAGACCAGACTGGTTAATCCCACCGGGTCCAAGAACATCAAGTGGACTGAATTATTCCTATCTCTGTTTGTGATCAGCTCAAGCCACAACCCTCCTCTCCCAACATTGTACTGAAGTCAGTTGAACCAATAGATTACTTAACCTTCTTTACAAAAAATGAACCAGATCTCTGTGTTCCACCAGTATCTGAATCAATATTTTTCTTCCTGCAGAGAAAGAAAAAGGACAGATTATATTCCAGTTGGTTAGTTTGTGAAGAAATTCACTAAAGGACTGCCAGGGGTCCATTTTTGATGTCCCATTGTGTGACTGGTACATTTAGGAGTGCAAACATCCATTAGGAAAGTTGTCTTAGTCACAAAGTCCAGCATAGTTTTTCAAAGGCAGGCTGCTATATTGCTTCATACCAACCATTAATTTGCCTTTTTTAGTTTCCATCAGGAAAAGGAATTTTGTAAAGCAAATGCTCTACTAAGGCCACAAGCAGCCCTGGGCCGCAGTAAGCTTTTTCCTACTATAGAGAAAATTCTCAGCATTGGAAATGAAGTGACTAGTCATGATTGAGGAAGACAGTAGGAGCAGTTTCCATCAAATATATTCCATGCTATATGATTCCCCTTGGTAGCATTAGATTTTAATTAGTTTAAATTAGTGGTTCCCAGAGGCGGTCCAACCATAAGGCGAACTAGGCATTTGCCTGTGGCGCCATCGACCCGGGGGCACCATCGTCCTGGGAGGAGGGCGCCACTCTCCGCCTCCTTCTCCTTCAAGTCTCCTCCCACTGCCCCGCGCTGGGCCTTCCGGCCAGCGCGGGCCCGCCTTCACACCACGTGAGCCCACCTTTGGGACCTTCAGAGATTGTGAGGTCTGTGGGAACTTGGAAGCTAGGTATGTGGGGTTTATATATCTGTAGAAAGTCCAGGGTGGGAGAAAGAAGTCTTCTTTGAAGCAGGTGTGAATGTTGTAATTAATCACCTTGATTAGCATTTAATGGCCCTGTGGCTTCAAGGCCTGGCTTCTTCTTGCCTGGGAGAATCTTTTTTGGGGAGGTGTTAGCTGTCCCTGATTGTTTACTGTCTGGATTTCTTCTGTTTTCAGAGTGTTGTTGTTTATTTATTGTCCTGATTTTAGAGATTTTTTTAAATACTGAGGGCTATCTGGGTTATCTAAGTCCACACTGCTCTATATCCCTGTTCAATGTTTAGTGCTAAATTCGCAAATATAGTCATTCCTACATAACATTACCATGTATTGAACTGCTTTTTCTATTGATTTGTTATAAAACATGATGTTTTGGTGCTTAATTTGTAAAATCATAATGTAATTTGATGTTTAATAGGCTTTTCCTTAATCCTCCCTTATTATCCAACATTTTCACTTATCCAACACTTTTATTTTTCAGTGATTGGTTTGGGGGGGGGCGCCAAAATTCTGTTCGCCTACACTTGAAAAATACCTAGGGCCGGCTCTGGTGGTTCCCAACCGTTTTTGACCAGAAACTACTTAACCGGGGACCATGCTCCAACATTAGTAGGGTTACAAATCAACTTTAGATTTTATTTGGTTATTTGTGGTACTGATTTAAAAAATTGCATTGAATAGACCACATCAGCTCTAGCTTCTGATACAGAACATATGCCATCCAGTAGTCGCCATCTGCTCGCCCACGGAAAACCATATTTAATAATCTATCCAATGCAATTTTTTGAATCAGCACTGCAAATAACCCCAGGAACAGGCCAAAAACAAAAACACCAAGAGAAAAAAAATTGGTTGGGCTGTGTTATTATTTGTAGTAGTAATGATGAGGCTGTGGAGCATATTTTAGTTCTTGTGGACCACTGGTGGTCCATAGACCACAGGCTGAAAACCGCTGCTTTAAATGAAATGCAGCTAGAGACAGCTCTATCTTTATTCATAGTGGGTGTACCATCACTTTCCCTCTCCCAACACTCTCACTTCCCATAGCTCCCAAACCATCACTTACCTTCTCCACAGAACGTAGGCCAGCAATCCCAGTAAGGCAAGTAAGGCAAGAACTGTGCCCAAACCAATCAAGGAACGTTTCAGCACTGTAGCTCTGCTATCTATATGATACAAAAGGAAAAGTGGACACAGTTTGCAAGTCCTGGAAATAACCTTGAAAAGCTTTATTCTTGCTCCCAATTTAACCTGTACAAAGTTCACATATGATATCTTTGTGCAGAAATAGTTCTGGCCCTGTGCCAGCCACAAATCTTGGCTAACTCCAAAATAAGTCCCACTTAAAGATAGAAGAAATGTATTCAAAAGTACAGTACAGATTATCATAGGCTGTAATTTTCAGGACTTTAGACTACTCCAAGACTAGTGTAGGAAAAGCCTTGGGTCCCAAAATATTCCTAAAGCTCAGCACCTTTTTTGAAGGATAAGCTGTACCATCTCAAGTCAACAGTTCATATCTAACTCTATTCAAATTCCCATTCGCTCAGAAACATCAAGTGCATAAATAATATCTATCACTTATTTATTTATTTATTTATTTATTTATTTATTTACAGCATTTATATTCCGCCCTTCTCACCCCAAAGGGGACTCAGGGCGGATCACATTACACATATAGGCAAACATTCAATGCCTTTTAACATAGAACAAAGACAAGACAAACATAGGCTCCGAGCGGGCCTCGAACTCATGACCTCCTGGTCAGAGTGATTCATTGCAGCTGGTTTCAGCTGGCTTGCTCTCCAGCCTGCGCCACAGCCCGGGCCCAATGAATTGGATCAATATGGCTTTACAGAATTGATATATCAATAAGGCATAACGGCATAAATTCATCATAATTTCAAACATTACAGGTCCTAAACAAAGAATGTTGACATTCTGTTGCTATGAACTACTCACAGTATACAATGAGGGCCATAGGCTGTGACTGCCCCTCTGCCACTTGATTTGACACTTTGCAAGAATAATCTCCTGACTGCCCAACCTGGACTTTTCGGAGTTCAAGGACCGGAGTATTCTTCTGAGCCATCTCTTCTCCATTCCAGTACCACTTATAAACATTTGCTGAAGGATTGGCAGTGTTTTTACACTGCAGCAAAGCATCTTTTCCCTCAATGACAGCTTCCTGAAGATTCAGGGACACGTGGATGTCTTTGGGCCCATCTGCCAGAGAGAAAAGAAAGAATTGCAAATGAGCAATTGTCTTTTATGTTCTCCACAAGATTACAAGGATGAAATGAGTTGGTTAGTTTCAACTAGAGAAGACCTACACCAGAAGTTCTTGCATGATCAGTTGACACGTAGGTTTGATTGATTGATTGATTGAGTGAGTGAGTGAGTGATTGAATGAGTCTATTATAATCAGGATTAATAACAGGATTTAAATCAAGGTAAAATACAGCCAGTGTGATACAGGAGTTCAGCATTAGATTACAACTTGGTTCTAGGATTCAGATCCCCTCTATTGTTTGGATTGTTTGGAAACACACTCTTTTTCGCTCTTGAACTTTCTACTTTAGATAAGGATGTTTCCGAGACCTTTGGAGAGGGATGGAGTAGAAACTGTTGTCCTTTCAAGCATCCAATTCTTTTTCTTTCCCCCTTTTAGACTGCACATAAGCAAAATCTAAATAGAGTGTTGTGTGGTTTCTGGGCTGTATGGCCTTGTTCTATTAGCATTTTTCTCCTGACATTTTGCCTGTATCTGTGGCTGGGTTCTTCAGAGGATCTGATGGTCATGAAGCAAGTGGACTATATGTCCAGGGTGGGAGAAAAGAACCATTGTCTGTTTAAAAAGTGTAAAGCAGTGGTTCTCAACATGTGGGTCCCCAGATGTTTTGGCCTACAACTCCCAGAAATCCCAGCCAGCTTACCAACTGTTGGGATTTCTGAGAGTTGAAGGCCAAAACATCTGGGGACCCACCGGTAAAGAACCAATGGTATAAAGAAAAGGGGGGAGGAACACATGGAATGGGATTTGTCAAATTTGCCCACGTTGAATCGCTTCAGTGGCATGGAGTAATGGCCTTTCCTATGGGTGGTTGACATTTCTCTCCAAAAATCCTGATACTGGAATTTTTAAATTAATTTAACCGTTAGGAATACCAAAATTTCAAAATATCCTTACTTTGTTATTTCTCCTTCATAGTAATCTTGGCTTTCAAAATTGTGCTAATGGTAGCTATATAACCCCACCCCTTTTAAAAAAACAACTCCAGTAAGTTCTAGTGCTTTGTAGGTTTCAGTCTTCTGCAACTGAGAGTAAGGAGACTGGGAAGGAAAGGAGAAGACCCCATGGAAAGAAGTGGTGTCTGTCTTAAGAACAATTTCTTATCTCCCCTACGCAGATACTTTAAGATGGAGCACCACACAAAGAAGAAGAGTCCACATGCAAAGAAGATAATTTCCCCTTCATTCCCCCTTTTCTCCCCAGCTCCGTCTGATGAAGTCCTTCAATGCACATGCACATGCACACACATCTACCAAATTCTCTTATTTTCTTACTCACAACGGACATCCAGCAAAACAGCTGAGGAAGATACTATGCCCACACTGTTTTTGGCTTTGCAGTGATAATTGCCAGAAGCTCTTGAAGTCACTTTCTGGATGGTCAGTATGGGTGTTTCAGAGAGCACCTGATCTGTATCTTTGTACCATATATAGGTAAGTTCCTCAGGATTTGCTCTTCCCACTTCACAACTCAGCTTCACAATGGCGCCTTCGTCAATCAGTCCTGATGGCTGCCGTACAGCTCTTACCTCCTTGGGGGCAACTGTGGGAATGAATAGACAAAAAATTTATTTATTTACAGTATTTATATTCTGCCCTTCTCACCCCGAAGGGGACTCAGGGCCGATCACATTACACATATAAGGCAAACATTCAATGCCTTAACATAGAACAAAGACAAGACAAACGTGGGGCTCCAAGCTGGCCTCGAACACATGACCTCTAGGTCAGAGTGATTTGTTGCAGCTGGCTGCAGCTGGTTGCTCAACAGCCTGCACCACAGCCCGGCCATGGAGACACTCACTTGTCCAGAACCTTGAATTTTCCTTCCCAAAACAATATCACTTGGGGATCCAATGCATGAAGATTCCACTGTGGTAAATCCATGGATCAATGTTTCACACAGGGCTTAAAAAAAAATGTCCACTGCTTTGCTAGACAGTATCGAAAACTTTCGTGATCAAAAATATTGTTATAGCACTTGAAGACCATTAGCTACATTTTTGTATGGCTCAATAGTGTCATAGTTCTGCATGCAGACCTACACTAGGCAGAGCCACAGGACTTTATCGCACAAAGCCACTTTTCCACAGAAGCCATACAGTCATTGATAGCAGCTGCATACTGGCATGAATACCCTTGCTATCCCAAGTCCCTTTGCGCACATAATTGCACCAATTTGCCAATTTATGGTTGCATTACACATACTTCCACATAGCTCATAAACCTACCCTACCGCACTTCTGCTGCAAATGATGATGATAATAATAATAATAATAATAATAATGATTGAACTTCAAAGACTCTGGCAGAAACAAGTGCAGGTTGTCCCGGTGGTGATCGGCACATTGGATGCCGTGCCAAAAGATCTCAGCCGGCATTTGGAAACAATAGATATTGACAAAATTATGATCTGCTAACTGCAAAAGGCCACCCTACTGGGATCTGCATGCATCATCCAAAAATACATCACACAGTCCTAGACACTTGGGAAGTGTTCGACTTGTGATTTTGTGATACGAAATCCAGCATGTCTATCTTGTTTGCTGTGTCATAATAAAATAATAATGTATTTCTAACTCACCCTCTCTCTCCAAAGGGACTCAGGGTGGTTTAGGCATACAAAACGCAAATATGCAACTGGTAATATCACAGTTGGACTACTGTAATGAGCTCTACATAGGGGATACCTTTAAAAAGTGCTCAAAATTTTCAGTTTGTCCAAATAGCAGCATCCAGACTACTAAATGGGGCTGGCTACAGGGAGTGTACAACTCCACTGTTGCAACAGCAATATTAGTTGCTAACACATTTCTGGGCACAATTCAAAGTGCTGGTTTTGACCTGCAAAGCCCTATATGGCTCCAGTCCACGTTATCTGAAGGGCTATATCTCTTCCTATGAATATGTTAACATCTACAATCTACTGGGTAGGGCCTTCTATTGAGATTTTATTTTATGCCTTTTAATTTTATTTGTGTGTTTTTTGTATTTGATACCACTATATGCTTGTTTTATATCTGTGAGCCACCCTGAGTCCCTCTGGGGAGATGGTGGCGGGGTATAAAAATAAAATTATTATTATTATTATTATTATATCTGTCCCACCACCCACTCAAGCGTGGTTAGTGGGAACTCCCTTCCAAGAGAGACAGGAGAGCCGATCCATGCTGGGGGTTGGTGCTCATCTCCATTTCTAAGCCAAAGAGCCAGCGTTGTCCATAGACGCCTCCAAGGGCATATGGCCGGCATGACTGCATGGAGTGCCGTTACCTTCCCGCCGGAGCGGTACCTATTGATCGACTCACATTTGCACATTTTCGAACTGCTAGGTTGGCAGAAGCTGGAGCTAACAGCAGGTGCTCACTCCACTCCCCAGATTCAAACTATCAACCTTTTGGTCAGCAAGTTCAGCAGCTAAGCAGTTTAACCTGATGACTGATATGTTATGAGGCAGTGAAGCTATATAGCCCCATGCACTGAATACTGAATTTATGCAACTGTCCTCCCATGACCTCCCCAATTCCCTATGAGCATGTTGCATTTCAAAATGATACAATCAGGAAATAAAATAGAATTACTCACAGTGTACATCCACAGTGATTTCTGGAGATTGAGTACAGGCAATATCATTGCATGCTTCACATTTGTAAGAAGTGATAGGTCCAGGTTTTGCAGGGAAGGTTATTAAGTTTGACTCAGTCGTTGACTTCACAGGCACATCTCTTGAGTTAAGCAACTTGTATGTGTTTGTTTTGGGGTTACTGCTGCCCACGGAGCAGTTAAATGTGATAATATCTTCTTCTTTTATGGGAAAGAGATTTAAAATGTCAATCTGGACGTCCTTGGGGCCATCTGGAAAAAAATCACATCAATATATTTATTTGTGTTATAATATTATAGCAAATGTATATTCCACCTGAGATGAGCAGGAAGGAGTCTTTAGGATAAAGATAAACAACCTGATGTACCCTGGGTGTGCCCACTATGGGTAAAAATGGATGCTTTTTTTCCATAATAGAGTCTTCTAAAAATTTAAGGACCATTTCAAAAATTTAGTTCACATTTTTATTTATTTACTTACACTTTGAAATTCTCGAGTGAGAATAGTTAAACACTTAAAAAAACACCCAGACAGAGAATCCTCTTAATGGCATCCATGTGTTTCCTTCTGGGATTATATTCTTATTCCTTCTCCCCATGAGTTTGGGCTTGCTGCATTTTCCTTCTCTGAAAATGCATTTTTCTTTTCACACTCATCTGTTCAAAAGGAACAGCCAGCTCCAACAATTTTTGTCTCCATCAATACCAAGTCCATTGTAATATTAATGGATTGTAGGCGTTCATTCCAGATCTAGCCACAAATACTTTGTATTATGACTATAATATCTCTAGACACGAAACTGCTGCTGAAAAAATTCACCAGAAAATATGGCTAATGGTCAGGATGATGGGTGTTGTAGTCCAAAACCATTTGCAAGTCCCACAAGATAGCTATAAACCATGTACCTCCAGAACCCATGCTCACTTACACTGAACATCCAGCGTGAAAGGAAGAGATGTCGAATTTCCAATGCCATTGTAGGCTTTGCAAAAATAAGTGTTGGAATCGCTGGGCTGGACTGCCTTAAAACGCAGCTCCTTCTGCATGCTGATTTTAGATTGTTCACTATGTTTGAACCATTCATAGCGACGGATGGAAGGATTGCCTTTCGAAGAGCACTGTAAGACCACTGGGTTCTTCTCCCTGATGTTTCCACATGATGGACATTGAACTTTGGTTTCTTTAGGTGGATCTGAGTGAATAAAAAGAAAGGTGGAATTTACATAGATGGATAGTTGCATCTATCAAGTAGGAAATAAGGTACCACTTATAAAGTGGGGAGGCAAATTTAACTAATTTATGACATTGGAATGAGGAAGTGCCGTCACAGTGGATGATGAAGCAGCTGCTCCCTCCCTGTGGCCAGAATCGAACATCCCCTCAGGAGAAGGTTAAATTGCCTCTGCGTCTGTCTCTGTCTCAGTTCTATGTGTATTTGGGCATTGAATGTTTGCCCTATATGTATATAATGTGATCCGCCCTGAGTTCCCTTCGGGGTGAGAAGGGCGGAATATAAATACTGTAAATAAATAAATTTAGAGTGCCCCAAGTAGCTCACTATTGCTCTCACACAGAGGTACTTTCCCCGTGCAACCTCATCCACATTTTTCAGTGATAATGATGATTATTATTACTTTTAAAGCTCTTTCACACACCAGAGGACATGGCAAATAATTTTTGCTATTATTCCACCTGTGATTTTAGGCCTCTGGGAGAGGCACCTTATTTAAAAACTGGAAAATATTAATGGTAATACAGAATGCTAGCCATGATTATCTGCTTTCTACCCTGCATTAATTATACTTTTCTTTTCTTTTTGTTGTATAAACATAGAGGCATGGATGAGAGGTTGTGCTGTCCATTTTCGAGGTTGTAGGGCATTTAGTTTAGTTGTTTTGTCCGGTGCCATGATTCCATTACCCTTTTATATATATAGATATAGAAAATATTAAAAAGTCTCTGAAGTATTTTACTCTATTTATTATTGCATTTATTATTTGACTGTATTTGTTAGTCTAATTACATTTAGTTTACTCTATTATTATGAAAAGGATACTAAAAAACAGAAGAGGCCAACATCAGAGATCGTAGGGTGGAGTTACACTGTAAAATGAATGTAGGTTAACACCACTTTACTGCCATGGCTCAATGCTGCAATTTCATGGGAGCTGTAGTTTTACAAGGACTTCTCTGTTAAATAGTGCTGGTGATTCAACAAATTATAAATCCATAGCATTTAGCCATGGCCGTCAAATTGTTATCAAACTGCATTCATTCTACACTGTAGATATATACTTTGTAACCAATGGGTCAAGAGGCATCATTCAACAGACCAGTGAATCAACTCACATTGAACATCTATATTAAGTTCATTTGAGTCAACCGTTCCAAATTGATTTTCAGCTATACATTTATAGCGACCAGAATGTTCCTCTTGTACAGAATGAAATTCTATTTTATCTTCAGTATAGTAGATGATGCCATTATTCTTCTTCCATTGGTAAGACGCAGCTGGGTTGCTGCTATTGACTAAGCACTTGAGAGATAGCTTCATCCCTTCTGTGACTGTGATGCCAGGTGTAGCAGTCAATTGAACTCCCCGAGGAGCATCTGGAACAAGACAATGTACAGAAAATTAAATAAAATTAAAATTAAATATGTTGTATAAAAATGAGAAAGCAAATGGATGTAAGATCCTTAAATTTAAACTGGAGTGGACCTTGTGGTCTCTTCCAACTATATGATTCTCAGCAGCATACAAATTAATCCAAGTAGCTGCCTTTGAAATGAGAAAAAACCAGCATTCAACATTCACAACGTAGTAAGTGTTGAGTGTTCCTGCACTTTTTTCAGACAGAAAGTTCTTTCACAGAGCCTCACAGGTCCCACTTCCTCCTTCCCCACCAGAGAGATACTCACACTTCACATCCAGTTCCACAGCATCCCGGGAAATTTCTGTCCCATTATGGCTTTTTAGCAGACATGTCAGCTGCTTTCTGTGATCCTTCCAAGTTGGCATGAAACTCAGATATGTTTGGGCCACTCTTTTCCTTTCAATAGCTTTTTGGGGAATCATGCGCCCCTCTTCCAAACCAGTGAGAATCACCATTACTGGTTCATCAGGACAATGGTAGGAAACAGAACAAGTCACATAAGTTTTCTCTTTTTCTTGGATTTGCTGGCGGCTAAATGTTATTTTGGGTTTTGGAGGCGAGTCTGAAACCAGAAGATAAAGGGGAAATGCCGACCAACTGTTTTTTAAAAAAAAATTATTATTATTATTATTATTATTATTATTATTATTATTATTAATTTATTATTATTATATTTATACATCACTCTATCTCTTCTGCAGGAGACTCAAAGCAGCTTAACATAAAAACATCAGCATTAGGCTTGTGCATAGATTCCTTTTGGTCCGTCCCTTCTACCAATCTGACTTGTTTGATTGGTTGTAATGGTAGAGGCTCAGCCACCATGCTTTCTCTTGCCCAAAACTGCCCATGTGGCTGCCAGGCATGGCTTCTTCCCTTCCCTTCTATTTGGGAGTTCACGGCGCATGATTCATTAACCCCATTCCTCAAACCCAGACTCTCTTGAAAGGAAGAAAGGAAAGGAATGGAAAGGGGAGCCCTGTAAGTTCCCCATTGCCATCAGCTGGCTGGATCTTCCTGTATCTTTCAGCTGCCTAGCCAAAAACAGATTTTTCTATTAGTCAATATTCAAGAGCAGGCCTATAGCGAGGGGGCGGTTTTAGGGGTTCAACCCCCCCCCCCCCCGAAATTTTTCAGGTTATAAAAAAAAACCTGGTTTACTCATGAATTTTAACTGGTTAACCAAATCCCCATGCTAAGTCTATGAGACACAAAACATTAAGAGTCCCTCCAGGCACTCTCTCAAGCAGATATTGACAGGTTTGTAGAGGGGAGGGGTGTGTGCAAGGGGTTAAACCCCCCCCCCAGAAAATTTCAACCCCCCCCCCCCGAAAAAAATTCTGGCTACGGCCCTGTTCAAGAGGCTCCCAAAAATGAATCTGGGTACCCAACAAAATTTGGATAACAAAAACGTATTGCACTCCCGCCAACTTGCACAAGCCTAATCAGCATAAAATTTAAAATATACATATATACAAACATTAAAACAAGATTAAATATAAACATTATTTTTAAAATTCCCAGTTTAAAACCATTAAATATATTCCAAGTTAAAAACCACAACACCCCTGACCTGATCTTTTTCCCATTTATTAGGAAAAATAAGATAAAACATATCAAGAAAAAATTAAAAATAGCATATAAGATTGTATATAGAAAAAGGGCACAAATATACATGTGTGCAGTGATTATTTCAGTAGCCTGAGATGTGTTTTTGTCTCCCAACATTGGGAGTCCTTGGAAAAATAAGGCCAGGCGGTGGCGCAGGCTAGTTAGCAGCCAGCTGCAACAAATCACTCTGACCAAGAGGTCATGAGTTCGAGGCCAGCCCGCGCTTGCCTCTGTCTCTGTTTCTGTTCTATGTTATGGCATTGAATGTTTGCCTTATATGTGTGCAATGTGATCCATCCAGAGTTCCCTTCAGGGTGAGAAGGGCAGAATATAAATACTGTAAATAAATAAATAAAAATCAGGCTCTGCCTACACTAATCATTTACTACAGTTCAAAGCCAGATTCAAACTGTGACAGCTAGACAACAAACTCACACAAAAGTGCACAATCAAAAGCCCTTAATGTGTATCAGTGCTCTTTGATTTGTGTCCTCACATCCTTTCCTCAAACTGGTTCCAGAATTTCCTATGTAATTACCTGTCCAATAAAACCACTTCTTTCAATACCCCTTTGAAACTGTTTTAAATTGTGTTAAATGTTCAGCGTAAATGTGAACATATTCTTCACTCTAAGAGAACTTTATGAGGGTTCCTCATGAAGCTACATAATGGAAACTATTATTCCAGTATAGAAAATCACCAGTTCAAACTTTATTGTGAACACTGAAAAAAGTATGTGTTCCTTTCAATGAGGTGATCACTTTGGGATGCTGTGAGAAGGCAAGAAGAGAATATCCAAAAGATTCTTACCAGAAACAGTAATAGTAGTGTTGAGAAACCACTTCATGGTAGATCGATATTGCGCAAAGACATAAAGTCTTACTCCAAACATAGCAGTATCACTTTCCTGGAGTTGAGAAATCTTCAAACTACAGTTTCCATTGTGTAAATCTCCAGTGAACCTCACCCGATCTTGAAAAGGGGGACTTGCTGGGCTTGTATGATTTATTGAAGTTGTAGAGCCATTGTACAACATGACACCATTATAATCTTTCGGGCTAAGATACCAAACAGGCTTGTACCACCAAATCAGAGAGATGTTGTTGAGTTTAGGGATAGGATGTCCTAACTTGATCTGGCATGGAATCAGCACACAGGATCCCTTCCAGGCCGTCAGGAAACTGGGACTGATGTTTAGTGGATTATCATCACATATAACACCTGCAATGGCAACGCTCATGAGATATTTCAACCAGAAAACAAACAAACAAAAAAGAATGAGTAGGTTTTCACAATGTTCTCCCACCCAAAGGAAATTTAACCTAGGCATCTCCTATATTGGTCAGAAAATCTGGAGTCACAAATGCTCTGGACCAGGGGTCCTCAAACTTTTAAAGCAGAGGGCCACTCCACAATCCTTCAGACTGTTGAGGGGCCGAATTATCATTTGTATGATAATACATGCATGCATATGTATATGTGTGTGTGTGTGTGTGTGTGTGTGTGTGTGTATATATATATATATATATATATATATATATATATATATATATACACACACACACATACATACACACTAGCTGTGCCCGGCCACATGTTGCTGTGGCGAAGTATGGTTGTATGGGAAATAAAGTATTGAGGAACTGGTGGTAGTTAAGGTAAAGGGTAAAGGTTTTCTCCTGACATTAAGTCCAGTTGTGTCTGACTGCACACTGAAATGGATTATATGGCAGTGTGGAGTCAAGATAATTCAATTCAAAGCAGACAATATAAGATTATAAATGGGTTATATAGCTATGTGGAAGGGCCTTGAGTCTACACTGCCATATAATCCAGTGCAAATTAGATAATCTGTGGAAGAAGCCTAAGTGAGGACTAAGTCTAACTGTCCCCTAACTGAACCCTGGCTGTCCCTTGGTTGAGTTGGTTGCTAGGAGACCAAGTAGGCAGAGATTAGCCCTCTAAACTGGCAGCAATTGGATAACAACAATTATTGCTCTCCCTCTAATTAGGACTTTATTTTTCTTTTCTTTTTGTTGTATCAACCTAGAGGCGTGGATGATGGGTTGTGTTGTCAAATTTCAAGGTTGGGGGGCCTGTAGTTTTGTTATTTTGTGGGTTGCCGTGATGCCATCACTCATTTATATATATAGATATACACAATATAATTTACAATAATATATAATAATTATAACATATTGTATATACATATAATGTTCATAATATTATATTGTAATACGATATAATACTAATAATACAATATAATAATAATAATTATATATTTTATTTTACATGTAATATTACTAATAATATTACAATATATTGATACAGTACAATATAGTAATTTATTACCAGTATTGTACTATACTAATAATAAAATATTGTATGTAAATTTAATTTGTAAGTCGCTCTGAGTCCCCTTTGGGGTGAGAAGGGTGGGATATAAATGTAGCAAATAAATAAATAAATAAATAAATATGAAAGAAAAAAAACCCCAACAAATTCCTATGCACACTGCAAATGTCTTATTTGTAATGCAAAACAACAACAACAACAACAACAACAACAACAACGAAATAGCAATACAATATTTAAAAATGAAAACAATTTTAACCAATATAAGCCTATCAGGATTTCAATGGGAAACGTGGGCCTGCTTCTGGCCAATGAGATAGTCAAGTTAATTAGGATTGTTGTTGTTGTTGTTGTGTCATATCGAGTCCCTTCAGGGAGATGGGGCGGGGTATAAAATAAAATTATTATTATTATTATTACAGTAGAGTCTCACTTATCCAACACTCGCTTATCCAACGTTCTGGATTATCCAACGCATTTTTGTAGTCAATGTTTTCAATGCATTGTGATATTTTGGTGCTAAATTCGTAAATACAGTAGTTACTACATAGCATTAATGTGTAATGAACTACTTTTTCTGTCAAATGTGTTGTATAACATGATGTTTTGGTGCTTAATTTTTAAAATCATAACTTAATTTGATGTTTAATAGGTTTCTCCTTAATCTCTCCTTATTATCCAACATATTCGCTTATCCAACGTTCTGCTGGCCCGTTTATGTTGGATAAGTGAGACTCTACTGCATTATTATTATTATTATTATTATTATTATTATTATTATTATTATTATTATTATTATTATATCAGACTTTGGGCGAGCCTAAGTCAAAAATTATTTATTTATTCATTTATTTACTACATTTATATCCTGCCCTTCTCAACCCGAAGGGGACTCGGAGCACCTGTATGTACATACAATATATTATATTATTAGCATAGCACAATATTAGCATTATATATCATCATATTGAACTATACCACTATACTGTAATATTATATGTAATATATAACATATAATAATTATTATATGGTATTATTATTAGTATTGTATTGTATAACACAATAATATTATTACCAATATTATACGTATATACAATATATTATATTATTAAAACTGATATAAAATATTATATTATAAAACTGAGGGCAGGGGCCAGGTAAAAGACCTTGGAGGGCCGCATCCGTCCCCCGGGCCTTAGTTTGGGGACCCCTGCTCTGGACTAATCCCACACCCCAAGGTGGGAACCTGTGCTGGCAATGGGTTAGAGTTCTGATGATCCAGTTGGACCAAAACCACATTGGCCCTGTGTAGGGAAAAGGAGATAGCAACAGTGGTCTGTGCTGACACCGGACTAGTCAAATTGGACACAGTCCTGCTCCCCACGTTACCCTGAAGCCACGGAGTCTCTCTGGGATTTTCTCCTAGCTTTTCTTCACACAGGGCTACCCTGCAATACCCACTAAAACATTGTGGAAACAACCAGTAATTAATAAACAGTGAGCATGGCAGCTTATTAATCTCATCTGATAAAGCCTTTGTAATTCCTTTTGTAAAACATACAGACATACAACATGAAACCGATTACTCTCACTGAGGCTATCTTAACAATCTTATATTCAAAAATATATTCCACTTAGTTAACCATTATAGCAATACAGTAGAGCAGGGGTCCCCAAACTAAGGCCCGGGGGCCACATGCGGCCCATCGAAGCCATTGATCCGGCCCCCGCGGTGGCAGCTCCCTTCTCCTCTGTTGAGGTAGGCACGCGCGTGCCTTCCAAAGCTTTGCTAGTTTATAACGGTACTTTAATTATTATTTATTTAATAATTAATTATTAAGGGGTGCTTTGCTAGTGCTTTTGGTGCACAAAGGCAAAAGGGGGTTGGACTAAATGGGCCAAGGGGTCGCTTCCAACCCTCTTTATTATATTATTTATAATATTATTAATTATAATTTATATAATTATATATAATATAATTATAATTTATATTATTATTATTATTATTATTATTATTATTATTATTATTATTATTATTATTGACACAAAGACACAATATAACACAGCAAACAAGATATATATTCTAGATTTCATATCACTTCCCAAGCGTTTAGGACTGTGTGATGTATTATTATTATTATTATTATTATTATTATTATTACTAATATTGAGGCTGGGAGGCCATCTGTCAGGGGTGCTTTGCTTGTGCTTTTGGTGCATAAAGGCAGAAGGGGGTTGGATTAAATGGCCCAAGGGGTCTCTTCCAACCCTCTTTATTATTTTTATTATGATAATGATGATGATATGATGATGATTATTATTATTAACATTGAGGCTGTATTTGTTTCCGTTTTGTTTGTTTACTTCAAAATAAGGTATGTGCAGTGTGCATAGGAATTTGTTTACAGTTTTTGTAAAACTATAGTCCGGCCCTCCAGCGGTCTGCGGGGCCATGAACTGGCCCCCTATATAAAAAGTTTGGGGACCCCTGCAGTAGAGTCTCACTTATCCAACATAAGCGAGATGGCAGAAAGTTGAATAAGCAAAAATGTTGGATAATAAGGAGGAATTAAGGAAAAGCCGATTAAATGTCAAATTACGTTATGATTTTACAAATTAAGCACCAAAAATCACGTTTTATAGTAAGTCTGCCACTTGTTTGGGAGCGTAGCTGCTCTTGTGTTGTTGTTGGGTGTGTTGGCCCACTGCGCATTGCTGCCTAGAGAAACACCTGTGGATCCGGGTGGGAGGCAGAGTGTGTTGGATAATGCAGAACACTGGATGAGCGAAGGTTGGATAAGTGAGACTCTACTGTAATTGGAAGGTGTTGTCACACACAAAAAGTTAAAAATCATAAGAAGTATGAATGAATAATTTCTCAGAGCGGCATCAAATTATGTCTTCAAGCATCTGCATTTTTCTTTTCCTCTTACTTCTTAAGGCTTCCCTCTAGCTGATACTTTTATTTTATTTTTTATTTTCTCAGATCGTGACCCTGTATGACTGGCTTTCAAATAAGCTCTATTGATCATTCTCTGTAGAAATTATCCCGAGGAGGTGGGAATTACATTTCAGACTGGTTTCTTTTTAATTCTTCATTATTTTGCTCTTGTATTTAGATTAAAAGAAACATGAGATTTTCTTTCACCCCTCTGTGGAACCCTTTTTGAATGTGCAATTCTTAAAAATCTGGAATTGGATTTTCTCATGTGTATTCTACCTCTGAATACATGGACAAATCACAGTGTTTCAGGCCCCATCTATACTGGCCATTTAGATCAGCATAGATTAGGCAAAAATTGGACTTTTCCCTGACTGTGGAGACAGTTGGCTTGAATACCAAACAGAATCAGGCTCAGGACCCCAGGGATGGTAGTTCTCTTCATATCTGTGGTTCCAAAAGCTTAAGATTTTTAACAATATGGTTATGCCAGAGAAAGCAAAAGCATCAGATTTTCCTCTTCTTGTTCTACCATTAACGCTTGGGATGCTCTCAATGTCTTATTGAGCCAAATTGCTATGTGTATGTGTGTAAAGAAATCCTTGCAAAGATCTCTGCAAAAGGGAGCTCTTTTGCAGAGGCAAGCCACGCCTCAAACAATGTATCGGTTTGATGGCAGATTGCTGAGTTTGTCAGTTGGTAATTTGGGCTTGTAGGGAGAGCACAGGAAAGACAGGCTCTCTAGCTACGGTCAAGTAGCAGTTTTAAATATGCTATGCTGTATATATTGAATGCTGATTGATTAGTTATTGATCCTATGCAACTACAAGGACATTGTACGATTGCTGAACTATTTATTTGACTTCAACTCAACAAGTAAAGTTTCCTTTGTTCTTTTAATTCCTCTGCCTGGTCTGAGTCTTTTGCACATGGTGTTAACTGGACGCTGCTGGTTCCGCTATACACACACCTGCTAACATGTCTTAGTCCATTGTTGTTGTGTGCCTTCGATTAATTTCCAACCTATGGCAACCCAAAGGTAAACCTGCTACAGGGGTTTTTTTGGCATGATTTATTGAGAAGAGCTTTGCCATTGCCTTACTCCAAGGCTCAGTGTGGTTTACCCAAGGCCACCAGTGGGTTTCATGGCCAAGAATTATAGTCCAATGGTCTGATCACTACACCATGCTGTCTCTCAAAGGCTGCATCCTGCCCATTTTATTATGTAAACTAAAGCGGACTATGAGCTTAAAATAACTAAATTGGTGACTGGACTTGCTTTTGCTGACACACATACAACCTGTAGTGGGAAAATTACCCTTAAAGAAGAACATCCAAAGCAAGCACCACATTGTACATCCAAGCAAGAGCCAAACCTGGGAAAAGAAAAAAATGATTAAAGCCTTTATTTATGTCATTAGCCATCACATAAGGATTACCACGAGTTGTTGGAATGTTTTTTTAATGTATCGTATCAGAAGCAACTTGAGAACATACTGCAAGTCACTTCTGGTGTGAGAGAATTGGCCATCTACAGAGACAATACCCAAGGGATGCCCAGATGTGTTACCATTCTGCTGGGAGGGTTCTCTCATGTCCCCTCAGGCTAGAGCTGACAGACAGGAGCTCGCTCCATCTCGTGGATTTGAACCAGTAACCTTCAGGTCAGCAACCCAACCTTTAAGTCAGCAGTCCAGCTGACACAAGGGTTTTAACCCATTCTGCCACCGCGGGAATGTGCTTTATGAATCAGAGGTATATGGTCAGCAGGGATGGGACGTAAGCAAAACTGCTTCTGAGTGAGTTTAAATAGTAGAGTTAAGGCAATCCTGATGCATGGGATTGCCTTCTAGGAATGTAAACTATATGTGCAAATCTGAGGTGTACCTAGAGGTGAGCTTGCAGGATAACAACAACAACAATTTGTAGCCCACCCTATCTTCCCAAGAGGACTCAGTGAGGTTTATGGTTTAACCATATAGCGCCTTTTCTGGGTGTAGTACAAACCTTCCTTGGCAAATTCTGTGGAAGACCACAAGTTGTGAAGCTATCAAAATCAGAAACCCAGGAGCCCAAAGGCCCTGTATCTATCACATCAACTTCCCCTTTCACCATCCTGTACAGGCACCAAGAGGGTCTCAGCAGCACATCTGTTTCAGCAAAGTCAAGCCTGGCTAGGTCTCTGTTGTTCAGGCTGAAGTATTTTTTGTTAAAACTGATGTCCATACAAAGTGATGTGAGTAAGAGAGCAAAGAGGGGGTGTGGTGCCTAACAGGAACTTGCTAGTAAGTATTTCTCTCACTAAGCAGTATTTCATTGAATGACTGAAAAACAGTTAGACTCCATAACAGTACACGAAGCATACCGAACTCCATCACCACAAATAAGAATGCCCAATTCTCTCCTAGTTTAAGATAGTTTAACATGCAAAAGTAGCACAGCACAAAGCAGTGATGTTGTTCCCTCCATAATCTATATATATAAATGAGTGATGGCATTACGGTGACCCACAAAACAACAAAACTACAGGCCCCCCAACTTCGCAATTTGACAACACAACCCATCATCCATGCCTCTAGGTTGATACAACAACAAAAAAAGAAAAATAAAGTCCTAATTAGAGGGAGAGCAATAATTGTTTTTATCCAATTACTGCCAGTTTAGAGGGCTAATCTCTGCCCACTTGGTCTCCTAGCAACCAACTCAGCCAAGGGACAGCCAGGGTTCAGTTAGGGGACAGGCAGACTTAGGCCTCACTTAGGCTTCTTTCACAGATTATCTAATTTGCCGGGGCTGTGGCGCAGACGGGAGAGCAAGCCAGTGCAATTAACTGCGATGAATCACTGACCAGGAGGTCATAAGTTCGAGGCCCGCTCGGAGCTATGTTGTTGTTTGTCTTTGTCCTATGTTAAAAGGCATTGAATGTTTGCCTAATATGTGTAATGTGATCTGCCCTAAGTCCCCTTCGGGGTGAGAAGGGCGGAATATAAATGCTGTAAATAAATAAATAAATAAATAATTTGCACTTGATTATATGGCAGTGTAGACTCAAGGCCCTTCCACACAGCTATATAACCCATTTATAATCTTATATTATCTGCTTGGCACTGGATTATCTTGAGTCCACACTACCATATAATCCACTTCAGTGTGCATTTTATACAGCTGTGAAGAAGGAGCCTCATATAATCCAGTTCTAAGCAGATAATATAAGATTATCAATATACAGTAGAGTCTCACTTATCCAACATAAACAGGCCGGCAGGATAAGTGAATATGTTGGATAATAAGAAGAGATTCAGGAAAAGCAGATTAAACACCAATTAGGTAATCGTTATACAAATTAAGCACCAAAACATCATATTATACAACAAATTTGACAGAAAAAGTAGTTCTATGCGCAGTAATGCTATGTAGTAATTACAGAAGAGTCTCACTTATCCAACACTCGCTTATCCAACGTTCTGGATTATCCAACGCATTTTTGTAGTCAATGTTTTCAATATATCGTGATATTTTGGTGCTAAATTCATAAATACAGTAACTACTACATAGCATTACTGCGTATTGAACTACTTTTTCTGCCAAATTTGTTGTCTAACATTTGATTTGATCACTTGGGATTCTAGGGAGATTTGCTCCTAGACTCATTTACTTTTTTTTTTTGGCAGTCCATGATATGTATAGAAGTTGGTTTCGAGCTTGACTGCATAGTTTTGTTCTCTGATTAAAACAAAGAAACAACTTTGTTTTTTCCAAAAGCAGAGTGCACGCTAGAGTGCTTCACACTTTCAATAAGATCGTCTTCCTGTAACAATGACTAGAAATATAACCTTTTCCCCTGATAACATTGATCCCCTTCTAAAGTTATACAAAATAGTTTAGAATGGAAAAACCAGCCTGTCCATAGCAGAAAAAAAAGCCATCTTACCTTTATATGCCAGAATTCAGGAAACCGACTTGCTATCAATCTGAAGATGAAGAAATCTCTGAGTTGGTGTCTCATTAAATGAAAGTATCAGACAGCAGTTCCCTTTTTAAAGCGCAGAATATGTGAAGAACAGGACGATGGGGGATTATTGGCACTGATATGATTTGCATCATCTATAGTAAAAAAAAAAAAAACCTTTCAGGGACTTCCCTATGGTGGCCACAATCAAATATCTGTGTCTTGAATTTTGGGTTTTGCTTTTCCTTCCTCTTCCTCTTGTTTTGCTGCTGCCGCTGGTGATGGTGCAAATGGTTTCTTCTGGTAATGTCAAAATGCTAGTCATTCTGAGGAAGGCTGGACAACTGGTGAGAAAGGTTCAGGTGCATAGAGAGCATTTTGCATCTATAGCCTTGAACTAAAGACATATTTTCTTCCCTCTGGAAAAGGCTCTTTAGGTAGGGGCCAGGATCTTCAATAGCAATGGGAAACATTGAACTGGCTCTGGCTGCCGACGACTTTGTCACATGGTCAGCGGTAGCTGGTGGTGGCACAGCTAGTTAGTAGCCAGCTGCAATAAATCACTACTGACCAAGAGGTCATAGGTTTGAAGCCAGCCCGGGTCTGAATGAGCTCCCAACCATTAAATAATCTAGCTTGCTGTTGACCTATGCAGATCAAAATACAGCTGCATCTGTCGAATAGGAAATTTAGGTACAACCTCTGAGGATGCCTGCCATCGATGTGGGTGAAACATCAGGAGAGAATACTTCTGGCGGCAAGAATTGTTTATGCTAGATCATGGAGGACGAATTATATTCCGGAAAAAGAAGAATGGATAGGCAAAGTAGTAGATATTATGAATATGGATAAATTGACAGGGATACTTGCAAGATCTCAAGGAAGGGTTATAAAGGAGACAGATTGGTCCCCCTTCATTGAATGGTTAAAAATCAATAAAGTAAAATGGACAATATAGAAATAGGAGAAGACTAAAAAATTAAAATGGGCAATGTAAATAGACTATCACCGCTCTGATATATAAAAACTTAGAAGGTTAAGGAATAAACAGAAGAAAAAAAGGAAAAGGGACTTTTTTTTTCCTTTTCTTTATCTACACCACAAAGAAGAATGGAAGATCTTACTACCCCTTTGTTTTTGTTTTGTTTTTTGTTTTTTTGTTTTTTTTTTCCTTTCTATATTTCTATATTTTTCTATATTATTTATTTATTTATTTTAGTTTCTATATTTCCTACTTTTCTATTTACTTAGATTGTTCCCCCCCTTTTTATGTAAAAGAAATCTATCTTTACCTTAATAAAAATTATTTAAAATAAAAAAGGAGAGAATACTTCTGGAACATGGCCATATAGCCTGGAAAACATACAACAACCCTGTGATCCCGGCCATGAAAGCCTTTGACAACAAATTTAGGTACTGCTTTATGCGGAGAGGCAATTTTAACTAATTTACAACACCATAAAACCTTCCAGCAGCTTGTGGAAGAATGAGGAAGTACTCCATCAAGGACTCAGTGTCACAAGTGAACAGTGAAGCGGCAGCTCCCCCTGTGGCCGGAATCGAGCATATCCTCATGAAGCCGGAAGCTGGAAAGTTAAATTGCCTCTGTGTCTGTCTATATATGTCGTATGTCTAATGACATTGAATGTATATGTGCATTGTGATCCAGCCTGAGTCCCCTTCAGGGTGAGAAGGAAGGAATGTAAATACTGTAAATAAATAAATAAGGTCCTTAGTGTCCTACCACCTTATCCGACAAGGGTCTTTTGGCCCCTTGCTCTTCTTCTGGGACGGGGACTACTGAGTTCCATCACACAATGCTGGCTTGGCCCTGCCCCATTGATCCCATAGTGGTGAGGAGTGCGCAATGATAGGTCACTCATTCAAACAAAAGAACTTTCATAAAATGCATGGGACCTAATTATTATTATTTATTCATTTCTATCCTGCTTTTTCCCCATGGGTGGGATTCGAAGAGCTGTACAAACTTTAAAAACACAAATACATATACATCAATACATAAAATACATAATGAACTAAAACATTGTAAGCCAATTTAAAGAAATAACCCAGTATGAACACCCCCTGTATGACAAATATAACTGATGGTCCTCTTTGTTCTGTCCCTTGGTGGGACAACAGTGATTCATTCAAAGTATTTTGCCCTCCTTTGTCCATGATATTGATAGAATTTGGAAAGTCCATAATATCCATAGAATTTGGTTCTGAGCTTGACTGCATACATTTTGGTCTCTGATTGATATAAAGAAATGGGTTTGATTTTTCCAAAAACAGTCTGCACACTAGAGTACTAACCTTCATACTTTCAAAGGAGCGTCTTCCTATAACAATAAGGCTCAGAAACTTACCCTTTTGCCTGATAACTAAATGTCCTGTAAGATATGGGAGAATATATTTCCACATTTCATAGAAATAGAACAATCTTATAATTAAGCCCTTTAAGGTCCTACTGATCCACCTTTGAAGTTACATAACAGAATTCAGAATGGGAAAGCCGGCTTGTCCAAAGCACAAAAAGACCATCTTACTTATAAAGGCCAAAATTCAGGAAACTGTCTTTCTATCAATCTGGACAGGAAGAAATCTCTTATTTGGTGTATCATTTCAAAAGAACAAAAGCATCAGGGTAGCAGTTGTTCCCTTTTTAAAGCTCAAAATACATGCACAATAACAGGAATGTGTGGAATTAATGGCACTGAAATAACTTGTATGAATTACAGGCAAAAATCTTTCAGGAGCTATCTTAATATATCTATATATATAAAAGAGTAATGAAATTTCAGCCTAGGACAAAACAACAAAACTACACATCCCAGAAATACTAAACTTGGCAGCACAACCCCTCGTCCATGTCTCTACGTTCATACAACAAAAAGCTCGAGCTACTCCAGAAAATGGCCAGGCTTTGAGACTGCAAGGCTATTCACTGCTATTCCACCTGGCCAACAAAGGACTCCCATAAGCCACAGCAACGCGTGGCCGGGCAAAGCTTATATATATATATATATATATATATATATATATATATATATAGATATAGATATAGATATAGATATATAGATATATATATTGTTTTGATTTTTGTCCTTCCTCTTCTCCCTCTTCTTCCTCATCTTCTTCTTAATGTATATTTTTATCTTGCCCCATCAAGATGTATATTTTATATTCTTCCTTGGGGAACAGCTGCACAGCAATAAAAATAATGAAATCCCTGGTTGGGGTTGCCTAGCAAAAACTCAATTTCTGAATTTGGACATTTTGGACAAAAAAAATGCCTAACTGTTTATGTAGGGGAATTTGCACACGAGTATACACCTGCAAAATTCCAGTGATAGAGTTTACACCTGAAAAGAGGTAAATCAGAGTCTTTTATGAAATTATGTTTTCACGTGGTTCTGTTTTTACCATCATACCACCTGTATCAGTGCAGAAATATTAGTTCTCGTTTTGATTTTTTGAAGCACGCAAACTTTAAGGAAATGAAAATAAGCAAAGGAAACACAAAGTAACTTTGACATGAAAATGGAAGGCAAGGAGGAATCAGTCTGGTGTGAAGAATGTTTTGGTTCTCCTTCCTTTTCCTCTTGGGCTTCTTCTGATTCTTCCCATCTAAAACATTCAGAATCTGCTAAGAGGTCCTGATGTGCCGCTGTCTTCTTCATGTTGAGCCCTCTGAAAGTAAGTCTCCAAGGTCCATATTTTCCATGAAAGAAGGGGAAAAAAAAGCTTTATAAGCATCCACTGGCCATAAAATTAAGCAAGTGCAAGGAAAGGGGTTGGCAAAGGGCAGCAGCCAGGTTGCTCACTCCCCTGTTGCATCAGCTCCACTGACTTGCTACCTAGCAAAATTCAAAGTGCTGGCTTTAGCCTATAAAGCCCTAAACGGTTCCGGCACAATCTACCTGTCCTAATGTCTCTCCCTATGAACCACCTCGGAGTCTAAGATCGTGTGGGGATGCTCTGCTCTTGATCCCACCTCCTTCACAAGCGTGACTAGTGAGGACAAGAGACAGGGCCTTTTCAGTGGTGGCCCCTCAGCTGTGGAATTCCCTCCCTAGCAATATGATATCAGCCCACTCCCTCCTAACCTTTAGGAAGAGAGGAAAAACTTCGCTTTGGGAGCAGGCCTTTGATAAATAGTGTAGTGCAAAAAAAGATTTTTACCTGGAAATCGTGCAATGGATTTTGGAACGGCTTTAGACCTTGCCTTTGGATGACATGTCTCATATTGAAATGTGTTTTAATTATGTTTTATGTCTGTTTTAATTTTTATAATTCTATTTCATGACTGTGTTTTATGCCCAAGGCACTGTATAAGCACTGTTTGTAATTCCCCTCGGGATAGAGAAAGGCAGGATATAATTACAGTAAAAAAGGTAAAGGTTTCCCCCTGACGTTTAATTTAAATACAGGACTGTCCCTCAAAATCCAGGGTGCCTGGCAACCCTGGGTTTGGTGTCTCTGAAACTGAGAAAATATGACTTGGCCAGGCTCACCCAAGTGTGTTTACATGTCTAAGAGGGGACTTAGACACCTCTTAGTCCTGGTCTCCAGAGCCATCGTCCCATGCACAAATCATGCACCAATCTGTATCAGTTTAACAATATAATAATATATAATACTCATATTATACTATACTAATAGTATAATATATTGTATATAGATATAATATTGATAATATTATGATGTAATACAATGTAATAATAATACACTGTTATAATTGTACATTTATATTACATGTAATATTACTAATAATATTGCAATATATTCGTATAAAAGGTAAAGGTTTCCCCTGACGTTAAGTCCAGTCGTGATCAACTCTGGGGGTTGGTGCTCATCTCCATTTCTAAGCTGAAGATCCGGCGTTGTCCATAGACACCTCCAAGGTCATGTGGCCAGCATGACTGCATGGAGCGCCGTTAACTTCCTGCCGGAGCGGTACCTATTGATCTACTCACATTGGCATGTTTTTGAACTGCTAGGTTGGCAGGAGCTGGAGCTAACAGTGGCTGCTCACGCCGCTCCCGGGGTTTGAACCTGGGACCTTTCGGTCTCCAGCTCAGTGCTTTAACGCACTTCGCCACCATTAACGCACTGTAAATAATAAATAAATTCCGGTAAATAAATAAATAAACATAGCAGTGTGCTTCCATCATTTGAAAGCTGCCTTTCACACAACATAAAACCCAAACAAAAAGCTTCCATGCAGCCAGACTAGCTCTTCCAGCTTACCACTAGGCACTATTGGCTCCACACTTTAAGGTAGCAGTCTTTGGGCTGTGATGAACTAGGAAGAAGAAAATGGCACCCTTTGTTATTTTGGTCTATTGGTACAAGGCAAAAAAAAAAAAAGAGATAATTAAACTTCCAAACCCTTTTGGTGTGGAGTTATTTTCCCATTTTCTTACCTGCAGAAATAACTCAATTCGATCTGCGAAGATCTTGATGAGCCCATCTTATTTGTTGCATTACAGTGGTAAATGCCGCTATGCTTTCTGCTTGCTTTGCTTATAATCAGCAAAGCACCTTCCGCAACCAGCTCCTGTTCTTTTTTATACCAAGCATAAGTCACTTCCTGGGGGTTTGCCTTTCCCACTTCACATCTCAGCTGAAGGGACTGGCCCATCATGACTACATCTTTTGTTTCAGGCAGAGCTATTACACTCCTGGGAGCAACTACAGGCAAGAGGAGGAAAAAGAATATACCAAGGAAACATTGTCCAAGGACATGGAAAATCCCAAAACACATGAACCCAAAGAAGCCACACCTGCAAGCCATATCAAATGTAATATCTCTGGATCAAATTAGATACGAATTTTGCAAGCACCATTCAGGAAATAAATATTCTCTAATTTCAGTCTCACATATAAAAACAGAAAATATTATTATTTTTCTTTTGGATAGACAAGATTTTAAGAATTTTGCACTTTATGTGACTTATTTCTATGTTTGCTTTTTGTTTGTTTGTTTGTTTTACATTTTGGAACTTTTTGTGACAATATTTTTTGGGGAAGGAAAGATTTCACAAAAAAGCATCTGAAGCAAAAACACTTGGAATAAAGGTGCAAGTCTTTTTGCTTTCACCTGAGGCAAAACCTTGGTAAAAGTTGACTGTCATTTTTGATAGTTGCCTTGGTGTGTTGAAACATCTTTTCTTGTCAAGAATGTTGTTTGCATCCCTAAGCAACATGTATATTTTATCCCATCATCTACATGGGCCTTTTTTGAAATGCATATATCCGTTTTGGGCAAGTGATGTAGGGACTCTCTGCATCATGTTTGGAACTGCCAAGACTGACTGAATGCATATTTTTCTTTAAATGATATTGGTGGGAGATTGGGCAGACAAGAAAGAGCAGTAGTGTTCAGGGAGTTAGGGTGCAAGTTCACCCAGATGTCCAAGAACATTTTCTCAGAGAGTTTGAAATCTAGGTGGCCATTCAAAAGATGATGGACAGATAGCTGGCAAGACCAGCTGGGTTGGTGAACCTCAGCTGCATGGCTCACAAATGCCATTGCCATTTTGTGAATTTCAAGTTATCCTAAATGGTTTCATGTTTCTAAATGGAGATTTGAATTCAGCATTGAGTCAAGTGGGACGAGTTGATATAAATGGTCAACTGTTCCCCATTAGTAGGATAATAGAAAAAATGGGAAATAAATACCGAATAAAAGTATTAGGCCTATATAATAAACTTATGAGGAGATATGGGAAATGTACAGGCAAAGAAGGTAAGCTAGAGAACATACTTATAAAAGGACAGAAATCAGAGAAAAGATTAGCAGGAGCAATATACCAATTGATGATAAAAGATGACGAATATATTGTAAGAACACTCCAAAATAAATGGCAAAAAGAAGGCCCTCTCACAAAACAAACAATAGAGGAAATAAGGAAGTGAGTTAAGAAAATTAAAATGGAGAAGTATAAAGAGTTAGAAAGAAAATTTATTTGGAAATGGTACAGGACACCAGCCCAATTATCAAATATGGGAATGAGAATAAGCTGGCATTGTGGAGCAAATAAAGGTTGGTATGCTCACATGTGGTGTGAATGCCCAAAGATAATAATTTTCTCCATTATAAAGATAATGTAGAAACAATTTAAAATACCAGTTCAAGTGAATATGAACTTCATGTTAATGGGAGTACTAGGGAATCATAAGATTAATGTAAAAAATCAAGATTAGTTCAGAGCAATGATTTTAGCAGAAAAGGCAGTAGTAGCATAGGGGCAGAGAGATAAAATCTGGAAAATTTGGAAAATTGGAACAATTACCTGTTTGATCAAGTCCAATCAGAGATTATAGCATGCATAGTTTGAGAGGATTTGAGCAGTGCAATAAGGGACTATCGGATAACACAATGAAAAATGGAATGGCCCTGGAGTATAATTTGGATTGCATGATTTTAATTGATGTTTTAATGTTGATATTTTAATTGTTTGGGATTTTAATGTGTTGTTTATTTATCGATATGTATATTTGTGGCACTGATTCATTGCCTTTGTAAGGCTGCTCTGAGTTCCCTTCGGGGTGAGAAGGACGGGGGTACAAGTGTGGTAAATAATAAATAAATAAATAAATAAATAAATAAATATTACCTATTCACAGTTTGTGTTATCATGTGCTTAATAAAATTATTTTTTTTTAAGTGGGATGAGTGGCCTTTGGATCAAATATGGAATAAATCATGTTCTTTTCTAACAACCCAGCTGATTTTCATGTCAAATGGCACAGTACCTATCCCTGTTCACAATGTGTCTAGTTCAGTTATAGGCAACTTGTAACTCTCCAAATGTTGTTGTTCTGGAACTCCCAGACACTTTAGCCAGAAGAAAATGATGAAAAATGATGGGAGTTACAGCCCAACAATATATGAAGACCAACAAGGAGCTCAAGGTTCCTTCTCCAATCTCCACTGTTTACTTACATTGCACATCTAGCTTCATCGTATTCCTGGATCTCTGTGACCCAGTCTCACTCTTTAGAAGACATTTCAGCACTTTCCCATGGTCCCCAAAACTGGGTTCAAAATTCAACACTGTGCGGATCACTCCATTTTCAATTGTTGTGTCTTGTGAAGACAAACGATCTTCCTCCAAGCCACTGAGAGTCAATGTCATATTCTCCTCTGGACAATGGTAAGGTGCAGAACAGATCACTTTGGCTGTCTTCCGTTCTTCAATTTCCACAGGCACGGTTTCCATCTTGGGTTCTGGAAGTGTTTCTGTATCCAGAGAACAAAGAAAGAAATTTCACGAAGGCTTCCCCTTAATTCTGTCCACAATAAAGGTGTTTACCACAAGGTCACTATTTCATAACATGTACCCAATCTTACATGTTCTTACCTGTAACATTTACCGGAGCAATCATAAATCTTTTAAGTGGCCAAGGATAGTCTGGAATTGAAGCAAGTACTCTTGCATGGTAGGTGCCACTGTCCTTTGTCTGGAGTTGGGTGATCATCAAACTGCAATTCGCAAGGGTAACATTCCCTATGAAGTGTACTCTCCCCTGAAAGCGTGGAGATGTTAGATTCATCTGGTTCATTGGTGTTTTGGAACTGTCATACAACAGGTGATCATAGTAGTCCTCCAAAATATCAGGTTCAAAATACCACAATACAGAAATGGAAATGACAGTATGAGGAGCTTCATTAATATAGCATGGAATCCATACACAGGATCCTTTCCAAGAAGCTCGAGAATTGAGTCTTATGCTCAATGGCGTTTTATAACACTGGTCACCTGAAATAAAGAAGCGAATGGTCAGAAGCAAGGAGATTACTTTTCCTTTCCACACTCTAGACATCAAACTCCTGTGTGCCTCCCAGAATTCAGAAAGTCTCATCTCCTTGTCCATTCATCCAATAGATAGATCAATAAATAAATGTTGCAATAATTTATGCAAAGTACAAATGCATAAAAGCCGGGCTAATTTTCTTTGTCACAGAACTCTCTGGACTTCCATTTTTTAAACAACTACCACTCCGGGGTTGTTGTATGTCTTTCGGGCTGTGTGGCCATGTTCCAGAAGTATTCTCTCCTGACGTTTCGCCCACATCTATGGCAGGCATCCTCAGAGGTTGTGAGGTATGGATAAACTAAGTAAGGAAAGGAAAGAATATATATCTGTGTAGAGTCCAGGGTGTAGCAAGACATACAACAACCCTGTGATCCTGACCATGAAAGCCTTCGACAACAACTACCACTTCGTTGCATTATTTTGATATCAGTGAACAATAAACCATTTAGACCTGGAGAGGCTGCATATTGTTCACCATCAAAAAAAAAATCCCACCATTCCTGATAGGTGTACTGGAATATTTTTTCAGGCAAGAGGTTTATATTTTGTTTCTTGCAAATTCTATGTCTTCATACAGTTTCTTGTTTTCTTCACATTCTTTTTTACATTCTTAGTGAGAGTGTACTTCAGATTTAAATACATTCTGAAACTAGACTTTGTCCAGACTGACTTTGATTGATTTGGCAAATGTTTAAATTGAATCAAGACATTGTTGTAGCTGAATGAATCTGAATCAAAATGTTTCAAATAAGGCACTGGCAATCTGAATTTGGAGGAATACAAAAACAGGCAGTGGCATTCATGACATCTGTGTTATATGAGAATGTGCCCTCAAGGTTCCTATTGACTTATGGCAACTGTATGAATTTCATAGGGTTTTCTTATACAGCAAATATTCAAAGGTGGTTCTGGCAGTTCCTCCTTCTAAAATGTAACTGATGGCCTGCTATTCATTAGTGATCGACCATCCAGTTACTAAGCAAGGCTGACCCTGTTTGGCTTCCAAGATCAGACAGGATCTGATGCCTTGATGAGATTTAAAATATTTATGCTAGCCGATAATGAGTCTACACTATGGACCTTATCATATGTGCTCCTGGAATCATCACACATTGTGCAGGATCCGGTGGTGTCTGGGGAGTCATGGGGAACCAGTCGCCCCATGCTCTGCATCACCTGGCTTCCCCCATATATCCAAATATAACATGGGAAGCGTCCCATGTTGCCACCACAGTAGCACATGCCAGTTCATCTTTAGTCTTCTGATGGAGCCATGCTGGAAGTAGTTGCACATTGTCGGTGGGAACCAGCAGGCACCAATGCAAAACTAAAGAGGAACCGATGTTGCCACTAGAATTTACCCCGCCTGATGAAGTCATACATTTTAAAACAACCTGAAGTGAGCTATCAAAGGTTCTGAACCTATTCCCTTGTTCCATGTACTTATGTTAACTTCCAAAAATGGAAAATGAAATCATAAATTTTAAAGCAACCTGAAGTAGAGCTGTCCAAGGTGCTGAACCTATCCCCTTGTTCCATGTATCTATGTTAACTTCCAAAAAAGGAAAATGAAATCATAAATTTTAAAGCAACCTGAAGTAGAGCTGTCTAAGGTGCTGAACCTATCCCCTTGCTCCATGCATCTATGTTAACTTCCAAAAATGGAAAATGAAATCATAAATTTTAAAGCAACCTGAAGTAGAGCTGTCCAAGGTGCTGAACATATCCCCTTGCTCCATGTATCTATGTTAACTTCCAAAAATGGAAAATGACTGTCTTTGAGGTAAAACCCCAAAGTGATATTACATTCCTCCTGGTTATGCCAGGAATAACACTGCTGCCCAGAAGGGAATCAGTAGATGATAGTCTCAAATTCCTTTACAGTTGGCCCTCCTGAGTTAGAGCAAAATTGAGATCTTAGGTTTGATCATCTGTCAATTCCAGCAGCTCTCTGTTTCTGACTCACAAATAACATCAAGCAGGACTCTAGGTGAGATGTTCGTGCCCACACTGTTACTGACTTCACACCAGTAATTGCCAAACTGTGCAAAAGCGATATCTGGAAAGATGAGCATTTCATCAGTAGCATTCAGCTGTTGCCCGTCATGGTACCAGGTATAGGCAAAATTACGTGGGTTTGCCATTCCCACTTGACACCTCAGCTGTACAACACTGCCTTCAATAATATACTCTGGTGCTCCTTTCCAAATGTTTACATCCTTAGGGGCAACTGTAGGTCAAAAACAAAACATCAGAATGAGACACGTTCATATGGAATCAACTCAATGAAGAAGAAACATATAATAAAGATGTGTTCCAGGATGATTTTATTAATATAAGGTCAAAATAACAATGTATGCTTGCCTCACTTTCTCACAACTCACTCTTTCAATGTTTACACATTACAAACACATTCCATTAATTTGAGGAGACCCCAGTGGTGCAGCGGATTAACCACTGAGCTGCTGAACTTCCTGACCGAAAGGTCAGCAGTTCGACTCCAAGGAATGGAGTGAGCTCCTGCTATTAGCCCCAGCTCCTGCCAACCTAGCAGTTCGAAAACATGCAAATGTGGGTAGTTTAATAGGAAACCACTCAGGCGGGAAGATAACAGCTCTCCATGCAGTCATGCCAGCCATATGACCTTGGAGGTGTCTACAGACAACGCCGACTCTTCAGCTTAGAAATGGGCATGAGCATCAATCCCCAGAGTTGGACATGGCTAGACTTAATGTCAGGAGAAAACCAACCTCCATTAATTTGAGGAGAAGTCTGTTCTTTCATTAGTTCTTGAGATTGGCTTGGAACTGCTGGCACATACACTACAGTGTACTGTAATGCGTTATATTTATTTTTCAGCAATCAAAATACACTCACAAAGTTTAAAACATGTATGCCTGCAACATACAACAATTCTGATGAATGCTCACTCATTAGATCAACCTGAACTTTTGATAGCACTGAAAATATTTTTCTGTATGTTTGGGACTCAACTGGACTTTGCTTTACTTAAGTATTTTTTTATTTGAAAAAGAAAGAACATTATAGAATGGCAATAATAATAATACGGGCAAGTGAGATTTTGTGATATATAATACAAAAGCTGCACAGCTACATTCTACATACTACAGTACTGCTAACTACATCAAAACACAAAGACAGAAACAGAACACACAGCAACACACACATACACACAAGCTAAGTGAACAAACAAAGAAGAAGACATTTCTATGAACCTCACACTCATTGTATGATAGTTTATATCTCTTATTATTCTCCACCCTTGGTGTTATATAACCATGTTTCTACATTAGGTACCATTCTTCTCATTCATAAATCCCACAATGAATAATTGTCGCCATAGTTGTGAAAAGGTAATAAACAAGTCCCAATCTTTCTCAAATTTGATCAGAGATTTCTTTTTAATCGACATTGTCTGTTTGTCCATCTCAGCTAGTTCACAGATCTTCATCAGCCATTCCTCTTGCATTGGGGTAACTGGTTCCTTCCATCTCTGAGCAGGAACAATTCTTGTTGTAGTTATTATATGTTGTAATAATATTCCAGATGTTCTTTTGAGATGGTCATGCAGCATTCTCAAGAAATAAAGTTCTGGTCTCATAGTGATTTTAACATTGACCACTTATTCCATCCTCATAGGTGACTCCAATATTTTTTCTAGGCCTTTCTGCAAGACATTCACATATGATAAAATGTCCCAACATTGTCATCCCATTTCCAACATGTACTAGGACTGCATTTATTATACATCTTATGAAGTCTCTCTGATGTAAAATACCACCTATTGATATACCCCCATAAAATCTTTTCCTCTGCGATTAACATGGTCTAGCTGCCAATCTATATATATAAAAGAGTGATGGAATTCCGGCGACCAACAAAACAAAAAAACTAAAGGCCCCCCAACCTTGAAAATTGACAGCACAACCCCTCATCCACGCCTCTAGGTTGATACAACAAAAAGAAAAGAAAAATAAAGTCCTAATTAGAGGGAGAGAAATAATTATTTTTATCCAATTGCTGCCAGTTAGAAGGCTAAGCTCCGCCCACTTGGTCTCCTAGCAACCAACTCACCCAGGGGACAGGCAGAGTTAGGCAATAATAATACACATCGAATCATAGCATCAGACAGTTAGGAGACACCCCTAAAGGCCATCCAGTCCAACCCAATTCTGCCATGCAGGACACAACCCAAGCACTCCCAACAGATGGTCACCCAGCCTCTCAACACTAATAATAATAATAATAATAATAATAATAATAATAACAACAACAACAACAACATACAATCCTAAGGTTTGGAGTGACCCCTAAGGGTCATCCAGATCAACTTCCTTCTACCATGCAGGAGGACACAATCCAAACACTCCTGAAAGATGGCCATCCAGCCTCTACATAATAATGATGATGATGAACATGATAATAATAATAATAATAATAATAATAATAATAATAATAATAATAGAAGCATAGAATCCAAGAGTTTGCAGAGACCCCTAAGGGCCATCCAGCCCAACCCTTTCTATTATGCAGCAGGACACAATCCAAGCATTCACAACACATGGACAACGTATAAATACTATACAATACTACATAGGGACATAGACCCCCTCTACCCTCACCACTTACACAGTACACAAACAACCAAATGCATACTAAACATAAAGACAACCATACAACAGACATTCAATACCACCACTACCTCAACCATTTCTCACCAACACCACCAGACAATGCCACAGCAACGCGTGGCCGGGCACAGCTAGTAATAATATATAATATCCAGGTACTAAATTGCATTACTCACAGTGAACATCCACAGTGACTGCTTGAGATGAAGTACAACCAAGCCAGTTGCATGCTTCACATTTATAAGAAGTTGCCGGTCCAGGTGATGCAGGGAAGGTGAGAAGTTTCGGGCCACTGTACCGAAGTTCCACAGTATGGGAATCTGACTTGGCCCAGTTGTACCAGTTGTCATCAGGTAGACTTCTGCTCACGGAGCAGTTCAGTCTGACGTTATCTCCTTCCTTTATGGGCAGATCATTTAAAAGGACAAGCTGGACACCCAGGGGACTATCTGGAAAACCAGATCAATGGATTTCTTTAGGGAGGATAAAGTTCATAACAGGATTACAGTGAATATACGTACATGTGGAAACATGCTTAAAAATGAATAAATAAAATAGGGGGGAAATTATGTAAATTAAAAAAGAATAAATAAAATAAGGAAAAAATTATGTAAATTAATTTTTGAAATGTATTAAAATATTTTACACTAGCCTTCATCTCATGCTATCATTATGCTCCAACTATCCCTATCTGTGAATGATAAGAGCTGACAAACTAGAAGGTAATAGAAAGAACCTAGACCCCCCCAAGACGTCAAGTTACAAGACTGGGTCAAGAACTACAAAATCCCAAACTTTTAGGAGGAGTGCAATTCAATGTAGGTGAGTTTTCCAGGCTCTATGGCCATGTTCCAGAGGCATTCTCTCCTGACGTTTTGCCCATATCAATGGCAGGCATCCTCAGAGGTTGTGAGGTCTGTTGGAAACTAGGCAAGTGGGGTTTATGTGTCTCTGGAAAATCCAGGTAGGGAAAAGGAACCCTTGTCTGCTTGAGGTAAGGGTGAATGTTGCAATTGGCCACCTTGATTAGCATTGAATGGCCTGGCTGCTTCCTGCCTGGGGGAATCCTTTGTTGGGAGATGCTAGCTGGCCTCAATTGTTTCATGCCTGGAATTCCCCTGTTTTCTGAGTGTTGTTCTTTATTTACTGTTCTGATTTTCAAGTTTTTAAATACTGTAGTCAGATTTTGTTCATTTTCACAGTTTACTGTCCCTATATCTACCACCTGTCACAGAAGTGGTCCAGCAAAATATACTATGGCCAAAAGTAGTAAAATCTACACAGATATTGAGGTAATTAGGAACCCCGGTGGTGAAGTGTGTTAAAGTGCTGAGCTGCTGAACTTGCAGACCGAAAGGTCCCAGGTTCAAATCCGGGGAGCGGAGTGAGCACCCGCTGTTAGCTCCAGCTCCTACCAACCTAGCAGCTCGAAAACATGCAAATGTGAGTAGATCAATAGGTACCGCTTCGGCGGGAAGGTAACGGCGTTCCATGCAGTCATGCCGGCCACATGACCTTGGAGGTGTCTACGGACAACGGCGGCTCTTCGGCTAAGAAATGGAGATGAACACCAACCCCCAGAGTCAAACATGACTGGACGTAACATCAGGGGAAACCTTTACCTTATTGAGGTAATTCAATAGTACTTCGTGCCCCATCCAAAAGAACACATACATGCATATAACCCAGAAGTATGTACATGATTTCAGCCATTATCTTTTGAGTTAATCCCATTCAGGATGTCACACTGAACACACTCACGTTTCACATCCAGCTGCAGCGTTGTCTTGGATTTGTGTGACCCATCCTTGTTAGTCAGCAAGCATATCACCTTTTTGCTCTCTTCTTCCCATGTTGGTTCAAAACTCACGATCGTCTGGATTGTCCTGTTTCCAATGTTCCTTTTTTGTGGATGCTTCTCTAAGCCACGAAGAGTCAACATCATTGGCTCATTGGGACAATGGTAAGAAACTGAACAGATCACCTTCATCGCCCACAATCCCGGGGTTTGTATGCGTCGAGTTTCCACCTTGGGTTCTGGTGGGGTTTCTGAATCCCAAAAATAAAAGGGAGAACGTTGGTGCATTTTTGGGGATAGTGAGAAATGTAACATTTGGTAAATTCGGGACTGTTCTATATGACTATTTAGTATGGCCTCAATTTAGAATGACTGAAGGACCTCAGTAGATAGTTTTGTTTTTGTTTTTGATGTTTAAAGTCATAATCAAATGTTTCTTTAACATTATTCCAACATATTTAACCTTTTCAGGAATCACTTATTTCTTATTTTGTAACATTCCAGCTTGTCCAGATAGCATTACATATTTCTTTTTCTTTAGATATTTTTTTCTTTTTCCTGTTCTCCCCCCCCGCCTTCCCTTTCTTTCCTTGACAACTAAACATAATACCTTTTCTGAACACAAACTTAACATTCACATCTTGACTATTATAAAATTTAAATTTTCATCACACTGTCTAACTTCTTTATGAAGAATGTCATGATGAAGAATTCTCTGGAACTATTTGATGTGACTTTATTTTCTTTTGTATATGTATTACAAGTTCTCACTTAGTGCACTTTGATCAGCCCATCCTTATGTTTTATTGATGTGCTTTAACTTTGTCTTATTAATGGTTTGATTTTTAATCGTATGTTTTAATTTTTCATTTGTGCATTTTCAATATTTGATATTTTTGTATGTATACTCTTTTGCATTTGTAAGCTGCCCCGAGTCCCTGCGGGGAGCTAGAGGCGGGGTACAAGAATAAAATTATTATTATTATTATTATTATTATTATTATTATTATTATTATTATTATTATTATTATTATGGCAGAACCCCTCAGTAGATAGTTTTTAAGACATTTGCTGAGGTCCTTCATTGGGGTTATATACATTTCAACGTGTCATTATGCTATACAACTCTTATGTTCTTACTAGCTGTGCCCGGCTACACGTTGCTGTGGCTTTGTCTGGTGGTGTTGGTGAGAAATTGTTGAGGTAGTGGTGGTATTTAATGTCTGTTGTATGGTTGTCTTTATGTTTAGTATGCACACCACTTCAGTGTGTGCATATATGGCAGTGTGGAGTCAAGATAATCCAGTTCAAAGCAGATAATATAAGATTATAAATGGGTTATATAGCTGCGTGGAAGGGCCTTGAGTCTACACTGCCATATAATCTAGTTAAAATCTGATAATCTGTGGAAGAGGCCTAAGTGAGGCCTAACTGTGCCTGTCCCCTGGGCTGAGTAGGTTGCTAGGAGACCAAGTGGGTGGAGCTTAGCCTTCAAACTGGCAGCAATTGGATAAAAACTATTATTCCTCTCCCTGTAATTAGGACTTTATTTTTCTTTTCTTTTTGTTGTATCAACCTAGAGCCGTGAATGATGGGTTGTGTTGTCAAATTTTGTGGTTGGGGGGGCCTGTAGTTTTGTTGTTTTGTCTGCTGCCCTGATGCCATCACTCTTTTATATATATATAGATTGCACAACTGATGTTCTATTTCTGTAGAGTAATTTATGCATAAAAAATCTTAGGATTCATAACACCATTATGTATAACACTGGTCAGAAAAGCTTCCCATTCTAGCATCTGAAAAGTCAGGCTGCAGAATAATTCTGCAGATACCATGGACTGCTAAAAACAAATGAATGGGTCCAAGACTAAATCAAATCTGAATCGAAAACGACTAAACTAAAACTGCCATACTTTGGGTATATCATAAAATAATCAGAAAGGATTATAGTGCAATAAAGTGGGGAAAGAGGGAGACCGTGCCAAAATGGATTGGTTCCAAGAAACCACAGCCAAGAGTTTGCAGGATCTATGCAAGGCAATTGGTGACCAACAGTCTTGGAGGTCTCTTATTAATGTCTGCCATAAGTCAAAGTTGACTTGAAGGCATGTAACAACAAACATCCCAAAAGAAAAAATTATGAAGGTCTTGTAGGACTAGGGAAGATCCTGTGAGCTGAGCATACAAAAACAAGTTTGGGGATGGATCAGATTTTGTCATGAGATAAGATGCCAAAAAAATAAAAACAAATCTGCAAAATGTTTACCTCTAACATGAATTTTTGCACTCTGGAACAATAGATGTAGCCTTTCATTGTTTTCGCCCAAAATGGCTACTTTTGCATTATATGTGCCACTGTCATTCATGTGGAGCTCAGTAATCATCAGACTGCAGTCTCTTTTGGTTAGATCTCCTACAAACCTCACCCGCCCTTGAAAGTTAGGACTTGTTAAGTTTACGTGGTCCTCCAAAGTTTTGGAGCTGTCAAACAATGGCTGAACGTTGTAGTCGAACAATGCATCAGCCAAAGAAGGACGAAAATACCAGGCTACGCTAGCATGGGGAAGATAAGCAAAATGAAGTGTTTCATTGATCTGGCAAGGAATCAACACACAGGATCCTTTCCAGGTCTCCAGGTTTTCAGGGTTTATGCTCAAAAGATTTCCATTACATAGGGAACCTAAATGGAGAAACACAAGAAAGATACCAGTCAGTTCCTTCTATCTGCCCAAATCCTGGTCATTTGCTGGCCTCTCTCTGCATAACACCTTCTGTCTTCCAAACTTAATTTAAAACATACATTTGTGACAATATTGGGTCCAGCTAGCACTCCTGATACATTATTCTAAAGGGTTGTTCTGAGTCTTTCAGTCTGTATGGTCATGTTCCAGAATCACAGAATCATATAATCATAGAATAGTAGAGTTGGAAGAGACCTCATGGGCCATCGAGTCCAACCCCCCACTAAGAAGCAGGAAATCTCATTCAAAGCACCCCCGACAAATGGCCATCCAGCCTCTGCTTAAAAGCCTCCAAAAAAGAAGCTTCTTGGGGTGCCTTCCATAGATGTGGGTGAAACATCAAGAGAGACAGCTTCTGGAACATGACCATACAGCCCAAAAGACTCACAACAACCCTGTGATTCTGGCCATGAAAGCCTTCAACAACACATTATAATAATAATATAATAATAATAACAACAACAACAACAACAACAACAACAACAATAATAATAAGGGACTCGGGGCAGCTTACATGGGGCCTTGCCCGATAAAACAATCAAATATCAAAACACAGCAGTAAAACAATTATCCAATAAAAACATCAATATCAGTAAAAACAATCATTAAAATCAACATAAAACATACAATATTAACACAGGCGACTAATTCATAGAACCCAGGCAAAGTGCAGAATGTGCTGAAATGGGTCAAAATGGGGAAGGTAATTTCACAGTTGAAATGGACAAAAGTGCAATATAACATTGGCAACACCTCAAGAATGGGGCTATTATAAAATGGGCAGATAGATCAGTCCGACAACAAATTAAGTGTCAAAGGCCTTTTGAAAGAGCCAGGTTTTTAAGCTCCTAAAATTCCCAACATGATTGGCTTTGAAGACAAAAAGGTCTGAATCGTAAGTTACATATAGTATTATTTGGTTAGCATTGCAATCTTCTTTTGTTTGTTTACTTTATATCCTGCCTTTCTGTCCCAAATTGGAGTTGAGTTCGTTTATAATAACCATATAGAACAAAAATGTTAAATCAAAAAATGACCGCAAGCATTAAAAAATCAAAACACTATTTTAAAATAAATTTAAGTATACATAATAGATGCAGCCTAGATCTCATGTCTCTCCTTGCATCAAGCGAACTGTTTTAAAATATGATACAACCCAAAATACACATTATTAGGCCAATGATTAGGCGACATGTCACCCATATCTACCCAGGGGACACATGGGAACCTATTTTGGATATATAGCATGAACTAGTCTTTTCCACCCCATTTTTTCCCATAGATCAAAAGGAGCAATAACAATCACAGATCAAATCTGAACTATTCATACATTACCATGAATTAAAAACAGCACAAAGAAATTTTTCATTTTGGCTCCATGCAATTGCCAACCCTGGATAAGGAAAACCAGATTGCTGATTAGAACTTTCATTTGTACAGAGACAATATACTCATAGTAAAAAAATACACCAAGGATGGGATAGGATTAGTTATATTATTCTGCAAAGAGGGAATGTCTGGCTGATACGTATATGAGTATGCCATACAGCAAAATTTTATTGTACACCTAACCTCTTTATTGTTCATCAGAGAATGGGAATGTGTACAGAAATGTCTCCCATAAATGGCCTAAATGCATTAAGCAGAATCTTGCCACAATTCAGGTATTTATTTGACTTTTTATTTGTGTGCCGTATCTTTCACAAATAAGCTGCATGCAAAGCTCTTCAAAAAAGTGGCAACTTAAATACAATGCCAATGGTTGCAATCTATCACAAGGTAATATTAGTGACTTGCAATTTTAAAAAGAGGCAAAGCAGGGCTAAATTTTAAAATGCAAACAGACAATCATCTTGACAATCCACATAGTCAATCCAAAAAGGCAAATAGCCATAATGAGCAAACCAAGTGTAATAGTTTTCATATCTGCTAGCATCAGGTCTTTTGCAAAGCCAATGGACTTTCATCACACATTCCAAACAAGCCCTTCTCATGCTTTCCATTACAACAATATAATTTTTTAAAGCATGCATTCTTGTAAGGGAAAGCACCCCCCATCCCCAAAATACTTCTTCCTTTCCATTTATTTTATGGTTTCCTTTCACCTAGGCTCAGAAATTTAACCTGGTTAAAATAATAATAATAATAATAATAATAATAATAATAATAATAATAATAATAGCTTTATTTTTATACCCCGCCCCATCTCCCCAAAGGGACTCGGGGTGGCTTACATGGGGCCTTGCCCGATAAAACAATCAAATATCAATAACAAAGCAATAACACAATTATCCCAATAAAAACATTAAAGTATTGGTACTATTATCAGTTTGAGGTATAGACTGCCAAATGACCAGCAAAGCACTGTCCTGGATAAAGATTTTCACAGCATAGAGACAAGCATATTCACTAAGGAATTATTTCAGATCAAGCTGCACAGAGAAAATAAAATAAGCTGGCAATACTATGATCTGGTGGTTAACATGCCAGAATTAAAAACAAGTTTTACCATTATTGTTCCTCTCCAGCAGCTCAAAATGACCAGAAAAGTAAAACTAACTATTCAGAGCAAATTGAGATGCAAACTCACCTGTAATGTGGTCAGATCTGACAGTGATTCCTTTGCTGGAATTTAAGTACTTCAGTCCGAAGAGTTATTTCTGCATTCCTTTGGTGTGTTTTTCACTCAGACTAAATGTTTGTGTGTGTGGGAGAAGGAAGAACTGGTACAGGGACAAGTCAAGGACAGTTATTGGCATCTAGACCTTTTGCATGAATTGCACAGCCAAATGTTCTTATCCCCATCCCACCTCGGAGCAAGTTGTTTGCGTACCTGGGGAAACAGCCTTGCATTATCAGGTAGCAACATGGGACTGGAGAACCAAAGAATGAGAATACTGTAGAACGTTGGGTGTTTCTGTGTCTAAATCTTTGTTTAAGAAGCCACTATGGATCTCTCCAGACATGGGCTACTGTGGGCACTTCTTCCCTATATTGTGGTATTGTTATTGTGCTGTTTCCATATTTCAAGGAGTCGGGAAGAAATATAAAAGACCTCTGGAGTCTGACGACCCTCTGACACTCTGTCCAAACAGGGTGGCAGCTATGAAAAGGATAAAGCCAAATGGTTTACCCCTCATAGGTTTTCCCCTTGATGTTCTTGTGCTTTGTTCCATGCCCTCTTGTGCCCACCTTTGATCAAACCCTCCTGGAATTTCATGATGCCACTGCAATCTTTCCTCTCTTTGTACACCTTTTGTTGGATTCCTGACAAAACAAATGCTGAACTTATCATTAACAAACTACATAATCAGATGGAGCAACATTTGTCCTCAGATGGCTAGCATTAGTAGCAACATTTGTTTGTTGTTGCTGCTAGTGGTTTGGATCTGAGTGACCTTGGACAGCTGGTACCTACCCATTAAATGGTGTACAGGATAACATCGTGTACTCTTTTATTCCAAAACTTCCAGAAACTAGTAGTTGTAGTTTGCTCCCCTCCCCACCAATCAAAAACATTCCCAAGGTATCATGAAGAGTGTTTGAAAGCATAGTAAATGTAAAGGTAAAGGTTTCCCCTGACTTTAAGTCCAGTCGTGTCCAACTCTGGAGGTTGGTGCTCATCTCTATTTCTAAGCCGAAGAGCCGGCGTTGTCCGTAGACACCTCCAAGGTCATGTGGCCGGCATGACTGCATGGAACGCCGTTACCTTCCCGCTGGAGCGGTACCTATTGATCTACTCACATTTGCATGTTTTCTTTCTTTCTTTTTGAATATAATTTTTATTGTAGAATTTTTTTACAAATATCTCCTAAGGGGATGGAAAGAGGAAGGATGAAGGGTTATAGGATGGGTGTTGGGGAGGGGAAAGGGGGTGATGGTGTGAGGGGGGATCAGTCCATGGGAAAAGGTAGGGATTGGGGGTAGGAGAGGAGCCCTAATTGGGGTGGGGGGGGATGGACTTCCGCTCTACTATCTTCTGTTAGTCTTCCTGCTTGATTCATCTTCTTAACTCTTCTTCTACATATTCTTCAAAGTATGTCCAATCCGTTTCTTTCATTATTCCTCCTGTATTTTTTTTTTAATCAAAAAAGTTAGCTTATCCATATTCTTAATGTCCATTACTTTGTCTAGCCACATCTCTCTAGTAGGTGTTTCTGGGTGTTTCCAATGTTTAGCAATTACCAATCTCGCTGCCGTTATTAAGTAAGTATAGATTTTGTCTAAATTCTCCTTATTTTTGGCTTCTACTTTGTTCTCTTTTTCATAAATATTATATAAACCTAGTAAGTAGTGGTCCGGCTTACATTCCAAATTAATTTTTAGAATTTTCCTACATTCCGAATTAATTGTTGACCAGTACTTTTTAACTTTTTTACAGCTCCACCACATGTGGATATATGACCCAACCTGTTCTCTACATCTCCAGCATTTATTATCTGTATTTTTATACATTGTGGCATTTTTTTTAGGCGTCAGGTACCACCTATGAATTGTTTTAATCCAATTTTCTTTAAGGTCGGTAGCCCGGCAGTACTTAATTTTTTTATTCCATAACTCCTCCCACTCATTTATTAGAATTGGTCTATTTAAGTCTCTTGACCATTTTAACATCGATTCCTTTGTTACTTCTTTTTCCGTGGCCCACTCCACTAATTTATTATATAAAATAGTTATCACCTTTTTATTTCTTTGTAGTGTTATATCCCAAAACTCATTACTTGAATTAAATCCCACTTTTTGTCTACATTGAAACTCTCTTTTAATTGATAGTAATGAAACCATGACACATTCTTATAATTAATTTGAATTTCTTCTAATTTCTTGATCTCTGGTTGTCCTTCCTTTGTATTTGACCAGTTTAGTACCTCCTTATAAGTTGGCCAGGAAGACCATCCTAATTCTCGTCTTTGATTCGCTTCTAGCGGCGAAAGCCAGAGCGGTGTCTTTTCATGAAGGAATCTTTTATACTTGATCCAAATTCTTAATAGAGCCGATCTAACGAAATGGTTACCAAAATTTCTTTCTATTTTATGTTTATCGTGCCATAAATATCCATGCCAGCCCCTTCTTAAATTATAGCCTTCTAATGATAAGATTTTCACTTTTTTTAGATTCACCCAATCCCTAATCTAATCCAGTGCACAGGCCTCATGATATAGTTTAAGATCTGGCAGGTCCAGCCCGCCTCTTTCTTTGGGGGTTAACATCGTCGATAGTTTAATCCTAGGCTTTTTGTTATTCCATATGAACTTTCTTATATCCTTATACCAATTATTAAATAATTGATTGTTTCTTATTATAGGGATATTTCTGAACAGGTAGAGCATCTTTGGAAGGACTGACATTTTAATTGTAGCGATTCTGCCTAAAAGAGATATCTTTAAATTTTTCCATTCCTCCAAATCTTTTTTTATTTCTTTCCATTTCCTCATATAATTAAGCTCCAGTAAGCAATTATTTTTTGCCGCAATCCAAATGCCTAGATATTTAATTTTATTTGCTAGTTGGAGTCCCGATTGCTTCTTTAATATTTCTTGGTCCTGTAATGTCATGTTCTTTGTCAGGATTACCGATTTATCTTTATTAATTTTAAACCCTGCTAGTTTACCGAATTCTTCAATTTTATTTAGCCAAAGCTTAATATTGACCTTGGGGTTTTCTATTATGCAGATTACGTCATCCGCAAATGCTCGGACTTTTGTTTCCTGCTTCTCTATTTTTATTCCTACTAGCTTTTTATCTTCCCTAATTGATCTCAATAAGATTTCTAGTGCCAAAATAAAAATTAGGGGCGAGAGCGGGCATCCTTGTCTAGCACCTCTATTAATTTTGAAATTTCCAGTCGTTTGTCCATTCACTCTAATTAAGGCTTCTTGTTGATTATATATGGCATTTATACTATTTAGAAATTGAGTACCTATATCTAGTTCTCTTAGTAGTAGTTTTACAAAGTCCCAATTCAGTTGATCGAAAGCTTTCTCTGCATCTAGTGCGAGAAAGCCGACTGTTTTTTGATGGTTTTGCTCATAATATTCAATTGCATCGATTATTATTCTAATATTATCTTTTGTACTACGGTTTGGGAGAAAACCAGATTGATCGTCTGCAATCCAAGTGTTTAGAAAATTTGATAGCCTTTTTGCTAGGATCTTTGTAAAGATTTTATAATCCGAGTTTAGCAGCGAAATGGGTCGGTAATTCTTTTTTTTTGTTCTGTAGATTTTTATTGTGAAAGTAATACATTAAAAAGTGGGGGAACAGTGGGGGTCAGTAATTCTTGACATCACATTGATTTTTCCCTTCCTTTTGTATCATTATGATCTCTGCTTCCCTCCATGTCTTTGGAATAATACTTTCTGTTAGAGCCAAATTCATTATTTTAACTAGGTGTGAGATTACCTCATCCTGTTCAATTTTATAAAACCCTGCTATAAACCCATCTATTCCAGGCGCTTTATTTGCTTCTAGATCTTTTATTGCCCATTTCACTTCTTCTGCCGTTATTTCTCTATTTAGTTCCAGTCGTTGTTCATCTGTTATCTTTTGCAGTTTTTGCTTACATAAGTATTCTACTATTTCCTCTTGCCTAATCTGTTCCTTTTCATATAATCGCTCATAATAGTTTTTAAATTCTTCCTTTATCTCCTCATCAGTGTACACTATTTTTCCTTGCGAGTTTATTTTTAATACTTGTTGACTATATCTTTTTTTCCTTAATATTCTAGCTAGCCACTTTCCGGGCTTATTAGCGTTTTCGAATGTATATTGTTTTGCCCACTTTACCTGATTTGCTAAGTTTTCTAATTCAAGGTTTTTTTTCCGATTCATTAAGATTCCAAGTTGTTGTTTTATTTTGTTATTACCGGGGTTGGCTTTTAAAGCTTTTTCTTTTATTTCTATCTGGCTTTGTATTTGTTTTAGATTCACATTTCTAATTCTCAATTTCAATTTCTTTTGCTGGATAAAAAACCCTCTAGCCACCGCCTTATAGGCGTCCCATATAATTAGGGGGTCGGTCTCCTGAATATTGTTAAATTTAAAATATTCTTTCATCATTTGCTTAATTTTTATAATATCCTCTTCTTTTTTAATCAAATTATCATTTAGCCTCCACTTCATATTTATAATTTTCCTGTTGATTTCCATGATAATAGGACAGTGATCTGATAAATCTCTAGTTAGAATCTCTACCTTGTTTATTTTTGTAGCTATTAATTTAGACGTCCAGATCATGTCGATTCTTGACCAAGATCTATGGCGATTTGAATAAAAGGTGTAATCCAATTGTGTTGGGTTTCTTAATCTCCACGAATCATATAGATCATATTCATTCTTTAATGCTATGAAATTCTGCGGTAGTGTATTGCTTATTTTGGTCTTTTGGTTTACTTTTTTGTCCAAATTTTTGTCCAGTATTCCATTAAAGTCCCCCATAATAATGATATGACTAAAATTACTTTCATTAATATGGTTTCTTAGAGTTTTAACAAATTTTCTTTTCGACCCATTGGGTGCGTAAATATTACAAATTAATATTATTTCCGAATTTAATTCGATTTTTACAGCTACTATTCTACCATCATTGTCTTTGAATTCTAAGGATGAATTTAATTTATTATTAATATACAAGGCCACACCTTTTTTTTTCTCTCGGTCTAAAGAGTGGTATATCTTACCAAGATTATCATTAATTAAATATTTAGAATGTTTTTGTGTGATGTGTACCTCTTGTAGGGCGATAACATCAAAATTATTCTTTTTTAAATAATTATACGTTCTTTTCCTCTTATTGGGCGAATTCAGTCCGTTGATATTGTTTGAAAAAAACTTTATTGGTTGATTAAAATCATTCATTTACCGCTTCCTCCTCTTCTTCTTCCTCCACATTGTCCGTCGGCTCCTCTGTCTCTTTGTCCTTAAGAAATTGGATAAGTAGTTCCTCGTCTTCTTTGGGGGAGTCAAATCTTCTCTTTTTTTGTGTCTTTAGGGTTTTTTTCCTTTTCTGCAGACTCCAAATGTTTTTTTTGAGACAGGTCTTTCTTTAGTTTTCGGTAAAACTCGTCCACTTTCTCTTCTGAGGTGATCCAGGTTTTTTCGTCATTGTAGGTCACCATGATGCCCTCGTATTTCTCCCACCGAAATTTTATTTGTAGCCTTTTTAATTCATCCGTGAGGAAGAAATACTTTCTGTGCCTGTTTAGTATAGACAGTGGGAACTCTTTCAAAACGACAATTTTTCTTTCTTTATGAAAAATTGGGTTACTTTTGTTGTTTCTCAGTACTTCATCTCTATAATTTTCCTTGCAAAATGGACAATTACATCCCTAGCCACTTTATTATTTTTTTGCATAGTTTGTATTTATTCTGTATGCTCTATCTATTTGGGCACTGGTTTCCTGCTCATTGCTTTTCATAGACTTTGCTACCAATTTGGTTATGGTGTTTCTTATGTTCTCTTTAGCTTCTTCTTGGACATTCCGAAATCTTAATTGAAATTCGGTTTCACTTAATTCCATTTTTTCCTGTAGTTTTTCTAGTTTAATGTTCTTTGCTTCAATCACTTCTACTTTCCTTTGTATTTTGTTTCGTGTCTTTTCTTCTTTTAATTTCTCATCTTTCAATTCAAGAATGTCCTTTGTATTTTTTTGCACCTCACTTTTAATTATGCTCATCTCCTCTCTCAATTCTTTTTTTATCTCAGTCAGTTCTTCCTGAAATAATTTTTGCTGCAAGTCTTGTTTAGATGCGATGGCTTGGATGTCTTTTTGAAGCACGTCTTGTTTCTCCGAGACCCGTTGGATCTCTCTTAAAAGATCTTTCAAATTCACTTCATCTGGTGCCGAGGTCGAATTCCTCCTTTGAATTGTTTTCAGTTCTTTCCAGTCTTTGTCCATTTTTCCCTTAAAGGTTGCCATTTTCCTTTTGCGTGTTGTTATTTTTGACTTATTATATTTCTGATTTAATATATAAGTATATGTATGTAACCAATTGTACTGAGTCTGGTCTATTTTACGTTGGCTGTTACAATTTCTAGATCTCTGTATCACCAGAATATCTTTATTTATAGTCTCTGGTTCTGCACTGAGTGCTCTGATTAAATCATCAGGCTCTCTTGCCAATACCTGGAAACTCCACTTCTTTTGTTTAGGGAGCTATATCGAGTGTTCCCTGTAATAGAAACACAGCTTGCTGATCAATTAGCAATTAGCAATATTGTACCAGTGGCCTCCACTCCATTATCTCCGTTATCTCCGTTATCTCTCTACTCAGGCACTGCTGCTCACAGAGCCCAATCTCCTCTAAGTAACAGGATAACTCCGCCAGCCTATAATGCCGATAGACTCTATATCCCCCGGCCTGTCTTTAAAGGGAGCCTGTTGCTCGGTGCGCCCTTATTTTACTTACTCTGTCCGGCCTTTTCTATAATTTATGGTCGAGTCTAGCCTCTATTATGGGCTTTATTAGATTCCGGACTGGTTTGATCCAGCTTGTTTCCAGTCGGGTGATTTATGTCGCCGTCCCCCCTCTGCGTATTTCCTTCCTCGTTGTGTGCGTCAGTTAAAGCCTTCCCTCCGTGTTCCTTCCATTTGCTTGAGGCAGTTCTCGCTTGGGCTGCGGGCTCCCCCACAGCTCTCGCGAGTGTATGCCTATCTGCTGGGAGTTTCCGTAGACACAACACCAACGTTTCCCCAAGGTCAGTAATTTTCCAACCTTTCCAACCTCCCAGATCCCAGTTCAGGAGCTGGAGTTGTGCTCTGGGGGGCAGTCTCTCTTTGATGTCCTCTGAAAAAGGCTGCTTTTAAGGCACAGTTAGAGAGGAGATTTTTCCTCGCTACGAGTTCTTTTTGAATATCCACCATCAATAAATCCAATCCAGAACACATATACTCCGCCTCTTTCTCCGATATCCTAGACCGGCACCCTCACAAATTAGTCAAATAAAAATCACCAATATTTGGATTATTTTCCAACTGGATATTTACCGATTGCTAAGAGAGTTCTTTTTGTGCTTTATACTTTTGCATCGGGCTTAGGAGGACTGTCTTAAATCTGCCTCATAGCCTCTAGAGAAATGGACACATAACCTTATAATCTTATACTTCATTACCAGCTATCCGCCCAACTCCTCAGCCGATAGTGAGCTCAATATAATTTGTTGGAACTTACGTTTCCTATTCCAGCTCCCCCATGTCTGGATTCTCGTATCACTTCGCTTCTATTCTTTCTTGAGGCGAGCGCGGCAAACAGCTTGTATAGAGGTGCCCCTCTATCGCACAAATCGCGCCATGCTTGTCCTGGCCATCCGGACCCTCTCAACCCTCCACCCTTGAGGGGCGGCTGATTTCTGGGGCCATCAGTGGTCACTACGGACTTTGCTAACCCTCCCGTGTCGATCCGCGGCGAGGGGTAGAGCCAATGGCTCAAAATAAGCGCGATCTCGTGTGAACCATCAGGAACTCCAATGGTGCACGCCTGTCGCCATTCAGCGCTCACCGGAAGTCCACATTTGCATGTTTTCGAACTGCTAGGTTGGCAGAAGCTGGAGCTAACAGATTTGAACCTGGGACCTTTCGGTCTGCAAGTTCAGCAGCTCAGCGCTTTAACACACTGGGCCACCAGAGGCTCCTTGAAAACATAAGATCTGGGGAAATGTAGGCAAAATATGAGAGCCTCAGTTCAGTCTTCCTGGCTTCTAGGAAGAGCTCAGTCTTGATTTGCTCTAGAACAGTGATTCCCAAACTCTGGTCTTCTAGGTGTTTTGGACTGTGTCTCCCAGAATCTCTGGCCATTCGCCAAAGTGTCTGGAGCTCCTGGGAGTTGAAGTCCAAAACACTGGGTGGGCTTTTCTGAGATTTACTTCTCCAGGACCCATTCAGTTGTCATTTTTAGCCATCCATGGTATCTATAGAACTCTTTCCCAGCACCGGATTTCAAATGAGTTCTGGCTTTCTGCATCATTTACTTCACTTCAGAACACTGTGCCCCATATGAACTACACTTCAATCCTATATAGAATGTATGCACCCTATGCAGGTAGTCATTGGAAATGGCATCTTAGATCAAAACACATTTGGGCCTGATGCATAGCCCATACCTGCACAGCCCAAGATCTGTGTTGTCTCTTCAGTGCATCCTGCCTGCACCTTGCCTGTTGGCTAGCATCCCACCCTTGAGCTGATACATTTTGGGTGTTCAACTGCATATGATGAGCAACTCCACAAAAACGCAGCACTTTGATGATGGTGATGTGGATGGGCAGTCCAGATGTCTTTGTCTCCCTTTGTGGTGGAAATGTAATAGCAGTGATGTCAAGTGTCCCTGAGCGTTCAGATGTGTTCCTTGCAGCCACTTTCCTACACGCATAGCTCCATGTTCCCATGGGCTAGCAGCAGCCCACAGTGAATGGTATAAGGGCAGTGGAAAAGTCAGACACAGCAGATGTGGCAACGGTTCTGCTGTGGCAACCAAGAATGTTGCAGAGGTGTCATGGCTCAAGCTGCAATAATCTGGAGGCCTGCACCAGGATAACAACAGAATTGAAGCCCATTGCCACTGGGCACAGGCCTAACTGGGGAGCCAGGGTGATGTGAGAAGATTGGTGGAGTGTTCTTTGATCCACTTTGGCAGAGTTACCTATGGCAGTCACCTGCTTCTATGATTACATTCTGCTGGGTTGGAAGAGGTTCCTGAGCATTTTACAAGCCTAGCCGTTGTGGTTTCTCATTTCTTATCTGCTCCATATTGTGGTCTAGCCCTTCACTTGCATATGTATCCTTTTAATACAAGCATTGTACTACAAGCATTGGGTGATGGGCTGTGGCGTATTGTAATACAAGCATTGGGTGATGGGCTGGGGCCGGGCTGTGGTGCAGGCTGGTGAGCAGAGATGTTTTCTATGTAAACAGAACCATAGCAGTGGTGCTTTGGGTAAAGCCAGCAGACTGCAGATTCCATGAGCTCCAGCTAGCATAATGATGCAGACATGCCAATCTAGAACTTTGCCCAGCACCAGCCTGCCTCCTCTTCTCAGCATACCACAGGATCATAAAATCATAGTTTGGGAAGAGACCACAAGAGCCATCCAATTCAACAGCCATCCAGTCCAAATGAACTCCAATGCAGAGTGCTAGATTATGAGTTCCCCTAATCATAGGACAATCCAGATCTCCTGGGTTCCCCATCTAACCCTCTGGACTTCCCAACAGTCCCTTCCTGGTAACATTATCAATTGGGGCTTCCCAGCTTTGGTAAGGGGTTTTCTCTCGACCAGAAGACTGAAATGCCTCTCCTAAAGCTGAGCTACAGACATAAGGACTCTGAGCTAGTGTGTTTTGGTACTATGCTTTAGCCCTTGGCGTATCCACTCCTGGCATATAACTCTTAGAACCTTTCTGAAACTGAAGCCAGCCTTTTGCTGAAAAATGTTCCCCATCTTAGCTAGGACCACAGCTAAAGAGTCCGTGACAGGCAAATGTATACTAAACCAGATAAGTAGGACTGAGAAACCAACTCACCAGGTTGAAGACAAGTCACAGGGGCCAGGCTGTGGCGCAGGCTGGTGAGTAGCCTGCTGCAATAAATCACTCTGACCATGAGGTCGTGAGTTCGAGGCCAGCCCGTGGCGGGGTGAGCACCCATCAATTAAAAAATAAAAAATAGCCCCTGCTCGTTGCTGACCTAGCAACCCGAAAAAATAGTTGCATCTATCAAGTAGGAAATAAGGTACCACTTATAAAGTGGGGAGGCAAATTTAACTAATTTACGATGTTGGAATGAGGAAGTGCTGTCACAGTGGATGATGAAGCAGCTGCTCCCCCCTGTGGCCAGAATCGAACATCCCCTCAGGAGAAGGTTAAATTGTCTCTGTGTCTGTCTCTGTCTCAGTTCTATGTGTATATGGGCATTGAATGTTTGCCCTATATCTATATAATGTGATCCACCCTGAGTCCCCTTCGGGGTGAGAAGGGCGGAATATAAATACTGTGCATAAATAAATAAATAAATAAATAAATAAATAAATAAATAAATAAATGTCTGGTGGCTTGCCTTCCTTTGTTACATTTAGAATCCCAAGTCTTGTGTCTCCTCTGCAGTATTTTTGGTTGTGAAATGTACACAAATGTATACTGCAGGATGTCCTGTTCCTCATCCAGCAACCCCAGAGGATGTCCTTGGAGTTCATCCTGGAGTGAGCTGTATACCTCTGGGAGGATCATACTTAGCTCATTTCTTTGCAATGATCAGACAGTGTGGGAAGGCATGTTCCTCTGGAAAGAATTGTTCCCTGGGAGCTGCAGGGTGCAAATTTTATGTGGGATTGTTGGTTGTTTCTGTTTCCTGTTGCTCCAATCTATACTGTATATGAGTCTCTGACCTGTTCTACATGATATCCACGCTGGTATACTTCTCTTTGCATGTCATGTTCTGGTTGAACATTTTGCATTACAGAGTAACATATTTTATTCGCAACATGGCTATGATGTATTGTGTGCTTTGCATTATATTTGCACAGTGCAAATCTGAATGAGTGGTGTGTAAGTCTGAAAAAATTTGAAGGCCAACTGCAAAACCCATGATCTAGCACAATTATGATTACAGAATACATACAGGTCCTTGGTAACTATAAAGATAAGAGGCAAGGTGATCTACCGTGTTTTCCCGAAAATAAGACAGTGTCTTATATTAATTTTTGCTCCCAAAGATGCTCTAGGTCTTATTTTCAGGGGATGTCTTATTTTTCCATGAAAAAGAATTCACATTTATTGTAAATACTGTAAATAAATATTGTTGAACAAAAAAATGAACATTTATTATATACTTTACAGTAGTTGTCATCACAAACCAGCATGACCAGACAAATTGTGAAGAATCAAGAATTTCTTGTTACTACCATTATTTCCATTTACAACACTCTATGGTACGTACATTTACCAATCCTGCATACTCTGGTGTTCTGTTCGGCGGGCATGCTTCCAAACAAAACCTTTGCTAGGTCTTACTTTTGGGGGAGGCCTTATATTTAGCAATTCTGCAAAACTTCTACTTGGTCTTATTTTCTGGGGATGTCTTATTTTAGGGGAAACAGGGTAAACAAAACTATCTGTAACATACAGAAGGAATATAGATTTTCTCACATCCAGCACACAATTCAATTTCTTCAGAATGGTTTATTTCATAATGAACTTCCGGGGGAAAAAAATCTGAAAACATCTCCAAACAACTGATGGGGGTGGGAATGCATCCATGTTAGTGGACAAGCCATCACTGAATGAAATATTTGTTCAATCCATATTTGTCTTTATTATGAAATCATTTCCATTGGACCACATTTTTGTTTATTATTATATTGTTGCAAGAGTTATTCCATATATAATTTTCAAGCCATTCCTTTTTTTTGTGGTGTTCCTCCGTGTAAACCACAGGTTGGAATAATAATAAATATATTGCTGTGTGAATTCAATCTTGGAATCCCTTAGCTGTGTGGTGCAGAATATTTATTTACCTATTGTTGGCTATTTCCTCTTTCCCCTTCTATCCCTGTTTGTACAACAGAAACTAGGGGTTTCATTGGCAATATTTGGTTATCTCAGCTAGTTATTAGCTACAGAGGAAAGCATGGCTATATATCAGTTTCTCCAAGCATAATTCTTTCTTCTCTGGGTGCACATGACTAGTCAGAACATATTTAGTAGCATGAGAATATAGCTGCAGCCAAATCAAGACAGCTGCTGTTGTCAACTACTTAGTAACTGCAGCCTGAATGATCTATGCAAAGCAGTAGAGAGATATAAGAATCCCAGAAATTAATACTTGGTTTAATAAGATTTTAGAGATTAGGAATATGGATACTCTTTCCTACTTCCTCGCCAACAACACATATAAATTAAGGAAACAGACTAATTGGGAGCCGGTACTAAATTACTTTAAAAAAGAGAAAATTAAAATAATAATTTGAGAAAACTATGGAAAGGGCCCAAGAATTGGAACTTCCCTGGATCATATAGATTAGAGACTCCCGGAGACAACGTTAAAAGAATAACGGATGGCAAAATATTAAATACACCATTCAAAGAAATGGAAGTCATTTTAGTATTAGGATCTCTTCCTTCTTTTTTTGTTGTTGTTTCCTTTTCATTCAATCTCTTTCTTGTCTTTCCATCTTTTTTCTTCTTTTATTTTTGCTTTCTTCTACTGTGTCTATAGGACTTCACGGTGGATTATTATTATTATTATTATTATTATTATTATTTATTTACAGCATTTATATTCCGCCCTTCTCACCCCGAAGGGGACTCAGGGCGGATCACATTACACATATAGGCAAACATTCAATGCCTTTTAACATAGAACAAGGTCAAACAAACATAGGCTCCGGGCAGCCTCGAACTCATGACCTCCTGGTCAGAGTGATTCATTGCAGTTAATTGCAGCTGGCTTGCTCTGCCGCCTGCGCCACAGCCCAGGCCCAGGGATTAGGGATGCTTTTTACGACCTGTTATTCATCTCAATTGTTTTGTGTTCTTATATTTTCTTATATTGATTTATTTTGGTATTAAGTATCAGGGGGTTTCTTTGTATTTTTCTTGTGGTATCTCATTTTAATTTTATTATAGGTTTGTTTTTTGCTGTTTGTTTTATTTTATTTTTCTGTTCTTTTTTCTCTCACACTATTATGTGCAAAACTTAATAAAAAAAATTTTTTTAAAAAAAAGACAGCTGCTGTTGTACACTACAGTGACGGGTATTGCACAAGGAGGTACAGGATACCTTCTTCTATCATGTCCAAAACTATATATACACAAATAAAGCTGGCATTATGTTTGGTAAGACATCAACAGGATTCCTGCCATAAATGTCCACATGAAGGTTTATGCTTTAAAAGCAACATTGTTGAAGCAGTGAAGACCTGAGGATGGGATAATGAACTATTTTGATATCTGAAATACTGTGGTTCTAGAGGATAGCAAAAATTAGCATGCCATGGATTCTGCCTGATATCTGATGAAAGAGATCCTGCAAGTGATGATTAGTAAGGATGAAGGGTGTGAAGGACCACATGGCAAAGGAGAAGCTTTTGGTTTCTTTGAATCTTTTCCTATTTCCCATTAATCCGTACATACTTCACTAAACAATCATATAATTTCTTAATCCAAGGTCATTACTCTGTGCTCATTAGGCTTCAATGCCAGAAACATTCACCACGGTGCTCTTTCCAGACTTTGAAAGCATCTTCCTATAGAAAGAAGGGGATAAACATGAAATAAAGAGTTTGATCAGAAGGTATGTCAATCCGTTTCTTTCTGATGGATATTACATTTGCCACTAAAAAGATTGAGAACTATGTCTAACATACAGAGGAGCAGACTCTGGGTCAAAACAGATTTATGTCGAAGAGATAAACAAACACTATAAAGCAGGGATCCCCAAACTTTTTAAGCAGAGGGCCAGTCCACAATCTTTCAGACTGTTGAGGGGCCGAATTATCATTTGGAAAAAAATACAAACAAATTCCTATGCATACTGCACATGTCTTATTTGTAGTGCAACAACAACAACAACAACAAAAGAACAATACAATATTTAAAAATGAAAACAAGTTTAACCAACATAAACCTATTAGGATTTAAATGGAAAGTGTGGGCCTGCTACTGGCCAATGAGATAGTCAAGTTAATTAGGATTGTTGTTGTTGTTGTGTGCCTTCAAGTCATGTCAGACTTTGGCCGAGCCTAAGTCTAAAATTAATTATTTATTTACTGCATTTATTTACTACATTTATATCCCACCCTTCTCACCCCGAAGGGGACTCAGAGCAGCTGTATGTACATACAATATATTATATTATTAGCATAACACAATATTAGGATTATATATTACTATATTGAACTATACCACTATACTATTATATAATATGTAATATATAACATATAATTAATATTATTATATGGTATTACTATTAATATTATATTGTATAACATAAGATTATTATCAATATTATATGCATATACAATATATTATATTATTAAAACTGATATAAAATATTATATTATAAAACTGAGGGCGGGGGCCAGGTAAATGACCTTGGAGGGCCGCATCTGGCCCCCGGGCCTTAGTTTGGGGACCCCTGCTATAAAGGTTCAAAACATAAAAAGAGATGTGTATATTAGAGCATCTTGCAAAGGCCACAGAAATAGTCAGGCCTCTCTGAGTATAAAGCTATCTTCCTTCTATGTAAAAAGGATAAGCGAATACTATAAAGTTTCAAAACATAAGTTGCACTATGTAATTCAGAGCACCATATACATACAATATTACCTGAGAGTTAACAACCTACCCCGCATTTTAATTTATTCAGAACTAAAATCGAGATCTTCAAACTGTTCAGAACTATCAGATTGAAACATCTTTTTGGACACAGAACAGACTACATACAACAAGATCCATTTAAACCAAAAAGTAGATTTGTCCCCAATACTGACAATATTATGATCAAGGCATTTGAAAAGGTAGTCACAAGAGACATTGAAAGACTATCTAAATCAAATAATAGATGACACCCAAACATGTCTAAATCTGAATTAGACATCTTAAATAGATTATCTACGATGCCTGAACTTATTTGGAAGCCCGCTGATAAAGGTGGAGCCATAGTGCTACTAAATTTATCTGACTATATCGCAGAAGTCAATAAACATTTGTCAGATCACTCCTACTATAAACCAATACCATCTGATCCCACCAATAAAATCAGATCCTTGATCAAAACAGTGTGTGCGGAGGGATTAGCTTTGAACTATATTACAATGCAGACGTTTAACTTTCTACAAAACCCATATCCCAGAATTCCTGTCTTCTATATCTTACCTAAAATACATAAAGATATCATACCCCCTCCAGGTAGACCTATTGTATCAGGCACATTTTCAATTTTAGAACCATTGGCAAAATATTTGGATTTTTTTCTTCTGTCTCCAAAACTCTTATCTCTTCGACATTGTCTAGTATAGACATTTGTGTGTATTTATCATTATCATTATCAAAATAGATTTAGCCTGATTGGACTGTCATCTGACTTTCCTTGTTACTGTTGCTGCTGCCAGGAAGCATTGTAGCTCCAAGAGGCTGCTGCAGGCACCCTGTGTTGGTGATTTCCAAGACTTATGATGATTGTAGTATAAGCTTTTGCAAATTTAGTCTATCTGTATCTGATGAAGTAGATTGGGCCTGCAAAAGCTTATCCTGCAAGCATTGCTCTCAAAGGTGCTTCAAGATCCCTTTATAGTTTGAGCATCAGAGGAGATTATACAGGTTGTAAAAGACTCATGATGAAGCCTCCTCATTTTCATAAAATCCAGCAAATATGTGAGATGGAAAATGAAGTTCAACAGGGACAAATGCAAGATACTTCACTTCGGCAGAAAAAATGGAAATCAAAGATACAGAATGGGGGACGCCTGGCTTGACAGCAGTGTGTGCGAAAAAGACCTTGGAGTCCTTGTGGGCAACAAGTTAAACATGAGCCAACAATATGATGCGGCTGCTAAAAAAGCCAATGGGATTCTGGCCTGCATCAATAGGGGAATAGCGTCTAGATCCAGGGAAGTCCTGCTCCCCCTTATTCTATTCTGCCTTGGTCAGACCACACCTGGAATACTGTGTCCAATTTTGGGCACCACAGTTGAAGGGAGATGTTGACAAGCTGGAAAGCGTCCAGAGGAGGGCGACTAAAATGATTAAGGGTCTGGAGAACAAGCCCTATGAAGAGCGGCTTAAAGAGCTGGGCATGTTTAGCCTGCAGAAGAGAAGGCTGAGAGGAGACATGATAGCCATGTACAAATACGTGAAGGGAAGTCATAGGGAGGAGGGAGCAAGCTTGTTTTCTGCTGCCCTGCAGACTAGGACACGGAACAATGGCTTCAAACTACAGGAAAGGAGATTCCACTTGAACATCAGGAAGAACTTCCTCACTGTGAGGGCTGTTTGGCAGTGGAACTCTCTCCCCGGGGCCGTGGTGGAGGCTCCTTCTTTGGAGGCTTTTAAGCAGAGGCTGGATGGCCATCTGTCGGGGGTGCTTTGAATGAGATTTCCTGCTTCTTAGCAGGGGGTTGGACTGGATGGCCCATGTGGTCTCTTCCAACTCTACTATTCTATGATTCTATGATTCTATGATTCTATTCGATATGAGAGTGAGATGAGGAGTAGGGCACCCTTATAGTGTTGCTGGGTTTTCAAAATAACAATAGAGGACAGTCAAAATTCATGACATGCAGGGCTGACAATCAGGAAGTAGCTATTAACAAGTTTATTTAACTATATATTTCTCTGTAAAATAAATATATTGACCATACAAATTACATGATGTACACTTAGCTTTATGAAAGTTCTATGCCCCAAAATGTAGGATTTTTGGCATCTTGTTCTGTCTATAAAAAGGGAAGATTTCCCAACCCTCATAATAAGGGATGCTTGCCAGCCCAGAAGGACAAACTTTCCAGTCCTCAAATAAGAAACATCCCTTGCAATAAGGGACATATATAGCAACCCTACACCCTTGCAAAGAAGGACAAAATGAAATTCCCAGTCATTGCCCTTTCTTCCCTTGGCTTTCGTTTTCCGTTGCCTCCGTATTAACTCACCCATTGTTTTCAACAGTTGCCCTGGATGAATTTCTGTCTAGGATATTGGTTCTGCAGTACATCAGCAAGCCACGCCGGCGTTTGTAATAGCAAGAGGCATCCACCACCAGAAAGATGACTAAGAGGATTGCCAATACAATGGCCAGAAGGGCACCTATGCCCAAAGCCTTGTCTGGAGTGTCTGGAACAGGAGAAGAACCTTTGTTTGCAAATGCAGAAACTTTTCATAACATGTCCTAGGAATTGCAGTTGGGGGGCAGTTGATAGTAATCTCTAGAGATCCATATACATATGTCTCAATCCATAATTTCCAAGGTTCTCTGGGGAAGATAATTACATTAAAATCACTTTAAATTGGGATGTTGCTGTGCTGCAAATCCCGCCAGATCTAGCCAATAAAGCAGAGATAGGATGTGCCATCCAGAACGGGCAAAGATCTTATTGTTTGACAAGCCTTTTAGGTCTGGCTGTTCTGGAGAAATGGCCTTTTATGCACTATGTTCTTTGTTTTTGTTGATCTTTGTAATTGTTATATTTTTCACTGTTTCTAATATTATTGGTCATTCATATGATGTAAATTTGAAGTACCGTATATACTCGAGTATAAGTCGACCCGAATATAAGCCGAGGCACCTAATTTTACCACAAAAAACCTGTGAGAACATTAACTCAAGTACAGTAGAGTCTCACTTATCCAACACTCACTTATCCAACATTCTGGATTATCCAACGCATTTTTGTAGTCAATGTTTTTAATACATTGTGATATTTTGGTGCTAAATTCGTAAATACAGTAATGACTACATAGCATTACTGCGTATTGAACTACTTTTTGTGTCAAATTTGTTGTATAACATAATGTTTTGGTACTTAATTTATAAAATCATAACCTAATTTGATGTTTAATAGGCTTTTCCTTAATCTCTCCTTATTATCCAACATATTCGCTTATCCAACGTTCTGCCGGCCCGTTTATGTTGGATAAGTGAGACTCTACTGTATAAGCCGAGAGTGGTAAATTTCAGAAATAAAAATAGATACCAATAAAATTACATTAATTGAGGCATCAGCAGGTTAAATGTTTTTGAATATTTACATCAAGCTCAAATTTAAGATAAGACTGTCCAACTCTGATCAAATCGTTATTCTCATCTTCTTCAATGCAAATGTGCTTATGTATCCTTTTAATAATAATAGAGTAAAATAATACATGTAATAATAATAATAATAAATACAGGAAAATAATACATATAATAATAAATAGAGTAAAATAATAAATGTAATAATAATAAGATCAGAGAGAAATAATAAATGTATTAATAATAATAAAAATAGAATAAAATAAACGTAATACTAGCAACAATAATAGAGAAAAATAATAAATGTAATACAGAAGAGTCTCACTTATCCAACACTCGCTTATCCAACATTCTGGATTATCCAACGCATTTTTGTAGTCAATGTTTTCAATATATTGTGATATTTTGGTGCTAAATTTGTAAATACAGTAATTACAACATAACATTACTGCGTATTGAACTACTTTTTCTGTCAAATTTGTTGTATAACATGATGTTTTGGTGCTTAATTTGTAAAATCATAACCTAATTTAATGTTTAATAGGCTTCTCCTTAATCTCTCCTTATTATCCAACATATTTGCTTATCCAAGGTTCTGCCGGCCCGTTTACGTTGGATAAGTGAGACTCTACTGTAATACCAATAATAATAGAGAAAAATAATAAATGTTCCATATATTCCCGAGTATAAGCTGACCCAAATATAAGCCAAGCAGGACCCTCACCCAAGTATAAGCCGAGGGAGGTTTTTTCAGTCTTAAAAAGAGGGCTGAAAAACTAGGCTTATACTCGGGTATATACAGTATTTCTTTTGAACTTTTGCAAGCTGGCTTGAGACTGGGAAAAGGGTGGACAATAGTAGAAGTAGGAATGATGATACATCTAAGAGTTCTATGTTTCTATTTCTTGTTTAAATTTCAAAGTAAACATCTGGAGTCCTTTCCCAACAAATAAAGATGGGAAGTTTCTAGCTCACCTTCTTGAAGAGCAACCGACTTCTCTGTCCTTCCCACTTCATTGGTAGCTGTTATGAAGAACTCTGAAATATCTTCTTGGGATGTTGGAGTGAACTAAAATCAAACCATTTAAAAAACCATAATGTCCTTCTCTGATACGGGTTCCATAGCATTGTGTCAAGATATTATCAATCTGCATTAATTCTCCAGTGTAGAGCCAGTCAACACACCATGATACGTTCAGCTTAGGATTGCCTAAGAGACTGAAAACACGGCAATCTGGGAAATGTAGTTTGGGAAGGTGAGGCCACATGTGGCAGAGAATTGAAAAGGCTCTGCCCTAAACTACATTTCCCGGAAGGTAGTGTTCAGCATCAGAAAACTCCAATGAAGGCTAAAGCAAACACCCAGCTGTTTACAATGAGTCTAATAATAATAAATGAAATTATTGAATCTGCAAAGAGGACTAAAGTAAGTACAGTAGAGTCTCACTTATCCAACACTCGCTTATCCAACGTTCTGGATTATCCAACGCATTTTTGGAGTCAATGTTTTCAATATATCGTGATATTTTGGTGCTAAATTCATAAATACAGTAATTACTACATAGCATTACTGCATATAGAACTACTTTTTCTGCCAAATTTGTTGTCTAACATGATGTTTTGGTGCTTCATTTGTAAAATCATAACCTAATTTGATGTTTAATAGGCTTTTCCTTAATGCCTCCTTATTATCCAACATATTCGCTTATCCAACGTTCTGCCGGCCCGTTTACGTTGGATAAGTGAGACTCTACTGTAATAGTATAAATCTATGCTAAGTTGAAGTTATGTGGTTGTGTGTCAGACACACCGTTAGACAGACATTCAAATGAATTGCTGTTGTGGCTTTTTTTTTTTGAGGGGGGGGATATTTTTGTCTAAACTTTTTAAAATCCTCTAAAATCAGTAGATGTGTGACTCTTTCTGAAAATTGGGGGGATTGGTGCCCTGGTTATCTTGTGCATTGTATATAAAATTCAAACAGATAAGCTCTAAAAATGAGAGAGAAATGAGCCCCTGAAGTTTCCCCACTTGCTCAATTACAGTAGAGTCTCACTTATCCAACATAAACGGGCCGGCAGAACGTTGGATAAGCGAATATGTTGGATAATAAAGAGAGATTAAGAAAAAGCCTATTAAACATCAAAATAGGTTATGATTTTACAAATTAAGCACCAAAACATCATGTTATACAACAGATTTGACAGAAAAAGTAGTTCATTACACATTAATGCTATGTAGTAATTACTGTATTTACGAATTTAGCACCAAAATATCACAATGCATTGAAAACATGGACTACAAAAATGCGTTGGATAATCCAGAACGTTGGATAAGTGAGTGTTGGATAAGTGAGACTCTACTGTACTTTTTAAAAGTAACAAAATTACATTAAGGTAAAGGTAAAGGTAAAGGTAAAGGTAAAGGTAAAGGTTTCTCCTTGACATTAAGTCTAGTTGTGTCTGACTCTGGGGGTTGGTGCTCATCTCCATTTCTAAGCCGAAGAGCCGGTGTTGTCCGTAGACACCTCCAAGGTCATGTGGCCACTGCATGGAGCGCCGTTACCTTCCCGCCGGAGCGGTACCTATGGATCTACTCACATTTGCATGTTTTCAAACTACTAGGTTGGCAGAAGCTGGGGCTAACAGTGGGAGCTCATCCCACTCCCCAGATTCAAAACACCAACCTTTCAGTCAGCGTGTTCAAAAGTTCAGTGGTTTAATCCACTGTGCCACCAGAGGCTCTAAAAATTACTTTACTCTCATTATAGTAACAAACATTTTACTACTGATACTTTAGAAACAGAATGCCTAATTTTGTGATGTGTTTTGAAACATTTTTTTCATCCATTGCACAGCCCTAATATGCATAATTGAGGGAACAGGAATATAAAAATAACCAAACAAAAGGGTGCATCATGTTTACGAGCCAAGGGTAGTAAGAAAGAGGGTAATGAGTTCAGAATACTTAACAAAGACAAAAAGGATGAAAAAAGCAGGTATATTATGCTTAGAGAAAACATTACTGTAGATTTTATCTCTCTAAATTTTTGTCATGAATGCCAAGAAGGAAAGAACTGTCCCATCCATGACGCGATGTGTGCACAACAACCCAATCACCAGGCTGGATGAAAAAGTAGAAACTGCCAACTGTATCTATATCCATAGCATATAAGCAGGACTTTGTTGGAAGTGGGGTGGGGAGTCAGAGGAAGTCAGGATGTATAGATCATTTGTCAAGGCCAGAACTCAGGGCGAAAAACTTTTTGAACTTTTCACAATTTCCCAGAAAGCAATTTACACATTACTGAAAAGAAACTGAGGGGTTTTAAAAATGGAACATACAACAAAACAAATATGCCAGCTTTGATGTCACTCCGTCCGATTGTGATTGAGACTAGTCCATCTCTCCAGAGACGTATCTGTTCCTAACTTAAATCCAATTTGTATTGAAGTGGAAAGTCTTTATCATTGCTGTAGGGTTTTATCTACATTGTAGAATTCCCTGCTGTGGCTCAATGCTATCGAGTTCTAGTTTTGCAAGGTCTCATCCTTCTCTGCCAATGTGTGCAGGTGCTCACCAGACTACATTCCATAGCATTGAGCCATGGCAGTTAACATGGCATCAATCTGCCCAATTTCTGCAATGTAAGTGTCTCTGGCTGAGAGCTCAGACCAAAACAGTGCAAACAGAAGATTACACTTTGCAGATGTAATCCTGCCTGATTTAGTAAAAAAAGGTAGTTTCCCTTGATGTTAAGTCCAGTCATGTCTGACTCTGGGGCTTGGTGCTCATCTCCATTTCTAAGCCGAAGAGCCGACGTTGTCCGTAGACACCTCCAAGGTCATGTGGCTGGCATGACTGCATGGAACGCCGTTACCTTCCCGCCGGAGCGGTACCTATTGATCTACTCACATTGGCATGTTTTCGAACTGCTAGGTTGGCAGGAACTGGAGCTCAAGCCGCTCCCGGGATTTGAACCTGGGACCTTTGGGTCTGCAAGTTCAGCAGCTCAGTGCTTTAACACACTTCACCACCGAGGCTCTGATTTAGCATAGCATAATAGTTTTACACACACTATGTAGCACTTTGGCCACTCCCTGAGCCACTGCAGCCCACTCCTCATAACTATTCTGTGTCTAATGTATTGTTGAAGGCTTTCATGCCCAGAATCACTGGGTTTCTGTGAGTCTTTCAGGCTGTATGGCCATGTTCCAGAAGTTTTCTCTCCTGACAAAGTTTATGACCTCACAACCTCTGATAATGCCTGCCACACATGTGGGTGAAACATCAGGAGAGAAAACTTCTGGAACATGGTGATATTTATTTATTTATTTATTTATTTATTTACAGCATTTATATTCCGCCCTTCTCACCCCGTAGGGGACTCAGGGTGGATCACATTACACATATAGGCAAACATTCAATGCCTTTTAACATAGAACAAAGACAAACAAACATAGGCTGCGAGTGGGGCTCGAACTCATGACCTCCTGGTCAGAGCGATTCATTGCAGTTAATTGCACTGGCTTGCTCTCCCGCCTGCGCCACAGCCCGGGCCCTAAAGACTCATAGCAACCCATCTATTCTGTGTCTGGTGGACATTTTGGGTGAGGGCCATAACAGACACACCTGGCTATTTCCATGTAGTGAGATGAAAACCAATTCCATCTTCTACTGAGATATGCCAGGGTCTTCTGGAAGTCTCAGCAGCTGATGTAATGATTTTGCATCTAGCTATAGGGACAGAACTAGACATTTCTGTGACTCCCTAATATTTTCTAAGTATGGAAAGTCTGGAAGGAGGACTTCAGCAGTTTTATGGTGGTCCAGAGCATGGTATCAATCACTGCAGAAGAAGGAAAGGAAAACCAATGTCCCAAGTGAGCAAAAATAGTTGCACACAGGTGTATGGTTGGCTTAGATCTGCATCTCTCACTAACAGGATACTACCTGCATTTGTATGCAGCAGTATTGACCACAGGACAAGTGCTACCTCACTATCTCTCGATTCCTGGCATTGTATGACGATGAAGTGAACATCATAAATAAGCATATGTGTGTATTTTTTGAGTTATAGGTGCATGTGTTTCTAACATAGAGGACCCCAAACTAAGGTATACCATACCACACTCACCTCAAAGAAGTACATATATTTATCCTCACTTTCTGCTGTCTTTTTGATATCAGCATCCTCAAAGACCTTCCCCTTCCAAGAAATGGAGACATCTGGGGAAGGGTTGGATAGGATGGTGAAGTTGAAATGAGAGGGATTCCCAATCTGGGTGACAAAGGATTCGCCGGTGGGGAGTTGTATCCTTGGAGTGACTGAAAAAAGCAAACCAGGTTAGCATTAGTTTGGCTGAAAGAAATTCACATTTTATTGTATCTTTGCAACTTCTGCTGCTTTTGCTGCCACCTCTGGGATCACATATAGTCTTTAAACAGGATACTAAAAACTTCTAGGATTTGTGTTTCTGTAGTTTCCATCAGAGAACTCTGTTTCCACAAGAAACTATGCCTTCCAGGGTTCCATAGAATGGAGCAGAGGGTGATAAAATGTAATCAAACTGCTGTAATTCTGCAGTGTGGATGGTATGAGAAACACCAAACAGATGGTGATAATAATAATGATGATGATAATAATATTATAATGTAATACAATATAATAATAATACACTATTATTATTGTATTTTATATATTACATGTAATATTACTAACAATTTATTTATTTATTCATTCATTTATTACAATACTTATATCTAGCCCTACTTACCCATAAGGGAGATAATATATAATGCTTATATTGTGCTATAAGTAAAGGTAAAGGTTTCCCCTGACGTTAAGTCCAGTCATGTCTGACTCTGGGGGTTGGTGCTCATCTCCATTTCTAAGCTGAAGAGCCGGCGTTGTCCATAGACACCTCCAAGGTCATGTGGCCGGCATGACTGCATGGAGCGCCATTACCTTCCCACTGGATCGGTACCTATTGATCTACTCACATTGGCATGTTTTCGAACTGCTAGGTTGGCAGGAGCTGGAGCTAACAGCGGGTGCTCAAGCCGCACCCAGGATTTGAACCTGGGACCGTTCAGTCTGCAAGTTCATCAGGTCAGTGCTTTAATGCACTTTGCCACTGGGGCTCCTGAATATTGTGCTATACTAATAATATAATATATTGTATAACTCGTAAGCCACCTTGTGTCCCCTTTGGGACATAAATGTCACAAATAAATAAATAAATAAATTATTATTTTATTTCTTAGCCATCTCTCCTCATGGCTCGAAGCGGGTGACAACATAGTTAAAACACATTATCATCGTAAACGTTCTATAAAATATACATACTAATACACATTTCTGTGAAATACACAAATTAAAACATATTTCTATAAAACACAGAACAAAGACTGAAATGCAGATCTTACATTTAACGTTGAGGGAAACATTTGTAGAAGCCACTTCATTCCGTTCATCAATCCTGGCTTCACAGGTGTAGACACCAGCATCCTCAGGCCTGGTTTCTTTTATCACCAGTGTCCCATGTTCAACAGAGATTCGTCCTGCCAACAAAAATGGAGGAGATTCACTATTTGCAAGTTTTCTGTTGTATTGCTTTTTTTTAAAAAAAAAAAAATTAATTTCCTTGAGTCCCAACATTGGGAGAAAAGGCAGGATATAAATAAATAGAAGATGAAGACAAAGACAGAGGAGGAGAAGGAGTTGCGGTGACTGGCAACTTGCGACAGTGAGCAGAAATGGGCACTATGGGAACTGTTCATAGCCCTTTCCCTGGCCATTTTGTGGCATCATTTGCCACCACTTTTGGCAAACTGCTGCCAACACTATCAGTACCACAGAAACAAAGAAGTCTCATGTCTTTTCTTTGTTCAAAGGAAAGAAGACCAGGATTGCATCCGCACTGTTGAATTCATGCATATGGACATCACTTTAACTGCCATGGATCAATGCTATGAAATTATGAGAAATGTAGTTAAAGTGGTGAAAAATTGCATTAATTACCTCCACACATTAATTGTGTTATTGCTCTGTTATTGTTATTTGATTGTTGTATCGGGCAAGGCCCCATGTAAGCCGCCCCAAGTCACTTTGGGGAGATGGGGCGGGGTATAAAAATAAAGTTGTTATTATTATTGTTGTTGTTGTTGTTGTTGTTGTTGTTGTTGTTGTTGTCTCCTGTGCACTGATAGGACTCTATGGATGCACCTATACTGTAGAATTAATGCAGTTTAACACCACTTTAGTTGCCAAGGCTCAATGCCATGGAACCCTGGTAGATGCAGTTTGTGAAGGCATCAATACTCTTTGGCATAGAAGGCTAAAGTCCTTATATAATTGCAATTCTGATTATTCCATAGCCTTGAGTCATGACAGTTAATGTGGCCAAACTGTATTCATTCTATAGTGTAGATGCACCCTATGATTCAGCAATGATTTCTGGTACTCACCTGCAATTTGACTGCAATGATACTGAATCTGCAGTCAAATTTTAATGACAACAGCAAAGAACTGCCACACAATGGAAAGGAATGAGACAAGTTGTGCCAGATGGATTGGAGATCCAGCCCATCAGCCAACTCCAATACTTTCCGCACTCTAGAAAAATGGATACCTCTACTTAGAATTACTGTATTTCCCACTTACCATCCTCGGTAGCACTGAGGTCCTGATTTTCAAATAGCCATCTGATGGTTGGTGATGGGATCCCAGTAGCCTGGCAACTGAAATCAACACTTGAACCCTCAGGAACATTCTTCACGGGCTCCAATTTGGTCACGAATTTGGGTTTCTCTATAGATCATAATGAGAATTAGAAGCAGTTTCCAGGATTACTAAAAAAATTATGGCACTTAAACTGAGACCTGATCCTTTTAATAAGAAATGTAATGTATCAGACATTGTCCATACCAAACATTGATTACACTGATCTAGAGTCCATTTCCAAGTATCGTTAACCAGATTATAATTGGGGGAAGCAATAACAAATATATACACAATGTACAAATATATGCATATACTCACTTGTATGCTAGTATGTAATAAAATATAATATTGACAACAAGCCAAAGTCAAATGGATAAATACAACAACAACATTTTATTATAGTCAAAAGACCCTTATTGCTTTGTAAGTAAATATTCAAGGCTAATAAGATTTAAATACCATAGACTGTACTTAAGACGGATATATCCCTCCTCCCATCCCATCCCACACACACCATGCCCCCCCCAGACCCATGATTTTCTCTGGGTGATATCCCTATGTTTTTGCACCCTACCAAGCTGTTTAACAACTCAGAGTGTATATAATAGATTGGAAAATGAAGAAGTAAACTGGAAGTTGTCCTGAATTGCAAGTTTCCTTGATTCATGGATGTAGCTAAGGCAGAGGCGTCAAACCTGTGGCCCTCCAGATGTTTGGCTTTCCAACTCTCAGAAGCCCTAGCCAGCTTGTCCCATGGCTAGGAATCCTCGAAGCTAAGGTCCAAAACACCTGGAAGGCTACAAGTTTGACACCACTGAACTATGGAGAGAGGGTGACATATTTGCTCTCCAAAAACTTACCTCCAGTCCAAAGATTTCAAAGGGCAGTTTAGCTATCCAGTAGCAAGGGGCACTTGAATCTACAAATTCCAAGTGTAAAAAACTTTCACTCTCTGCAACGTTAGAAATTTGGAGATGAACTGAAATTTTCATTTGGTGCAGCAGAGTTCTTATGGAAACTGAAATGACCACTGTCCCATCCCCTCCCCTTTAACCACACTTTTGCTCTGAACTTAAAGCAATGCAGAATATCTCCAGAAAAGGCATGTTGTGAAATCAAAAAATTTTCATGTCAGGAGCGACTTGAGAAACTGCAAGTTACTTCTGGTGTGAGAGAATTGGCCATCTGCAAGGATGTTGCAGACGGCGTTCCATGCAGTTATGCCGGCCACATGACCTTGGAGGTGTCTACAGACAACACCAGCTCTTCGGCTTAGAAATGGAGATGAGCACCAACCCCCAGAGTCAGACACAACTGGACTTACCGTCAGGGGAAACCTTTACCTTTACCTTTTAAGGATGTTTTCCAGGGGATGCCCGGATATTTTGATATTTTGTGGGAGGCTTCTCTCATGTACCCGCATGGGGAGCTGGAGCTGATAGAGGGAGCTCCTCCGTGCTCTCCCCGGGTTAGATCTGAACCGGCAACCTTCAGGTCAGCAACCCAACCTTCAAGTCATCAGTTCTGCCAACACAAGGGTTTAATCCGCTGCATTACTGGGGGCTCCACAAATAATCAATCAATTAATTAACCTAAGCATGGTTTGAAGAATGTGCTTTGGGATCTGCTCCAATCCATTTTAGGCATTATTACACACAGGAATTCCATATCTCATTGAGATATGCATTACACACAGAATATGAATTAGTCACTTACGGATCACATGGATTCTGATCTGGACGGTAACAGTCCCTCCAGAATCAAAATCTCCTTTGCATGTGAAGATGCCTTCCTGTTTAGGATCGGTCAGGGTCATCTCCAGACCCTTTGAGAGTTCGTCAACTAGCACCTCTTTGTATGGCTCTGAATCCTCATCAATGTCAGTGCCTTCGGGGTCAATCCATGTCAACGTGGCCTCCCCGCCTTTTCTTACTGTCAAGTAGAGGAGAATTTATTAAAGAAAAAAAAGGAGAATGGCAAATTGCCCAGTCTGGTTGGAAACAGAAAATAATAAAGATAAATAATCTATTAGATAAACAGAAAGGTGCCTAATGGCAGTATTAATAAATGATGAGAGAGAGAGAGAGAGAGATTTGTTGTTGTTACAATATTCCCAAACTTGTGAATAGGCACATCAACTTAACATTCCTTATAAAGTCATTCCAAACCTGTGCCAAAGCTTTCCAATGGCTTTGCAACATTTTGCAGTGAAAGCCCCTCATTTCTGCATTCTTTAATAATGCTAAGTGACACTGAATTTGTTTGAATTTTAATGTGAACTCATATACATCCTGAACAAATATCTGGAAAAAAAAGGGATATATAAACTTTATTTCTGTTGATGCTGTCTTTCAGAATTCTTTCGCTATTACCACTAAAAATGCTATGCACATCCCTGTACATTCCTCCAAATATATACATCTTTGGATCCAATTTTGCCTATATGTTTTGACCAACACATTTACTGAAAACTTTGTTAAACCTTGGTGTGTCTGTTTGGAGAAATGTATATATTTTCATGCTGACTAGTTTTATAAAAGTTTAAACTGATGCAAAAATAGATTTAAATTTAGAAACATGAGAAACCACATACACAAACCAGAAATGTAAAACTCCATCCCCAGGCTGGATCCAGGACCTTGTCCATGAAAATTTTTGCCTTCTTCTGAGTTCATCAAACAATGACAAAAATATTCCACTGGCTCCTGTTTCTATGCATCCCTGTACATACCCTCAGTGGTTATTAATGTTCACCTTTGCATAAGAAATACATCTTATCGCCCAGCTCCACATCCCCATTGCTTGGGATAATCTCCAGAGCTTCTCTTGAACAGTGGACACTCCCTAGAAAAGAAGAAAAAAATATGGAACATAAATGCCTGGCTCCCAATAAATAGTAAGGTCCTTTTATCTATATCTCTCAGACTGATGTGGAAGAGTGGCATTCTTTCTTTAGTATGCTAGGGAACAATATTTTACATAAATCACCTTTATCCATAGACTACAACCTCACAACCAGTATGACTGTTGCATGGAAGTGAGAAAGGTTGTCATTGAAAGCATTGTATTGAAGAAGACAACATTAAATTAATCAATATAACATGTGACAGATTAATTGAATGGGATGCTGTAACTTCAACAGACCTAAACAGGGACCTTTTGAGCCATTTGTCTTACCTGCTGCAAAAATTAAAATGAGAAATCTCCCCGGTCCCATCATACAAAGTGGGTTGGATATACTGAGTGTCCTTGCCTCTCAGGACCAGCAGTTGAGGACAGGTTGTCTTGAGTTGTTTATAAAGCTTCTCTTCCACCCACCTGCCCATCTTACTTTTCCTTTCCTCCTCCCAACTCTGTATTGTGGCAGGAAATAATTGTGGGAGGGGAAAGCATAGGGTTGAAGCAGAAAGTAGGGAAAAGAGGGCTGAAGCATGAAGAAGCCTGAAAGAGGAAGCTAGGCTGGGTGGGGAGAAGACAGAAAATACTGAATGTAAACATGTCCTAATAGATAAGGAGGGGACGTGGTCTGTGGGTGTTCTTGAACATCTACATTTTCAAATGAACATTTGTATAGACTACTTTTTCTACATTCTTGGTCACCAATGATTTTGCACTTTGGAGTCTGTCATATAAACTTTTCTCTGTATACAATTTGCAAGTGAGATCTGAACTGTTAAAGTATGGAGAATTCTTCTTCAGCTCCAAACAGTCTGCCATGTTCTCCAATAGGATGTCTCACTACTCCATTCCCGCCTGGTTTTCCCTACTGATGTTTGTGTGTTTTCCCCCCAATATTTTAATTATTTTTTACAATTAAAAACACAAAAAAGCAACAAAACTTTTGATTACATAAACATAAACATATTTATTTATTTATTTATTTATTATTCAGACTTATATGCCGCCACTCCCCTAGGGCTCAGGGCGGCTTACAAGAGCAGGCTAAAATCTAACAATTTAAAAACATCTTTAAACATCTTTTAAAAGCATCTTAAAAACACTCCCCCAGGGCTCGGAGTGGCTTACAAAACAAGCTAAAATCTAAGCAATTTGAAAACAGCAATAACTTAAACAATTATCTAACAAACATAAATCTCTAAAAAGTAAAGGTTTCCCCTTGACATTAAGTCTAGTTGTGTCCGACTCTAGGGTGTGATGCTCATCTCCATTTCTAAGCCGAAGAGCCAGAATTGTCTGTAGACGCCTCCTAGGTCATGTGGCCAGCATGACTGCATGGAGTGCTATTACCTTCCTGCCTGAGTGGTACCTATTGATCTACTCACATTTGCATGTTTTTGAACTACTTGTTTAGTGGGGGCTAAGAACAGGAGCTCACCCCGATTCGAACCACCGACCTTCTGGTCACCACATTCTGCAGCTGAGTGGTTTAACCTGCTGTGCCACTGCGGCCCTCTATCTATAACTAAAACTATACATTAATTAGTTTTAAATAAGGAATTTGAGTTTCTTTTGGCCAGTTTCTCTATAAATTTAACAATTTTTTTGGTCTTTTTGCAGGTTCACCTGCTAATCACCTTTTCTGCTGTTACAAACTTTTCAGATTACTTTATATTAGCCACTTTTGAAAAATCAGAATCACTGCCATGGGTGCTACCAGCCACCATGTTCTTCTGCCAGAGTCAGGAGGACACAGAAATGTGATCACCTGATCTGTTATTTATTGTGATACAAAAAAATGCTCATTCTACTAATTTTCTGAGCAACACATTGATGTTATAGCATTATGAACAGGAATGGGAAAAGTAACCACAGCTCCAAAGATCGGTCACTTTTTTCTTGTGCATGTAATGCTCAAAAGTGTGTTGTATTTATTTTATTTTACCTATTTAAAGATTTGCACAAACTAGCAAAAGATCTCACAGAAGGACATGAACAACAGAAAAACTGAAGTTAAGGGAAATGGTGCACCAGGAACAATTTGGCTTCCTGAACCATTGTTTGTAGTTTAATGAAGTTGGGCTTCTGGCAAAGGATGGCTTGCACTTCGGGAATGGTTTTGTTAAGCACCTTACATATCTGATCAGGAGGGCTTTAAACTGAGCTGTCTTGAGGAGGGAGACTGTATTTGGATAGGACAAAGTTTATTCGGAGAGAATAGCCCAACAAGTTAACCTTGGGAAACAAGATGAACTTGAACTCTTAATGCTATTCTATTCTTTTTGATTTGTTGTTGATCCACTCTTTTGGGCTTCATGCAAATCTATCATTTGCCAAAATATATGAAATATATTCTGTACTTTTCTTTTCCATTTCTGGCCAAATTTGGTTCCATTTCTGGCCAGATTAACTATTTGGTTCATCCCATCAAGTATGAGGTCTGCCCAAGGGCCGCTTGTGGTCTTTTGCTATCCAGTTCACCATGTCCATTGGTTGCCTTTTGTTTGTGCTATATGCCCTGCCCATCTTCTTTTTGACTCATAGATCTCACTGACCATGTTGCGTATCCCAGTTCTTTGATGCAGCCCTTGGTGCTGACTTTATCTCTTACTGTCACGTCAAACATCCTTCTTTCCATTGCTCTCCTTTTTCTGCTGTTAATGAAATATAGGAAGCCTAGCTCATCATTTTTTGAAATATGATAAGGGCACAAAATATTGCCATTTTTTAAAAGCACTAAAGCTGCTTGACTATTATCTCAACAGAAACAGGAGGTTGAGATGCAAAGAGCATTTGCAGAACATCACTGAGAAGGTAGGGTGCTCTCTGAACTCTAAAGTTTGCTTCTAAATTAGGAGGAGGAAATGGGGCCAGAGTTTGGAGCCTTGATTTCATTCCAGTCCTGAATATGTGGTGCCAAATTTATTTACAAGAGCAGTTTTTTCCTTGCGTCACTGAAATCCCTATGACATTGTCCCCTTACAATTGGGTGTGGATGCAGGGACAGGACAATAAGATCAAGAATACAGAGTGAAGGGGGAAAACAAGACAGGATGTTTCTGTCTCTTGACAAAGACCATGGTGTAGTCAGTGCTTTATTTATCTTCACTGTCCCCTCTTCCATGTTTACCTTGCTCAAAGAAACAGATAATGGTTTTCCAATCTGTTTCTTCATCCAAGCTCAAAAGAGAATCTGCATTACCTGGAAGAGATGAGACCATTGTTTCCCGAGACTTTGGTCCAAATAGCATCCATTCCCAAAGGATCCCATTTGGAATTTGCCTACGTGTATTCTAGTGGGTAGAACTGGAAAATGTTGATTTTGTAAATCCTTGATGTGAAACCACCCTTCTAAGTTGAGCACACAACCCACCCTTGTAGGCATGTTAAACAGTAAGAGGCCAAATGGCAAATATCTTTAGTATCTAGGAAGAATTAATGCCTAGCACTGTAAGGGGCAGAAAGAGGAAGGATAAGGCATAACACAACTGTATTCTTGCTGATTTGACCATACTGCTCCAGTAAATGCTCAAACAAAACAGATTATCAAGCAAGTAAACATGAGGATAGGTCATGCTCTGTAATGACACCATGAGCTTATAATAGCCTTTCAGTAGAATGCTATTAGTCTTCATCTCAGAGTTTGCTTTGTCAGATGTTGGAGATGTAAATCATGTAACCCATTCTCCACTTCAATTACTGAAGTGTAGCCTGAATTCAGCACCCTGGACAATTCCAAGGTTTGAAAAGTCTGACAGTCTTCACTTTGACATACGCCAACAGCTGTGCAAATCAGAAGCCCTCCCACCCAGGCTTTACAGACTTTCCAAAATCTACAAGGACTCCATCTCACTCAGACCCATTGTAAGTGCCATTGGATCACCGACTTACAACCTGGCAAAATTTCTGGCTACACAGCTACAAACCCACATTGGTCTCACTGCACACTATATCAAGGACTCAACACACTTCATAGAAAAGATCAGCAACCTCAATCTAAGCACCAAGGATGTGGTGTTCCCTATTTAGCTGACACCCTCACACTAATCAAACAAAACTTCCCAGAAGACATCACAGCCCTGTTTCATCATTGTCTCACCACTAGCTACTTTCAGTGGGACACTGGATTCTATGAACAGAAGGATGGAGTGGCCATGGGGAGCCCTCTCAGCCCAGTAGTAGCAAATTTCTATATGGAATACTTTGAAAAACAGGCCCTAGAAACAGCACCAAAAAAGCCAACTGTTTGGTTCAGATATGTAGATGACACCTTCACAATTTGGAGCCATGGAGAGGAAGAACTCAGCAAGTTCCTGGACCATCTTAACAGCATCCACCCAAACATCCAATTCAGCATGGAAAAAGAAAAGGAAGGAAAACTGCCATTTCTAGATGTTCTGGTCATCCGCAAACCCAATCAACAATTGGGCCACACAGTTTACAGAAAACCTACGCACACAGATAGATACCTTCATAAAAACTCCAACCATCACCCAAGTCAAAAAAGGAGCACAATCAAAGCCCTGACAGACCGTGCACAAAGAATCTGCGAACCTCACCTCCTCCAAGGTGAACTAAACCACCTCAACTGGGCTCTACAGGCCAATGGAGACTCCACCACAGACATCAGAAGAGCTGCAAGGCCAAGAACAAGCCATGAGAGTCAAGACAAAGATCCACCCAGAGGAAAGGTGTTCTTACCATACATCAAGGGAACCACTGACCACATAGGCAAACTGATGAAGAAGCACAACCTACAAACTATCTACAGACCCACAAAGAAAATCCAACAAATGCTAAGGTCAGCGAAGGACAAGAGGGATCCTCTCTCTTCTGCAGGAGTCTACCGGATACCATGCAGCTGTGGACAAGTCTACAGAGGGACCACCAAACGCAGCATTGCCCAAACAAGAGTCAAAGAATATGAAAGGCACTGCAGACTAACTGAACCAGAGAAATCAGCCATAGCAGAGCATTTGATGAACCAGCCAGGATATTATTTGAGAACACAGAAATGCTGGACCATTCCAACAACTATCATGTCAGACTACACAGAGAAGCCATTGAAATCCACAAGCATGTGGACAACTTCAACAGAAAGGAAGAAACCATGAAAATGAACAAAATCTGGCTACTAGTATTAAAAAACTCTAAAATCAAAATAGTAGATGGGAACCAACACTCTGAGGGCAGAGGGCAGCTAATGACTGAACAAAGGATGCCCCCAGGCAAGAGACAAAACCTTTCCAATGCTAATGAGGGTGATTAACCGAAACGTTAATGCTGGCTCCCAGTGACAAAGGACTCTTGCCACACCCTGGACTCTACACAGATATATATTCTTTTATTTCCTTACTTAGTTTATCCATACCTCACAACCTCTGAGGATGCCTGCCATAGATGTGGGCGAAACGTCAGGAGAGAATACTTCTGCAACATGGCCACACAGCCCGAAAGACATACACAACCCAGTCTTCACTTAGAACTTAAACCTGCTTTAAACCCCTTTGGTTTCTTCTCTCAGCTCAATCAAGATGCAGTCATGTTCTTTCTTACAGTCAACAAATTACACAGTTCTTGTCTCATTTAGAAGAAGCTTAGCTAATGTTTTTCCCAAGATTCATTAATGCTTTACTGTTGATGTCAGAGAACAACACTAAGCTTTCCTTGCAAGACTTTATGTAACTTTCATGATAAAACCATGATGGATCCATGATGGGGAAATTGAAGCCTCCGGTAGCTCAGTGTGTTAAAGTGCTGAGCTGCTGAACTTGCAGACCAAAAGATCCCAGGTTCAAACCCAGGGAGCGGAGTGAGCGCCCACTGTTAGCTCCAGCTTCTGCCAACCTAGCAGTTCGAAAACATGCAAATGTGAGTAGATCAATAGGTACCGCTCCGGTGGGAAGGTAACAGTGTTCCATGCAGTCATGCCAGTCACATGTAGCAATCCTACCACTTTGCTGGGACAAGAGCAGGGAGGCTTTATCAATTGACTGCTTGAGTATTGCTATTGTTATGGGAAATATTTATGGAAAACAATATTACACTACAACAAAATATATTGTGACATAACTGTACCTTTTTATTTATAATGTTTGAGAAGTATGATGTCACAGAATTAAGATGAAGGATTCCTCATCGTTCAAGTGCTGGCTCATGTTTTGCTTCAAACTGTTGACTTTTGTGGTCTTTTGTAGCTGTCCATGCAGCAAGAAGATGGAAAGCACTTCTTACCACATTTTGGAAAAGAACACTCTTTGGAAAAGAAAATAACAGTAGCCATTTGTTGCTAGGTTAACAAATGGGAAAAGGTTAATTTGAGATGTAACTATAATTGTCCTACCTAATTTATGGGGAGGCTTAGAACTAATTACTTTTGAAAGTAAACTCCTACATGCTGGACACGTTCCCCACCCATCTGTTTTAAAGGAAACCTCTTTGCCTCTTATAGTTTCCTTCGCTCTGCTTATAAACAACACTAGCTTCCTTTTCCCCCTTTGTACTTTCCCAATCTGTGGTCATGATCTGTTGCTGTTATTGTGGTTTTAAATAGCTTCCACACATCCCAAAGAGATATGACCCTCCTGTCTCCCCCTTTTGACAAAGGCGTTCCTAATGCAATGGCTATATTCTTCCTTGGGCACGTTCCACTCAGACTTGTGAGACATGAAACACAACTAGAAGTATGCCCAAACATTTTGCTGGCTCAGAACAAGTTGCCAACCCATCCATAGGCATGAACAAAGGCTAGCTGAACAGTTGGATTTTGTTCAATAGGGCAAAGAGGACACTTCAATAGTCACCTCCCAACTAGCCCTCTTTTCCATGTTTCTTCAACAATCGACTTTCTCAAATCATAATAGTACCTTAATTCGGGGTGACCATCCCTTTAAGAGTAGAAAATCACTTCTCTTATATTGTCAGCCCCGGTGGCAAAGTGTGTTAAAGCACTGAGCTGCTGAACTTGCAGACCAAAAGGTCCCAGGTTCAAATCCCGGGAGCGGAGTGAACACCCGCTGTTGCTCCAGCTTCTGCCAACCTAGCAGTTCGAAAACATGCAAATGTGAGTAGATCAATAGGTACTGCTCTGGCGGGAAGGTAACAGCACTCCATGCAGTCATGCCAGCCATGTGACCTTGGAGGTTTCTACGGTCAATGCCAGCTCTTCGGGTTAGAAATGGAGATGAGCAGCAACCCCCAGAGTCAGACACGACTGGACTTAACGTCAGGGGAAACCTTTACCTTTACCTATATTGCCAGCAGACCTGTTTCGTGTTCTACCTCCACATCACACTCACACATGGAAACTTAAGAACTGGCAATACATTCATCTTACATTCATCACAAGGTCAGTATTACTTTTTTTGTTTTTAATCAGGAGAAACAACAATATCCAAAAACCAAGAGTTCCCTTGCCCTGCCCAAAGTATCTTTCATTAAAGGAGACTGACACCAGCTTAAAACCACTTCTTTCCATGGGATCCTATTATTCTGCACCAAAGCCCATAGGATACAAGAGACAGTGATCCAGGTTAAAACCATTTCTTTCCATGGGATCCTATGGTTCTGCATCAAACCCCGTAAGATACAAGAGAATGCTGATGTTGGGCAATGAAATAGGATGGGAAACTTTTGATGGTTCCCATCACACCTGTTTTTCAGTTATAAACATGGGAGTAAAGCACTATAAGAAGTAGGAGCTCTGGCCTATGTTCAGAGTTCCCTCCTTTCAGGACATTTCTACCTCTTTTCAACCCCGGAACACGTGATGAATTCCATGCCTCTCCATGCTTGGAAAGAGACTGAAGTGTCCTACGAGGGGGAAATTTCTCAATGTGATGAGGTCGATTGCCAGAGTTCCCTCTTTTCAGGAAATTTTGCCTCTTTTAAACCACGGAGGCCTATGCATTACAGCTGGAAGTAGTTTAATTCATGTGATGAGCTCCGTGCCTCTCCATGCTTGAAAAGAGGCTGAAGTGTCCTACGGCTGGGAAATTTCTCAATGTGATAAGGTGGCATGTTCTGACTTTCCCTGGTAGTAAATCAGGTATGACAGCATAGAAACCAAACGGAGACTCCGGTGGCCTAGGGGATAAAAGCGTTGTGACTTGAAGGTTGGGTTTCTGACCTGAAGGCTGCCAGATTCAAATCCCACCCGGGGAGAGCGCAGATGAGCTCCCTCTATCAGCTCCAGCTCCATGCGAGGACATGAGAGGAGCCTCCCAAGGATGGTAAAAACATCAAAGACATCCAGGCGTCCCCTGGGCAACGTCCTTGCAGACGGCCAATTCTCTCACTCCAGAATCAACTCAAGTTGCTCCCGACACGAAAAAACGAAGCATGGAAACCTACTCAACCAACATAAGAATCTTTTTACTGTTGGAAGACAGGTGTGCTAAATGTCAAGACATCACACATTGTTGCTGCCAGAAGTTTTGTACAGAAATTGCATTTTTTGGGTACAGAAAATAATAATTCAGCACATAAATATTGATCCCTGTGCACTCTCCACAATGTTCTTTCCAATGCTAACCAACCATGTACAAATTTTACACAGAACAAACCCTCAATTGCACTCTTTTTTCTGCACAGAAATAAATGGCTTTTAATGCAGGAATTGATATTTCTGCACGGAAATTTTTAGAGATGAACTTTCTCAGATATTTGTGGTTTTTCACTTTCATGAGGGTTTTGTGCCCCTAATTCCAGCAAATGTAGAGGGCTAATTGTATGTCCTTCAAACACATTCGTTTAGAAACCTTTTATTTTCTTGGGCAGAAGCAAAATTGCAATGGGTACAATTGTCTAATGCTGAATTCCAAGAAATGCTGTCTTAATCTATTAGAGTGCATTTAATAGAGAAACATCCTGATTTAAGGAGCAAACAATCCAATAGCTGGGAGAAACTATGCTTTATTACAGGAACTATGTTGTCAGATAGGAAAGTTACACAGTTGCCGATCTAAGCTAGCATCTTGGAAGGTCAAGACTCATGGGAAGAAGATGTGAAGAAACATCCCTTTAAGTCAGTGGTTCCCAATCTTTGGACATCCAGATGTTTTGAACTACAACTCCCAGAAATCCCAGTCAACTTAAGCTGAAGTCCAAAACACTTGGAGGCCCAAAGGTTGGGAACCACTGCTCTAAGTATTAGCTTACATAACAGAGGGGTCAGGATGGGCAGACATAGATGGAGGATGCTTCAAGTCATTCCAATTATCTAACCACATTACTACTTGCTACTGCTTCACTTTTCAAATCTAAACATTGCTGCATTTCCAGCATCATCACATCTTTGACCCTTCTTTATCTGACTTCTTCCTTTCTAAATATTTGTGTTTGTGAGGCACTTGTTTCTAGCATCTGCTCTCTCCATTGTATTCAGCCTTGCAAGTAAAAATAGCATTTCCAGGAACATGGTCATTTACTACTAGACTGCGTTCTACTTCCCCAGCTCCCTTCAAACCTTTGTGGATGGCAGATAACGTATGGATGGGTGGAGTCAGAGGAAAGAGACAGCAGAGTCCCAGATGAGGTAAATTATTTAGATTTTGTGTTTCTTTTTGACAATGACAAGGGAACTCTTGAACAAGAACTAGATGTGAGTAACTGGGGATAGATAAGGTGGGAGCTATGAAGGGGCCCCTGGTGGCTCAGTGTGTTAAAGCGCTGAGCTGCTGAACTTGCAGACCAAAAGGTCCCAGGTTCAAATCCCGGGAGCGGAATGAGCGCCCGTTGTTAGCCCCAGCTCCTGCCAACCGAGCAGTTCGAAAACATGCAAGTGTGAGTAGATCAATAGGTACCGCTCCAGCGGGAAGATAACAGCACTCCATGAAGTCATGCCGGCCCATGACCTTGGAGGTGTCTATGGACAACACCTGCTCTTCAGCTTAGAAATGGAGATGAGCACCAACCCCCAGAGTCGGTCACGGCTGGACTTAACGTCAGGGGAAAACCTTTACCTTACCTAAGAAGGGAAGGAAGTTAGCTCCAAATACTAATGTTGGAAGAGAGAATGACAAGTAGAGGTTAGAACAGGGCAGCAAGGAGGCAGGGGGCACCTGAGTTTAATCTGAGTCGTGACACCCTACAGAAACATCTGTGTGGCTAACGTCAATTGGCGTTCAGCCCTAACTTTTGCTCCCGTGGCTTTGAGCACAAATGTTCAGACACCAGTGGCTAATAAGACAGTCTCTTTTGATTTGGTTTTCTCTCTAACAGTGCTGCCATCTTCAGCCAATAATACTGTACTGTAGACTTGTGCACAGATTCGTTTTAGCTGTTTTCCTTCAGCTTCTTCGGCCTGGCCTGTTGGCCATAATAGCAAAGGCCCAGCCATCATGGATTCCTGTCCGTAACAGGACCACATGGCAGCCAATCATGGCTCCTCTTCCAATTTTTGGGAGGACATGGCACACAAAGACACTGTCTCTTGCTCATTGCATTGGGTTTCCCTGGAAGCCCTGCTTGTTGGGCCAATTGACATAGAAGAATGCCATGATATGTCTTACGCAAGCTGAGTCTATGAATGAGCAACCGCCTCCATTGCTTTCTCAGTTGCATCCTCATGCTTCAGTCCAATTGTCTTGCCTTGCCACCACTCACTCTCAGCTAGATTTTTCAGCTTGGATTAATGGCTTGGCTTGGCCTCTCTTGAATCTTTTTGCTATAATAATAATAATAATAATAATAATAATAATAATAATAATAATAATAATAATAATAATAATAATAGCTTTATTTATATACTCCCCTCAACATTTATCCTCTAGACTGTTTCACTATCTGATGTCCCTGTCCCCCGAGGTTTTTATTTTGATCCCTTTCTCACCCCGAGTTTTTAAACTTAGTTTTCATGCGGCTCACCCCTGTTAGATTGCTTTCTTGATTTTGTGTTGTACTGTATATTTTATCAATTGTATTGGTTAATTGTATTATGATTTGCTGTTTTTTATATTTTGTTATATTGTATTGTCCTGGGCAAGGCCCCATGTAAGCCGCCCTGAGTCCCCGTTGGGGAGATGGTGGTGGGGTATATATAAAGTTTTATTATTATATTATTATTATACCGCCCTATCTCCCGGATGGGGCTCAGGGCAGTTTACAGTCATAAAAGCAAACACAAACATTACATAACAACATAATACACATTATTAAACAAGGTAAAATAATACAATTATAACAATAAAACACACTTACATGACCAGATCAAGGGGACAGGAACCATATTTATTTATTTATTTACAGTATTTATATTCCACCCTTCTCACCCCGAAGGGGACTCAGTGCGGATCACATTACACATATAGGCAAACATTCAATGCCTTTTAACATAGAACAAAGACAAACAAACATAGGCTCCGAGCCGGGCCTCGAACTCATGACCTCCTGGTCAGAGTGATTCATTGCAGTGATTGATTGCAGCTGCTCTCCAGCCTGCGCCACAGCCCGAGCCCATAAAACCAATATATTAAAATGTATCATTTTAGGCTAGGGAAATCTTGTGCAATATCTTCAGGCCCAGAAATCGGCGGTAGTCCAATGTAATTACTCAAAAACCTGCCGACACTGTTCCTTTATTTTCTGGATTCTTTTTATTTAATGGAACTGACTGGGTATAGGGACGTGTGCGATGGGTGGGTGGGGTGCATATACACACATTTAGGGGCTTGGGACTAGAATGAGAGTCACCCTTTTAGCTTCTTTTTCCCCTTCTCTTCCTCTTCTTCAAATACTGAGGAAAGAAGAGAGTACAAATATTATGTAAACTCCATAACCAATTTTAAAAAGTGAATGTAAATTCTTCATAGGAGCACCAGGAGAAAAGTAGTTTAGCAAAAGCCTGCCTCCTGTCTCCCTCTGCTGTAACATGAGCGAATTGTTGCTGCTCAGCGAAAGTTAAAGAAAAATGTAGCAGCTGATTCAGAATATAGCTGGCAACAGGAAACCACATTCTGCCTGTATGTGCTTGTGAATTTTGGGGAAATGAGTTCCAGTTCACATGCTAGGATTGCTGACCTCAAGCATGGCTTGTTTGAGAAACAAGCCACTTATTTCCTGCTGGACTTTTAACATAAGTTGAAAGCCACACATTTTGATGGAAATTTCCTGCTCTCATTCCTGCTGCAGAAAAAGTAGAGTTGACAAGCCATGGAGAGAGAAGAGCAATCCATTCAATTTCTCTAAACTTTCTCAATGACTCTCCTTCTTTGCCAATCCTTACAATGTCAGAGCATTGTGATTTACAAGCCAGAAATCAGCCCTGGGTCTCTCAACAGTCCACATTGTGGCCACCACCCAAGACAAAATATTAAACAGGATCTTTTGGCATCATGGATCATCAGCACCTTTGGCAAGTTCAAAGGGGAGACAATATGGATTCAAGAGTTTTGGAGTGTATTTATTTTTTTATGTACTTAGGTAAAAGGTGCCCCCCGTGGCGCAGCAGATTAAATTGCTGAGCTGATGAATTTTCTGACTGAAAGGTTAGCGGTTCGAATCCGGGGAGAAGAGTGAGCTCCCACTGTTAGCCCCAGCTTCTGCCAACCTAGTAGTTTGAAAGCATGCAAATGTGAGTAGATCAATAGGTACCGCTCCAGCAGGAAGATAACTGCTCCATGCAGTCATGCTGGCCACATGACCTTGGAGGTGCCTACGGACAATGCCGGCTCTTCGACTTAGAAATGGAGATAAGCACCAACCCCCAGAGTCAGACACGACTAGACTTAATATCAGGGGAAAACCTTTACCTTTACCTACTTAGGTAAAGGTAAACGTTTTGGAACATCTGTGTGTGCACATATGTACATCCTCTTGGAACTCATCTATATGTGGATTATAAACCTGACTTACACTGAATTCGTTCCTGAATGCCCCAACATTTTTTCACTTCTTGTAAACATCCCCAAGTCAAATCAGTTAGGAAAAGTTTGGGGATGCTCTGGAGTTTCCTTGGGTTTCCTTTATTTAGGAAACATTTAGAAGATCTCACAAACTTTGAGAACAGTTTAAATTTTTATTGAATATGTATGTATGATATCACAAGTAGAGATACTGTACAACTGTTCCCAGAGGGTAGGAGGCGAGGGAGAGGGATTTATATACATAGTAGATATGTATGGAATTTGAAATGTCAATAGAATAGAATATACTAAAATGTATGAGAAATTAATAGAAAATTGTTGTCTGTTTATTTCTTCTGACTTTTCAGTGATCTGATTGTGAATTGTGATATCCTACAGACATATTCAATATCTATATGTTTCAAGACTATATTTCTGAAAGGAGAAACAAATACACAAATGGCTGTTCCATTTAATTGTTTGTTTTATTTGATTGTTGTGATCATTGTTTCTTAGCTATTCATAATGGTTTTAATTTGTCATATTTTGTTTCTGTTTTGGGCTTGGCTGCCTGTTAGCCACCCCAAGTCCCTTCAGGGAGATAGTGGTGGGATAGAAAAATAAAGTATTGCTGCTGTTGTTGTTGTTGTTGTTTGTTGTTATATTATTATTATTATTATTATTATTATTATTATTATTATTATTTTATTGTGTGACACAGCAAACAAGATAAATATGCTGGATTTTGTTTCACAAAATCACAAGTCGAACACTTCCCAAGTGTCTAGGACTGTGTGATGTATTTTCGGATGATGCACGCAGATCCCAGCAGGGTGGCCTTTTGCAGTTGGCAGATCGTAATTTTGTCAATGTCTATTGTTTCCAAATGCCGGCTGAGATCTTTTGGCATGGCACCCAATGTGCCCCTCACCACCGGGACCACCTGCACTGGTTTCTGCCAGTCTTTGAAGTTCAATCTTGAGGTCCTGATAGCAGATGAGTTTTTCCTGTTGTTTTTCGTCAATGCGACTGTCACCTGGTATGGCGACATCAATGATCCAAACCTTTTTCTTTTCCACAACTGTGATGTCTGGTGTGTTGTGTTCCAGAACTTTGTCAGTCTGGATTCGGAAGTCCCACGGTATCTTTGCGTGCTCATTTTCCAATACTTTTGCAGGTTTGAGATCCCACCAGTTCTTTGCTGCTGGGAGGTGGTACTTGAGGCATAAGTTCCAATGAATCATTTGGGCCGCATAGTTGTGCCTCTGTTTGTAGTCTGTCTGTGCAATTTTCTTACAGCAGCTGAGGATATGATCAATGGTTTTGTCGGTTTCCTTGCACAGTCCGCATTTTGGGTCATCAGCTGATTTTTCGATCTTGGCCTTAATTGCCTTTGCCCTGATGTCTTGCTCCTGGGCTGCAAGGATCAGGCCTTCTGTCTCCTTCTTCAGGGTCCCATTCGTGAGCCATAGCCAGGTCTTCTCCTTATCAGCTTTTCCTTCAATTTTGTCAAGGAACTTTCCATGCAATGTTTTGTTGTGCCAGCTGTCAGCTCTATATTGTTGTTGTTGTTGTTGTTGTTATTATTATTATTATTATTATTATTATTATTATTATTATTAAGGACTGGGATTCAAATGGAAAACTCTGAGTCAAAGGAATAGGAAAATAAAAGGCATTACAACAGACTATCTTCATGTGCAATCAACTAAAATAAAAATATTTCCCCTGTGAATGTTGGAGAGTATAATACTTATACAATTAAACTTTCAAACTCCTGCAGACACATTTGCCTTTACGTCCATGAGTTTCTGTTGATCTGTCTAGGATCTCTCCAGCAATTCTGGATAAGGGTGTTATCTCTGAAGTTCTACACCCCTTTTCTTTCTTGATATCAACACTTTTGTATTTCAAGGCCTCCTCCGTGGAGAAAGCAGCACATATCACAAAGGAAACAATGACTCACATAACCTCTTTGTGATCCTGTGCATTGGGTTGTTCATTTGCATAGCAGAGCTGAGAACTTTATTTAGGGGACTGAGCAAGAATTTTCCCCAAAGCAATAAAAAGCTGACTGTTTAGATATTGCAACACCTTTTGGTTTGTGTCATGCGTTAGAGCCACATGCCAAAACCTTGAAAAAATGAACTTTATAGCTAGGAATCATTTACTTTTGAGGATGATAGTTGCTAGATAGCCAATTGTTATGGAAAGAGAGGAGAGAAAGAAATGTCCTCCAATTGTCCTGTTTTGGCAAAAAGTGACCCAATTAATCCTTTGTCATCCCACTGTTTCAGCTGCTTTTATTCATGAAAGTGAACAAAATCTGGCTACCAGTATTTGAAAAAAAAATCCAAAACCAGAACAGTAAATAAGGAGCAGCATTCTGAAGACAGAAGAATTCCAGACAGGAATCAATCAGGGGCAGCTAATGACTCTGAACAAATGATTCCCCCAGGCCAGGATGTGAGGCTGGGAAGGCCATTTAATGCTAACGAAGGTGATTAATTACAACATTCACACTGGCCTCCAACGGACAAGAGTTCTTTCCCCCCACCCAGGAACTTCCACAGATATATAAACCTTCCTTGCTTAGTTTCTCCATACCTCACAACCTCTGAGGATGCCTGCCATAGATGTGGGTGAAACGTCAGGAGATAATATTTCTGGAACATGGCCATACAGCCCAGAAAACATACAACAACCCTGCAATCCAACCAAGATTTGGAACCATAATTCTCAGAACTCCTCAACCATAATCATGTTGACTGAGCATTATTGGGAGTTGTCATTCCCCAAGTTTAACATTTCCCAAACAACTTCAGAGTTTACACGTTGTGGATTTCTGGGAGCTGCCCCAGTTTTATTACGTTTACTTGCTTTCTGCCACATCTGGATTTTATAGTTTTGGCTTTTATATGCTGGCTGTCTTTTTCTTATAAACAGCCCAAGAACAGTTTGAGATAAACAAGCAAAAATGAATATATAAATGAGTATGTGTTCCAATGGTGCAAGAACAAACCCTGTTTTGCTGCATCCCCGATCTTCTTCATGTTTGTGTTTCTTCCATTTAATCCTTCTCTTGTTATCCATTCTTGCTTCCCCCCCCCCTTTTTTTTTTGTTCAGCAGATATTTCCTGATTTAAAAAAGATTTTTGAAAAAAGAAAAAAGGAAAATATTCTTTCTAAATTATTATTTTCTTGCTCTTTTGAGTTAAATAGTCTCTCACTGAGCTCCAATCGGTTCCTTCTCTTGCTAGGGCCTGTCGTCTTGATAGCAATGTCCGTAATTTATCCATATTTCATATTTCCAGTATCTTAATTTCCCATCGTTGTATTGTTGGAATTTCTTTCAATCTCCAATTTCTTGCATAACCAATTCTTGCCGTAGTTATTAAATAGTTTAATAGGACTTCTTGATTTTGCTCTAATTTGTTATTTGTTATTTGTTTGTGTGAGTTGCTGGAGCTGGCCTTCTTCAAAGTTCTGCTCCTCCTTTCAGGGTCAAATTATCGGTTATTTGTGCTCTTTTGAAGGTGTATTTATCAGCCACATTTCTACTGAAGGGAGCATAGGAGGGATGGGGTACAAATGGCATTCTGTTCTCATTTTAATATGATAATATCCCAAGGGTCTAGTAGCAGCCCTTTGTGCCTGGGGCAAATAAGACAAATATTGTCACAGCCCTGTGTCGTTAACAGGGTTTCAGCATAGTAAAGGTAAAGGTAAAGCTATGCTCAGCATAGTAAAGGTAAAGGTAAAGCTATGCTCAGCATAGTAAAGGTAAAGGTTTTCCCTGACATTAAGTCCAGTCATGTCTGACTCTGGGGGTTGGTGCTCATCTCCATTTCTAAGCCGAAGAGCCGGTGTTGTCCATAGACACCTCCAAGGTCATGTGGCCGGCATGACTGCATGGAGCACCGTTACCTTCCTGCCAGAGCGGTACCTATTGATCTACTCACATTGGCATGTTTTCGAACTGCTAGGTTGGCAGAAGCTGGAGCAACAGCGGGCGCTCACTCCGCTACCAGGATTTGAACCTGGGACCTTTCGGTCTGCAAATCCAGCAGCTCAGTGCTTTAAACACTTTGCCACCGGGGCTCAGCATATCATAAAAGAATTCTGTAGGAGGCAGAAACCGGATTTAAAGTGGATTCTGTCAGAGTAGTTTACGCAGCAGTAGATGGAGTCAGAGGGACGCAGAATGAAGTGACATCCAGAGACGTTGGTAAAACTATATACAAGTTTTACTGACTTCAGTAATAAAGACAAACAGACTTGAAGACAATGGACACAGGACTTGACTTCTCAACAGACAGCAGAACAGAACAGAACAGATGCAATCAGCAATGCACAAACACTTGTGTCTGGACACTCCCCAGTTCCAACCACACATCAAGGTCATCACAGCTTCTCAGTAATTAACTCTTTACAGACTATAGTACACTCTGGATGATTCAATCAGTATGCAATACAAACCAAGACACAAATTGCATTTAAACATTATCAATACACAAATCCCACATTAACAGATTCATGCTCTTGTGTGATGAGGCAGTAGGAAGGTGCTGAACAGACACCATGAGATGCAGAGCTAATCTTAAGAAATGGGTGTCATACCCCAGCCACCTTTGGCTTCTGCACCTGATCCAGAAATGAACTTTCACCAAGATGAAGCTTATTCTGACCTTTTGCCCAGTTCTCCGAGCTCCTTTCAGTTACAGCTGCCGACTGTTGATAGTTCAGATGCTTCCTTAATTGGGAGAGATACTGGAGATGTTACTCCCGTGGCTGAACCAGATGTCCAGAGTTTCTCAGAGAACGTGCCCTTCAACCGTAAGGAGTTTTTGCATCACCAGAGATCAGAAAAACAAGGGCTTAGAAGGAGTAACCGCTTGGCATCTCAAGGGGATTATGGATAAGAAGATTCCCTTGGGAACTTTTGGGGAGTTTGGTCTCCCTTCATTGGGATCTGATCTTCGTTCCATAAAAGTGCCTGGCACTACAGACAATTTGCGGTGTCAACATAACATTTTCCTGAGAACACTTCACCAACTCCAGTTCCCTGATTTCACCAAGCCAAGCCTCCTGTTTCTGGCGGCCAAGCCGAGCCGCGACTCTCGATTTAAACTGGAGTAAATTCACTTCCCTGCCTTGTTCCTGCATTTGATCTTCGCTTCGTCTTGTTCCTGCTTTGATATCCACGATCGCCTAGTGACGGGGGACCTTGTTATTCAGCCTTTCTTCCTTGTTGTTCTCCACTCAAACTTCCCAACAGTTTGAGCGTGTTTCGGTTTTGGACTTTGGACAATAATATTGGACTTTTTCCTTCATCTTTTTGGACTTATTCATACCTCATCACAAAGGACTATTTCCCACACATCCCTTCTGCTTATGCATTCCTGAATTTATATTTGCTTTAATAAAGATATTATATGATTATTGGTCTCTGTCTAGTTTCCAGTGTTCATGCTGCCTTGGGGTGCAACAATGGGGCTACAAAGTGGAAACCATGACATGCGAGTGTGGAGAAGAGCAAACCACAGACCACTTACTACAATGCAGCCTGAGCCCTGCCACATGCACATTGGAGGACCTTCCTACAATGACACCAGGCACTCCAAGTGGCCAGCTTCTGGTCAAAGGAAATCTAGTATCATGCCAAGTTTTTAACTTTGTGGTTTTTCTATACGTTATAACTGTATCCTCAATCTGCTTCTGACATGATATGCTCCATAAAGCTGCACATTAACATTACTTTGAAAGGGGGAAGCCCCGACTAGACTCTGATGTTCCAGCGAATTAACGTTGTAAAGATTAGATCCATAAACCAACAGGAAATAAAGACTCTGTCCTTCCTATTTGCTCATTCCTCATGCCTGAGACTTACCAAACACTAGGTTTTTGTACTAAGAACTGTAAATATGCAGACCAAAGAGCAGTTACTCCCTTTTTTCTATCCACTTTCCCCCATATTCTTCTAGGGCTGGTGTTTGGTTGCGAAAAGATCTAAGACCCCCCTGGGAAAAGGGGCAGAGTGGAAGAGTCAATAACACAATGTGAAAAAAAGAGCAGACACCACGGAACAAAATCCAATTGTAATCCTGATTTGAACAAAGCCCGTGAAATGTAAAGGTTTGTTGCTGTTGTTGTGATTGTGTTCCTTCTAACCAATTCTGACTTGTGGAAATCCTAAAGCAGGGGTCCCCAAACTAAGGCCCGGGAGCCGGATGCGGCCCTCCAAGGTCATTTACCTGGCCCCCGCCCTCAGTTTTATAATATAATATTTTTATATCAGTTTTAATAATATAATATATTGTATATACATATAATATTGATAATAATATTATAATGTTATACAATATAATACTAATAATAATACCATATAATAATATTAATTATATGTTATATATTACGTATTATATAATAGTATAGTGGTATAGTTCAATATAGTAATATATAATGTTAATATTGTGCTATGCTAATAATATAATATATTGTATGTACATACAGCTGCTCTGAGTCCCCTTCTGGGTGAGAAGAGTGGGATATAAATGTAGTAAATAAATGCAGTAAATAAATAATTATTTTTAGACTTAGGCTCGGCCAAGGTCTGAAATGACTTGAAGGCACACAACAACAACAGTCCTAATTAACTTGACTATCTCATTGGCCAGAAGCAGGCCCACACTTTCCATTGAAATCCTCATAAGTTTATGTTGGTTAAAATTGTTTTCATTTTTAAATGTTGTATTGTTCTTTCGTTGTTGTTGTTGCACTACAAATAAGACATGTGCAGTATGCATAGGAATTTGTTTGTATTTTTTTTTCAAATGATAATTCGCCCCCTCAACAGTCTGAAGGATAGTGGACCGGCCCTCTGCTTCAAAAGTTTGAGGACCCCTGTCCTAAAGTGAGCCTATCATGGGTGTTTGTCGTAGGAGTTGTTCAAAATAGGCATGCTGTTGCCTTCCTTTTGAGGCAGAGAGAGTGCGACATGTCCAAATTAGGTTTTTGTGGCCAAACTGGGATTCAAACACTGGTCAAACTAGCATCTGAATACATACAAAATACAAAGCACCACATCATGGTGTAACACTTTAGGACCTGAGAGGTATACAATACTGTTATGGGTGATTACTTTAGTTTCACAAGTGATGTGAATACCAGATCAAAATGTTTACCGAATATTCATTGAAACAAGATGATGCTCATGGCATCAGTATCCCAGAACATACTGTTCCTTCCTATTAGATTTCTAATATTACTATTAATATAATGCAGTTCTTGCAGAGATGCAGTATCTCTTCTGGGGTTTTCTGGAAGTGCAGACTTCCATGCCTTCCTCCTCTCTTCAAGGTATGACCCTCAACATTAAAAGACAAGGTAGCAAAATATTCAGTTGTCTATAGAACTCAGTGCAAAAGAGGATAGAAATTTTATTTATCCCTGTGTTATCTCTAAGAGGCAAAGGTTAATCCCAGCCCTGCATTCTGAAATCTTTTAGCAATGTCCAGGGATTGAACCTAATTCCTGAAATTCTATTGAGCAACAGGATCTTTGCACTTACATGACAGAATCTATTTTGTTACTGGGATGTGTGGGTCCTTTTTCCTGGATCAACATGTTTTCTAAGGTGAATGGATTGATGAGAGAAAGAGAGAAAAAGAAAGATTGGATTTACTCAATAGCTCAACAACTTCCCCGAAATTTGTGATCAGATTATATAAAGCAGCCAATAGGCTTGCTCAAATAATTCGATTTCCCCGTTACCCGTTATTAATTTGTTATTTTCGTTTGTTTTGAAGCAATATACGGCCTTGATTGTCCACACGTCTGGATATCGCGGTTTCGAATCGCGAGAGGCCGTTTTTTCTTATTTCGTCGTTTTTTTCGTTAGGAAAAAAAAGCTTTTGCAAATCACCCAAACTCCCACCATTCAGGCCCTTTCCTTTTGCCCCTCAGCAAAAGGGGCGTCACGGGCTCAGCCAATGGGAGGGGGCGAGGGGGAAGGAGGCCGAGGAGGAGGAGGAAGACGGAGGGGGGAAATGGCCGCCGCCGCCTCGCCTCAGCTCAGGCCTGATACTCAGAGGTTTTGACGTCTGTGCGAAGCTAGGCAAGTGGGGTTTATATATCTGTGGAAGGTCCAGGGTGGGAGAAAGAACTCTTGTCTGTGGGAGGCAAGTGTGAATGTTGCAATTGGTCACCTTGATTAGCATTGAATAGCCTTGCAGCTTCAAAGCCTGGCTGCTTCCTACCTGGGGGAATCCTTTGTTGGGAGGTATTAGCTGGCCCTGATTGTTTCCTGTCTGGAATTCCCATTTTCTGGGTGTTGTTCTTTTACTGTCCTGATTTTAGCTTTTCTGTAGCTAAAAATGCATATAAAATTGATTCTATAGGGAGGATAAATGATTGGATTTCAACTCCTACAGCTTGGCTTTCTCTGCCAATAATGGTACCCATCTTGGATATTATAAGGGATTTTTTATTATTATTATTATTATTATTATTATTATTATTATTATTATTAGACCTTGCTCCCAGGAAGGTGCCTTCGCTGTGGCTCCCAACTTATCTATCTATCTACCTTTCCACATATTCTCCACATTGTGTGTATGTGTATGTATATTATATATACATGAGCCCCGATGGCGAAGTGTGTTAAAGCACTGAGCTGCTGAACTTGCAGACCGAAAGGTCCCAGGTTCAAATCCCGGGAGCAGAGTGAGTGCCCGCTGTTAGCTCCAGCTTCTGCCAACCTAGCAGCTTGAAAACATGCCAATGTGAGTAGATCAATAGGTACCGCTCTGGCGGGAAGGTAATGGCACTCCATGTAGTCATGCCGGCCACATGACCTTGGAGGTGTCTATGGACAACACTGGCTCTTGGGCTTAGAAATGGAGATGAGCACCAACCCCCAGAGTCAGACATGACTGAACTTAACGTCAAGGGATACCTTTACCTTTACCTATACACACACACACACACACACACACACACACACACACACACACACACATATGCAGGGACTATATATATATACACAGTATATATCACACACACACCAATTTAACAAAGTTTCAGCCACAAAAACAAAGTTTCTGAAGTAGAACAATGACTTTCACAGTAAAGACAACCCAATTTAACAGGAAATAAGACTTTCAAACCAGGAACAGATTTCTGCAATTATTAAAAAATGGTTTATTATAAAAGCTATGAAAATTCGCCAAAAATCAGAGGATAAGGGAAACGTTCCAAATTTTGGTGAGCTATCAGTGTTAAATGTGTTCTACCACTGTACCAAGTTTGAGGAAGATCACTCAAAAAATGAGGGTGGGAGAGTCCTGTAAAGTCCTCTCCCTCTGTGCTGTTTTTGGGAATTGCGCATGCGCGTCCGCCATTAACGAATTAATTTCGAAAATAACGAATTTTTGGGGGGCAAAATTCGGAAATACCTTCAAAAACGAAACGCTGCCCCCCTCTACTTTTGCAACGAGTTTAGAATCAAATTTTTCGTGGATCGATCAAGCCTAGCAGCCAACAGAGCAATAATTAACAAGGGCATCTTTTTTTAAAAAAATGCTGCCAGACAGCTCTTTATCTCCTTTGATTACATGATTGGATTAGTGTATGGTGGGTATACTGTGGATATAATTTAACTTTATCTCATCAAAGCATTGGACAAACACCCCTATGTTATATTTACATAGAAAACTCATTAATTGATCATAAATATCTGATAGACTGGTTGGAAAACTCTTCTAAAATGTGTTTGCAATGAAAAAGACAGTTGTCCTGACCAAATTCAGCCAGAAGCTCTCCTGCTTGATTTCTTAATCCGAGGCCAAACTGATCGATTTCCTCTTGAATTCCAGCACAGAATTTTTCAGTTTCTTCTTCCTCTGTAGTTCAAACATTAACTTGGATAACAGTGATATTGATAGCTTTGCCCTGAGGTCTTATGATATTATTTGGTTCTTTGACTCCTTTTGCTGCATGTCCCCTCCATTTATTATTGTCACCCTATTTCTTCACAGATTTTTCATTTCCCGAGTAAAACATTGCAATTATCTGACTCAAAGTGTCCCATTTGGGTTCAGTTTAGCTTCCTCATCCCAATTACTGCAATATTTAAGAAATGTTTCATTTCTTGTTTCTGGCTTTCCCCGATTCATACTTCTCACATTCTATGTCCTTATAATACAATGGTTCTCAACCTTCCTAATGCCACGACCCCTTAATACAGTTCCTCATATTGTGGTGACCCCAAACCATAGAATTATTTTTGTTGCTACTTCATAACTGTAATTTGGCTACTGTTATGAATCATAATGTACATATCTGATATGCAGGATGTATTTTCATTCACTGGACCAACTATGGCATAAATACCCGATACGGCCAAATTTGAATACTGGTAAATGATTTTGTCATTTAGGAGTTGTAGTTGTTGGGATTTGTAGTTCACCTACAATCAGAGAGTATTCTGAACTCCACCAATGATGGAATTGAACCAGTCTTGGCACACAGAACTCCCATGACCAACAGAAAATACTGGAAGTGTTTGGTGGGCATTGACCTTGAATTTGGGAGTTGTAGTTCACCTACATCCAGAGAGCACTGTGGACTCAAACAATGATGGATCAGGACCAAACTTGGCACAAATACTCAATATGCCACAATGTGAACACTGGTAGAGTTTGGGGAAAATAGACCTTTATATTTGGGAATTGTAGTTGCTGGGATTTATAGTTCACCTACAATCAAAGAACCCCTTGAGCCACACCAATGATAGAATTGGGCCAAACTTCCCACACAGAACACCCATGACCAACAGAAATTAATACTGATCTTTGGTGACCCCTCTGACACCCTCTCGTGACCCCCCCCAGGGGTCCTGACCCCCAGGTTGAGAAACGCTTCTGTAATATAAGTAGGGCAGCTTTTGATGACTTTTCTTTTATCCTTGAGCATGTCAACAGCTGAATGTCCTTTTAATTGGAATCCAGCTTTTATTATGATTATGATTATGATTATGATTATGATTATTATTATTATTATTATGACACAGCAAACAAGATAGATATGCTGGATTTCGTATCACAAAATCACAAGTCGAACACTTCCCAAGTGTCTAGGACTGTGTGATGTATTTTTGGATGATGCGCGCAGATCCCAGCAGGGTGGCCTTTTGCAGTTGGCAGATCGTAATTTTTTCAATGTCTATTATTTCCAAATGCCGGCTGAGATCTTTTGGCATGGCACCCAGTGTGCCCATCACCACCGGGACCACCTGCACTGGTTTCTGCCAGAGTCTTTAAAGTTCAATCTTGAGGTCCTGATAGTGGCTGAGTTTTGCCTGTTGTTTTTCGTCAATGCGACTGTCACCTGGGATGGCGATATCAATTATCCAAACCTTTTTCTTTTCCACAACTGTGATGTCTGGTGTGTTGTATTCCAGAACTTTGTCAGTCTGGATTCGGAAGTCCCACAGTATCTTTGCATGCTCATTCTCCAATACTTTTGCAGGTTTGTGATCCCACCAGTTCTTTGCTGCTAGAAGGTAGTACTTGAGGCATAAGTTCTAATGAATCATTTGGGCCACATAGTTGTGCCTCTATTTGTAGTCTGTCTGTGCGATTTTCTTACAGCAGCTGAGGAGATGATCAATGGTTTTGTCGGTTTCCTTGCACAGTCTGCATTTTGGGTAATCAGCTGATTTTTCGATCTTGGCCTTAATTGCATTTGTTCTGATTACTACTACTACTACTACTACTACTATTATGTTTATGTTTATTTATACCCCACTTTTTCTCTCCACAAGGAGACTCAAAGCAGGTATTAGCCACAGTGCAGGACATCATCAGTATCTGCTCCACACAGATTAAATATTTCATAGCCACAATTCTCAAAATAGGACTCCTATTCATAAAATAAAGGTCAAAGAAACCAAGTGGAACTATGAACAAATAGCAATATGAAATAAGGATTCTTCTTCCTAATATATGCTAAAATCAGAGGTGGACTATTTATGGCTCTCCAGATGTTGTTGACCTACAAGTCTCATCAGCCCTGGTCAGCAATGAAGACCATTTGGATCCCCCCCAACATCTGGAAGGCCAAATGCTAACCTTAAACGAACCACTGTCTCTACTGCCACCATTTTCCCATAATTTTTGGGTTATTTCAGTCTATAAATACCAAATGAAGAGCGTCCATCAAAGTGCACCAGTGGAAGAAAGAGACTTGCAAAGTCCAAGCATGCCTCAGTTAATGAAGGCTTTGAGAGCAAAGCTCCTTTTTTTTTTTCAAAATGGCTTTGGGGCATAGATAGCTATTGACCAGATGGAAGATTTAATTCTTTTAAATTGTTGACAGATGCCTTCCTGGAACTAAAGCACACATGCTTAACAGCATAAGGCAAATAAACCCTGCCAGTGGAAGGAGCTAGAGACAAACAGAGACAGGATGTGTGTCCAGGGAATTCCCAAGGCTTCTTTACTCCCACCCCCAGCTCAGTTTGTGTCGGTTAACCTTTAATGTTCAGGTTTTCAGGGACTGAGTCCAGGTCTTTCAACAGATTTGTCAGATTTTATTCATTTAGATTTTAGACTGTTATAGTTGAATGCGCCAGAGCCTCTGATGGCACAGCAGTTGAAACCACTGACCTGCTGAACTTCTGACCAAATGGTCAGCGGTTTGAATTTGGGGAGTAGGGTGAGCTCCATTTGAACCCATTGTTCTGAATCCTAGTCTCCAGGGCAGCAGAAAACAAGCCTGCTCCCTCTCCCTTATGGTATCTTTTCAAGTATTTAAACATGGCTATCACTTTTTCTCACAAAATTTGTTTCTAGATAATGTTTAGTTTGCAGAAGAGAAGGTGGAGACCTTTGTTTCTAGAGAAGACTTCTTCCAAAATGCAGGGATGTCTGCCTTGCCCTTTTAAAAATCATTTAGTATTCAACTAGGTACAGGTACAGGTTTTTCCCTGACATTAAATCTAGTTGTATCCAACTCTGGGGGTTGGTGCTCATTTCCATTTCTAAGCCAAAGAGCCAGCGTTGTCCATAGACACCTCCAAGGTCATGCAGCTGACATGACTCCATGGAGCACCGTTACCTTCCCACCAGAGAGGTACCTATTTTTGAACTGTTATGTTGGCAGAAGCTGGGGCTAACAGCGGGTGCTCACCTCGCTCTCCAAATTCGAATTACCAACCTTTCAGTCAGCAAGTTCAGCAGTTCAGTGGTTTAACCCGCTGCAGCACCAGGGGCTCCCCATACATAGTGAGAATTAGAGTCAGTAGAGTGTAGTATTTGGAGCACTGAGCTACAACCCTAGAGATCAGGGCATGAATCCATCCTCAGCCATAAAAACCCATTAACTGACCTTAAACAAGACACACTTTCTCAACCTCAGAAGGAAGCAAAGACCACCCTGCTCCCATGGGCCAAAAACCCAATTGTATGTTTTCTTTAGGGCCTCCGGTGGCGCAGTATGTTAAAGCGCTGAGCTGCTCAACTTGTGGACCAAAAGGTTGCAGGTTCGAATGCGGGGAGAGGAATGAGCACCAGCTGTTAGCCCCAGCTTCTGCCAACCTAGCAGTTTGAAAACATGCAAATGTGAGTAGATCAATAGGTACCGCTCTGGCGAGAAGGTAACGACGCTCCATGCAGTCATGCTGGCCACATGACCTTGGAGGTGTCTATGGACAATGATGGCTCTTCAGCTTAGAAATGGAGATGAGCACCAACCCCCAGAGTTGGACACGACTGGACTTAACGTCAGGGGAAACCTTTACCTCTTTACCTATGTTTTATTTAGGGTTGCTGTAAGTTTGAAACAATTTAAAGGCACACAAGAACAATAGAAAGGATTATGACAGTGAGATAATAGGCCTTGGTTGCTCAGAAATGTCTTGTCCCCTTATCTGGGTTGCCACCCCAAAACAGTCTGTTTGCCTGGGTTATTCATTGCCTCATCCCATATCTTGGCCACTTCTTCTCCTGGGCTGTGAAGGACAAAGAAGTGATTCAATCAGTCCCAGGGCCGGTTTGAGGCTGTGAAGGAGAGAGAAGCCCACCTCTCCAAGAGCCAGAACAATTATTAGGTGGGGAAGAACCTAAAGGAAGCACCCACCCAAATGAAGATTTGAAGTGGCTGGTTGAGCACTGCAGAAGAAAGAAAACGAAAGACTGAGCATAAATCACAGAAAGAGCCAAACTGGGCAACCCAACAGCTTAGTAGGCCAGAAAGAAGGAACGTGGAGAACTGAAAAAGGAGGAGAGACTCCTAACTGCAAAGGAGAAGAGAGAAAACGTGGACTAGGAATCCATCTCCCATGTATGGAAAGCAGCCCTTAACAATGCCGGATTCACTACAACCTCTACCTGGATCAGCTCCTGCTTTGGGCTATGGGGCAACTCTGCCGATGCCACCCCAGTACCAGCCTTACTATGTCCCACCTGGTCCAGGATTCAGTTCAGGTCCATCTATACAACCTTCACACTCTATCATCATCCCAACTGTCCAGCACACCGAGGCACCCGATTACCTGATCTACTCCATATTTACATCGATCTGCTGCTGTATACCCTTGGGCATGGCTGCTGTGTATTACTCCGTACTGGTGAGACTCTTGTGGAAAGTGGGGCATGCTGGGCTATGGGGACAGGGGGAAGCCCAACAACATCTGTGGGGACACTTAAAGCAGGCGGACAGGCTAGTTAGGCAGTTGTGCAAGGAATGCTAAGTAATAGCTATTTTAATTCAAATATTATCACACATATTGTATGGAGCCCTGGTGGCAAAGTGTGTGGAGCCCTGGTGGTGAAGTGCACTAAAGCGCTGAGCTGCTGAACTTGCAGACCAAAAGGTCCCAGGTTCAAATCCCGGGAGCAGCTTGAGCACCCGGTGTTAGCTCCAGCTCCTGCCAACCTAGCAGTTCGAAAACATGCCAATGTGAGTAGATCAATAGGTACTGCTCTGGTGGGAAGGTAACAGCGCTCCATGCAGTCATGCGAGCCACATGACCTTGGAGGTGTCTACGGACAACGCCGGCTCTTCGGCTTAGAAATGGAGATGAGCACCAACCCCCAGAGTCAGACATGACTGGACTTAACGTCAGGGGAAACCTTTACCTTTACCTTTTGTATTGTTTCGTGGAGATGAAATTTCAGTGTGGAAAAGATCCTGTAGAAACTAAGCTCTAACAACACTTTAAGGATGGATTTGGCCAAAATCAATCATATGCAACAGGATGGGGGATTTGTTGTTTCCAATGCCTTTCCCTGAAAAACCATTATGTCTAATTGTTTCTTCTTTTCTTACCCAAATGCTGGGAAATTGTCCAAAAATGCAGCCGTTTTGCTTTCTGACTGCATGTAAACTCAAACCTTTAACACCTATTTTGGACTTTAAATATGGAAATTATATCATTCCTGCTCCTGATCACCACATTGATGCAACCTACAGGGAGTAGGAGTAGAAATTGACCCTCTCCTGTTCCCTTACACTTTCCCATATTAGTGCAGAAAAATACAGATTAGGGCAGATTTTCTGCTGCTGCTGTTGTTTTCACTTCTTGTCTGTCTCTCCCCGAAGCTCTGGGTAGGGTAAAACAGAGTTATACAGTAGAGTCTCATTTATCCAACACTCACTTATCCAATGTTCTGGATTATCCAACGCATTTTTGTAGTCAATGTATTCAATACATCGTGATATTTTGGTGCTAAATTCATAAATACAGTAATTACTACATAGTATTACTGCGTATTGAACTACTTTTTCTGCCAAATTTGTTGTATAACACGATGTTTTGGTGCTTAATTTGTAAAATCATAACCTAATTTGATGTTTAATAAGCTTTTCCTTAATCTCTCCTTATTATCCAACATATTCACTTATCCAACATTCTGCCGACCCGTTTACGTTGGATAAGCGAGACTCTACTGTAATACTATATTTTAAAACAAAAAAAAGTTTAAGTAAATAGCTTACAATAAATATTTGAATCATTCATATCTATAAAACATCAATCAGAACAACTTAAAAATAGACTTGAACCAATAGCTCCATCATGGTTGCAACATGGACTGCTGACCTAAAGGTTGGGTTGCTGACCTGAAGGTTTCCGGTTCGATTCCGCGAGATGGGGTGAGCTCCCGTTTGCCAGCTCTAGCTTGAGAAAAGCCTCCCAGCAGGATGGTAACATATCCAGGTGTCCCCTGGGCAACATCTCTGTAGATGGTCAATTCTCTCACACCAGAAGCGACTTGCAGTATGTTCACAATTCGCTTCTGACACAATAAAAAAAAATGGTTGCAACAAATGCAGATAAATTACTTTCAGGCCAAATTAAACAGAACAGACATCAACCCTAGTTCAAATGTATTGTACAGACAGCATAAATGAAACAAAATGGCAAGCTTCAAAACTATATCAGATAATACAAGAGGCAAAAGTTGGTGAATTTGAAAGGATGGGACTCATTTGGGAGTTAGAGACGTGGTTGCAAACAATGGAAAAAACATTAAGGACTCCATTTGGAAAATGCTACCTTTTAAATCTATATCTGTATCAGAGAGATGCATAAAATTATTCAGAAATTCAGTTCTTCTTATCCACTCAAATACCACAACATTAATCATGGATGTAATAGTTTTTCTTTTTAAAAATCAAAGAGAAAGAGAAAAAAGAATGGAACAGATTGTTGTGAAATATATCAGAACTGGAAATAAAGTCCCTTGAGAATGGGAATAAATGTTGCAATTGGTGCCAAGAATCGCCAGAAAAGAGTTCACAGTAACATTGTTTGGTTGCGTTTTAAAACATTCCAAAACTTCCAGCAATAAATACTGTAACCTCCTCCAACTCATTTGCTATATCTGGAGGAATCCTCCAACATTGTTGCTAAAGGTGATTAACTCTAGCTTTTGGCCCGTGGACCCCAAAGTTGCCGTTGTGGTTGGTTACACATATAAATTAACATTTTATTAGGGAAGGACTTCGACAACCTCTGAGGATGCCTGCCATAGATGTGGGTGAAATGTCAGGAGAGAATGCTTCTGGAATATGGCCATACAGCTCAGAAAACTCTATGAAAGCCTTTGATAGCATTTTATTTTCTCTTTTTCCAAAATGAAAATAGTTGGCTGGCATCTTTTGAGAGGTAATGCATCATTTTTTCCTCTGCATCCTCCTGGACCACATTAATGCACCCAACATGATTAATAGCATCACAAGTTTCATTACCTGGCAATTGTAATGATCTATTTTGAGTAGAGTATGGGTCAGAAAATGACACAGGCTCCTCCCAAAATATGGGATCAGATGCTCTGAAGGACTTCAGAGGCTACAATTTGGTAGATAGTCACTTTGGGCTAGTATCCATGGATGGGCAGGATACAAAAAAAAAAAAAGAAGAAGGTTCAATTATTGCTCTCGATTTTGTTGGTGTGGCTGTTGATAATGTTTTCAAAGTGTAAGCCCAGAAACTTCAAACTTCACAATAGAATTTGAGAAAGTTACTTTTTTGGGACTGCAGCTCCCAGGGAGTTGCAATCCAAAAATAACTTTTCCAAATTTTGCTTTTTGGATAGTTTTTATCTACATGAATAAAGTAACCATACACATTGGTAATGAGTGTGCAAGAAGACAGGAAAATGTCTCCATGGTCAATTTTGTGTTTCTACCAGAGCAGCACATTGCTCAATATACAAATGTTGCTCTATTTGTTGAACACTCATGGTCAACAAGAAAGTTAGTGAAAAGTAATTTGAAAGAGCCCAGGTGGTGAAGTGCGTTAAAGCACTGAGCTGTAGAATGAAAGGTCCCAGGTTCAAACCCCGGGAGCGGCATGAGCGGCCGCTGTTAGCTCCAGCTCCTGCCAACCTAGCAGTTTGAAAACATGGCAATGTGAGTAGATCAATAGGTACCGCTCCGGCGGGAAGGTAACGGCGCTCCATGCAGTCATGCCAGCCACATGACCTTGGAGGTGTCTACGGACAACGCTGGCTCTTCGGCTTAGAAATGGAGATGAGCACCAACCCCCAGAGTCAGACATGACTGGACTTAACGTCAGGGGAAACCTTTACTTTTTACCTAATTGAAAGATTAAGACAAACTTATTTATTTGTTTGTTCGTATGTGTGTTTATCCAACAAATGCACAACTGCTTCACAACTCCTTGGGACCACCTATCTCTTCATACCAAATACTCATGAAGCCATTCTTTCTTTTTATTTCTCTATAGACCCGGAAAGCCAACCGCTTGGGAGACTTTGCAGCTTCTCAGAAGTATTCCAGCCTGGCACGCAACTTGGCCCACACAGCAATGGGAGTGGGGCTCTTTTTCATTGTTTTGAGTATTATCATAGTGATGTCGGTTTTACACTTGGCTTTCGGTGTCTCAGAAGCTGCGCCCTGAGATTCATCGCCTGAAGAGACCTTCTGACTGATCCACAAAATAAAGAAGTAATGAACCAATGTCCTCCTGTCTGAACTTCCTTATAAAGTTGCACATCCGTATTCTATGTTTTCTTGACCACATCTGAACTTGTGAGTTGTAGAGTGTTTCATCTAAAGCTACATCTGGGGATTTGAAAGTTCAACATAATGATACATTTGAAATTTAGGTCAATTGCTGGACATTGAGTGTAAAGCAGCTCTGTGATAAGCCAATACCTCAAAATAATAAAAAAAATGGAAGAGGTAAATTGGAAAAGACTAGTTAATTTGATAGTTGGGCCAATGCTGATAATAACTGTATTATACTACCAAAATCTTGTGCTCCATCATGCTCAACTTGGAGTCCTCGTGGACAACAAGTTAAACATGAGCCAACAATGTGATGTGGCAGCTAAAAAGCCAATGAGATTTTGGCCTGAATCAATAGGAGTTTAGAGTCTAGATCCAGGGAAGTCATGCTACCCTCTCTTCTGCCTTGGTCAGACCACACTTGGAATCACACTGTGTCTAATTCTGGGTACCACAATTGAAGGGGGATGTTGACAACCTGGAATGTGACCAGAGGAGGGCGACTAAAATGATCAAAGGTCTGGAGAACAAGCCCTATGAAGAGCGGCTTAAAGAGATAGGTATGTTTAGCCTGAAGAAGAGAAGGCTGAGAGGAGACATGATGGTCATTGTACAAATATTTGAGTGGAAGTCATAAGAAGGAGCGAGCTTGTTTTCTGCTGGAGACTAGGATGTGGAACAACAGCTTCAAACTACAGGAAAGGAAGGAGATTCCACCTGAACGTTAGGAAGAATTTCCTAACTGTGGGAGCTGTTCAGCAGTGGAACTCTCTGCCCCAGTGTGTGGTAGAGGCTCCTTCTTTGGAGGCTTTTATGCAGAGGCTGGGTGGCCATCTGTCGGGAGTACTTTGAATGTGATTTTCATGCTTTTTGGCAGGGGGTTGGACTGGATGGCCCATGAGGTCTCTTCCTACTCTATTATTCTATGATTCTTCCTTTACTATAAATAAAAGGATCAAACTACTACTGTTAGTTATTACTAAAACAGACAAGCAGTGGATACATCTTTGCATATATGGTCACGATTTGGCTCTAGGTAGGTACTCTTGATACACAAGTCAAGGCACATCCTTGGTTCAGTGAAGTCTTATGCGTTAGATGCAGATAACGCTAACACTACCTTGGACTAAACATCAAAGCAATGTACTATCATGCTATTTTCAGAACCTTCTTACCTCCAAGGTTTCTTTGACTGATGTTGATCCAATGCTGAAAGCATGCTGTCTGCCTGACCATGGGCTTGGAAGGGAATTCCATCACCATCTCAGAACAGGAGTGGGCAATGTGTAGCTCTTTAGATGTTGTTGGTTTGCAATTCCTATCAGGTTTAAGGTTTTCCCCTGACATTAAGTCTAGTCATTTCGGCCACATGACCTTGGAAGATAGATAGATAGATAGATAGATAGATAGATAGATAGATAGATAGATAGATAGATAGAGATAGATAGACGATAGAGACACACACACATATACAGTGTGGACAGCGAGGAACCAGACTTTCTGGGCTACTCTTTTGCTGCTGTACTTTTTTCTTGCTTCCTCCTGGATAGCATTGCCTTCCTTTTCTCTAAAATGGTAAGCCTGTGAGAGCCTTGCTGGGTTGGTGGTTGGGTGGCTAGGAGAGAAAACAATGAAATGGAGCAATATGGGAGGGTGTAGTGAAGGAAGAAGAATACTCATTTACTTGTTTCAGTAGCCTCACAGTGACTCATGGTAGGAAATTATTAGGCAATTGAATTTCTAAATTTCATCAAGGAGCCTTGTCTCCATCATTCCTGCAGGAAATTGTAAAGGGGGGAAGTTTTTGATTTCATTAAGACGCTTTTTCTCCATAATTAAAGCATCAAGTCCAACCCCTGCTCAATGCAGGATCTCTAGCTAAACTGTCTTTTTGAAGACATCCAGAGATGGAGGCATCGCCACCACCCCTCTAGGCAATTGGTTCTGGTGCCTACCTGTTCTCACTGTCAAGCAGTTCTTTAAAATGTTCAATTGAAAAGTCAAAACATTACACTTGATCCTATCCTCTGGTGCAGCGGAAAAAACACATTGCACCCTTCTCTCTGTGACAGCCCTTCTAGAGCAAACTTGCCCAACATGACAAACTTTAACTACTGATGGAGTTTCAGGGGGTTAACCTGGCATGATGTGAGTTGTAGTTCACCCACAACCTTATTGTAAAATTTTAAAAAATGACTTTTTCAAATAACCCAGGCAATGCAGGGTACCCAAGATAGTACAGTAGAGTCTCACTTATCCAACACTCGCTTATCCAACATTCTGGATTATCCGACGCATTTTTGTAGTCAATGTTTTCAATATATTGTGATATTTTGGTGCTAAATTCATAAATACAGTAATTACTACATAGCATTACTGCGTATTGAACTACTTTTTCTGCAAAATTTGTTGTCTAACATGATGTTTTGGTGCTTCATTTGTAAAATCATAACCTAATTTGATGTTTAGTAGGCCTCCTTATTATCCAACATATTCGCTTATCCAACATTCTGGATTATCCAACGCATTTTTGTAGTCAATGTTTTCAATATATTGTGATATTTTGGTGCTAAATTCATAAATACAGTAATTACTACATAGCATTACTGCGTATTGAACTACTTTTTCTGCAAAATTTGTTGTCTAACATGATGTTTTGGTGCTTCATTTGTAAAATCATAACCTAATTTGATGTTTAATAGGCCTCCTTATTATCCAACATATTCGCTTATCCAACATTCTGCCAGCCCGTTTATGTTGGATAAGTGAGACTCTACTGTATATTTATTTATTTATTTATTTATTTATTTATTTCTATCCTGCTTTTCTCCTGTGGGTGGTATTCAAAGCAGCGTACAACATATATACAAATACATCCAACTGCAATATATAATCAGATTAAAACATCATATCCTCATATTCAAAAAAAACAATTTACATATCAAATAAAACAATTTAAAAAAAAACTTGCAGCAAGCAACATTTACAGATATCCGTAATCTCCGGCCACTAAGGTTATCTGTCAGGTATATAATAATGGTATATAATATAATATAGGTAAAGGTAAAGGTTTCCCCTGACGTTAAGTCCAGTCATGTCTGACTCTGGGGGTTGGTGCTCATCTCCATTTCTAAGCCGAAGAGCTGGCATTGTCCATAGACACCTCCAAGGTCATGTGGCCAGCATGACTGAATGGACCTCCGTTACCTTCCCACCGGAGCGGTACCTATTGATCTACTCACATTTGCATGTTTTCGAACTGCTAGTTTGGCAGGAGCTGGAGCTAACACCGGGCACTCAAGCTGCTCTCGGGATTTGAACCTGGGACCTTTCGGTCTGCAAGTTCAGCAGCTCAGCGCTTTAATGCACTTTTATTTATTTCTTTATTTATTTTTCAAACTTATATGCCGCCACTCCCCTAGGGCTCAGAGCGGCTTACAAGAACCGACTTTGCCATCAGGGCTCTATAATATAATATACTAGTATATAATAATGGTGACATAAATAATATATATATATATATATATATATATATATATATATATATATATCGCATATAGCAATCAAAAAATCCTAGGATCACATAAGGGCATTAAAAGGCTTTTGTAATAATAATAATAATAATAATAATAATAATAATAATAATAATAATAATGATGTATTACCTGCCTCTCTTGTAGTTCAACAGGGTTAAGACAAAGAAATAAAAAACAATACTATTAAAATACATATAACAAAATACACACGAGACCACACCAAGCATGACCCTCAAAAGAAGCCTTTTCTGCTGGCAATTGGAAAGCTCCCTTAAGTTGCAAATCCCATGATTCTGTAAGATTTGGCTATGATAGTTAAAGTGGAATTCAATTCAGAATGACAGTGCAAGAATCGTATAGAGAGAAAGGGTCCCAGGGGAACCAAAAATGCTGGAGAAGAGGGAAGGCAACTCTCCTGAGCAGTATCAGCAGCAGTTGATGGGCGAGGCTGCAGTGAGCTATCTTGCAAAAGATGTTTGAAGGATGGTTTAAAAGAGAATGGAAGAGAAACTGGAAAGACAGGATGAGTCAGTTTGACTTCACAACTGGGACTGGACCCAGCAATGCTACCTGCTGCCAGGAGTAGCTACACCCAGTATGACTTACTTCTGGAACACAAGGATCTTTCTCAGGTCCAAGCCCATCTATAGGAAGCAAACGTAAGTAAGTGAAAATAACAGGACCTGAAGAATTAGGTTTGGGACCCAAAAGTAAATGTTCCCATAGAGATGCCTTCCCTTTACGGGCACAACCACATTAGATCTGAACCCAGATTATCTGGTAATGGAGACTCATATAATCCAGTTTAAAGCAGATAATCTGGGATCAGATCCTGGGGTATAGGGTCTGTCTGGAAGAGCCCTGAAAGAGAGTGCCTGGCTCAAGTCAGATTCCAGAATTAGATCCTCTAACCCAGTGGTTCCCAACCTGTGGTCTCAAAGTTGCAACAAGAGTGACTGGTCTCGCAAAACCCTCTTATAGTGCCAAGGCAACAGGGATGTTGGGAGAGGAGAGGCTGACTACTCACGAAAGGCGTGACAAGCCTCCTGACTGCTGCTTCTCCTCCTCCCTCCGTCCCCCTGAGCAAAGCCATTCCATATGGCGCCTGGAAGTGGGAGCGCCTTGGTGTCTTCATTTTTAGGCCTGTTCCTGGGGTCATTTGGGGTGCTGATTCAGAAAATTGCATTGGCTAGACCACATCAGCTCTAGATAATTAAATATGATTTTCTGTGAGCGAGCAGATGGCAACTACTGGATGGCACATGTTCTGTATCAGAAACTAGAGCTGATGTGGTCTATCCTATGAGTTTTCTGAATCAGCACCCCAAATATTATTTATTTTTATTTATTTACAGTATTTATATTCTGCCCTTCTCACCCCGAAGGGGACTCAGGGAGGATCACATATATATGGCAAACATTCAATGCCATTAGACAAACAGCACAGAGACAGTCAGACACAGAGGCTATTTATGTAACTTCCCAGCTTCTGGCTTTGTGAGGGTATGGCTCGATTCCGGCCACAGGAGGAGCTGCTGCTTCATCATCTACTGTGATGACGAGTCCTTTTTGGTGGAGTACTTCCTCATCTGGTGTTGTAAATCAGTTAAATTAGCCTCCCTGCATAAGTGGTCCCTAAATTTCCCTACTTGACAGATGCAATTGTCCTTCGGGCTGCTTAGGTCAACAACGAGCAGGGCTAATTTTTATTTTAATTGTCGGGTGCTCACTCCAACACAGGCTGGCCTCGAACTCATGACTTCTTGGTCATAGTGATTTATTGCAGCTGGCTACTAACCAGCCTGCACCACAGCCCGGCCCAATAACCAAACCGAATCTAAAGTTGATTTGTAATCCTTTTGGTACTAATGTTGGAGAGTGGCCCCTGGTCAAAAAAGGTTGGCAACCACTGATCTAACCACATTATCACATCAGGACTTTAAAGCAGGCAGCATTGCATTTCTTCTGCCTGCAGAATCCTGGGAAATGTAGTTTAGGGCAAGATATTTTGAATTCTTAGCTACAGAGGTCCTCGCCTTCCCAAATTACATTTCCAAGAATTTTGCAGGCGGCAGAAATGCGAGGCTACCCACTTTAAAGCACTGGTGTGATAATGCAGGCCCCTTCGACACAGCTGTATAAAATCCATATTATGTGCTTCGAACTGGATTATAAAACAGTGTAGATTAAGACAATCCTGCTCAATCCTGTGGCGCAGGCAGGAGAGCAAGCCAACTGCAATTAAGTGCACTGAATCACTCTGACCAGGAGGTCATGAGTTCGAGGCCCCTCGGAGCCTATGCTTGTTTGTCTTTGTTCTATGTTAAAAGGCATTGAATGTTTGTCTATATGTGTAATGTGATCCACCCTGAGTCCCCTTCGGGGTGAGAAGGGCGGAATATAAATGCTGTAAATAAAATAAATAAATAATGTGGATGTTGATAACCTGAATTATCTGGCAGTGTAGAATCTCAATCCAACAATCTTCTCTTGCAGAACAGATACATCCGGTATCAATATACTCATCTGAAGATTTCATTGGTGAATTCCTGATTCCACCTGAGTCATTCTTCCGGGCTTTAAGACCCAGTGATGTCATTCTGCCTAAATCAAGAGCAATAAATAATACTGTAGTCCCTTAAGTACAGAAGAGTGGAGCGACCTGCATTATAAAACAAGCATCTAAATTGAAAAAGGAGCTTCAGCAGGCAGAGGAATGCACCAGGGGAGGAAGAAGGCAACAAAGGATGGGCAAAGGAGAGAGAAAGAGAGACAGAGAAAACAGAACATCCAGCAGCTAATCGGGGTTTATTGATTGCCAGCTTTTAAATTCTACCCAGTCATTTTCTCTCTCTGATGTAATGCCCAGTAGTTTTGCTCATGAGCCAAAGCAGTCCTTAACCACATCCTTTCTGCAGAGAAGCAGGACAGAGTAGCCTGATTTGCAAGGGATGCTTTGAGCCAAAGGAATATTGCGAGTGAGCATCTGGGTAGCCCAGGAACGGGTAAGCATTTAAGCAAAGGTGTGGAAAAGCACCGAGAGTGCAAAAAGGGAGAAAAGACAGGCAACCCAAAGCTAATGCAGGCAGCTGAAAAGAGAGACATGAAGAAGTGAGAAAGGAAAGGAACACTGCACTTGCAGCGCTGCGAAGAGAGAGAGAAAGGCAGGAGGAGAACAGACCTGCATGATGAGTCACCCAAATAGTGAGAAGACCGAAGACAATCCACCTCCGTATTCTGAATATCAGCTTTATGAAGAACCTGATCTACTGAAGCCTCCATCGGGGCCAGCACCCCCTATGGGTTATGGGGCAGTGCCTCCTCTGCCGAGTCAGTGTCCACCTTACTACGCTTCACCAGGGGTGGTAGGACCCAGTGAGGGAGCGCTCTTTCATCCACCGCAGGCCGTCTTCATCACGCCAGTCCAGCCCACCTATGTACCCGATTACCTGGCCTACTCCATCTTCACCATGCTTTGTTGCTGCGTTCCTTTGGGCATTGTGGCCTTTATTTATTCTATGCTGGTAAGTGTCTGTGTCTATCTCTGTGTGTGTCAGAGACAGAGAGAGAGAGAGGCAGTGTCACTGTAAACTCCAAAGAGAGAAGAGAAACTGGGTTGATGTGAGTTTTCAGGACTATATGGCCGGGCTGTGGCGCAAGCTGTTGAGCAGCTGCAATAAATCACTCTGACCATGAGGCCATGAGTTCGAGGCCAGCCCGTGGCGGGGTGAGCACCCGTCAATTAAAAATAAAAAATAAAAATAGCCCCTGCTCGTTGCTGAACTAGCAACCCGAAAGATAGTTGCATCTATCAAGTACCGTGTTTCCCCGAAAATAAGACAGTGTCTTATATTAATTTTTGCTCCTAAATATGCTCTAGGTCTTATTGTCAGGGGATGTCTTATTTTTCCATGAAGAAGAATTTACATTTATTGTTGAACAAAAAAAATGAACATTTATTAGATACTGTACAGTAGTTGTCATCACAAACCAGCATAACCAGACAAACTGTGAATCCTATCAAGAATTTCTTGTTACTACCAATATTTTCATGTACAACACTTTATGGTACGTACATTTACCGATCCTGCATGCGCTGGCAGGCATGCTTCCAAACAAAAACTTTGCTAGGTCTTACTTTCGGGGGAGGCCTTATATTTAGCAATTCAGCAAAACCTCTACTAGGTCTTATTTTCCAGGGATGTCTTATTTTCAGGAAAACAGGGTAGGAAATAAGGTACCACTTATAAAAAAAGTGGGGAGGCAAGGTTAACTAATTTATGACCTGGAATGAGGAAGTGCCGTCAGAGTGGATGATGAAGCAGCTGCTCCCCCCTGTGGCCAGAATCGAACATCCCCTCAGGAGAAGGTTAAATTGCCTCTGCGTCTGTCTGTCTCGGTCTCTGTTTGACGTGTTTATGGGCATTGAATGTTTGCCCTATGTGTGTATAATGTGATCCGCCCTGAGTCCCCTTCGGGGTGAGAAGGGCGGAATATAAATACTGTAAATAAATAAATAAATGTTCCAGAAGCATTCTCTCCTGACGTTTCACCTGCATCAATGGCAAGCATCCTCAGAGGTTGTGAGGATTCCCCCAGGCAGAAATCAGCCAGGCCTTGAAGCTGCAAGGCTTTACAATGCTAATCAAAGCGATTAATTGTAACGTTCACACTTGCCTCCGACAGACAAAGAGTTCTTTCTCCCACCCTGGACCTTACACAGATATACAAACATCCCTTGTCCTAGTTTCCAATATACAGTAGAGTCTGACTTATCCAAGCCTTGCTTATCCAAGTTTCTGGATTATCCAACGCATTTTTGAAGTCAATGTTTTCAATATACAGTAGAGTCTCACTTATCCAACATAAACGGGCCGGCAGAACGTTGGATAAGCGAATATCTTGGATAATAAGGAGAGATTAAGAAAAAGCCTATTAAACATGAAAATAGGTTATGATTTTACAAATTAAGCACCCAAACATCATGTTATACAACAAATTTGACAGAAAAAGTAGTTCAATACGCAGTAATGTCATGTTGTAATTACTGTATTTACAAATTTAGCACCAAAATATCATGATATATTGAAAACATTGACGACAAAATGCGTTGGATAATCCAGAACGTTGGATAAGTGAGTGTTGGATAAGTGAGACTCTACTGTATCGTGATATTTATGTGCTAAATTCGTAAATACATTAATTACAATATAACATTACTGCGTATTGAACTGCTTTTTCTGTCAAATTGGTTGTATAACATGTTTTGGTGCTTAATTTGTAAAATCATAACCTAATTTGATGTTTAATAGGCTTTTCCTTAATCCCTCCTCATTATCCAAGATATTCACTTATCCAAGCTTCTGTCAGCCTGTTTAGCTTGGATAAGTGAGACTCTACTGTACCTCACAACCTCTGAGGATGCCTGCCATAGATGTGGGTGAAACGTCAGGAGGGAATGCTTCTGGAACAAGGTCATACAGTCCAGAAAACTCACAGCAACCCAGTGATTCTGGCCATGAAAGCCTTCAACAACACAGAGAAGAGAGACTCCCTTTTTTGCCTGTTACGATAACTTAGCTAGAGCATTTATTTGCATCAGCCACAAGCCATTGTGGTAGAACCCCTTGTGATAACCTACTTTTTCCCAGCTTTGAGAAAAAAAATATGTGTTGGAGAAGGATGTAGTTAAACTTTTGGATTTCATTTGAGGCTTCCTTCCTCTTCCTTAAGTTTGGAGGGCAGAGGATTGCTACAGGAAATGGTCTATTGACATGAAAAATGGGGGAAGGTGCAAAAAATGTAGGATTAGACCACAACCAAGCCATCTGCAGGGTTAGCTCTCTGAGTTTGTTGCAGTAAATAAATACAAGCAAGAGTCTTTTGGTGTTTTCCTTCTCTGTCTAGGCTCCCTTTTGGAGCCCACCTGGATAATATAACAGTATTGTGTGTTTATTGTAAAAACTATGAGTACACAATGGGTTTCTGGTGCCCAGAGCTGTAGCAGGAAAGTTCCTGATGGTTTTCTTTGCTTTTCTAGCTGGAAAGTACCTCTCGCCTATGCGCTGTTTGTATTGTAGAATGACTTTGTTGTTAGGGGAAAGCTGTACAGGCTTTTAGCCAAGCACTCCCATCTAAATAGTTTTCTGGAAAGGTTTAAGCCTGAAATGCATTTCATAATAAAACTTATTATTTAATTCATAAGCTGGGTTTCTGTAAAGATGTTGAGGTGGCAACAAAGAACTTCCCCATAGAAGGCCTTGTCATTTTCATGTGGAAATGGGAGGTGCTTTGGCAAGCAGGATACTTGGGTTGGGGCTGGGCTCAAAAGTACACACAAACTGAGCAGGTGCTATTATGTAGGACAACATCACAAACTCCTTCCAGGCAGCCCTGGTGATGGACATTTTTGTCAATCAGAATCCCCTTTGGTGTTTTAGCTAAGCTACAATATAGAGCAGTTGTTTCCAATCTGTGGTTCATGGACCACCAGTGGATCGCAAGAACTAAAATATGGTCCGCGGCCTCACTGCTACTACTACAGATAATAACACAGCCCAACGGGGAAAAAAACTCTTCTTTTTTTTTAAGTGTCTATATATATATATATATATATATATATATATATATATATATATAAGTAAAAGGTAAAGGTTTCCCCTGACGTTAAGTCCAGTCATGTCTGTCTGGGGGTTGGTGCTCATCTCCATTTCAAAGCCGAAGAGCCGGCGTTGTCCGTAGACACCTCCAAGGTCATGTGGCCAGCATGACTGCATGGAGCGCTATTACCTTCCCACTGGAGCGGTACCTATTGATCTACTCACATTTGCATGTTTTCGAACTGCTAGGTTGGCAGAAGCTGGAGCTAACAGTGGGCGCTCAAGCCGCTCCCGGGATTTGAACCTGGGATGTTTCAGTCTGAAAGTTCAGCAGCTCAGCGCTTTAACACACTTCGCCACCGGGGCTCCCTTATATATAATACATCTGAACAAATGGCGATATAAAAATCCAAAAGTACTTGGCAAACAAACACACCAAAAAGCAAAAGCAAAAAAGCATTAGCACTGGCTTTAAACACTTCGAGTAAAATCGCTAGGTTAGAAAAAGCAGCTGACATAGTAAAACTCTTCATTTTTAAGCCTGTTCCTGGGGTTATTTGGGGTGCTGATTCAAAAAATTGCATTGGCTAGACCACATCAGCTCCAGATTATTAAATATAGCTGTCTGTGGACAAGCAGATGGCAACTACTGGGTGGCATAGGGTCAAACTAGAGCAGGGATAAAACTGAGTTATAGCCTTAGTGCCAATGCAGCCTAAATCTGACTACACTATCCAATTCAACCAATTGTTACATTGTGAGTCAAGATATAGGTAAAGGTTTTCCCTGATGTTAAGTCCAGTCATGTCTGACTCTGGGGGTTGGTGCTCATCTCCATTTCTAAGCCGAAGAGCTGGCATTGTCCGTAGACACCTCCAAGGTCATGTGGCCGGCATGACTGCATGGAGCGCCGTTACCTTCCCTCCGGAGCAGTACCTATTGATCTACTTACATTTGCATGTTTTTGAACTGCTAGGTTGGCAGGAGCTGGGGCTAACAGCGGGCGCTCAAGCCGCTCCCGGGATTTGAACCTGGGACCTTTTGGTCCGCAAGTTCAGCAGCTCAGCGTTTTAACACACTGCGCCACCAGGGGGTAAAGGTAAAAGTTTCCCCTGACGTTAAGTCCAGTCATGTCTGACTCTGGGGGTTGGTGCTCATCTCCATTTCTAAGCCGAAGAGCCAGCATTGTCCATAGACACCTCCAAAGTCATGTGGCCGACATGATGGCACTCTGCTTCTGGATTCGAACCTGTGACCTTTTGGTCTGCAAGTTCAGCAGCTCAGTGCTTTAACACACTGCGCCACCGTGGGCTCCGAGTCAAGATATAGGCAAATCTAATTGATTTAATGGCCATACTCTTGTCCAAACAACAGAATTTAGGCCTTGTTTAGATGACACAAGCAGCCCCATTTTCCTCCTGCCAGAAATCCCCTCCAGTTACTGTTTTTTCATGACTCCATCATGTGTGTTTCTCTTCTTTTCCAGACCCGTGCTGCCGTCGGTGATGGGGACACCACAGTTGCACGAAGAAACTCTAGGCGAGCATTGTTTTATGCCAACTTAGCAGTGTTGTTTGGGGTCATAGTTTTGATTGTGTACCTGCTCTTGAAAATGACTGTGGCTAAAAGGGCAGACTGAGGATGCACGCCTTAACATTCATAGCCAGAAGATCACACTCCACCAATGTACACGTCTGAAGGATGCTGGTTTGACATCATGCTCTTGGAACTGTTCAGCAAAGCGGCATGCAGAGGGCTGTTCCACACATGTTAAACGCATCCAGAGGCAAAAGGACTGGAAACAGGACATATATGCTGCCAAGCCTTGCGCTTGAGATCATATAGGATTATCTTAAAATATTGGTGACAAGTGATGAACGTCAAATACTTATATATCTCAAACTAAAACATTGCAACAGGTGCAGGCAAACTGACTGGTGTCAAAGGGCAAGTAGGAACACTGGATTTTTATTATTATTATTATTATTATTATTATTATTATTATTATTATTACTATTACTATTATTGAGTGAACAGCACAGCTATTGATTGGCTTGGCATTGTCAATGGAATTATATTATCATCCTTCTGTAAAGATGACGACGCTTGAGAAAGGTCTTTTTGGGCCTACAATATGCACATTCTTTCACTTTTGGGGACTTCTTATTTTCCAGAAATAATTACTATGACATCATGATATGTGGTTAGATCAGACTCTACTACGTGCATCTTTTCTCTCTGCACACTCTCTTTGCGCTGCCCACAGATCCTTCCTGGTCCTTCCACCAACCACCTCTTTTCCTACCTAAGTTTCCAGACTTCCTTTTGTCTGCCCACATTCTCAGAAACATGTCATGAAAATAGAGATTCTTTTCTTCTAAGCTTGTACCATGAATTAGTGCACCTTCAGTATACTTTTCTACATATTTTAAGTAGAATAATGTTGGTGACATATTTATTTATTTATTTATTTATTTACAGTATTTATATTCCGCCCTTCTCACCCCGAAGGGGACTCAGGGCGGATCACATTACACATATAAGACAAACATTCAATGCCATAACATAGAACAGAGACAGATGCAGGCACCGGGCTGGCCTCGAAATCATGATTTGTTGCAGCTGGCTGCTAACCAGCCTGCACCACAGCCCAGGCTTATATGGGTTATTTATTTATTTATTTATTTATTTACAGTGTTTATATTCTGCCCTTCTCACCCCGGAGGGGACTCAGGGCGGATCACAGAACATACATATGCAGCAAACATTCAATGCTGTTTATACACTGACAAGACAGACAATTGTACATAGATAAAGGTAAAAGTAAAGGTTTTCCCCTGACATCAAGTCTAGTCGCGTCCGTAGACACCTCCAAGGTCATGTGGCCAGCATGAACTGCATGGAGCGCCATTACCTTCCCATCGAAAGTGGTACCTATTGATGTACTCACATTTGCATGTTTTCAAACTGCTAGGTTGGCAGAAGCTGGGGCTAGCAATGGGAGCTCACCTTGTCCCACGCATTTGAACCACCAAGCAAGGTTGACATGAACAGTCAGTGTAGAAACATCAAACATTTGCACGATTGTTAGTAAAGAACTTGGTAGGAATATGTTTCTTCTTCAATTATGTTTAGGCCTTTGATTCCTTTCTCAATCCAACCCAGGGAGAGCACGGATGACCTCCCTCTATCAAGCAACGGGGATGTCGGAAGGGGAGAGGCTGACTACCCACGAAAGGCACAACAAGAAGCCTCCTGACTGCTGCTTCTCTTCTCCCTCCCTGACCTGTATGGAGCCATTCCATGTGGAGCCTGGAAGCGGGGGTGCCTTGCTGTCTTCGTTTTAGTCCTGTTCCTGGGGTTAATTGGGGTGCTGATTCAGAAAATTACATTGGATAGACCACATCAGCTCGAGATTATTAAATCCTGTCCACATCAGAAACTAGAGCTGATGTGGTCTAGCCAATGCAATTATCTGAATCAGCACTCCAGATAACCAAACCAATTCTAAAGCTGACCAAAAACCGATTTGTAACCCTTTTGGTACTAATGTCGTGGTCAAAGTGGTCCCTGGTCAAAAAAAGGTTGGGAACCACTGGTTTAGCTCAATGGAAAAGACACCAAAGTGGAGATCCACGTCATTTTTATTTTTCTCTATGCAGACTAAAGCGCTAGCATAAAGTCAGCAGAACAGCAGCTAGATGGATGGATGGATGGATGGATGGATGGATGGATGGATGGATGGATAGATAGATAGATGGATAGATAGATAGATAGATAGATAGATAGATAGATAGATAGATAGATAGATAGATAGATAGATAGATATTCTTTTAAAATTTTGGGAACAGTAATAGCTATTACACCTACATCACATCACTGCGAAAAGCTCATACATCTTTGCACATGTGGATTACTGTTCACATCCCATAATAATCAGTGAAGTGGGCATTACCATACTAAAATCTTCTTCGATATGATTTTTAGCATTAAAAAGATATCTAGTTTATGGTAGTTCAAAATCTACCTATTTATGGGCTGCAGTCCCATTATTTGTTTCTCTGTTGTTATCTCCTGCCTGGTACCAACTTCTATCTCTGTTTATACCCTCCTTTAGTTGTCAAAGAAGAGATAATCCAGAGCTAAAACACCCATCTCAAGGGCCTATTAGAGAAAAACCACTCAGCCTCTCTTTTAAAAGGAATCTTTATTTCTTTTCTTGTGTAGTTCCCCCATTAGTTACAATCCTGTTACATACCACATGTAGGGCTTCTTAACTAAGCATCTCTAATAAACATAACTCTACTAATTCTTGAACCTAATATTATATCAATCATTTTTTATCCATGTTATTATTTATTTATTTATTTATTTCCATCATTTCTATCCCGCCCTTCTCACCCGAAGGGACTCAGGGCGGCTTACAAAACTGGCAGAATTCGATGCCAATATACAACAATACAAAAGAATAAAACATAAGCAATTAAAAACAGATTTAAAATACAGTAGAGTCTCACTTATCCAAGCTAAACGGGCCAGCAGAAGCTTGGATAAGCGAATATCTTGGATAATAAGGAAGGATTAAGGAAACGCCTATTAAACATCAAATTAGGTTATGATTTTACAAATTAAACACCAAAACATCATGTTATACAACAAATTTGACAGAAAAAGTCGTTCAATACGCAGTAATGCTATGTAGTAATTACTGTATTTATGAATTTAGCACCAAAATATCACGATATATTGAAAACATTGACTACAAAAATGGCTTGGATAATCCAGAAGCTTGGATAAGCGAGGCTTGGATAAGTGAGACTCTACTGTATATTGGAAACTAGGACAAGCTTGGATAAGAGAGGCTTGGATAAGTGAGACTCTACTGTATTGATATCAATCATTTTTATCCATGTTATTATTTATTTATTATTTATTTATTTCCATCATTTCTATCCCGCCCTTCTCACCCGAAGGGACTCAGGGCGGCTTACAAAACTGGCAGAATTCGATGCCAATATACAACAATACAAAAGAATAAAACATAAGCAATTAAACACAGATTTAAAATAATACAAAATACTTGAGCCATTCATCCACAAAACCTTGTACATAAACCTTAGTCCAGACCGAGTCGAAGCCAACGAAACTTATTCTTTGAACGCTTGCTCGCATAGCTTGTTATAGCTCTATAAAGATACTATTGGAAGTTGTACACTTTGGCTTGTAATGATTCAAAGTCTCAGGTTTTGACCTGAAAAGATCCAGACTTGCCACATCTGGGGGTGGGGAAAGACCGTTCCGTTTTGACCAAACCTCATTTGTCATCTCATAGCATCACTTCTCCGCCTTTATTCCAGAGCTTTGTGATTGGTAAATGTTTAAAATTGCAAACAGCACAAGTCTTTGACCCTGGGCTTGGAAAAACATATTTTGTAACAGCCATGGTAAAAACAGACCTTTTGCATCATGTCAGATAAGAATGTCACTTCCAGAGGTTTATAAGCCAGTAGGAACTTGTCCAAAATTCTCCTCCAAAAAGCAGTCAGTCAGAAGACTCTAAGAAACTCATAAGCAAGGAGATAATGGAAGAGCCCTTATTCCTTGTTGCTCTGGTTGCAATTGATCTTATGTGGCATGTAAAAGAAGAAAAGTGCCATTGCGGCCAATTTATTATATGTTTACTATGGCTTAGGTGCTTTCCACACAGCTGAATAAAATCCCACATTTTCTGCTTTGAACTGGAATATTCCAGTGTGGACTCAGATACCCTAGTTCAAAGCTAGGTTGGGCCCGGGCTGTGGCACAGGCAGGAGAGCAAGCCAGTGCAATTAACTGCAATGAATCACTCTGACCAGGAGGTCATGAGTTTGAGGCCCGCTCAGAGCCTATGTTTGTTTGTCTTTGTTCTATGTTAAAAGGCATTGAATGTTTGCCTATATGTGTAATGTGATCCACCCTGAGTCCCCTTCGGGGTGAGAAGGGCGGAATATAAATGCTGTAAATAAATAAATAAATAAATAAATAAATAAATAAAGCAGATATTGTTGGATTTTCTGCTTTGGGATTCTGAGTTATATGGCTGTGTGGAAGAGCCCTAAGTTACCTTGGAATCTTAGCAAGGAAGGATAAGTTATACATAATGGTTAGAAACCTGTTAGTAACATAACTCAGGTTTAAATGTATGCCTTGCTTAGGATGGTACCTATTGATCTACTTACATTTACATGTTTTCGAACTGCTAGGGAAGGTAATGACACTCCATGCAGTCATGCCGGCCACATGACCTTGGAGGTGTCTATGGACAATGCCAGTTCTTTGGCGTAGAAATGGAGATGAGCACCAACCCACAGAGTTGGGCACAACTAGACTGTCCGGGGAAAACCTTTACCATTACTTTTTCTACACTGCTTTTTTCTCTCTGCAAGAAGACTCGAAGTGGCTATTTAGCACTAAAGCACCATGGAAGCTGGACAAAATCTACCATTTTTCACATTTTACATTGCTAAGAGACTCTATTCAAGAATGGATACCATAGGATAATGGGTGGAAGTGTTTTTCTAGTTTGTCCTAGAACAAACTGTAATCTTTTTGCTCTGTTTCAACCAGAAATTACCCTTAAAAGGGCCAATGCAAGCAGTAAGCAGTGATAAGCCTTCAACTACAGAAACGGCAAGATATACAACATTATCCTTGGCAAAATTACAGGATTGAGTTGCTGTAGCTGTGATGTGGTGGAAGACAAATGCCTGTCTGTGTATTAAACTCTTGCAGGAGTTCCCCCAACCGGTACAAACATGTTGGTCAGAGTTACTCATTGCCTAATTCCTCATTCTACCCCCTCATTCCTCCAGGCTGCAAAGCACAGTGAAATCATTCTGTTCACAAGCGAGAGCAGTCTTTCAGACTCCCTTGAGCTCTTAAGGAGAACAGCTGTATTGCAAAGGCAAGCATCCTGGGGGGGAAGAGCTGCCCTACTTGGATCCTGAGTTTCGTCAAAGAAGGAAAGCAAAGAAGGCACTGAAGCTAAGACCAAGGACAGAAATCAAGACACACAACTGCAGACAAAGGGTGAAGTTAAAGAGGGCTGTGGAGAACTCAGAAAAGCCGAAAGACCAAGGAAGAAGAGCACACTGCACCATGAGCCAACCAAAGTACATGCGGATGGAAGATGATACTTCTGATGTTCTGAATCCACCTCCATACTGTAATGCTTCTGATGGGCCTCTGCCACCCCAGTATCAGCCGTATTATAATCCACCTGGCGCAAGAACCAACAATGAACCGGTCTTTCAGACTTCCCAGACCATTGTCATCACTCATGGTCAGCCCATCTCTGAACCCGATTACATGGCTTACTCCATCTTCACTATTCTTTGCTGTTGTCTTCCTCTGGGGATCGCTGCCTTGGTCTACTCTGTTAAGGTTAGTGTGTGTTCTTATGTTCTAGCACCACCCCCTGCCTTCACATACTTTAACATTCAACTTTCTCGGAACATGCTAGGGACTTATTTCAGTAGGAGTAGAATATTAAGGTAAGTGATGGAGTTTTCCTGCTTCTTGGCATGGGGTTGGACTAGATGGCCCACTAGGTCTCTTCCAACTCTATGAATGCTTAAAGTAAAGGTAAAGATTTCCCCTGACGTTAAGTCCAGTCATGTCTGACTCTAGGGATTGGTGCTCATCTCCATTTCTAAGCCAAAGAGCCGGCGTTGTCCGTAGACACCTCCAAGGTCATGTGGCCAGCATGACTGCATGGAGCGCCGTTACCTTCCCGCCGGAGCGGTACCTATTGATCTACTCACATTGGCATGTTTTCGAACTGCTAGGTTGGCAGGAGTTGGCGCTAACAGGGGCCGCTCACACCGCTCCCGGGGCTTGAACCTGGGACCTTTCGGTCTGCAGCTCAGTGCTTTGATGCACAGGGGCTCCTTTGCCACCGGGGCTCCTTATAATAATGTAATAATAAGCTCCTATGAATGCTTATTGTGCTGAAATTTCTCAGATACTTTTTTCTGAGTGATCTGGGGGTTTGTCTGTTTTTGCTCCATGCCCAGCCTCCCCACTTGAGATAGAAACCCACTTTTCAGAAATCTGCCTGAATATTTCTCACATGGTGGAGTCCTCTACTTTCCTGCACACACAAACACAATGCCCTGAAACAAAATTCAGTGCTGGGTGGGCATCTCAAAATAATAATAATAATAATAATAATAATAATAATAATAATAATAATAATAAAATGGCCACTAAGCCGCCGACACAGTTTCTGTATTCCACATCTATGGCAGGCATCCTCAGAGGTCGTGAGGTACCTGCCATAGATGTGGTTGAAATGTCAGGAGAAAATGCTTCTGGAATATGGCCATACAGCCCGGAAAACTCACAGCAACCCAGTCATTCCGGCCATGAAAGCCTTTGACAACACAGGAAACTAACTGTTCAGAATATTTGGTGTTCTTATGTTCCCCAGGATAATAAGTATGGAGAGTAAAGAAGATAGTGGCAGTACGCATGAGTTATCCTGTAGTTAACCTTCACCCCAGTAACTTTGAGAGACAGCCATATACTGTCTGGTTTGTACAGTATATATAGCAGCAAACGTAGTCATTTGATCTAATTCAGGAGAAGAGCTAATAAAGAGGGAAATTATTGTTAAGACAACAGGAGAAAACAGAATGAATAGTTTACCAAGGGTCTTATTGCACTAGACTATTATAGTACTTTCACTATGCAGCTCTGCCCTATGGAATCCTGGTATTTGTAGTATGGGGAGGCACTAGAGTTCTGTCATTGAGATTCCTAAAAGTTGTTCTCTAAACAAAACTCCCATGGTTGCTGTGTGTTTTCCAGGCTGTATGACCATGTTCCAGAAGTATTCTCTCCTGACGTTTCGCCCACATCTATGGCAGGCATCCCCAGAGGTATCTCATTACCTCTGAGGATGCCTGCCATAGATGTGGGTGAAATTTCAGGAGAGAATACTTCTGGAACATGGCCATACTGCCCGGAAAACACACAACAACTCTGTGATTCTGCCATGAAAGCCTTCAACAAAACTCCCATGATTTCATAAGCTTTATCTAATTATCTAGTGTGAATGGCTTGTCTAAGGTGTGTTGAGTCTTAAATAGTAATTTCCAGGCAAGCTATGTGAAGTCTGCTGTGGCATTTTGTGTCATTGTGTGCTTTCACGTCGTTTCATATTATGGTGACCCAAAGCAGAGTATACCACGGGAGATTTTGTGGCTGAGCATGTGGGACTTATCTAAGGTCAACCAGTGGGTTTCCATGGCCAAGCAGGGAATCCTAGCCTCCAGAGTCTAGTCCAGTGGTTCCCAACCTGTGGTCCGTGGACCACCAGTGGTTCCCAAGAACTAAAGTATGGTCCACGGCCTCACTGTCACTACACCATTGCAATGGGAGTGACTGGTCTTGTGAAACCCTCTTATAGTGCCAAAGCAAAGGGGATGCCAGGGGAGAAGCCAACTACTCATGAAAGGCACAACAAGGCTCCTGACTGCTGCTTCTCCTCCTCCCTCCCTCTGAAAGAAGCTGGTCCATGTGGCGCCAAAGCAGGGTGCCTTGGTGTCTTCGTCTTTAGGCCTGTTTCTGGGGTTATTTGGGGTACTGATTCAGAAAATTGCCTTGGATAGAGAACATGAGTTCTAGATTATTAAATAGGGTTGTCTGTGGGCAAGCAGATGGCAACTACTGGATAGCATACGTTCTGTATCAGAAACTAAAGCTGATGTAGTCTATCCAGTTGTCTGCATCAGCATCCCAAATAACCAAACTGAATCTAAAGTTGACCAAAAATTGAATCATAATTCTTTTGGTACTAATGTTGGAAAGTGGTCCCTGGTCAAAAAAAAAGGTTGAGAACCACTAATCTAGTCCAACGTTCAAACCACATTGGCTCTCAAAGTCTAGTTGTGCCTTTATTAACTTCTTACATTTATTGTTCCCCTTCAACTGCAATCCTATAGCCAGTATAGCAATTAAACTACCATTGAACTTGCTCCCAAGGGGCAAGTAGCCCTATTTTCCAGTATAAGTGATTTGCAGAACTTCACTTTCTACTGGTATTAAACCGGCTTTCAGCATTAGTCTGAAAAAAGAGTTACTTGACATCTTAGTGGAAAATATAATGAAAAAGATTTATAGAGGAATCTCCTAGAACATGTTGGAAACTATGTAGCCACAGATTATAATGGCTTAAGTATTTATCAGGAAATATTATTTAAACTTTATTTTACAATTGTTTGTATTCGGTGTCCGTAATCAAACAACTTGTGAGTTATTGTGCTTTCTTTATATTCTACCCTCTTTACTGCAGCCTTGAGACGCAATGAAGTAACTGATCTTAGCAAGCACAGATAAGCATTCACATGCAAAAGTTAAGAGATAAATAAGCCATAAATGGAAGTAAAAGCAATCTTAAAACAAACCTTTTAAAAAACCAACAATGCAGAACATTATTAAAAGCCTTTCTTCATGAACAGTTTTGTAAAACAGGAAGTTATAAGGTTGCACACTCAGTATCCCAGGCCCTTAGTTCTTGAGACCAAAGTCTGGCACATAGAGGCTTCACCGGTGATATGCATCAACTAACACACAAAGTTTCTCACAGCTTGCCATTCAAGCACACACAGAGAAAGAAGGTATTTTCCTATTTCAACATCAAGGCAGAAATCTTAGCTCAAAGGGCTGTTTCCAGGTCAAGGTGAAATGTGGGACTATTCCTTCTGACCTATATAGGGCAATGGGACAATTAATGTAACTTACCTACTGTTAGCTAGAAGGCAGATGCCAAAGAAAGAAGAGGATGGGCCCTGAGAAGGAGGAGGATAGTTAGTTACTATAAATACTTGTCAACTTCACAGTCGGGCTGTGGCGCAGGCAGGTTAGTAGTCCGAGTGTGCACCCGACAATTAAAATAAAATAATAGCCCTGCTCATTGTTGACCTAAGCAACCCGAAAGACAGTTGCATCTGTCAAGTAGGAAAATTTAGGAACCACTTATGCAGGGAGGCTAATTTAACTGATTTACAACACTGGATGAGGAAGTACTCCATCAAAAAGGATGGAGCAGCAGCTTCTCCTGTGGCGGGAATCAAATATACTCTCACAAAGCCAGAAGCTGTGATGACTCATTGGCCTTGTAGTCCTGTTCCTAGTACTATTGTGGCAGACAAAGAGGAAAACATGGGATTTTCGCCGGTTCAGTAAGAACCGGAGCCTCTTCACCTGCAGGATGTTGATGTTTGTCCACAAGAATTCAGCCAAACAGGCCTTGGGCAGAACTCCCCCCCGTTTTCCAGGAGGGAAAATTATTCTAAAGATAGGGGAGCCAGGGAGGCTAATCGCAGAAGCCTGAGAATCGCTGCCAAACAAATGGCTGATTAGGTCTGCTTCCCTTGGGAAATTCTAAGGAGTCATGCATCTGGACAGAGTTGGGTTTCGCTTCTCGTTCTCTAGGGAAAGAGTTCTGTTGGCGGGAAAACGAGACCCAATATAGGTGCTTAGCGCGAGGGATTCTTTGCGGAGTCAATTGATCAGCTTGAGGAGAGAGATCGTGTGTGGACTTCGTAATCCCAGTTCCTTGCTTCCCGGATCAAGTTTCAAGCCTTGCCTTGTCTCACGTTTTTACCACGGACTATGTTTCATGCTTCATGTTCGTCTTGCCTCCAGTCAAGGATCTAGTCGAGAATCAAGTTTATTCCAGCCTTGTTGTCAAGCTTCATTGGACTTTAAAGACTCTGTTATTTCCCCACACTATTGCTTGGCAAAGTGTGTGTTTCGGTCAAGTGGATTAAAACTTTGAACTCTAATATCTTATACTGGACAATACATTTCTGGACTATATTTGACCTTATCTGAAAGGTCTGCTTCTGAACTATATTCTTCACTTGTTTTTATTGATTTTATATATTTCTTTAATAAAGATATTAGATAGATTCTGGCCTCTGTGTAAGGTTATTGGTGCTCTGCAGCCTGGGTCCTGACAGAAGCTGGGAAGTTAAATAGCCTCTGTGTCTGTCTGTCTCTGTGTTGTTTGTCTAATGGCATTGAATGTTTGCCATATATATGTGTACGTTGTGATCCACCCTGAGTCCCCTTTGGGGTGAGAAGAGTGGAATATAAATACTGTAAATAAATAAATAAGTAAATATCACAGGCAGGTACACGTTAGCCCAAATTCTTAGGGTGTAATTAGATACAAGAATCTCTGCAAGTTGCAGAAACAAATCAATCCATTTTTGCAAATTGCAATAAGCTTCTAGTGTATTCGATGGAGATTTGTACGCTTTTTCTCTTGCCTTGAGCTGAGCTTCCCCCACTCCCATCTCCAAAAAAAGTAGAGATTTTTCCTGAAAATGACCCACGAAAACTGAAATTCAGGGACAAACTCTGATCACAAGTTGGTCAAAATACACCAAAGGTATGTCACTATGGTCAACTTCCACTAGAAATTGACAATAGAATTGCACTGAAGGATCTAGCAATGCCTAGAGAAGTGTTCGCTCTAGGAATCTCTAAGTCCACCATCATAACTCTAGCATACTTTGACCATAGAGCTACCCTGGAAGACCTAGAGATTCCTAGAGAGAATCACAAATAATCAAATCTGCAAATGTGAACCTGCAAACTTGGAGAGGCAGCTGTCGCCCTAATACACAGGTTGAGGTTTAGACTGTAGTGTACACTATGATAAGCATGCATCTAAGTATCCTTTTTAAAAAAACAAACCTCTAAAGTAAAGGCATATGACTCTGAACCAGACTAGTACAAGGTTGTATGGTGGGTTAATGATTTCCCCCTTTGGTTTTCTCCCTGATCTATTCCTTGAAAGCAAGTTCCATAACCTGCAGGTTTCTAGAAGCTTAAGGCAATGGTTTGAGTCCAGGCCAATGGGTTTTCTGGAAGCAAATATCATACAGCCAAGTCAATGGATTTATTGTGTATCATTGTGTATCTCTCCCAGCCAGAGATGTTGTTCAACGTTTCCATTCCTCATGTCTCCTAATCCACTACCTATCTTTTTTATCTCCCCAGACTCAAGAAGCCAATCGTGTTGGAAACAGCATATCTGCTCAGAAGAATTCAAGGATGGCACGCAACCTGGCTCACTCTGCATTAGGGATTGGCCTTACATTTCTGATTGTGTATATCATTCTTTTTGTGATCAATTCTACCAAGATGGGAAACTGAGCCATCAACAGCCCCAAGATCAATTCCAAGCACATAGGAAACTGAACCTCCAACCCCACCATATCCAACCGGGTGTTCATGTCCTAAAACCTTCCATCTAAAATACCTTACCTTCCATCCCAGAAACATCAGTGATATACAAGACAGAGAAGTCATGATTTGGGATTATGCTCTCTGAACTATTCTCCAACTTGCTGTGAACTGCTACATACATGTACGTGACTTTCATACACTTGACTTGATGACCATAAACAAAATAGGTAATATGTGAATGGCATCTGATTCAGCATCAAATGCAACTGTCAGATGGCATGAAACACCAACTCTCTGAAAGATGGACTGCTCCCATCAGATCATGAATGCATATGATCCACCTTCAAAACGGAACAGAGATATCACAAACCAAAACCATAAAAGCAGGAGGAAGCACCAAAGATCCCATGTAAAATATTGCCTTGTTCGATAATGAGACAGTCTCCATATTCATGCCTTTGCCAGAGATTAAAAAAAATATTCTTGTTGGTTGTCCCAACCAATGAAAATTCATTAAATCACATATGGAATGGTGTGAACATCTATGTAAATAAATACTATCAATTGAAATAAATCAAAATATGATCCATGCCTTTCAATCACTGAACAGAGAGAACACCTACCCAGTGTTACTATCCCTTCTGCCTAATTCCAAATTCTTCCTCTAGTTTGCAGTAATTTTACAGACGTCCTCTGAATTGCTCTATTTTCCAGCCTTTCTGGTTAGGCTCCAGTTTTCTCTAGTTCTCCTTTCTCTGTCTGATGCATTATCTCAATTGGCAATACAGTAGAGTCTCACTTATCCAAGCCTCACTTATCCAAGTTTCTGGATTATCCAAGCCATTTTTGTAGTCAATGTTTTCAATATTCTGGTGATATTCTGGTGCTAAATTCGTAAATACAGTAATTAAAACATAACATTACTGCGTATTGAACTGCTTTTTCTGTCAAATTTGTTGTAAAACATGATGTTTTGGTGCTTAATTTGTAAAATCATAACCTAATTTGATGTTTAATAAGCTTTTCCTTAATCCCTCCTTATTATCCAAGATATTTACTTATCCAAGCTTCTGCCAGCCCGTTTAGCTTGGATAAGTGAGACTCTACTGTAGATTGGTTTGCTTGTTTCAAATGCCAAGATACTTTCCTTGTGGTGAAAAAATATACCTGGGGAGGGATATAATTACTTTGCAGTCAGTAACCAAAAATTTCAAATAACAAAATTCTCAATTTCGACTCATAACAGGGCACCTTAATGGTTATGTTTCTGAAGTCACCTATATACATAGGTACAAAAACACAACATAAAGACCACAACTGATACCGACTCAGAGATTTTGCTTCCAGGGACCAAAGAGAGATGACTAGAGATGCTTCTTGGCAGGAGGTTGGACTGGATGACCCATGAGGTCTCATTCAGCTCCATTATTCTAAGAAATGCAGCAACAGTCTAGTAGTTCCTTTTTGGAGAACAGGAACGTGCTCTGGCACACCTCAAAGCCATGGTGCTCTATAATGCAAACATCTATGTAAATTCAAAGTGGACTAGAATATTTTATTTATTTATTTAAGATATTTGTACTCTGCCTTTCTCCACAAGCGGACCCAAAGCGGCTTACAACATGTAAATGCACAATCCAAATGTTAAAATATAGATACAAAGGTAAAAACATGGTAAAATCATATCTATATATATAAAAGGATAATGGTGTCACTCCACCGGGCAAAACAACAAAACTAAAGGCCCCCCAACCTAGAAAATTGACAACACAACCCCTCATCCATGTCTCTACGTTCTTACGCTCAACAAAGGATTCTCCCCCCCCCCCCCCAAACAGGGAAACACCCACTCTTTGAAGGTCCAAACCCATTCGGTACTCATCACTCTTTCATCTCAAAACACAAAATAAAGAGCAACACTCTGAAAACAAAGGAATTCCATCCAGGAAACAATCAGGGCCACCTAACACCTCCCAACAAAGGATTCCCCCATCTAAGACACAGAACCACCTAAAAAAAGCCACAGCAACGCGTGGCCGGGCACAGCTAGTATTCAATAAAATCCATTACTGCCTCCCCTGAACAAGCCCTACCTATATACAGACATTAAACCTTAAAACTCCAACCTATTCACCAATGATTCAGTTAAAAGCCTTCTTAAACAGAAAGATCTTGAACACTTTCCGGTGGTGCAGCAGTTTAAACTGCTGAACTGCTGAACTTGCTGACCAAAAAGGTTGGCAGTTTGAATCCGGAGAACAGGATGAGCTCTCGCTGTTAGGTCCAGCTGCTGCCAACCTAGCAGTTGGAAAACATGCAAATGTGAGTAGATCCATAGGTACCACTTCTGCAGGAAGGTAGCGATGCTCCATGCAGTCATGATCTTGGAGGTGTCTACAGACAAGACCGGCTCTTCGGCTTAGAAATGGAAATGAACACCACACCCCAGACTTGGACATGATTAGACTTAATGTCAAGGGAAACCTGTTTTAGAAGCTTACCAAAAGGTGGGGACATCTCTGAATCAATTGTTGTGTGCATTCAACTCTAGGGCAAATCAATCACAATAAAATTCATTCATACATACGCATAGATTGGCTACCCAAATGAAAACTATAGGAAAAGTAGATGGCGGTGAAAGAAAAAAAATGTTAGTTGCCTTTTGGAAGAAACCAAAATGTAGTACCTATTTATAGTACTATTTATGCCCTGTGTCATTCACAGTTTTTCACTTTCATAGAGGGCCTGTCCAAATGTGGAGAGCTGACTGTATTTTTACTGTTTTACTAAATCAACTATTTATCAGAGTTGTTTTATGTTTTCTGCGCTGTATGTTCTAGAAGTATTCTCTCCTGACATTTCGCCCACATCTATGGCAGGCATCCTTAGAGATTGTGAGGATGCCTGCCATAGATGTGGGCGAAACGTCAGGAGAGAATACTTCTGGAATATGGCCATACAGCCCAGAAAACATACAACAACCCTGTGATCCCGGCCATGAAAGCCTTCGACAAGAAACTCCAGTAGAGTCTCACTTATCCAACACTCGCTTATCCAACGTTCTGGATTATCCAACGCATTTTTGTAGACAATGTTTTCAATACATCGTGATATTTTGGTGCTAAATTCGTAAATACAGTAATTACTATATAGCATAACTGCATATTGAACTACCTTTTCTGTCAAATTTGTTGTATCACATGATGTTTTGGTGCTTAATTTGTAAAATCATAACCTAATTTGATGTTTAATAAGCTTTTCCTTAATGCCTCCTTATTATCCAACATATTCGCTTATCCAACATTCTGCCGGCCCGTTTATGTTGGATAAGTGAGGCTCTACTGTATTTATCAAATCCTACAATTCTCCTTTCTTTCCAAAAAGTGATTAAAAGTTCCCAATTTTTCTAAAATGTTGCCAGTGGCTTTTCTCTACACTGGTGTTTCTCAAACTGTGTTCCTTCAGGTGGTTTGAACTTCAGCTCCTGGAAATCCCAGCCAGTTTACCAACTGTTAGGAATTGTGGGAGCTGAAGTCCAAAATATCTGGAGGTGCTCAGTTTAAGAAACTCTGCTCTATATGTTGCTTCATTTCTATTGGCTGCATCTGTGGAAAAGGCAGTTGAACAGGGAATTTCAAGAATGAGGCAGAGCGGCAAAGTCAGAAAGTTCTAGGGAGACTCAGCACTCTGCAGTTCCCAGGGACAGCACATTCTGGCAAGACCAAGCCAGGCTATCACTTGCCTGCTAGGTTGAAGCATGCTGCCAAATGCTATGGTTGGCAGCAGTGTGGCACTTTGTTTGGACCAAGCAGACACACCACTCTTATTTGGTTCTGGGAAGACGCCCATCTTCATTTTCCCATCCTGTAATACAATGGAGACCTATCAGCAGCAGCAGTGCAAGCAAACAAATTGGGGGCACTACATAAAGTGCTCGTTCATGCCTGGCACAAGCCTTGCCTTTGTAGGTGGAGCCCAGTAGAAAACCTTGCTAAATTAACATTGATAAAAAGAGATAGAGTGCTAACATAGAGGATCTTCCATCCATTGCATAATGTGGAATATATTGACATGGACTTGAATGAAAAGTTTATAAATAGATCCAGAAAAAAGCTCACGTTGATCACTCAAAACACTTTTATCCAGGCCATTATAGTCCTAATCCTGCCACATCTTTGAAGCCATCAAGTATTCTTCAAGAGTCTATAGTATTGAGGTGGGGATTTCATCAAGTGAGCCTTGATACGAGGGTTGAATGAAAAGTAATCCCTCCACTTTTGTTACTTGGGTTTGAATGGGAATATTTTAATAAATCAAACGCAGAAATAATCCTTAGAAGGTACTCTTTAACTACCACTATTCACTTTTCCACATAATCACCAGACAATTGGATACATTTCTGCCAATGATGAACAAGTTTTCTAAAGCCGTCACAGAAGACATCGACACTCTGTTTCCGCAACCAGTGTCTCACAGTAACCATTGCGCACAGATCTTCCGATAGCCAAGCCAAGCAATAATGTGACCCACATATTCTTGTGAAATGCTGATTATGCTTGAAATTTCTCTCTGAGTGATAGAACGATCATCCTGAATCAATCTGTCAACCTTTTGCTTGTGAAATTCAGTAGTTGCTGTCACGGGATGTCCAACTCTTTGTTTCTCACGCAAGTCAGATGTTCCCATCTCAACATCTTTAAATTTACTTGCCCAACGACGCACAGTACTCACATCAACACAGTCACCATAATGAATTTCCTTTGGGGTGACACCTTCTGATGTCAAGAATTTAATGATTGCACATTGCTTAAGTCACATTGACTTAAGCCGTTTACAACATACTATACAAACAATGAACATAGTGTTAAAAATGGTCAAACCCACAGCATTTAAAACATCCCAAGTCAAAAACAGATTAAAACATCGCAAGTCAAAACAGTTAAAATCACACAATCTGAAAGCATCAATCCAAGGCCAGTATAATGTCAATTCTTCATTGCATGTATGTTTCTTATTGCTGTTGAATAAAGGCTTGGCCCCACAGCCTGGTTTTTAGTTTCTTGCTAAAGACCATGAAAGAGGGCACAGATCTGATGTCACTGGGGAGGAAGTTCCACAGCCTGGGGGTCACCACCCTGTCTCTCGTCCCCACCAATTGTGCCTGCGGAGAAGGTGGGATCAAGAGCAGGGCCTCCCCAGATGATCTTAGATTTCGGGTGGGCTCATAGGGGGAAATACGTTTGGACAGATAAGATGGGCCCAAACCATTTAGGGTTTTATAGGCCAGCAATTTGAATTGTGCCTGGAAGAAAACTGGCAACCAGAGGAGCTGGTGTAACAAAGGAATTGTATGCTTCTGGTACCCTGCTCCAGTTAGCAATCTAGCAGCCATACATTGGACTAGTTCAGTGATTCCCAAAGTGGGCGCTACTGCCCCCTGGTGGGCGCTGCAGTGATCCAGGGGGGCGCTGATGGCTACAGGTGCATTTGCCATATGCATTAATACATATATCTTTCTGTTTAATTGCTATTAAAAAATTTAAAAAATTTACAGGGGGCAGTAGGCCAAATGTCATACCCCAGCCACCTTTGGTTTCTGAACCTGATTCAGAAATGAACTTTGACCAGGATGAAGCTTATTCTGACTTTTTACCTAGTCCGCAGAGCTCCTTCCAATTACAGCTCCCAGATGTTGATAGCTCGGATGCTTCCTTAATTGGGAGAGAAGAAGGAAATATTACTCCCATGGCTGAACCAGATGTTCTTAGTTCCCCAGAGAATGTGTCCTTCAACAGAAGGGAGTTTCTGCATCGCCAGAGATCTGAAAAGCAAGGGCTCCTTAGGAGTAACCGCTTGGCATCTCGAGGGGATAATGGACAGAAGATTTTCCCTTGGGAACCTTTAGGGAGTTTGGCTTTCCTTCTTGTGATCAGATCTAAGTTCCATAAAAGTGTCTTGCACCGTGAACACTTGGCGGTGTCAACATAGTGATTTCCTGAGTAAGATTCACCAACTCCAGTTCCTGTTTCTCCAAGCCAAGTTTCCTGATCCTGGAGGCCAAGCTGAGCCGCAACTTCCGAGTAGACCCGGAGTAAATCTACTTCCTTGCCTTGTTCCTGAATCAAGTTTGGCCTCAGCCTCATCTCGTTCCTGCCTTGATATCAAAGACTTCCAAGTGACTTTGGACTTAATACTTCAGTCTTGCTTCCTTGTTGTTCCCCGCTCAAGAACTTTCTAACAGTTTTGAACGTGTTTCGGTTTCTGGACTTTGGACAATAATATTGGACATTTCTCTTTAACTCTTTGGACTGATTCATACCTTTTTACAAAGGACTATTATCCACACAACCTTTCCACTTATTCTTTCCTGAATTACTAATAGTTTTAATAAAGATATTATATGATTATTGGTCTCTGTCTGGTTTCCAGTGCTCACGCTGCCTTGGGGTGCAACACCAAATAAGTTTGGGAAACACTGGACTAGTTGAAGCTTCCAAGCAGTCTTCAGAGGCAACCCCACATAGAGCGCATTGCAGTAATCTATCTGGGATGTAACCAGAATGTGGACTACCGTGGCCAAGTCAGACTTCCCAAGATATGGGTGCAGCTGGCGCACAAGCTTTAGTTAGCAAAAGCTCCGCTGCTCACCACTGAAACCTCAATGATGAGTCCAGGATCACTCCCAGACTGCGAATCTGTGTCTTCAAGGGGAGTGTAACCCATCCAACACAGGTTGTAACCCCACATACTGTTCAGCCTTGTAACTGACCAGGAGTACCTCAGTCTTGTCTGGATCTAATTTCAATTTATTTATTCTCATCCAGATCGTCACAGCATCCAAACACTGGTTCAAGACCTGAACAGCCTCCTTAGCAGCAGGTGGAAAGGAGTGATAGAGTTGGATGTCATCTGCATACAGATGACACCCAATTCCAAAACCCCGGATGATCTCTCCCATGAATAAGTTAAACAAGATGAAACTCCAATTTTAGAAAGTGAAATGGAAGAAGCAAGTTTTGCCAAGTCCAAGGGCTCATCTATCCCTACAGTAAAGGGGGAAATGAAATCCTTACTGGAATTCTCAGTCCATTTATGAATCTGTCCACAAAAGCTCATGCAAAAATAAACACTATTTAATCTTAAAGGCGCTCCTACAGTCATTTTATTTATTTTTTCCTCCCTGGTCCATCCTCCTTTTTTTATTGATTTCCTTGTTCTATGGTCTGTCCTCTCCTTTTTCTCAGCAATAATGCACAGCGGTTTTGTCTGTGAGCCAGTACAATACTTAGGAGTCCCTTATGGGAAGAAATGGAACAGAATGCCTTGTTTTGTAAAGTGAGTACTAAGCAAAAAAAAAAAAAAAAGATTCAGTAGGATCCGTTAAGTACCACAGTAGGAGAAAAGCAAAAGGTGGGGAAAGAACCGAAGATAACAGCGAAGGAGAAAGAGCACAGCAAACCCCATCTCATCTGGGAAGCGAAAAGAAGGAACTGGAGAAGTGACGGAAGACAAGCACTTACAGACCCTCAAAGGAGACCTGCATTATGAGCAATGCATACTATGAGAAAATTGATGGTCACTCCTCTGCCTCTCTGAATCCACCCCCCTACTCCGAAGAAGCTCCTCCACTGGGACCTTCCACTGGGACGTTGCCCACGCTGGGCTATGAAGCCATCCCTGCAATGCCACCCGAATACCAGCCTTGCTATGGTTTGCCCAGAGAAGGATCCAGTCCTGGCGCGGTCCTCTATCCTTCACGGGCCATCTTCATCGCGACTGCCCTTCCACCCAGTGTGCCTGACTACTTGGGCTACTCCATCTTTAATATGGTTTGTTGTTTTCTACCCCTGGGTATTGCTGCCTTCGTTTGCTCTATAATGGTAAGTTGGAGGGAGAGAAATAGAGAAATGTAAACTGAGTTAGTTCTGAAACGATGCAAGGAAGGGGCTGCTGGTCTCTTACTCTTCATGATGGCTTTAGGGATTGTCCAAAACTGGGGAGAATCAGGACTGACTTTGGGCTTGTTTCCTTCATCATTTAAGCATTAGTGATGTGAGATTTGCATTACTAATGAGAAGAGATTCAACAAAATGGAAAGAATGATAAAGCATACAGTGAGCACTGGCTATACCGTGTTTCCCCGAAAATAAGACAGTGTCTTATATTAATTTTTGCTCCCAAAGATGCTCTAGGTCTTATTTTCAGGGGATGTCTTATTTTTCCATGAAGAAGAATTCATATTTATTGTTGAACAAAAAAATGAACATTTATTATATACTGTACTGTAGTTGTCATCATAAACCAGCATAACCAGACAAACTGTGAATCCTATCAAGAATTTCTTGTTACTACCAATATTTCCATGTACAATACTCTATGGTACGTACATTAACTGATCCTGCATGCTCTGGTGTTCTGTTCAGCGGGCATGCTTCCAAACAAAAGCTTTGCTAGGTCTTACTTTCGGGGGAGGCCTTATATTTAGCAATTCAGCAAAACCTCTACTAGGACTTATTTTCTGGGGATGTCTTATTTTCGGGGAAACAGGGTAGAGAGATGTGAATCTTGTTCTCTCCAAGGCAATCGAAAAAAGTTAGCCGTCTGAGGCTGGTCTACACTGCCTTATATCCCAGAATCCAGTCCCAGATTGTCTACTTATCCCAGATTATCTGGCAGTGTAGACTCATATAATCCATTTCAAAGCAGATAATCTAGTATCAGATCCTGGGATATAGGGCAGTGTAGATCCAGCATAGAGCCCCGGTGGCAAAGTGTGTTAAAGCACTGAGCTGCTGAACTTGCAGACCGAAAGGTCCCAGGTTCAAACCCCGGGAACAGTGTGAGCTCCAGCTTCTACCAACCTAGCAGTTCGAAAACATGCAAATGTGAGTAGATCAATAGGTACCACTCCGGCTGGAAGGTAACGGCGCTCCATGCAGTCATGCCGGCCACATGACCTTGGAGGTGTCTATGGGCAATGCCAGCTCTTCGACTTAGAAATGGAGATGAGCACCAACCCCCAGAGTCAGACATGACTGGACTTAACATCAGGGGAAACCTTTAACTTTACCTTACCTTTAGATCCAGCATTAGACTGGTTCAATAAAAATCAGGACTTTTTTCTGACAGGTTTATTATGACATTCCACCCTCCCACTCAATGGGTTACAACAATGTTTAACAGGAGCCTCAATAACATGCCTCTGCTCTGTTAATGAACCCAAGAGGTGTTTGGAAAGTTTGCAAATATCATATGATTTCTTAAAATGGATCATCTTTTGCTGAGGGGCAACCTGTCATACCTGCTGCACATGTTTCCACTCAGCAACACAACTGTCCATTAATATCCTGCCCAGCTTTTCAAATGTTAGGCAGTCAGCTTCTATTTTATACTAAAACATTATTGCTCATTATTGTTGTTGTCGTTGTTATCATCACCATCACTTTCCAAGTGGATTTCCTTTTGCGGGAATTTAAATTGCAGAGTTGCAGAACAGACAGTAGAGGGCTGCTGTTATATTACTATGTAGCAGAGCCAGCAAAGTGCCCAATGAGCATTAGTTATGTAAAGTTATATAATATAACTAGCTTTGCCCGGCCACACGTTGCTGTGGCTTATGCTTTCAGAGTGTTGTTCTTTATTTACTGTCCTGATTTTAGAGATTATATTGTTCTGTATTATTATATCACAGTAATTATTACATATTATATTTATAATCTTATATTATCTGCTTAGAACTGGATTATATGAGGCCCCTTCTACACAGCTGTATAAAATGCACACTGAAGTGGATTATATGGCAGTGTGAACTCAAGATAATCCAGTTCAAAGATTATAAATGGGTTATATAGCTGTGTGGAAGGGCCTTGAGTCTACACTGCCATATAATCCAGTTAAAATCAGATAATCTGTATTTTATAGGCAGTGTGGAAGAGGCCTAAGTGAGGCCTAACTCTGCCTGTCCCTTGGACTGAGTGGATTGCTAGGAGACCAAGTGGGCGGAGCTTAGACTTCTAACTGGCAGCAATTGGATAAAAACAATTATTCCTCTCCCTCTAATTAGGACTTTATTTTTCTTTTCTTTTTGTTGTATGAACGTAGAGGCATGGATGAGGGGTTGTGCTGCCAAGTTTAGTGTTTCTGGGATGTGTAGTTTTGTTGTTTTGTCCTAGGCCGAAATTTCATTACCCTTTTATATATATAGATGTGTCATATAAGATTGCAGCAATCATAATCATACTTTAACCTTTTAAAAAAAAAACAAAAAAAAAACCTAGGACTCAAGGCCACTCACCATATGCTTACTATACACCAGACACCTAAGGATGCTTCCAAACTGCTCTCAAATCCACTCCAAAGCGGGTTTTTTAAACCCGCTTTGGCACAAGTGGATTTTAGTCCACACACGCACATACACAAACCCAGGCTGCCATTATATTGCTGCACATACCCTCCTGGTGTGAGGAAATATGCTTTGTTCCGAATTAATTTGGTTTTTCTGGAGACATAGTTTGGACGCCTCCAGTAAAACCAAGACAGATCCCAGTTTTTGGGCCTGTCTGGATGGGCCCCCAGAGATCAGATTTGATTATATCCCTGTTCCAGTCCCCCAAGTGTGGATCTACCTCAACATCTGATGGTCTGGCAGCTCTTCATTGAAGAGCAACCTAAAAGTTGCCTGGTCAGAAGGTTACCAAGGAATACTTCTATGTAAAAATAATGCTTTTACGGCTTGACATGGTCTGGATCAAGGATTATGCACAAGGCTTAATCTCTCCAACTCTAAAACTTTAGATGTTTTAAGTTTTGTATATTATTTTTATTTGTTTAATGCCTAGCTGTTTTTAATTTCTCTATGTTTTATTTTATTGTATTGTTGTTTATTGGCATTGAGTCTTGCCAGATTTGTAGGCCGCCCTGAGTCCCCTCGGGTGAGAAGGGCGGGATAGAAATGACATAAATAAATACATACTTTGTAATATGTTCGAAAGGGCATAAACTGCATTATATGACTACATTGACCCTATAATACAGTTCAATCTGCATTATAATGGCAGTGTAGCTGTGGCCTTAGAGCAGGGGTCCTCAAACTTTTTAATCCGAGGGCGGTCCACAATCCTTCAGACTGTTGAGGGGCCGAATTATCATTTGGGGGAAAAACTAACAAATTCCTGTGCACACTGCACATGTCTTATTTGTGGTGCAAAACAACAACAACAGTGAAAGAACAATAAAAAAGGTAAAGGTAAAGGTTTCCCCTGACGTTAAGTCCAGTCGTGATCGACTCTGGGAGTTGGTGCTCATCTCCATTTCTAAGCTGAAGAGCCGGCATTGTCCATAGACATCTCCAGGTCATGTGGCCGGCATGACTGCATGGAGCGCCGTTACCTTCCCGCCGGAGCAGTACCTATTGATCTACTCACATTTGCATGTTTTCGAACTGCTAGGTTAGCAGGAGCTGGGGCTAACAGAGGGCGCTCACTCCGCTCCCGGGATTTGAACCTGGGACCACAAGAACAATACAATATTTAAAAATGAAAACAATTGTAACCAACATAAACCTATCAGGATTTCAATGGGAAGTGTGCTTCTGGCCAATGAGATAGTCAAGTTAATTAGGATTGTTGTTGTTGTGTGCCTTTCAAGTCATTTCAGACTTTGAGCGAGCCTAAGTCTAAAATTATTTATTTATTCATTTACTACATTTATTTATTACATTTATATTTCGCCCTTCTCACCCCGGAGGGGACTCAGAGCAGCTGTATGTACATACAATATATTATATTATTAGCATAGCATAATATTAGCATTATATATTACTATATTGAACTATACCACTATACTGTAATATTATATATAATGTATAATTAATATTATATGGCATTATTATTAGTATTGTATAACATTATAATATTATTATCAATATTATCTATATATATAAAAGGGTAATGAAATTTCGGCCTAGGACAAAACAATAAAACTACACATCCCAGAAACACTAAACTTGGCAGCACAACCCCTCATCCATGCCTCTACGTTCATACAACAAAAATAAAATAAAAATCAAGTCCTAATTAGAGGGAGATGAATAATTGTTTTTAGCCAATTGCTGCCAGTTAGAAGGCTAAGCTCCGCCCACTTGGTCTCCTAGCAACCCACTCAGCCCGGGGGACAGGCAGAGTTTGGCCTCACTTAGGTCTCTTCTGCACTGCCCATAAAATACAGATTATCTGATTTTAACTAGATTATATGGCAGTGCAGACTCAAGGCCCTTCTACACAGCTATATAACCCATTTATAATCTTATATTATCTGCTTTGTACTGGATTATCTTGACTCCACACTCCCATATTGTAGCGGAAGCCAGACTTCCCCTCTTCTCGGCTTCTCGTGTGTCTGTGTGGACGCAGTGGAAGTAGGAGACAGACAACTGGAGTTTTTTTCCAAAGAAAGCAGTTTACTAAAATTCATGCAGCTGCAGAGGTTCATCCCACGCACAACTAGGTGCTGAAAAGGGAGAACCTCGCCGACAGGGTCAAGTGTCTATTTATACAATTCAATGGGTTCGGTTTACGACCGCCCACATATCAAACCATTGGTGCATATTTGTGGTGCAGTATTACATTTCATTACTTTCGTTTCTCTCAAAACACATGATTTCGGGGAAATCATGTGATAACCCATCGGCTGTGTATCTGGCCTGTTCGTACCTCCTTATATGGCCATTTCCTCCTACCCCTTCATTCCTGCCTTAATATAATATATAAAATAAGTGTGCATTTTATATAGCTGTGTAGAAGGGGCCTCATATAATCCAGTTCTAAGCAGATAATATAAGATACTTTATTTCCCATACCACCATACTTTGCCACAGCAACACGTGGCCGGGCACAGCTTGTATGTATATACAATATATTATATTATTAAAATGATATTAAAATATTATAAAACTGAGGGTGGGGGGCAGGTAAATGACCTTGGAGGGCTGCATCCGGCCCCGGGCCTTAGTTTGGGGACCCCTGCCTTAGAGCATACTACCCATGCTCAAGTCTGGATGTTAACATTTCCTATGTTCCAGTAGAAAATCACTGGAGTTTCTAGTTATGGATAATATGAGACAAAGGGTTCTTTGTTAGCCAACACAATACAACTTTGTTCCCTCTGACTTTCCCTCCACTGATTAATGATTTGTCGCCTTTTTCCTCCCCAGACCCGAATAGCCAACCACAGTGGTGATGGCACAACTGCTCAGCGAAACTCCAGGATGGCACTTATTCTGGCCAACACAGCATTCGGTGTCGGGCTGGCCCTCTGGATTATATTGCTCACAATATTTCTGTGGTGATCCTTGATAACTAGGCAACCAGACTTCACAAACAAAATGAACTTAACTACGCATTTATGATGTTCTGAGGCTAACGCCTGCCTTCATTTCCTTCTGTCATCACACCATAAAACAATGTGCTATAGGATGCTTCACACTTGTATCAACGCTTTCTGATTGAAATCCATTTGACGTTGAAAACCAACAATGGAACATGTGAACTTCAAAGCATTTTCATTTGAGGCAACGTGAAAAGATTGGACGAAACTTCCACCAAACAAGAGACTTGGAATAATCCATCTACGCTCAGGGGTGAACATCAAATGTAATTTACTTCTATAATAAACAACAAAAGAAAGCGTATGATTGGTCAGTGATTATGTGGTTTATTGTTTAGGACTGGGTCTTGCTCAATATAGATTCAAATCCCCAACAAACCATGAAGCTTGGGTCAATCACTGGGGACCAGAGTCATGTGGAAATTAAGATTAATGATCAAAATCACTTGATGGTTCTTTTATTAAATAAAATAAAGCATAATAAAGTATAATATGCAGGCAGTGAGTCAGAGCATTTCTTGATGACGTACTGCTTGGAAATCCTGACTATTATTATTACTACTACTACTATTATTATTATCAATCGGCAGGAAGGTAATGGCGCTCCATGCAGTCATGCCTATGACCACATGACCTTGGAGGTGTCTACGGACAACGCCGGCTCTTCGGCTTAGAAATGGAGATGAGCACCAACCCCCAGAGTCGGTCACGACTGGACTTAACATCAGGGGAAACATTTACCTTTACCTATTATTATTATTATTATTATTATTATTATTATTATTATTATTATTATTATTTTATTTTCCAACTGTCGTACTGGAACAACAAGGATTGTTTAGTTTAACTTTAACAGTTTTTGGCAGTTCTTTGTTAGAGTATTTCCAATGTCAGCTGCTTCTAACCTAGCGATTTTATTTGAAGTGTTTAATGCCAGTGCTAATGCTTTTTGCTTTTGCTTTTTGGTGTGTTTCTTTGCCAAGTACTTTTGCATTTTTATATCGCCATTTGTTCAGATTTATTTTTTTCTCTTTTTTATATAAATACGGACACTTTTAAAAAATCACTTGATGGTTAAAAATGTCTATATGCATTCCGTTAGTATTAATAGCAATGAAGTATCCCAATGTATTGCAAAGTATGAGATGAACTGAGGCCCCTTCTACACTGCTATATAAAATCCAGATTATCTGCTTTGAACTGGAATATATGGCAGTGTAGACTCATATAATCCAGTTCAAATCAGATAATCTGGATTTTTTATTTGATAATCTGGATTGTATGGCAGTGTAGAAGGGGCCTGAGAGAAAGAATATTTCACAGACTTAAGTCTATTCGATCAGATGCATAGAGTGAAGTGTGCAGGAACGGGTTAAATAATTCTTCAAGCTCTGGCAGCAAATGGATTACACAATCTTTTTTATGTCACAAGAACCCTGTTTAATCAGTGTTTATCTATTCCAGCATTTCATTCCCACAGTAGCCAAACCCATTCTACCTGAAAGCCTACAAGTAGGATTTAAGACCCAAAAGATCTCTAAACAGTATATCTTCAGTTACAATTTATGTGGATTGTAGGAGTTGGAGCCCTCGGTGGTGCAGTGGATTAAACCACTGAGCTGCTGAACTTGCTGACCAAAAGGTCTGCGGTTCAAATCCAGGGTGAGCTCCTGCTGTTAGCCCCAGCTTCTGCCAAACTAGCAGTTCGAAAACACGCAAATGTGAGTAAGTCAATAGGTACTGCTCCAGCAGGAAGGTAACAGCGCTCCATGCAGTCATGCCAACAACATGACCTAGGAGGTGTCTATGGACAACGCCGGCTCTTCATCTTAGAAATGGAGATAAGCACCAACACCCAGAGTTGGACATGACTAGACTTAATGTCAGGGGAAAACCTTTACCTTTACTAGTCCAAAAAAGTAACTCTTCCAAGCTTTCAACAGCTGCATTGTTTTATTCATGGCACTGTTACACATCCACATCATCACTAGGTGCATCTATTATTAAACCTGTTGGAATGAGAAATATTGTGTCTAACAAGCATTTCAATAATTCAAAACTGAACATGTTTTGTACATTTCCCCCAATAAAGAAACTCTACATTTCCAATTTTCCTCTGCCAGAATTAGGGAAAAGAAAATAGAAAGGACTAGCTTTGCCCGGCCACGCATTGCTGTGGCTTATGGGAATCCTTTGTTGGCCAGGTGGAATAGCAGTGAATAGCCTTGCAGACTCAAAGCCTGGCTGTTTTCTGGAGTAGCTGGAGCTGTTTGTTGTATGAACTTAGAGGCATGGATGAGGGGTTGTGCTGCCAAGTTTAGTGTTTCTGGGATGTGTAGTTTTGTTGTTTTGTCCTAGGTCGAAATGTCATTACCCTTTTATATATATAGACTAGCTGTGCCCGGCCACGCGTTGCTGTGGCAAAGTATGGTGGTATGGGAAATAAAGTATTGAGAAATTGGTGGTAGTTAAGGTAAAGGGTAAAGGTTTTCCCCTGACATTAAGTCCATTTGTGTCCGACTGCACACTGAAGTGGATTATATGGCAGTGTGGAGTCAAGATAATCCAGTGCAAAGCAGATAATATAAGATTCTAAATGGGTAATATAGCTGTGTGGAAGGGCCTTGAGTCTACACTGCCATATAATCCAGTTCAAATCTGATAATCTGTATTTTATAGGCAGTGTGGAAGAGGCCTAAGTGAGGCCTAACTCTGCCTGTCCCCTGGGCTGAGTGGGTTGCTAGGAGATCAAGTGGGCGGAGCTTGGCCTTTTAACTGGCAGCAATTGGATAAAAACAATTATTCCTCTCTCTCTCTAATTAGGACTTTATTTTTCTCTTCTTTTTGTTGTATGAACGTAGAGGCATGGATGAGGGGTTGTGCTGCCAAGTTTAATGTTTCTGGGATGTGTAGTTTTGTTGTTTTGTCCTTGGCCTAAATTTCATTACCCTTTTCTATATATAGATAGATTGTGAGATCCAAGCATCCCATATTCTTCCCTTTCCTTCCTCTTCTTCTAAACCAATTTCTTGAGCTGATGGAAATTCCTCCACCTACTCTGTGTAGAAACACTAAGGATACATCTACACCAGTGGATCTCAACTTGTGGTCCCCGTGTGTTTTAGCCTACAGCTCCCAGAAATCCCAGCCAGTTTACCAGCTGTTAGGATTTCTGAGAGTTGAAGGCCAAAACATCTGGGGACTCACAAGTTGAGAACCATTGATCTACACGGTAGAATTAATGCAGTTTGACACCGCTTTAACCGACATAGCTCAAGGCTATGAAAGTACCAGTAATTCTAAAGACCTTGAAAGACTACAACTCCCGTGATTTCACGACATTTAGTAATGGCAGTCAAAGTGGCATCAAACAGCATTAAATCTACAGTATAGATGCATCCTAAGTCCTTTATCAACATTTATTTTTGTGCTTTTATCTACAGTTGTGGTTACAACAGGAGAAGCATTATCATTGCTGCAGATCGGACTTAGGTGAAAGGCAGTTTCAGTTCACTGTTGATAAGTTGGCAACCTTACCTTTTAACATAATTATATAAGAGATTCAGCTTGTCAAGCAGTGAAACCTTTACGAGTTGGAATATTCTCTAGGATATGAGTTCCTTGGAAGTTCCTTGGAAGTCAATCCATGGAGCTTGATGTATTTTGGTGTTACATAGTCTATTTGGACGTGCATAATATGAAGCATAAATTAATTACTTAAGAAATGTTCATTACTCCAGGATCCGATCTCTCAGGTGAAGAAGGGGAAAATCTGATAATCTCATTTTCACAGAAAGTGGAGTAGCAAGAAAGACACAGACTTTGCTACATGGGAGATATTATCTATTCTAAATTGCTTTTGAAAGCATGCTTCTTATACCAAGCATGCCTTGAACTCAACAGAAATGTACAGATCTTAGCTTCCTCCCGAAGGTCAGAAGAAATTTCCCTACACTAAAAAATGTCAAATTACCTGTCAAATAAGGAATCTTATTTATTTCCTGTCAATCTTATGGTCTGGTAGATACTGGTATTACTGCATTTTTTTTACCCTGCCTTTTTCTACCAATTCAAACTCATGGTTTATATGGTAGTCTTGGTGCAATTCCAGAATCCTTCACTGTCCTTGTGGCTAATGGACTTTGGGACTTATAGTGCAAAATGAACTCAGGTGGATTATAGGAATTGGAGCCCCCGGTGGTACAGCGGATTAAACCACTGAGCTGCTGAATTTGCTGACCAAAAGGTCAGCAGTTCAAATCCAGAGTGAGCACCCGCAGTCAGCCCCAGCTTCTGCCAACCTAGCAGTTCAAAAGTACAGTAGAGTCTCACTTATCCAACATAAACGGGCCGGCAGAACGTTGGATAAGCGAATATGTTGGATAATAAGGAGGGATTAAGGAAAGGCCTATTACACATCAAATTAGGTTATGATTTTACAAATTAAGCACCAAAACATCATTTTATACAACAAATTTGACAGAAAAAGTAGTTCAGTATGCAGTAATGTTATGTAGTAATTACTGTATTTACGAATTTAGTACCAAAATATCATGATGTATTGAAAACATTGACTACAAAAATGTGTTGGATAATCCAGAACGTTGGATAAGTGAGACTACTGTATATATTTTAGATGACAACGGAGTGCGCATGCGTCGAGCAGCTCCCTGTTGGATAAGTGAGACTCTACTGTATTCAAATGTGAGTAGATCAATAGGTACTGCTCTGTCGGAAAAGTATTGCACTCTATGCAGTCATGCCAGCCTAGACAACCTTGAAGGTGTCTATGGACAACGCCGGCTCTTCAGCTTAGAAATGGAGATGAGCACCAACCCCCAGAGTCGGACACGACTGGACTTAATGTCAGGGGAAAAAATTTATCTTAAATAAAATCTCCAGACTGTGATGCTGAACCCACACAGACATGGAAACCTAAAACACTATGTTCACATACTTTTGTAGTGAAATAGATGCATGTACCAACTTGATGTAGTTGGAGCTCTGTGAGGAAGAACATGCATTGCTGGCAAAAGTCTCAAAATGAAAATGGATTACAGCTACAGGATCAGAAATCAGCTAATTGTTGCAGTTGCGGGACCATAAAAAAGTTGAACGACAGGTCCATAATACTGCACACTTTGGCAAAAACAAACAAACATTGAGAGATAGTCAAATTCCAACCACCATATACCGTATATACTCGAAGATAAGCCGAGCAGCCGAAGCCTGGAGGCCATTCCTTGCAATATATGATATATTTATCTCTCATCTTACCCTCCCTTATCAGTGTTTTCTTTTCCAAAGCCTTCCTCACTCTTAACCAAGAGAATGTTTTGAAAAGGGAAAGAAGCCCTTGCAAGTCAGGAAGAAGAATATATATATACCCATTAATCTTATAAAAGCATTTCCCCCTGAAATACTGTATATACTCGAGTATAAGCCTATTTTTTAGCCCTTTTTTTTAAGACTGAAAAAGCCCCCCTCCGCTTATATTTGGGTGAGGGTCCTGGCTGGCTTACATTTGGATCAGCTTATACTCGAGAATATATGGTACATTTTTTATTTTTCTCTATTATTGTTGCGACTATTACATTTCTATTTTTATTATTAATAATAATACAATTGTTATTTCACTCTGATCTTATTATTATTATTATTGCATTTATTATTTCACTCTATTTATTATTACTTGTATTATTTTCCTATATTTATTATTATTGTTATTACATGTATTATTTTACTCTATTATTATTAAAAGGATACATAAGCACATTTACATTGAAGAAGATGAGAATATTGATTTGATCAGAGTTGACAGTCTTATCTTAAATTTGAGCTTTATGTAAATATTCAAAAACATTTAACCTACCGATGCCTCAATTAATGTAATTTTATTGGTATCATTTTTATTTCTGAAATTTACCACCCTTGGCTTATACTGGAGTCAATGTTTTCCCATTTTTTGTGGTTAAATTAGGTGCCTCGGCTTATATTCGGGTCAGCTTATATTCGAGTATATATGGTATTTGTTAATCTCTGCTATATATAGGCATTAACCCCCTGCATGCATTTGCATGCCAGGTAAATGACCTCGGAGGGCCGCATCCGGCCCCCGGGCCTTAGTTTGGAGACCCCTGACCTAGAGGATCAAAGGTTGAGAACCAATGCTCTAGGATATTTAGGTCTTATAGACAGGATAAGAGGAAGAACTACTCTAATTATTCATCCCTTTATTAAAGAACAAAATAGTTCCTGTAAGATCATGAGAAAGAAATTTAAAAAATCAGATAGCTCCATGGAAACTGTTTTCAATAGATTTATGGAGACTATATTGATCTGGGTTGACTCAGTACTTCTTTGAATAGCCTATTCCTGAATAATTCAAGTACTGGTGGGATGTATTTATATTGAGCTGGGGAGGTACAGCTAGGAATCAGCAACACAATTGGAAAGGACCACAAGGTATGCAGGAAAACACAACTAAAGTATTCCTGAAAGATGCCAATGCAGTGTCTGGTTAAAGTCCTCCAAAGATGGAGAACTCATAGCCAGGTACCACAGGTAACCTTATCCACTTGCAGTCAATAAGTTTTCCAAATGTTTAGCAAGAATCCTTTTTCTTGTGCAGACAGACCTCCCTACCAATGCATTCTGTATCCATGGATTCAGCCATCTGTTACTTGAAAAACCCAAAAAATTTAAACCTTGATTTTGCCATTTTATATAACGGAGATCAGTTTACTATGCCACAGCACATAAGAGGATCCAGAGATTTTGAAATCCATGGTAAGGTCTTGGAACCAAATCCCATCAGATACCAAAGCCCAGTGTCTATTGGTATGCATTCTAGAATTAAAAGAACACTACATTTCCTACATGACATCCCTTCAGATATTTAAATATGGCAGTCATGTCACACCTATATTCTTTTCTAAGGAAGCACAAGGTTGTTGAGAAAACAGGTCTTAAGGAGTGCCTGCATAAGAACAAAGGAAAACCTTGTTTGATCAGACCAAAGACCTATCCGCTTCAGCATCTTGTTTGCACAGTGGGCAACCGATAACATATGGGAAGCGTCCTAGCAGGATATGAACATAATAGCATTCTCTTGCTCATGATCTTAACAACTGGCACTGAAAGCGATCCAATCTCTGATACAGGAAGAAAACCAGGTTGCAGAAAAACTGGTTACATTTAACTACTGGTTGCCAGCTTGTTGTTCTTTCACTTCAACAAGAGTGGGCAAACGTGGAAGGCATATCGTCGTCTCACTTGTTCAGTCGTTTTCGACTTTTTGTGACGGCATGGACCAGTCCACTTTGCCTCTAATATCCTTCCCTCCAGTGAGCAGCCGGGCATTATTTCCTGGAGGATGGACTGGTTGGATCTTCTTGTGGTCCAAGGCACTCTCAGGATTTTCCTCCAGCACCAAAGTTCAAAAGCGTCTATCTTCTTTTGCTCAGCCTTCCTTATGGTCCAGCTCTCGCATCCATAGGTTACTATGGGGAATACCATTGCTTTCACTATGCGGACCTTCATTGCCAGTGTGATGTCTCTGCTTTTCAGTATTTTATCGAGGTTGGCCATTGCTCTCCTCCCAAGAAGTAAACATCTTCTGATTTCCTGGCTGCAGTCTGCATCTGCAATGATCTTTGCGCCTAAAAATATAAAGTCTGTCACTGCCTCCACATTTTCTCCCTTTATTTGCCAGTTGTCGATCGATCTGGTTGCCATGATCTTGGTTTTCTTGACGTTTAACTGCAACTCAGCTTTTGCACTTTCTTCTTTCACTTTGGTGATACGGCTCCTCAGCTCTTCCTCGCTTTCGGCCATCAGAGTGGTATCATCTGCATACCTAAGGTTGTTAATGTTTCTTCCAGCAATTTTAACTCCGGCCTTGGATTCGTCAAGACCCGCACGTCGCATGATGTGTTCTGTGTATAAGTTGAATAGGTAGGGCGATAGTATACAGCCCTGCCGTACTCCTTTCCCAATCTTAAACCAGTCTGTTGTTCCGTGATCTGTTCTTACTGTGGCTACTTGGTCTTTATACAGATTTCTCAGGAGACAGACAAGGTGACTTGGTATCCCCATACCACCAAGCACATGCCACAGTTTGTTATGGTCCACACAGTCGAAGGCTTTAGAGTCGTCAATAAAGCAGAAGTAGATGTTTTTCTGAAACTCCCTGGCTTCCTCCATTATCCAGCGGATATTGGCAATTTGGTCTCTTGTTCCTCTGCCTTTTCTAAACCCAGCTTGGACATCTGGCAGCTCTCGCTCCATGTATTGCTGAAGTCTGCCTTGCAGGATCTTGAGCATTACCTTACTGGCATGGGAGATAAGTGCCACTGTATGGAAGGCATATACTGATCCCCATTAAGATCTTGGAAAATTAAATCCTCACTATCACATCTTCACACAAAAAATGCTCTAAATACAAGTGTGGATGATTTTTAGCTCCGATTCATTTTCTGGATCAAACAGTTTACTGGGTCTAAACTGGCTCTGAGTAAAAGCAAAAGCATGATGAAAATCCCCCCACTTCCCATTTGAACGCATATTTTTCACAACAAATAAAATTTACATTCATCCTCAGTTAAAAACAACAAAGGAATCCCCCTCCCCTTTCCAACAATCAATGTGAGACATGAGAGAAGCCTTCCACAGGATGGTAAAACATCCTGGTGTCCTCTAGGCAATATCCTTGCAGACAGCCAATTCTCTCACACACCAGAAGCGACTTGCAGTTTCTCAAATTGCTCCTGACATGAAAAAAATGAGCATTAACAAATTCCTTTGTAAACTTCATATTTCAAGTTCCTGAATAGTTATCAACAATCTCTCTGTACTTTGTACATTTTTAAAATCTCTTCCTAAGGCCACTCAGGTTGGTCTCTAGAGGTATTATTCACCTTTAACCATGAACAGGGATAGGAGTGTCGGTTGTTGTAGGGAGAGTAAGAGAACACAAAAGAACACTTTGCTGAAACAGAAATGATAAGGTGTTTATTAACGTGGCAAGTGCTGCCCTGATTCAGTTTTATCTGAGCTACAAGGGCATGTCGATCTTGTTCCCAGAATATTGTTAGAAACTGTGAATGTCTCCAAACCAGTAGACTTGAGGGAGAGAGTAGCTGATAACTTAAACCCAGGGGTCCCCAAACTAAGGCCCGGGGGCCAGATGCGGCCCTCCAAGGTCATTTACCTGGCCCCCGCCCTCAGTTTTATAATATAATATTTTTATATCAGTTTTAATAATATAATATATTGTATATACATGTAATATTGATAATAATCTTATGTTATACAATATAATTCTAATAGTAATACCATATAATAATATTAATTATATATTACATATTATATAATAGTATAGTGGTATAGTTCAATATAGTAATATATAAGGCTAATATTGTGTTATGCTAATAATATAATATATTGTATGTACATAACTTAGTGTTTTAACTTAGTGTTCATGTGGCCCGCCCTTGTTATATTGCTTTCTTGACTTTGTGTTGTACTGCACATTTTTATCTATTGTATTGTTTAATTGTATTATGATATGTTGTTTTTTATATTTTGTTATATTGTATTGTCCTGGGCATGGCCCCATGTAAGCCGCCCCGAGTCCCCGTTGGGGAGATGGTGGCGGGGTATAAATAAAGTATTATTATTATTATTATTATTATTATTATTATTATTATTATTATTATTATTACATACAGCTGCTCTGAGTCCCCTTCGGGGTGAGAAGGGTGGGATATAAATGTAGTAAATAAACGCAGTAAATAAATAATTAATTTTAGACTTAGGCTCGGCCAAAGTCTGACATGACTTGAAGGAACACAACAACAACAACAATCCTAATTAACTTGACTATCTCATTGGCCAGTAGCAGGCCCACACTTTCCATTGAAATCCTAATAGGTTTATGTTGGTTAAAATTGTTTTCATTTTTAAATATTGTATTTTTCGTTGTTGTTGTTGTTGCACTACAAATAAGACATGTGCAGTGTGCATAGGAATTTGTTTGTATTTTTTTTTCAAATGATAATTTGGCCCCTCAACAGTCTGAAGGATTGTGGACCGGCCCTCTGCTTCAAAAGTTTGGGAACCCCTGCTCAAACCCCTTTTACACTGTCATATAAAATCCAGATTATCTGCTTTGAACTGAATTATATGGCATTGAAGACTCATATAAACCAGTTCAAAGCAGATCCTGTGGATTATTTGCTTTGATAATCTGGATTATATGGCAGTGTAGAAGGGGCCTCAGATCAATGCTGCTCTGCCTCCTGAAGCCACACAAACAGGTTGTCTTAAATCTGTGAATGCCAAACTCATGGATTTGAAGGACTGACTGCTTCATACATGTTCAAAACATTGATACTCCAGCTCTATTCAATTCTTAGAAGCTGCAAGTCTTGGGGAAAGTCGGGCATTGATAGGGCTAAGGAATCACAGCAGCTTGAGAGCAATCCAAGCCATATATGAGCCAACCAAGTGGTTATCCGAGAATGAGGGAGAACTTAGCGGCAAGGACTCAGACATTCTAAAATGGCTTAAAGAAGTCACAAGGGACAAAGTTAAGGAAGAAGAAAGGCAAGGCATGCCTTCTAACCAGTTCAAGAATTCAGAAAATCCAGACATAGAAGTGTTCGTTCACCAGGTTGTTAGCCAATCATCTCCAACAAAAATACCTTCTGGCACTCTGAGATTTATAGCTGCCTGACTTTAAGGTGAGAGAAGAGTAAGTCTTAAAGCCTCCCAGCTCCTCTGGCAAATATCCTCTGCATGCAGGAGAAAAGTGTTGCCTAAGTCACTCTCCAAACACATGGTAGAGTCAGTAAGTTTGAAAAGCACGAGGCCGAAGACTGGGTTTATCTACAGACACTAAAACAATCGTATCCACCTTGTAGTTGTTGTGATCGAAACACAACGTTCTTGACAACTCACTTGCGATGCAGTTCTTTGGACTTCAGTCCCATTCAAATCACTTTGCTTTTTGCTCTGCAGTTTTCCAAAAAAGCTAAAATGATTGATTTGTGTATGGCATTGCATCCCTATGAAGGGGAGAATTAGGAACAAGTGGTTCAGGTTGGTTGGGAAGCAACTTGGGAAAGGCGGTAACATGATCATTCTCAGGAGAAAGTGATTGTTTCCTAGTGTTAATTTTCATATTGGGGAATGGGTTAAGAAGGTGCATGTATACATATACTAACATACTAATACATCACTATTAATGCATACGCACTTAACAGAAAATATATATATTTGCATGATTTTCAGAGGTGGGGTGCAGAGTGTCCATAGCTATGTAGCCAAAAATTAAGTGAAGAATTGGAGATTGCTGATCACTTCTTTACAACGAGATGAGTTTGCCAGTAGGAAATGTGTGGTCAATTATGGCGATTTCACCATGTTGTGAGTGTTATGAGTGTGGTTGCTACAGAGCAGGAGAATGTGATGTGAAACAAAAAAAGAATTGGCAATATAGCTAAGTCCTGGGTTAGCCAACAGACTCTTTCTCAACCATGTAGGACAGAGATGGGCTACTGTACAGAGGTCTGCCTTTTTATTTGTTTTGTAGTGTTTTAGTATCACCTTCCTGCATACCTGGCTCTTGAACTGATGGAGGAAAAATGATAAAAACACAGAAATCAAATTTAAACACACATACACACAGTTACAATGATCTTTAAAACAATCCTGAAATTGTCTGCTTCTGACACCTTCTGGAAATCACATGTACTATAAAAAACAAAACGAAACAGGAACTTAAACCAACTGTGGCCAGAAATGAATATTTAGTATTTCTAAAAGGGTATTCATAAAAGGTGTTCCTGCTATCAAATGGTTTCTGGGAAAATTACAAAGTGCCTGTTGTTGACTTTCAAACCCTAGATCAGTGGTTCCCAACCGTTTTTGACCAGGGACCACTCTCCAATATTAGGACCAAAAGGGTTACAAATCAGTTTTTAGTCAATTTTATATTCAGTTTGGTTATTTGTTGTGCTGATTCAGAAAATTGCATTGGATAGACTACATCAGCTCTAGTTTCTGATACAGAATATATGCCATCCAGTTGTCGCCATCTACTTGCTCACAGAAAACCATATTTAATAATCTAGAGTTGATGTGGTCTATCCTATGCAATTTTCTGAATTCGCACAGCAAATGACCCCAGGAACAGGCCTAAAAACAAAGACACCAAGGCACCCCTGCTTCCAGGTGCCACATGGAATGGCTGCTCTCAGCGGGAGGGAGGAGGAGAAGCAGCAGTCAGGAGGCTTGTTGTCCCCTCTTTCATCAGTAGTCAGCCTCTCCCCTTCTGTCATCCCCATCGCTTCTGTACTATAAGAGGGTTTTGTGAGACCAGTCATTGCAACGGTATAGTGATGGTGAGGCTGCAGACCATATTTTAGTTCTTGGGGACCACTGGTAGCCCATGGAACCCCTGCCCTAGATGGTTTAATTCCAGGCGACCAGTGGGATTTTCTTTGTCCTCTACACATTGACTTCAGTCAGCCAAAATTTGGTTGACAATTCTTTCACAGAAGACACTTTTTTCAACCAGCTCCAGATTGTGGAATGACCTGTCCAAAGAGCCTTTCAACTGGATGCACTGCCTGATTTTAAAATGGCCATCTTCTCCAGAAACCTTATACAGAAACCCTATTAAATTATGAATTTTGAATAATGTATTAATTGTTTTTATATACAGTTTTACGATATATGTGCTTTTAACCGGTGTTGGGTGTTTAATATATTTTTGCATCCCACTGCAATGGATAAAATGAAGTGGAAAGGAAAAAAAAATATTACAGTCGAGTCTCACTTATCCAACATAAACGGGCTGGTAGAATGTTGGATAAGCGAATATGTTGGATAATAAGGAGGCATTAAGGAAAAGCCTATTAAACATCAAATTAAGTTATGATTTTACAAATGAAGCACCAAAACATCATGTTAGACAACAAATTTGGCAGAAAAAGTAGTTCAATATGCAGTAATGCTATGTAGTAATTACTGTATTTATGAATTTAGCACCAAAATCTCACGATATATTGAACACATTGACTACAAAAATGTGTTGGATAATCCAGAACGTTGGATAAGCGAGTGTTGGATAAGTGAGACTCTACTGTATTATAATTCCTTTAAACAGTGCTGGAGAGGTGTGTGAAATTTATTTAAAAATTGAATTGCTTCTTCCAGATACTTTTAGGAAAAAGACAACTGACTAGAAGAGTCTAGGACTGCAAAAGGTGCTTTTGGGGGCCATGTTTCACACTTTGCTCTGTGCTGACTCAGAACGTCCCTTTCTGTTTGGACTTTTCACTAACACATTATTTCTCTTTCTTCATCTCCAGACCCGAGACGCCAACCATATGGGAAACCTACCGGCTGCACAGAAAAACTCCAGGATGACCCGCATTTTAGCCCATACAGCACTGGGGGTGGGGATTTGCATTACAATTATCTATTGCATCCTCATCTGGTTTGTGAGAGCATCTGTGTACTAGCCTTTTGGCACCAAAGATTCCCCAAGAGCGCATTATATGCTTGTCTTTATGATGGCTCAGTAATACATAAATCTATGGGAAACAACATAGAAAGCACAAATCTCTAAAATCAAAACATCCAGAAAGATAGAAATGGATTGGCATGTGATGATTGGACATTGCTCATATGATCGGTTGGACTGACCAAACTGTACTAGGGTTAGATCATCTTCTCCTGATTGCAACTCTTTCTACTTCCTCTTCTCCTGCCCAACTGCCTTTCCTGATCTGATTCCTTACTCTGGATTTCTTCTCTTCTTTGGCCTCCTCTGGACTTCTTCTCTTGATGTTCTAGCATATTTTATTTTTATTTATTTTTACAGCATTTATATTCCGCCCTTCTCACCCCGAAGGGGACTCAGGGCGGCTCACATTACACATATAGGCAAACATTCAATGCCTTTTAACATAGAACAAAGACAAGACAAACATAGGCTCCGAGCGGGCCTCGAACTCATGACTTCCTGGTCAGACTGATTCATTGCAGCTGGTTGCAGCTGGCTTGCTCTCCAGCCTGTGCCACAGCCCGGGCATACATCCAAACCCTCCCCAAGTGAAATTGCTGCTTATGCTTTTCAATAATCCACAGAATAATAATAATATAAATAAAACGTTATTTATATACCGCCCTATCTCCCGGATGGGACTCAGGGCGGTTTACAGTCATAAAAGCAAACACAAACATTACATAACAACATAATACACATTATTAAACAAAATAAAACAATACAATTATAACAATAAATCACACTTACATGACCAGATCAAGGGGACAGGAACCATAAAACCAATATATTAAAATGTATCATTTTAGGCTAGGGAAATCTTGTGCAATATATTCAGGCCCAGAAATCGGCGGTAGTCCAATGTAATTACTCAAAAACCTGCCGACACCACCAGGTCTTCAGTTCCTTATGGAAATTGGATAATGTAGGGGATTGCCTGATCTCTTTTGGCAGAAGAAAACTATATATTAGCATATCACAAATTAATACCAAGTTCTGCAATTCCCTAGACTACCTGTTCTATTCACTCCAGAAGCGACTGGAAAAAAAACCCTGTTCTATTGCACAGAAGATATATGTGTTGTTATGCAGGTGCTCCCATCATTCACCACCATTATTTTATAGCCTTCATGTCATTAGGGTGGGGACACTCCTCTAGTTTTCCTCCAGAGTTTAAAGGCAATATCTAATGTGCCGAATCTAAGCCACATAATAAATTCATTACCTTGGATAACTACTTTGTATCAGAAGACTAGCTGTGCCCGGCCACGCGTTGCTGTGGCGAAGTCTGGTGGTATGGGAAATAAAGTATTGAGGAATTGGTGGTAGTTAAGGTAAAGGGTAAAGGTTTTCTCCTAACATTGAGTCCAGTTGTGTCTGACTGCACACTGAAGTGGATTATATGACAGTGTGGAGTCAAGATAATCCAGTTCAAAGCAGATAATATAAGATTATAAATGGATTATATAGCTGTGTGGAAGGGCCTTGAGTCTACACTGCCATATAATCCAATTCAAATCAGATAATCTGTATTTTATAGGCAGTGTGGAAGAGGTCTAAGTGAGGCCCAACTCTGCCTGTCCCCTGGGCTGAGTGGGTTGCTAGGAGACCAAGTGGGCGGAGCTTAACCTTCTAACTTGCAGCAATTGGATAAAAACAATTATTCCTCTCCCTCTAATTAGGACTTTATTTTTCTTTTCTTTTTGTTGTATGAAGGTAGAGGCATGGATGAGGGGTTGTGCTGCCAAGTTTAGTGTTTCTGGGATGTGTAGTTTTGTTGTTTTGTCCTAGGCCGAAATTTCATTACCCTTTTATATATATAGATGGGTAAAGTACAGCCTGTGTGCTGTATGAAGCCCCAATGCCTTCTGTTGGGGTTCCCAAAATCTTTCCCGAGGTCAAAAATTAAATTTCCTAAAATGCACTCCTATTTGTAAAACTGAAGGTGACCAGAAAATAATGTCAAATCACTTCCTGCTCTGTAAAAAGTTCTCTTCTGGATCTAAAATGAACTGGAGGGATCCAAATGTGATATAAAAATAAAAAAAACCCTCTTTTGTTTTACAGAAGATTCCCTGGAGTTACAACCCTCCAAAGGGCACCTTAGCCCCCCCCCCTCTTTCCAATAGTTCTATTTCCCTGCTTTATTGTTTGGACTACAACCTCTAAGTGATTAGCAAGTCAAATGACATAAAAACCAGTGAGCAGCTGTGTGTGTCCAAAAATATTTTTTTCTTATCCAGCTAGAGTTCAAGATACTACAGTAAGCATTTATGTTTTTTATTGTCAAGTATTTATAAAGAAAAGAAAGCCAGAAGCATTTGTTTGCCATGGACTCAGAAATTTGTCCCGTGCCTAGTGAACAGGGACACTGGGGTGCCTGTGCCCTTTCTCAAGCACCTGTTGTTTCCATCCTCAAGCCCATCCACCTGTCCTGACACCTGCTTTCTCGGCTTTATTGAATTTCCATTTTAAAAGCTGTCACAATATGGTCTTGTTTCTGAAACTTGATGTTATCATGGAAACACTATCAGCTTTCTTCATAATATATAATCAGTGTTTACTTTGGATTTTTATTGGAACTGTTTTGCATACACGTTCGGTATACTGTTGTATATTAGGAATAGGAAGATTTCACAAGGTCGATTTTGTTGCTACTACAAGCTCAAGGTCTAGCACATAAAATCATGAAGGGAACTCAAAGGACATGAATACATCAAGCTTGTTGAAGCCAAAGCAAAGCAGTTTTTTTCTGATGATTCAGATATTCAAATTGCAAGGAAAGTTATTGATGAGGAAGAACACGAAAGCCAGGAGAGACTGCAGAAATTCGTTCAGGAAAGGCAAGGTTTTGTCCCTTCAAATGAATAACAGAATTATCCAAGAAGAACCATCACAGAAGAACATTTTCGGACTGTTAGCCAAATGCTGTGAATTTAGTGAATAATGTATATATTATTTGATACCAGGAATCAACATGGAAAAGGGGTTTTTTTTTTTTTAGCCAAAAGAAACTGAGTTTCATTAAAAAAAATCTTTGCAGTAATACATTTTGCAAAATATTTTTATGTTTGAGCTGGAAAATGCTTACTTGTATTGTATGCTTATGTAGTGCACGGGGTCTAGGGAGTTGTGGTGGGGTTGCATAATAATAATAATAATAATAATAATAATAATAATAATAATAATAATAATAATAATAATAATTTTATTTTTATACCCTGCCCCATCTCCCCAATGGGGACTCGGAGCGGCTTACATAGGGACCAAGCCCGAAAACATACAACAATAAAATGATAAAACAATTATTCCAACAGTAAAACATCAATATCAATAAAACCATCATAGTAATCAACATATAGCATAAAATATTAAAAGCAGGAGAGTAAAACAAGGATTGCAGGTATATGCCCAGAGAAGGACATTTGACTCCTATTGGTGATCTATGGTTGAGGGGGAGACCTCAATTCCAAAGTATGGGATAAGCCCCTAGAATCATAGAATCATAGTGTTGGAAAAGAACTCATGGGCCATCCAGTCCAACCTCCTGCCAAGAGGCAGGAAAATTGCATTCAGAGCACTCCCAGCAGATGGCCATCCAGCCTCTGCTTAAAAGCCTCCCTACACTCTGGGGCAGAGAGTTCCACTACTGAACAGCTCTCTCACACAGTTAGGAAGTTCTTCCTAATGTTCAGGTGGAATCTCCTTTCCTGTAGTTTGAAGCCATTGTTCCGCATCCTAGTCTTCAAGGCAACAGAAAACAAGCCTTCTCCCTCCTCCCCAAGACTTCTCCCCACATCTTGATACATGACCCTCATCATGTCTCCTCTCCATCTTGTCTTCTGCAAGCTAAACATGATCAACTCTTTAAGCCACTCCTCATAGGGCTTGTTTCCTAGACTCTTAATCATTTTAGCCGCCCTCCTCTGGAAACCTTCCAGCTTTTTGATATCTCCCGTCAATTGTGGTGCCCAGAATTGGACACAGTATTCCAGATGTGGTCTGACCAAGGCGGAATAGAGGCATAGCATTACTTCCATGGATCTAGACACTAGACTCCTATTTACTGATCAATATTTACTTGAACATTGAAGACCCATAAACATCCATCTAATATTATAAGCATCATAGGAATATTTAGGTAGTTGGCATTATTTATTTATTTATTTACAGTATTTACATTCTGCCCTTCTCACCCCGAAGGGGACTCAGGGCGGATCACATTATACACACATAGGACAAACATTCAATGCCCATAAACACATCAAACAGAGACTGAGACAGAGACAGACACAGAGGCAATTTAACCTTCTCCTGAAGGGATGTTCGATTCTGTCCACAGGGGGGAGCAGCTGCTTCATCATCCACTCTGACGGCACTTCCTCATTCCAGGTCGTAAATTAGTTAAACTTGCCTCCCCACTTTATAAGTGGTACCTTATTTCCTACTTGATAGATGCAACTATCTTTCGGGTTGCTAGGTCAGCAACGAGCAGGGGCTATTTTTTATTTTTAATTGACGGGTGCTCACCCTGCCACGGGCTGGCCTCGAATAATAATAATAATAATAATAATAATAAAACTTTATTTATACCCCGCCACCATCTCCCCAACGGGGACTCGGGGCGGCTTACATGGGGCCATGCCCAAAACAATACAATGTAACCAGCATATAAAAGAACAGCACAACACAATACAATAAGCAATACAGTAAATAATATCCATTACAAAATAAAACAAGGAGACAATAAAAACAAGGGCAGACCACATGAACATTAAGTTAAAACTCAGGGTGAGAAAGACATAAAAATAAAAACCACAGCGAACAGGGTCATAAGGGAGTGGGGTATTCTGGAGGATAGATATTAGGGGGAGCAACGGAAAAGAAATATAAAATGGTTACTCTCCAAAAGCACAGCGAAAGAGCCATTTTTTCAAGTCTTTGTTGAAGGCTGCTAGTGTGGGGGCTTGCCTAATCTCCGCGGGCAGAGAATTCCACAATCGGGGGGCCACAGCAGAAAAGGCCCTCTCCCTTGTTCCCACAAGGCGGGTCTGGGATATCGGGAGTGGGGACTCATGACCTCATGGTCAGAGTGATTTATTGCAGCTGCTCAACAGCCTGCACCACAGTTAGGAAACTGAATATGATCTAAGTTGTTTTGCAATTTTGAAATTCCTCCAGTAATGCCTCTCTAATGACACAAGCTAACTCTAGTTCAGAAAAGGTTTAAAATTTATTCAGAGTGTACCTGGATCACTGTATATTGTATCCTATAGGGTTTGGTGCAGAACAATAGGATCCCATGGAAAGAAGAGGTTTTAAACTGGTTTCAGTCTCCTTTAATGTCAGGGGCTTTCGATAGGGCAAGGAATCTAATAATAATAAGAATAAATAAACTTTATTTTTATATCCCGCTCCATCTCCCCGAAGGGACTTGGGGCAGCTCACAACAGGGCCAAGCCCGAAACAACGACACAGCATTTGACAAAACCTAAAACATTTCAACGATACACAAAATAAAATAATGGACAATACATCAAAATCCATTGAATCTCTTGGTTTTCGGATATTGTTGTTTCTCCTGATTTAAAAAAAAGTAATACTGACCTTGTGATGAATGTAAAAGATTAATGTATTGCCAGCTCTTAAGTTTCCATTTGTGTGTGTGAGTGTGATGGGGAGGCAGAACACAAACAATATAAGGAGGGCAATGCTCTATTCTTAAAGGGATAGTCACCCGTGCTTTCCCCTCTCAATGTGATGAGGTGTATTGACTATTAGAGTAGTACATCAGGAGATCAGGCTTTAAATCCTTACTAAGCTAGTAAACCTGTTGTGTAGCTTTGGGCAAGTCCCATGCTCTTGGCAACAGAGGAAAACCATATCAAACCTTTCTGAATAAATATTGCAAGAAAACTCTGTAACAGGGCCACAGAAATAACTTGAAAATAAACAACAACACCAAGAAGAAGAAGAAGAAGAAGAAGAAGAAGAAGAAGAAGAAGAAGAAGAAGAAGAAGAAGAAGAAGAAGAAGAAGAAGAAGAAGAAGAAGAAGAAGAAGAAGAAGAAGAAGAAGGTGGTGGTGGTGGTGGTGGTGGTGGTGGTGGTGGTGGTGGTTGTAGCCTAGCGAAACCTGCCCGGATCTTCAGGACTCAATAAAGCTTTCCTTGCCTTTCTCCATGCTGAGGCTCTGCTCTCAGCACTATGGGATTTAGAGAAGGGAAAGTTGGAGAAAATGCAAAAATAGTGCCTCCTTTTAACTAGAGGAGCTTTGCCTGTGTTCTGGGAAGATGTTTGCTCTTTCCAAGTTTATGAGTTACATTTGTTTAAAAAATGTGACTCACACCAGAGCAAGGAAGGAGTCCCTGTGCGTGAGAAGGAGGAAGAGACATGGAACAGCTTTCATTTTATGATTCCAGTAAATTACTGTATGTTTACGATCAGTGTTCTTGTCTTTTGTAGATTTCCTCTCCAAATCATTTTGATACACTAGCTTCCCATGCCGTTCGGTTAGCAAACTGGTCGTATATAAAACCACACAGGCAGCTTCCAAGAGTATCTAAACTATCATGTTTGGTTGCTCTTGGGCCAGTGTTAGTGAGTTCCATTTTTTAAAAAACTCATCCACCATCCATTATCCTACTCTTAGAATCTTTTAGAGTAAGACAAGAGGGGTTAGCTTCTTCTAAAAATATAAATTTTTAATATTTTGAAGCAATGGGGGATTTGGCTTGAAATCCTAAATCAACGTCATAACTGGGTTGCTGTGAGTTTTCTGGACTCTATGACCATATTCCAGAAGCATTCTCTCCTGACATTTCACCCACATCTATGGCAGGCATCTTCAGAGGTTGTGAGTATATTGGAAACTAGTCAAGTTGGGTTTATATATCTGTGGAATGATCAGGGTGGGAGAAAAGACTCTCGTCTGAATGTTTCATTTGGCCACCTTGATTAGCATTGAATAGCTTTTCAGCTTCAAGGTCTGGCTGCTTACTGCCTGGGGAAATAATAATAATAATAATAATAATAATAATAATAATAATAATAATAATAATAATAGAAAATAAATAAATAAAAGGAAATAAATGGACCTCAAGATTGAATTTCAAAGATTCTGGCAGAAACCAGTGCAGGTGGTCCCGGTGGTGATCGGCACACTGGGTGCCGTGCCAAAAGATCTCAGCCAGCATTTGGAAACAATAGGCATTGACAAAATTACGATCTGCCAACTGCAAAAGGCCACCCTACTGGGATCTGCACGCATCATCCGAAAATACATCACACAGTCCTAGGCACTTGGGAAGTGTTCGACTTGTGATTTTGTGATACAAAATCCAGCATATCTATCTTGTTTGCTGTGTCATAATAATAAAATAATAATAATAATAATAGTAATAATAATAATAATAATCGTTTATATACCACCCTATCTCCTCAAGGGACTCAGACCGGTTTCCAACATTAAAAACATACAGTCAGTTAAAATACAGCAATTTAAAACATTAGACACAATGACAGTTGTGCATAACAAATAATCAGGAAAACACATAGTCCACCATTTAAAACCTAATAACAGAACTCCATCAATGAGTCCGAATACAGTGGCCAAGATTTAACATTGGAATGGCCAACTATAAAGTACTAATTGAGCCAGGTATTCCAATACAGGTGGGCAAGGATAGATAAAATCCTTTGTTGGGAGGTGTTAGCTGACCCTGATTGATTCATATCTGGAATTCCTATGTTTTCTAAGTTTTGTTCTTTATTTACTGTCCTGATTTCAGAACTTTTTAAATATTGGTAACCAGATTTTGTTCATTTTCGTGGTTTCCTCCTTTCCGTTGAACTTGTCCACATGCTTGTGGATTTCGATGGCTTCTCTGTGTAGTCTTACATGATAGTTGTTGGAGTGGTCCAGCATTTCTGTCTTCTCAAATCATATGCTGTGTCCAGGTTGGTCCATCAAGTGCTCTGCTATGGCTGACTTCTCTGGTTGAATTAATCTGCAGTGCCTTTCATGTTCCTTGATTTGTGTTTGGACAATGCTGCATTTGGTAATCCCTATGTAGACTTGTCCATAGTTGCATGGTATACAATAGACTCCTACAGAGGAGAGAGGATCCCTCTTGTCCTTTGCTGAACGGAGCATTTGTTGGATTTTCTTAATCACTATGATGACAAGATTCCATCAATTACAAGCTTGGAGGGCATTATATACATATATACAATTTACAATAATATATAATATTATAATATATTGCATATACATATAATATTAATATTATTTTGTAATACAGTATAATACTAATAATACAATATTAATTTACTAATAATGTAATTTATATATTACATGTAATATTACTAATAATATTACATGTAATATATAAATTACATTATTATTATTATTATTATTATTATTATTATTATTATTATTACATGTAATATCACTAATAATGGGCCCCTGGTGGTGGTGCAGTGTGTTAAAGCGCTGAGATGCTGAACTTGCAGACCGAAAGGAATGAGCGCCAGCGGTTAGCCCCAGCTCCTGCAAACCTAGCAGTTCGAAAACATGCAAATGTGAGTAGATCAATAGGTACCGCTCCGGCGGGAAGGTAACGGCGCTCCATGCAGTCATGCCGGCCATATGACCTTGGAGATGTCTATGGACAATGCCGGCTCTTCGGCTTAGAAATGGAGATGAGCACCAACCCCCAGAGTCAGACATGACTGGACTTAACGTCAGGGGAAACCTTTACCTTTTACATTACTAATAATATTACAATATATTGATATACAGTAGAGTCTCACTTATCCAACGTTCTGGATTATCCAATGCATTTTTGTAGTCAATGTTTTCAATATAACGTGATATTTTGGTGCTACTTTTGTAAATACAGTAATTACAACATAACATTACTGCGTATTGAACTACTTTTTCTGTCAAATTTGTTGTATAACATGATGTTTTGGTGCTTAATTTGTAAAATCATAACCTATTTTGATGTTTAATAGGCTTTTTCTTAATCTCTTCTCATTATCCAACATATTTGCTTATCCAACGTTCTGCCAGCCCGTTTATGTTGGATAAGTGTATTACAATATAGTAACTTATTTCCAGTATTGTGCTATGCTAATAATATAATATTGTATATAAATTTAATTTGTAAGCCGCTCTGAGTCCCCTTCAGGGTGAGAAGGGCAGGATATAAATGTATTAAATAAATAAATTAAATTAAAACTATAACAGAATGGTACGACCAGAGCCGGTCCAACAATGAGGTGAATTAAGCGGTCGCTTCGGGCGCAAAACATACAGGGGCGTAGTCGAGACTGCTTTTTCTGTTGATTTCTTGTAAAACATGATGTTTTGGTGCTTAATTTGTAAAATCTTAATGTAATTTGATGTTTAATAGGCTTTTCCTTAATCCCTCCTTATTAGCCAACATTTTCGTTTATCCAACACTTTTATTTTTCAGTGATTGGTTTGGGGGGGCAGGCGCCAAAATTCTGTTTGCCTACACTTGAAAATTACCTAGGGTCGGCTCTGGGTACGACAAAATGGCTCTCAGAAGTTTGTTCCTGTTATCAGTAGGGAGAAGGCGATTATGATGTACATGTGTGCGACTGTGCGTGCCTTTCTCTCCATCCCAGGATAAGAGTGAGGGAAATAAAATTTAAACACATTGGCGCTTCACCAGAATCAACAGGACCAGCCTGGGTTATTCATTGCCTAGTGCTTCCTTCTCTAGCACCGAGAGCCAGAGGGACCTTGTGGCTGTCTTCAACAGCTCGAGGGATCGGAGACAAAACTAAGAAGCCACGGGAAGAGTAAAGTAAAGGCAGAGAGGAAAACAGGAGTTATAGCTAAGAGGAGAATAGAGAAGAGGAAAGCAGGAAAAGAGAGCAGACCAGCATCATGAGCAGCCCTAAATATCAGAAACTTGAGGACGAGGAGCCTGCCACTCAGAATCTGCTCACATCCTCAGAAATAGAACCCCCCAAAGAGACTGAAACACTGGATGATCATGCTGGGCCACAGCTCCCTAAAGGCTATGGGACAATTCCTCAAACACCATCCAGAAACCAGCGTAATTATGCCAATTTGGGGGAAGGAACCACCCAAAATCCAAACTTTCATCTTCCTGTCGAAGAACCTGATCACCTGTGTTACTCTCTTTTCACCTTGCTTTGCTGTTGCCTCCCGCTGGGAATTGCGGCCTTGGTTTTCTCCATACAGGTGAGCATTTCTATGAAGCCGAGGGAAAGAGGGTGGGATCATGCAACACAGAGGAACACTATTCCATTTCCTTTTCTGAAGGACAGCTTAAAGTAACTGCTTTTAGCACACTACAGCACTGGAGGTGCTAATAATAAAGATAAAGGTAAAGGTTTCCCCTGACATTAAGTCCAGTTGTATCCGACTCTGGGGATTTGTGCTCATCTCCATTTCTAAGCCGAAGAGCCGGCATTGTATATAGACATCTCCAAGTCATGTGGCCGGCATGACTGCATGGAGCGCCGTTACCTTCCCGCTGGAGCGGTACCTATTGATCTACTCACATTTGCATGTTTTCGAACTGCTAGGTTGGCAGAAGCTGGAGCTAACAGCGGGCGCTCATTCCGCTCCTGGGATTTGAACCTGGGACCTTTTGGTCCGCAAGTTCAGCAGCTCAGCGCTTTAACACACTGTGCCACCTGGCTAATGGAGCCCCCTTAAACTACTGACTGAAACATCAATGGTTTGAATCTGGGGAGTGGGGTGAGCTCCCGCTGTTAGCCCCAGCCTCTGCCAACCTAGCAGTTCGAAAACATTCAAATGTGAGTAGATTAATAGGTACCGCTCTGGCAGGAAGGTAACAGTGCTCCATGCAGTCATGCCGGCCACATGACCTTGGAGGCATCAACGGACAACACCGGCTCTTCGGCTTAGCACCAACCTTCAGAGTCGGACACAACTAGATGTAATGTCAGGGGAAAACCTTTACCCTTAGCACTGGCGGTGTTTGAATTTTACTTTCAGAAACATTCAAAGACAATATGGGATGATTAGTGCCTATTCTATCCAATATTAGCACTGAATAGCCTTTCAGCTTCAAGGTCTGGCTGCTTACTGCCTCAGGGAATCCTTTGTTGGGAGGTGATTCGCTGGCCCTGATTGTTTCTTGCCTGGAACTCTCCTGTTTTTGAGTGTTGTTCTTTATTTAATAATAATAATAAAATAATAATAATAACTTTATTCTTGTATCCCGCCTCCATCTCCCCGAAGGGATTCAGGGTGACTTACACAGGGACTAGCCCAAAAACAACATTTAAAGTCCTAATTTTAGAGTTTTTTTCATACTGGTAGCCAGATTTTGCTCATTTTCATTGTTTCCCGACAAGAAACAATGAGAACTTTGAATAGAAGGTAAGATATATTTATTTAAATTAATAAACAGAATTCCACAAATCCCTGCTTATGGAAAATCACTTTAGCTCAACGTACGTGGTCATAAAGACTGGTCCATAGATCTAGTAGTCCCAGATAATGTCACCAGAGGTTTTGACTAGTGGATACCTAGGAAGCCCAATGTTTCAGAGAGAATGAGGGTCTGGAGTAGGTATATACCGTATATACTCGAGTATAAGCCGACCCGAATATAAGCCGAAGCACCTAATTTTACCACAAAACCCTGGGAAAACATTGACTCCAGTATAAGCCAAGGGTGGTAAATTTCAGAAAAAAAAATAGATACCAATAAAATTACATTAATTGAGGCATCAGTACTAGGTTAAATGTTTTTGAATATTTACATAAAGCTCAAATTTAAGATAAGACTGTCCAACTCTGATTAAATCATTATTCTCATCTTCTTCAGTGTAAATGTGCTTATGTATCCTTTTAATAATAATAGAGTAAAATAATACATGTAATAATAATAATAATAAATACAGGAAAATAATACAAGTAATAATAAATAGAGTAAAATAATAAATGCAATAATAATAATAATAAGATCAGAGTGAAATAATAAATGTATTAATAATAATAATAAAAATAGAGTAAAATAAATGTAATAGTAGCAACAATAATAGAGAAAAATAATGCATGTAATAATACCAATAATAATAGAGAAAAATAATAAATGTACCATATATTCTCGAGTATAAGCTGACCCAAATATAAGCCAACCAGGACCCTCACCCGAGTATAAACCGAGGGGGGCTTTTTCAGTCTTAAAAAAAAAGGGCTGAAAAACTAGGCTTATACTCAAGTATATACAGTAATTCCTTGCTAATTTCATTCCCAAGGGAAGCACCAAATAGACCACAGAAATGGGAGGCTGACAGTGAGTGACATCCTCTGTCCCTGGGCTGCCCAAACACAAAGAATGCGAGATAGTGGTGTAAACATTGTGGCTGGTTCCATCTCGAATGGTATAATCCATCCAAAGAATGTCCCCATTAACCACTTTAAAGCTATGTAAAGTTATATCAATCATCTTAATCTTCAACTATAATTCTGCTCTGGCACTTCCTTAATTTTCAACAGTAGTCTTTACACATGTATCTGTAATATTTATAGTGTCCAGATTTTGCAATTTTAATGATTATTTTTTACTTTGAATACAAAACAAAGGCATCCCACAGACACACACTTAACCGTATACATAAATCATTCACAAAATACACTCTAATATACATTTAACATTAAACTAACACGTACACTATATATTTTTATAAAAGATGACGTCCCACTTTCTTACGGACAAGGTAAATTATTGGGCATGTAAGACACACCTGTTTCGGCAGGCTTTTGATTTCTGTTGCTGATATTTTAAAAGGTGCTTTTAGGATGTTTTTAAGATTTTTTTTAAAGATGTTTTTAAAATGTTTTTTAAATTGTTGATTTTAGTCGGTTCTTGTAAGCTGCTCCGAGCCCTAGGGGAGTGGCGGCATATAAGTTTGAAAAATAAATAAATAAATATATGACTGAGCTAAATTTCCATAGTTACCTATTGCTCTATTAAACCTCCAACTTGCTATGTTTTTTTTCAAAGTTTTTTTTAAAATTAATTTTGTCTGCAAGCAGTTTTGTCACCATACTTATTTGCCCTTGTACAATAGGAATGTGCTTCAGCATAACCTTAGAAAGATGATAAACTACACAGTTGCAATCCTCTACAAAGATGAAGTAGTACAACCAACATGTAACTAACACCATGGAATGGCACCCTGATTTTTACAACACCACCCAAACCTAACATCGTGATCAAAATCTTCCCAGAATGGCAACCAGAAACAATCTTGTTGCCATTTCTTGTTGCCATTTTGTGAAGGACAATGAAATATATTTGGGGGACTTTTTCTGTAGACTGTTTTGCATGTTTGCTTGGCTCCATGCAGGGCTCCGGGTTGACACTTGAAGGTCTGAAAACTGATGCAATTTGCTTGTTCTTTTCACCGCAAAACTGTGTAAAGCCCTCAAAATGTGCAGCAAAAAAGAAAAAGAAAAGCAAAAAATAAATGTTTCAGTGACTCCTAGAGATTGACAGATGGGTTTCAGTGGACTTAAAAGTAAAGTTTAGTGATAGCATGTAGCCTACAGGATGGACTATGCTCAACCTTACGTGATGTACAAATTGGAATTGGGAAAGTTGTACTGTAATACTGTAAATGCAGGGGGCTTTTATGGTGATCTTCCACATGGACGCAGAGGACCCTAGCCCCACCTATGCATCCATCGTGGAAGCGCCTGATTGGCCCGGGAGCGGCAGCCATTTTAGGCTGTGCTAGGCTCCCATTCAAGGTAGGTTGCAGAAACAAAAAAAATGTAAAAAATATATATTTTAATATATTAAAAAATTGGGGGTGGGGAATTTAACGAAACATTAAGACACAATGAAAGAACGGGCCAACGATGGTTCAAATTACATTGCCCGTTGTGCCCAGGGACAATGTCTCGGAACGCGCTTCAAAAAGCGAGAACAATCCGATTCAAATCCGAATTAAGACTCAAAACGATTTTTTGGACAACCCTAATATCTACACATACTAATCCATCACCTAATCTCTTTCTCTTTAGACCCGAGAGGCCTACCAACGTGGAGACATTGCAGCTGCTCGACGAAACAGCAGGCTTGCACTCATCTTGGCCAACACAGCGCTTGGCGTGGGGCTTGTATTTATAATTGTTTACATTGTTTTAGTAGTGATCATGTCTAATAAGATGCATAATTACCAACCACCTCCAGGCCAATGAAAGTTGCACTGCATGACCAAAACCTGAAGCATGTCCAGCTCTTGTAGTCCTTCGACCTGCAGAGACTTTCCTACTTTTTGAATCATGTCATAATGTGATGTGCTACAGGACTAGATTGATGCGTGTGTGAATATTTTACAAAACGATTAGCAAGGGGAGTTGTGATCTACAAAGAGTAGGCTTTTGTGGCAATATCTCTTGATCTGAATGCTCTACTTAGAAAGAAAAATATAGGCAATGGCTCATCCATGTCAGAAAGTGTCCTATGCAATCCAGCTGTACAATACAGAATGATCCCAAATTAAACTCAATAAAAATTACCAAAAGGAGTAGTACTAAAGGTCCTAAAGGAAGCACTGGTCTATGTGTTCACTGAGCAAGGTCAATGTTAATTGTTTTAATACTGACTGTGATCAAAAGTTAAGATTTCACAACTCATAATGATGAGATGGTTTAGAGCAGGAATGTCCAAAGTTGTGATGAGTCATGGGCCATGTAGTCCCGTTTCTGGCACTGTTGTGCCAGATGAGGAGGAGAACTTGGGTTTTTCGCCGTTTCAGTCAGAATTGGAACTTTCCCAGCCAGATTTGGAAACCTTGCACCTGCAAGAGATTTGTCTTCCAGAAGTCTGTCAAACAAGCCCTGAGCCTAAATCTCCTACGTTTTCTCGCCATGATTTTTGTAAACAACAGAGAGGAGTCGATCAGGCATCTCGCAGGAGTGCTAGGATAGCTGCTAAGCATTCAGCTGATTAAGCCTGCTTCCCATGGGAAACTTTAGGGAGTCATGCATCTGGACTCAGAAAATAGCTTTCGTTTCTGGTTCTCCAGAGAACTGCTCTTGGGCGGGAAAACGGGACCCTATTTAGGTGTTTTACCCACAAAGGGATCTTGCGGAGTCAATTCGTCAGCAACCGGAGTAGCGTGTGTGGACAGCTACTCCGCTTCCAAGCCTCCGTTCCTGTCGCCAAGCCTTCGTTCCCAGCTTTGTTTACTCCACGAATCCTACCTTGCTTTCTAAGACTCAGCCTCGTCTTGTTTCCCGGATTTTGCCAAGAAATTACCACGGATCTTGTTCTTGTTCCTTGTTTCCTTGTTGCCTTGAATCAAGCCTCGTTTTCCCAAGAATCAAGTTACTTCCTAGCCTCGCTCAAGTTTCACGGACTAAAAGACCTTGTCATCTCCCCTCACTTTGCCTGGCAAAGTGAGTGTTTCGGTTATTGGATTACAACTTTGGACCTTAATATTTCATATTGGACATTGTTTCTTTGGACTAATTTTGACCTTTCCTGAAAGGTCTATTTCTGGACTATTTCATACACTTGCTTTTATTAACTTTATATATTCCTTCAATAAAGATATTAGTTAGATTCTGGCCTCTGTGTATGGTTATTGGTGCTCTGCAGCCTGGGTCGTGACAGTTTGACTCCGCCACCCTAAGCACCAATTAACCTAGGCCAGTATGTCTACCGGAACCGTGCTGGGTGGCCAGCCACTCAGCTACACCATCGACAAGGACGAAGTGGACCGCATCCGTGACAAGCTCAATGCGCAGGATGGGGAAATAAGGGGTTTGAAGGAGCGCGGAATCCGTCTCCCGGCCATGGCGTTGCCAACCAAGTTTTCTGGAGAAGCTTCTAAGGTTCATGTTTTCCGTCGCCAATGCCAGGCTTATCTAGAGGCCCGTGCTGCCGAGTTTCCCCAAGAAGACATCAAGGTGGCGTGGATTTACAGTCTCTTGGACGGGCCAGCGGCCAACTGGGCGACGGCACTGTTCGACCAAGTCTCCCCACATCTAAGGTCAGCGCAACATTTCTTGGACCACCTTAAGGCGACCTGGGGAATCGAGGACAATTTGGAGGCAGCCGGCCACAAACTCCGGCGCCTCTCCCAAGGGGACAGACCCTTGTCCCAGTACATAGCCGAGTTCCGAGTGCTGGCCCACAACACCGGCTGGAACGATGTAGCCCTCAGAGGACAATTTCGGGAGGGTCTCAACATTAAGATGCTGGAAGAAATCTCCAAGGTGGATCCTCCCCACTCTCTTGAAGCACTCATTGATCAATGTTTACGAGCTGAAGTCATGCTTGCCAACAGAAAACAATGGGTCCGAGGCCAGAGCGGTAGAGCTGGGGTGAAACCTCCCGCTCCCACCGGCGTCCAGCCGCGTCCAGTATGGAGACCCCCGCCACCAGCCCCATACCCCAGAGGGAGCGAGGAGGTGCCGATGCAGTTGGGCAATGTGCGTCCCAGATTAGATGCCACCGAGAAGGCCCGCCGCCAACGCCTAAATCTCTGTTGGTACTGCGGAAACGGGGGCCACTTCGCCAGAGAGTGCCCAGCCAAAGGGAAGCCCGCCGCCCATCTGGCGGCGGCGTCCTCCACGGAGACGAAGACGTCTGAGGCGGCTGGCGCACAGCCGGCGGGGGAAGCCAGCGACCGGGCGTAGAGAGGCTCGCCAACCCGGTCAAAAAACCCACTCAAGAGCCGCCAACCGGGGTCCTATTTCTTCTAGTGGTCACCTTGTGGTCAGCAAAAAAAGGGCCCGTCATGGTCCATGCCATGATAGACTCAGGAGCCACAAACAATTTCATTGATAGAGAGTATGCCGACTCTCTGGGATTACAATATCATGACTTCAAGAACGCCCGTGTGGTGCAAGCCATCGATGGCCGCCCCCTCAAGACGGGTCCCGTAAGCCAGTGGTCGGAACCCACCAGAATGTGGATAAGGGAACATATGGAAGAGATTTCCTTTTTTGTTACCGAGGTTCCCCATTTCCCTGTGATTTTGGGAATTCCATGGCTGACACTTCACGACCCAAGCATCTCCTGGTCCAACAGAGAACTGCAGTTTGCTTCAAAATATTGCCAAAACCATTGCCTTGTAGCCAAGGTCTGCCATGCCACAGACACTGAACCCATTATCACCTTGCCCAAGAAGTACTCAGAATATTGGGATGTATTCAATGAAAAAGAAGCCGAGAGATTACCCCCACATAGACCTTATGACTGTGCCATTGACTTGGTGGAGGGGGCCCCGATCCCGCGAGGACATCTCTACTCCCTGACTGAACCGGAGCAAGAAGCTCTCAGGGAGTTCATAGAGTCAAACCTTCGCAAGGGATTCATCAGACCCTCTCAATCCCCAGCCGCTTCCCCAGTGATGTTTGTGAAAAAGAAGTCAGGGGACTTACGCTTGGTGGTGGACTGTAGAGCATTGAACAATATCACTAAGCGGAACAGCTATCCCCTGCCCTTGATCTCGGACCTACTAGACCGACTTCGAGGAGCCAAGGTCTACACCAAGCTGGATCTTCGGGGGGCTTATAATCTAGTTCGCATCAGAGAAGGGGACGAGTGGAAGACCGCCTTCCAGACTAAATTCGGATTATTCGAGTCCCGAGTTATGAATTATGGTTTATGTGGAGCTCCCGCAACGTTCCAGCATTTTGTCAATGACATCTTTCAGGATTATCTAGATCGGTTCTTGATCATCTACCTGGATCATCTACCTAGATCACAATCAGAACATGAGAACCACGTCAGAATGGTGTTACAACGATTGCGGGATCATGGACTTTATGCCAAGCTGGAAAAATGCGCTTTTGATCTACAAGAGGTAGATTTCCTGGGGTACCGCGTCTCGCCACTAGGGCTCTCCATGGACCCGGCAAAGGTTTCAGCAGTATTGGAATGGCGGGCGCCAACCAACAAGAAAGAGGTGCAACGATTCTTGGGGTTCGCGAACTACTACCGCAAGTTCATTCCAGACTTTGCTCGCTGGTCTGACCCAATCACCAGCTGCATCCGTGGGAAACAGCCTTTCCGCTGGACAGATCAAGCAGAGAAAGGGTTCCAGCAACTAAAGAAATTATTCACGTCCCAGCCAATCCTTCAGCATCCAGATCCTGAAACCCCTTTTGTTGTGCAGGCGGACGCCTCCAATGTGGCAATCGGGGCTGTACTCCTACAACCAGTGGGAGATCATCTTCATCCTTGTGCCTTTTATTCCCGTCAATTGACCGCACCAGAGAGAAATTACACCATTTGGGAAAAGGAACTATTGGCCATAAAGGCAGCCTTTGAAACTTGGAGACATTGGTTAGAAGGGGCCAAATTTCCCATTGAAGTCCATACTGATCATCGGAATCTAGAGCATCTAAGAACTGCCCGCAAGCTAAATCAGAGGCAACAACGCTGGGCTTTATTCTTTGAACGTTTTAACTTCCAAATTCATTATGTAACCCCAGCCCAGACCAAGCAAGCAGATGCTCTGTCACGAAAACCGGAATACGCTGCAGGGCGCAAGGAGACCTTGGAGTCCCAGCTGCTACAACCCGAGAACTTTGCCACGCTCACAGTGGGAAACACCAAATCCACTCCCATTGAATCAACTCCCTCTACTCCAGGGCCCCTTTGTGCTCAGGAAATCAGGGCTAGTCAGCAAGCAGATGCCTGGGCACAGGACCAACTTCGCCAAGGACTACATTTTCCCTTTTCGCTTAAGGATGGGCTACTTTGCTATAGAAATCATGTTTACATCCCCCCAGGACCGGGCAGGGAAAAAGCACTTCGTCTGTGTCATGACTGCAAGCCAGCAGGGCATTTCGGACTATTTAAAACCATGCATTTGATCCTAAGAGATTTCTGGTGGCCCAAGATCCGCAAGGATGTGGAAAAATATGTCAACACCTGCCCAGTATGCCAGCGCTCCAAGACAAGAAGGGAAAAGCCCTCAGGGCTTCTGCATCCCCTCCCTACCCCATCCCACCCATGGGAAATAATCTCTGCGGATTTTATCACTGATCTACCACCTTCCTGTGGATTCACCACGATCCTAGTGGTGGTGGACCTTTTCACCAAGTTAGCCCATTTCATTCCCTGTGATGGCCTTCCCACGGCCAAAGAGACTGCAGATCTATTCCTCCAACATGTTTTCAGATTGCATGGATTGCCCAAGAGTTTGGTCACAGACCGTGGGTCCCAATTCACCTCTCGTTTCTGGAAAGCACTACAAAAACTATTGGGCATAGACTCTCGTTTATCTTCGGCTCATCATCCCCAAACAGATGGGCAAACTGAGCGCACCAATGCCACTTTGGAACAATACCTTCGCTGTTATGTGAACTACCAGCAGGACAATTGGGCTTCCCTGTTATCGCTGTCAGAGTTTGCCTACAACAATGGGGTCCAGGCTTCTACTAAAGAAACCCCGTTCTTTGCAAACTACGGCTTCCATCCACGTTTCTTTCCCCCTGTCATTGAAACCTCAGAAGTTCCCGCAGCAGAGGTGTCACGACCCAGGCTACAGAGCACCAATAACCATACGCAGAGGCCAGATTCTAACTAATATCTTTATTAAGGAAATATATAAGGTTAATAAAAACAAATGTAAAAGTTAGTTCAGAAGCGGACCTTTCAGGAAAGGTCAAAATTAGTCCAAAAAAGCAATGTCCAATAAGTAATATTATGGTCCAAAGTTGTAATCCAATAACCGAAACACTCACTTTGCCAGGCAAAGTGAGGGGAGATGACAAGGTCCTTTAGTCCATAAACTTGAGCAAGGCTAGGAAATAACTTGATACTTGAAACAAGGCTTAAAACGTGGAACAAGGTAACTAGGAACAAGAACAAGGTCCGTGGAATAACTTGGTAAAATCCGTGGAACAAGGCAAGGATTGGTCCTGGGAAACAAGGCAAAGTCCGTAGATAAACAAAGGCTGGGAAGCAAGGCGAAGGCTGGATAGCAAGGCAAGGCTTGAGCAGGAGCGAGGCTTGAATCGGAGCGCGCTGTCCAGACACAACTCGCTCCGTAGGCTGACGAATTGACTCCGCGAAGTTACTACGCGGGCAAAACACCTATATAGAGTCTAACTTTCCCACCGAAGCAGTACTCTGGGAATCAGAAACGAAAGCTAAACTCTGAGACCAGATGTTAAACTCCTTAAAGATTCTCACGAGAAGCAGTCTTAATTGGCTACATTCTTAGCTGCAATTCTTGCACTCCTGCGCGAAGCTGATTCCAAACTTCTCTGTTGTTTACAAAACTCCCGGCGCAAGAACACGGGAGAAGTAGGTTCTGGGCTTGTTTGACATACTTCTGGGAGACAACTTTCTTGCAGGTGCAAGGTTCCCAGATCTGCCTGGGAAAGATCTGGCTGAGAGGAATCCAGTTCAGACTGGGAAGGCAAAAAACCCAAGTTTTCATCTTCATCAGGAATTACAATGTCCTGAGCAGGACTACAAGGCCCATGGGTCATCACACTATCCCCCTCCTCAAGGCCCCTCCCAAACTGGGGCCCTCTCCCCGAGGCGCGAGGTCGCGGCTTGGCGGGATAGGTCTGATGAAAGCGACGGGTTAACTCAGGAGCATGGACTGTGGAGGCGTCTTCCCAAGAGCGTTCCTCAGGGCCAAAACCCACCCAGTCAATGAGATATTGTAGGCGGCGGCGGTGAAAACGAGAATCCAAAATGTCCTCAACCTCGAACTCCTCCTCCCCATTCATCAAAACAGGAGGGGGGGCCGGTTGGTCTGTATCAGGACGCACACCATCCGCCGGAAGGAGCAGGGAACGGTGAAACACTGGGTGAATGCGCATTGAACGCGGAAGTTGGAGTTTGAAAGTCACGGGGTTTAATTGCACCACCACTGGATAGGGGCCAATGAAACGGGCATCTAACTTCCGGCAAGGGCGATGGGAGGGCAGAAAGCGAGTGGACAGAAAAACCCGATCTCCTACCTTGATTTCGGGGCCCGGCTGGCGGTGTTTGTCAGCGTGGCGTTTATAGTCCTCCTTGGCTTGGTCCAGTTGCTGGAGCAAAAGTTGTTGCACCGCTGTGAGTTCCTGCAGCCAATCCTCTGCTGCGGGAACTTCTGAAGTTTCAATGACAGGGGGGAAGAAACGTGGATGGAAGCCGTAGTTTGCAAAGAACGGCGTTTCTTTTGTAGAAGCTTGAACTCCATTGTTGTAGGCAAACTCAGACAGTGGTAACAGAGAAGCCCAATTGTCCTGTTGGTAGTTTACATAACAGCGAAGATACTGCTCCAAAGTGGCATTGGTGCGCTCCGTTTGCCCATCTGTTTGGGGATGATGAGCTGAAGATAAGCGAGAGTCTATGCCCAATAGTTTTTGTAGTGCCTTCCAAAAACGAGAGGTGAATTGAGATCCACGGTCTGTGACTAAACTCTTGGGCAATCCATGTAGTCTGAAAACATGTTGAAGGAATAGATCCGCAGTCTCTTTGGCCGTGGGGAGGCCTTCGCAGGGAATGAAATGGGCTAACTTGGTGAAAAGGTCCACCACCACTAAGATCGTGGTGAATCCACAGGAAGGTGGTAGGTCAGTGATGAAATCCGCAGAAATTATTTCCCATGGGCGAGATGGGGTAGGAAGGGGGTGTAGAAGCCCTGGGGGCTTCTCCCTTCTTATCTTGGAGCGCTGGCATACTGGGCAGGTGTTGACATATTTTTCCACATCCTTGCGGATCTTGGGCCACCAAAAATCCCTTAGGATCAGATGCATGGTTTTAAATAGTCCGAAGTGTCCTGCTGGTTTGCAGTCATGACACAGACGAAGCGCTTTTTCCCTGCCCGGTCCGGGTGGGATATAAACATGATTTCTATAGCAAAGCAGCCCATCCTTAAGCGAAAAGGGAAAATGCAAACCTTGGCGAAGTTGGTCCTGCGCCCAGGCATCTGCTTGCTGACTAGCCCTGATTTCTTGAGCACAGAGGGGTCCTGGAGTAGAGGAAGCTGAACCAATGGGAATGGATTTGGTGTTCCCCACTGTGAGCGTGGCAAAGTTCCCGGGTTGTAATAGTTGGGATTCAAAGGTCTCCTTGCGTCCTGCAGCGTATTCCGGTTTACGTGACAGGGCGTCTGCTTGCTTGGTCTGGGCTGGGGTCACATAGTGAATCTGGAAGTCGAAACGTTCGAAGAATAAAGCCCAACGTTGCTGCCTCTGATTTAGTTTGCGGGCAGTTCTTAGATGTTCTAGATTACGATGATCAGTGTGGACTTCAATGGGAAATTTGGCCCCTTCTAGCCAATGTCTCCAAGTTTCAAAGGCTGCCTTTATGGCCAGTAGTTCTTTTTCCCAAATGGTGTAATTCCTCTCTGGTGTGGTTAGTTGACGAGAGTAAAAGGCACAGGGATGGAGGTGATCTCCCACCGGTTGTAAGAGTACAGCCCCAATTGCCACATCAGAGGCGTCCGCTTGCACAACAAAAGGGGTTCCAGGATTTGGGTGCTGTAGAATTGGCTGGGAGGTGAATAGTTTCTTTAGTTGCTGGAACCCTTTCTCTGCTTGATCAGTCCAGCGGAAAGGCTGCTTTCCACGGATGCAGCTAGTGATGGGGTCGGACCAGCGGGCAAAATCTGGAATGAACTTGCGGTAATAGTTCGCGAACCCCAAGAAACGCTGCACCTCTTTCTTGTTAGTTGGCGCCCGCCATTCCAATACTGCTGAAACCTTGGCTGGATCCATGGAAAGCCCTAGAGGCGAGATGCGGTAACCAAGGAAATCTACCTCTTGTAGATCAAAGGCGCATTTTTCCAGCTTGGCATAAAGTCCATGATCCCGCAATCGTTGTAGCACCATTTTGACGTGGTTCTCATGTTCTGATTGTGATCTAGAAAACACCAAAAAATCGTCCAGGTAGATTATCAAGAACCTGTCTAGATAGTCCTGAAAAATGTCATTGACAAAATGCTGGAACGTTGCGGGAGCTCCGCATAAACCGAAATTCATAACTCGGGACTCGAATAATCCGAATTTGGTCTGGAAGGCGGTCTTCCACTCGTCCCCTTCCCTGATGCGAACTAAGTTGTAAGCCCCCCGAAGATCCAGCTTGGTGTAAACCTTGGCTCCTCGAAGCCGATCCAGTAGATCCGAGATTAAGGGCAGGGGATAGCTGTTCCGCTTGGTGATATTATTCAATGCTCTGTAGTCCACCACCAAGCGTAGTTCCCCTGACTTCTTCTTCACAAACATCACTGGGGAGGCGGCTGGGGATTGAGAGGGTCTGATGAATCCCTTGCGAAGGTTTGTCTCTATGAATTCCCTGAGAGCTTCTTGCTCTGGTTCAGTCAGGGAGTAGAGATGCCCTCGCGGGATCGGGGCCCCCTCCACCAAGTCAATGGCACAGTCATAAGGTCTATGTGGGGGTAATTTTTCGGCTTCTTTCTCATTGAATACATCCCAATACTCGGAGTACTTCTTTGGCAAGGTGATAATGGGCTCGGTGTCTGTGGCATGGCAGACCTTGGCTACGAGGCAATGGTTTTGGCAGTACTGTGAAGCAAACTGCAGTTCTCTGTTGGACCAGGAGATGTTAGGGTCGTGGAGAGTCAGCCATGGAATTCCCAAAATCACAGGGAAATGGGGAACCTCGGTAACAAAGAAGGAAATCTCTTCCATATGTTCCCTTATCCACATCCTGGTGGGTTCCGACCACTGACTTACGGGGCCCGTCTTGAGGGGGCGGCCGTCTATGGCTTGCACCACACGGGCATTCTTGAAATCATGATATTGTAATCCCAGAGAGTCGGCATACTCTCTATCAATGAAATTGTTGGTAGCTCCAGAGTCTATCATGGCGTGGATCATGACGGGTCCCCTTTTTGCTGACCATAATGTGACCACGAGAAGGAACAGGACCCCGGTTGGCGGCTCTTGAATGGATTTTTTGACCGGGTTGGCGAGCCTCTCTACACCCGGTCGTTGGCTTCCCCCGCCGGTTGTGTGCCAGTCGGCTCAGACGCCTTCGTCTCCGTGGAGGACGCCGCCGCAAGACGGGCGGCAGGCTTCCCTTTGGCTGGGCACTCTCTGGCGAAGTGGCCCCCGTTCCCGCAATACCAGCAGAGGTTTAAGCGTTGACGACGGGCCTTCTCGGCGGCATCTAGTCTGGGACGCACATTGCCCAGCTGCATCGGCACCTCCTCGCCTCCTCTGGGGTATGGGGTTGGCGGTGGGGGTCTCCACACTGGACGTGGCTGAACGCTGGCGGGAGCGGGGGGTTTTGCCCCGGCTCTACTGCCCTGGCCTCGAACCCACTGTTTCCTGTTGGCAATCATGACTTCAGCCCGTAAACATTGATCAATGAGTGCCTCGAGGGTCTGGGGAGGATCCACCTTGGAGATTTCTTCCAGCATTTCAATGTTGAGACCCTCCCGGAATTGTCCTCTGAGGGCTACATCGTTCCAGCCGGTGTTGTGGGCCAGCACTCGGAACTCGGCTATATACTGAGACATAGGTCTGTCTCCTTGGAAAAGGCGACGGAGTTTGTGACCGGCTGCCTCCAAATTGTCCTCGATTCCCCAAGTCTCCTTGAGGTGGTCCAAGAAGTGTTGCGCTGATCTTAGGTGTGGAGAGGCTTGGTCGAACAGTGCCGTCGCCCAATTGGCCGCTGGCCCGTCTAGAAGACTGTAAACCCACGCCACTTTGATGTCTTCTTGGGGAAACTCGGCATCACGGGCCTCTAGATAAGCTTGACATTGGCGACGGAAAACATGAACCTTAGAAGCTTCTCCAGTAAACTTGGTAGGCAACGCCATGGCCGGGAGGCGGATTCCGCGCTCCCGCAAGCCCTTTATTTCTCCATCCTGGGCGTTGAGTCTGTCGCGGATGCGATCCACTTCGTCCTTGCTGATGGTGTAGCTCAGTGGCTGCCCACCGGGCACGGTTCCGGTAGACATTCTGGCCGAGGTTAATTGGTGCTTAGGGTGGCGGAGTCAAACTGTCACGACCCAGGCTACAGAGCACCAATAACCATACGCAGAGGCCAGATTCTAACTAATATCTTTATTAAGGAAATATATAAGGTTAATAAAAACAAATGTAAAAGTTAGTTCAGAAGCGGACCTTTCAGGAAAGGTCAAAATTAGTCCAAAAAAGCAATGTCCAATAAGTAATATTATGGTCCAAAGTTGTAATCCAATAACCGAAACACTCACTTTGCCAGGCAAAGTGAGGGGAGATGACAAGGTCCTTTAGTCCATAAACTTGAGCAAGGCTAGGAAATAACTTGATACTTGAAACAAGGCTTAAAACGTGGAACAAGGTAACTAGGAACAAGAACAAGGTCCGTGGAATAACTTGGTAAAATCCGTGGAACAAGGCAAGGATTGGTCCTGGGAAACAAGGCAAAGTCCGTAGATAAACAAAGGCTGGGAAGCAAGGCGAAGGCTGGATAGCAAGGCAAGGCTTGAGCAGGAGCGAGGCTTGAATCGGAGCGCGCTGTCCAGACACAACTCGCTCCGTAGGCTGACGAATTGACTCCGCGAAGTTACTACGCGGGCAAAACACCTATATAGAGTCTAACTTTCCCACCGAAGCAGTACTCTGGGAATCAGAAACGAAAGCTAAACTCTGAGACCAGATGTTAAACTCCTTAAAGATTCTCACGAGAAGCAGTCTTAATTGGCTACATTCTTAGCTGCAATTCTTGCACTCCTGCGCGAAGCTGATTCCAAACTTCTCTGTTGTTTACAAAACTCCCGGCGCAAGAACACGGGAGAAGTAGGTTCTGGGCTTGTTTGACATACTTCTGGGAGACAACTTTCTTGCAGGTGCAAGGTTCCCAGATCTGCCTGGGAAAGATCTGGCTGAGAGGAATCCAGTTCAGACTGGGAAGGCAAAAAACCCAAGTTTTCATCTTCATCAGGAATTACAATGTCCTGAGCAGGACTACAAGGCCCATGGGTCATCACAAGAGGACTGGCTGCAGGAACTCACAGCGGTGCAACAACTCTTGCTCCAGCAACTAGACCAAGCCAAGGAGGACTATAAACGCCACGCGGACAAACATCGCCAGCCGGGCCCCGAAATCAAGGTAGGAGACCGGGTTCTTCTGTCCACTCGCTTTTTGCCCTCCCATCGCCCTTGCCGGAAGTTAGATGCCCGTTTCATTGGTCCCTATCCAGTGGTGGCGCAACTTAACCCTGTGACTTTCAAACTCCAACTTCCACGCTCTATGCGCATTCATCCAGTGTTCCATCGCTCCCTGCTCCTTCCGGCGGATGGTGTGCGCCCTGATACAGACCGGCCGGCCCCCCCTCCTGTTTTGGTGGATGGGGAGGAGGAGTTCGAGGTTCAGGACATTTTGGATTCTCGCTTTCACCGCCGCCGCCTACAATATCTCATTGACTGGGTGGGTTTTGGCCCCGAGGAACGCTCTTGGGAAGACGCTTCCACAGTCCATGCCCCCGATTTAACCTGCCGCTTCCATCAGACCTATCCCGCCAAGCCGCGGCCTCGCGCCTCGGAGAGAGAGCCCCAGTTTGAGAGGGGGCTTGAGGAGGGGGATAGTGTGATGAGTCATGGGCCATGTAGTCCCGTTTCTGGCACTGTTGTGCCAGATGAGGAGGAGAACTTGGGTTTTCGCCGTTTCAGTCAGAATTGGAACTTTCCCAGCCAGATTTGGAAACCTTGCACCTGCAAGAGATTTGTCTTCCAGAAGTCTGTCAAACAAGCCCTGAGCCTAAATCTCCTACGTTTTCTCGCCATGATTTTTGTAAACAACAGAGAGGAGTCGATCAGGCGTCTCGCAGGAGTGCTAGGATAGCTGCTAAGCATTCAGCTGATTAAGCCTGCTTCCCATGGGAAACTTTAGGGAGTCATGCATCTGGACTCAGAAAATAGCTTTCGTTTCTGGTTCTCCAGAGAACTGCTCTTGGGCGGGAAAACGGGACCCTATTTAGGTGTTTTACCCACAAAGGGATCTTGCGGAGTCAATTCGTCAGCAACCGGAGTAGCGTGTGTGGACAGCTACTCCGCTTCCAAGCCTCCGTTCCTGTCGCCAAGCCTTCGTTCCCAGCTTTGTTTACTCCACGAATCCTACCTTGCTTTCTAAGACTCAGCCTCGTCTTGTTTCCCGGATTTTGCCAAGAAATTACCACGGATCTTGTTCTTGTTCCTTGTTTCCTTGTTGCCTTGAATCAAGCCTCGTTTTCCCAAGAATCAAGTTACTTCCTAGCCTCGCTCAAGTTTCACGGACTAAAAGACCTTGTCATCTCCCCTCACTTTGCCTGGCAAAGTGAGTGTTTCGGTTATTGGATTACAACTTTGGACCTTAATATTTCATATTGGACATTGTTTCTTTGGACTAATTTTGACCTTTCCTGAAAGGTCTATTTCTGGACTATTTCATACACTTGCTTTTATTAACTTTATATATTCCTTCAATAAAGATATTAGTTAGATTCTGGCCTCTGTGTATGGTTATTGGTGCTCTGCAGCCTGGGTCGTGACAAAAGTGCAACCTGCAGGCCAATTGTGGCCCCTAATCAAATTTTCACCAGCCCCACTCCCTCCCTTGCTTCTTTCCTTCCTCCCTTCCTTTACATCACTGGTTCCCAAACTTATTTGGCCTACCACCCCCTTTCCAGAAAAAATATGACTCAGCGCCCCCCAGAAAGGGGGTGTGGCTTAGAGGGGTGGGTGTGGCTCCTGCTCAAGAGGGCGGGGCTGAGCCTCTCCCCAAGTCCAAGATGCAGGCTGGGAGGGGGAGGTCGGCAGGGCCACAAATGGGCAGCCAGAACTGGGATGGGTGGAATTACGAGCTCTGAGGCAGGGCTGAGCTTCTATCCCTGTCCTGCGATGCCTGCCAGGACACAGGGGGTGGGTCTACAGGAAGGGGTGGGGCCTCTTCCCAAGTGCCTGGTGGGGCTGAACCTCTATACCCCGCCCCCGTGTTCTAACAAGCGCCTCAGGGGAGGTATACAGAGGCTCAGCCCTGTCTCATGCTCTTGGGAAGAGACCCCGCACCTGCCCCTAGCCCCGCCCTTTAGTCCTAAAAGGCCTTTCAGGAGAGGTATAGAGGCTCAGCCCTGTCTCATGCACTTGGGAAGAGAACCCGCACCTGCCCCTAGCCCCGCCCTTTAGTCCTAAAAGGCCTTTCAGGAGAGGTATAGAGGCTCAGCCCTGTCTCACGCTCTTGGGAAGAGGCCCCGCCCCTGCCCCTAGCCCCGCCCTTTAGTCCTAAAAGGCCTCTCAGGAGAGGTATAGAGGCTCAACCCTGTCTCGGGCTCCTGGAAGGAGGCCCCGCCCCCTTCCCTAGCTCTGCCCTCTGTGTCCCAACAAGCGCATAAGGAGAGGTATAGATTCTCAGCCCTGTCTCGGGCTCTTGGGAAGAAGCCACGCCCACTCCTCTAGCTCCGCCCCTATGTCCTGATAGGTGCTATCAGGACATCAGCAGCGCCCACATTGCAGCAGCGCCCACCAGGGGGCGGTAGCACCCACTTTGGGAATCACTGCTTTACATCTTTCTTTGCTCCCATTCTCACCATAATACGAAACACAATGGATACTGATATATATTTATTTATTTACAGTATTTATATTCCGCCCTTCTCACCCCGAGGGGGACTCAGGGCGGATTACAATGAACACATATATGGCAAACATTCAATGCCAACAGACAAACAACATATATAGACAGACACAGAAGCATTTAACATTTTTTTCCAGCTTCATGATTCCGACCACAGGGGGAGCTGTTGCTTCACTGTCCACTAGTGGCTGTACTTCCTCATTCCTTTCCTCGTGTTTTGCTGGCAGTTTTACGATGTTGTAAATTAGTTAAATTAGCTCCCACATAAAGAGTACCTAAATTTCCCTAATTGACAGATGCAACTGTATTTCGGGGCTGCATAGGTCAACAGCAAGCCGGGCTATTTAATGGTCGGGGGCTTAACCCGACCCGGGCTTCGAACTCATGACCTCTCGGTCAGTAGTGATTTATAGCAGCTGGTTACTAGCCAGCTGCGCCACAGCCCGGCCCTTATTATGTACACAATAATAAACTCTGCCTTCACCATTCTATGGTTGAAGACGGAGCATATATTATTATATGCAATTCAGAAAATGTTTGGACTAAGTATTTCCAAAAAAAAATAACGAACACAATTAATAACCTCAAAAATGGTCCTAGTCTGTAAATTGACATGCTTAGCATATGTGTGATGACTCATGGGCCTTGTAGTCCCGCTCCTAGTGTCCCTGTGGCAGATGAGGATGAAAACATGGGGTTTTCTCCGGATCAACAACAGCCGGAATCCTTTCAGATGCCTGATGTTGATGTTTTTGCCCAAGAAGCAATTAAAAAAGACCTTGAGCAATCCTCGCCTCCTTTTGCCAGGAGACAGTCCTATACTGCGGAAAGGAGAGAAAGGGAGTAGATTCGCAGGAGTCTGAGAATCGCAGCTAAACAAGACACTGATTAGCCATGCTTCCCTTGGGAAAATCTAGGGAGTCTCACATCTGGAGAAAACTGGGTTTCGTTTTTCGTTCTCTAGGGAAAGAGAAGGCTGGACACCTGTTTGGCGGGAAGACGAGACCGAGATATAGGTGCCTGGCACGGTTGGTCCCGTGCGGAGTCAACAGACCAGCTTCAGGAGTGATTTGGTGTCCTAGCCTCGTGTGGACTTCGCAAGTCCGCAACCCCAGCTTCCTTGCCTTGCCAATTCAAGTATTTAAGAACTGCCTTGCCTTTCCAAGTATTCAAGAATTGCCTCGCTTTGCTCCAGCCACGGACCTTGTTCCAAGAATCAAGTTTTGCCTCGTACTTTGTTGTGGTTTTTTACCTTGGACCCTGAAAGACTCTGGACGTTTCCCCACACTATTGCTTGGCAATAGTGTGTGTTTCGGATTGGGATTTAACTTTGAACTCTAATATCATTTATTGGACAAAACATTTCTGGACTATATTTTACCTCATTTGATAGGTCTGCTTCTGGACTACATTTTCTACCTGTTTTTATTATTCTTATATATTTCCTTAATAAAGATATTAGATAGTTATTGGCATCCGTGTTTGCTTCTTGGTGCTCCGTAGCCTTGGGCGTGACAATATGTTTGGGAAAGGTGTTCCCTATTATGGTGAAGGGCGTCTCCATTTCATCGCATGTTTGTCTTCCACTGTGTCTTTTATTTTAAGAACTTTGTTATGCAGTTGGTTATTCAAACATTGGCTTCGTTTGCAAGTGTGTCCATAGAGGAACCCCAGTTACAAAAGAAAACATTAACTTCTGTTCCAACTTTCTGTCCTTCCCTCTTTCCAGTCCATGCTCTCAAGCATTATCTCCCCCTTTTTCTCAACTCCCTCTTCTGACTTAGCTCAAATGCATACACACTTCACGTGATATCACCGCAGACAACTGTGCTTTTTGTGATGTAACATACGATGTGATGTAACTCTACATGGGTCTGTGTCACTGCAAAGTAGATTTACAGTATATGGCAAAACAGGCACAGAGCTGTATCTGAAATGACTGAAAGAGCCTTTGCATTTGTATGTGGATGAGGAGTAACTGAAGAGCATGTGAAGAGGAGGTATGATTTGGAATACTCTGTCAAAGCAGATATTGTAGGTTATCTGCCTTGATATTCTGGGTTATATGGCTGTGTGAAAGGGCCTTTAGTCTACATTGCCATATTAAAAAGGTAAAGGTTTCTCCTGATGTTAAGTCTAGTCATGTCTGACTTTGGGGGTTGGTGCTCATCTCCATTTCTAAGCTGAAGAGCTGGCGTTGTCCGTAGTCACCTCCTAGGTCATGTGGCTGGCATGACTGCATGGAGTGTCATTACCTTCCCGCCGGAGCGATACCTATTGATCTACTCACATTTGCATGTTTTCAAACTGCTAGATTGGCAGAAGCTGGGACTAACAGCGGGCACTCACCCTACTCCTCAGATTCAAACTGCCAATCTTTCAGTCAGTAAGTTCAACAGCTCAGCGGTTTAACTTGCTGCGCCACAGGGGCCTCCCACACTGTCATATAATCCAGTTCAAAGCAGATAATCTGGATTTTATACAGCTGTGTAGAAGGTGCATATGTTGACAGTAGAGTTGTCCTGTCTCAAAGTCTAGAGCAGGGGTCCTCAAATTTTTTAAGTGGAGGGCCAGTTCACAGTCCCTCAGACTGTTGGGGGGCCGGATTGTGATGAAATAGTCCAAAATTAGGATTGTTGTTGATGTTTGCCTTCACGTCATTTCAGACTTAGGTTAACCCTACGTCTAAAGTATAGGACAGAGGCCAGGTCAATGACCCATGGGCCTTAGTTTGGTGACGCCTAATCTAGACAATCTCATAAGACCATAGGTAAGCAAAGAGATCTCCAAAGACCATCTAGATGGTCTCATAAGACCATAGGTAAGGAAAGGGACCCTCAAAGGCCATCTAGATGATCTCATCAGGCCATCAGAAGACCATAGATAAGAAAAGGGACCTCAAAGACCATCTAGATGACCTCATCAGGCCATCAGAAGACCATATATAAGGAAAGGGACCCTCAAAGACCATCTAGACAGTCTCATAGGACCATAGGTATGGAAAGTGACCTCCAAAAGCCATCTAGATGGTCTCATAAGGCCGTAGCTAAGCAAAGATACCTTCAAAGACCATCTAGATGATCTCATAAGATCATAGGTAAGCAAAGAGACCTCCAAAGACCAGGTAGACTTACATCAACCCTAAGTCTAATGTTTAGGACAGGGGCCAGGTCAATGACCTTGGAGGGCCGCATCCGGCCCACAGGCCTTAGTTTGGGGACCCCTGGTCTAGAGCAAAATGAGGTGATGGTAGCAAGTTGGAGGTGACAAATTGCTACCCTCTGACTTTCTCTGCAGAGCAGTTGTATGGAGAAGGATCCAGGATCTAAGGGTGCATCCAGATAGCTTGCAAAATGCATGAGATCCCGCATTTTTACCTGACGTGTCCAAATGATGCCTTAGGTAAAAGTGAATTCACTGACTCCAGATTCTAAATGCCTCTCTTTGAGCAGAAGATTCCACTATTCTATTGGATGTTTCCATTGCGTTTCAAGGGGAATTATAGTGCTCTTACTGGGTAGTGTAGACTTGAAGGTTGGGTTGCTGATCTGCAAGCTGCCAGGTTCGAATCCCACCCGGGGAGAGCATGGATGAGCTCCCTCTATCAGCTCCAGCTCCATGCGGGGACATGAGACAAGCCTCCCACAAGGATGATAAAAACATCCAGGCATCCCCTGGGCAACATCCTTGCAGACTGCCAATTCTCTCACACCAGAAGCGACTTGCCTTTTCTCAAGTCGCTCCTGTCACGAAAAAAACTGGGTAGTGTGAAAGGAACCCTTGAATTAGTGACCATAGCAATGAAACATTTTAAACAGTGGGCAATGCAGGGACTGGCCGTTTGTTTCTGAAGTTGCAGAAAGTGTAGAAAGTATGGGATTGCGTTTTGTGCAAATGTTGCACAAAACCACAACCAAAGCGGAGAAAGTGAAATTGCAGCATTCTACTGCTACTGGAGCCTCCAGTGGCGAAGTGTGTTAAAGCACTGAGCTGCTGAGCTTGCGGACCAAAAGGTCCCAGGTTCAAATTCTGGGAGCGGAATGAGCACCCGCTGTTAGCCCCAGCTCCTGCCAACCAAGCAGTTTGAAAACATACCAATGTCAGTAGATCAATAGGTACTGCTCCGGCGGGAAGGTAACGGTGCTCCATGCAGTCATGCCGGCCACATGACTTTGGAGGTGTCTACGGACAACGCTGGCTCTTCGGCTTAGAAATGGAGATGAGCACCAACCCCCAAAGTCAGACATGACTGGACTTAACGTCAGGGGAAACCTTTACTTTACTACTGCTACTGGGACCTCTGGTGGTGAAGTGTGTTAAAGCGCTGAGCTGCTGAGCTTGCGGACCAAGAGGTCCCAGGTTCAAATCCCGGGAGCGGAATGAGCACCTGCTGTTAGCCCCAGCTCCTGCCAACCTAGCAGTTTGAAAACATGCCAATGTGAGTAGATCAATAGGTACCGCTCCGGCGGGAAGGTAACGGCGCTCCATGCAGTCATGCCGGCCACATGACCTTGGAGGTGTCTATGGACAAGGCCGGCTCTTCGGCTTAGAAATGGATATGAGTACCAACCCCCAGAGTTAGACATGACTGGACTTAACGTCAGGGGAAACCTTTACCTTTACTGCTAGGAAATGATTTGTCTCATGCCTCACATTTGTGCATTGAGTTGTACCTTACCTCATTTCCACTTCTTCTCTCTCGTTTCCTCTACTCTCTGTGAACTTTTTTCTGTTCAAATGCCCTTAAGAAGACAAGGAAGGTAGAACAGAGTCCCCTCTCCCTACAAGAAGATTCCAGTCCTCAAAACCACGGTTTTGTGCAAAGGAGGGCAAAGATAAAAGGTAAAGAAAAGACTGAAGGTGAAAAGGAGTCGTTTGGGAGAGAGAAAACCTTCAAAATACAGAGCTAATAATCTGAGCGAGCACAGGAAAGAAACCTACAGAGATTCGAGAGTGAAGAAGGAAACAAGAAGAGAAGTGGGCCTGGGTATGAATCCAACTTGAAGTCAAGGATCCCACCATGGCGAGTCCTCCCCCGTATTCTGAAAAGCCTAAAGCATGGACCCCTCCTCCTCCGTCAGCACCTCCCATGGGCCCTGTCAGACCTGGCCCTGCTCCACCACCGTACCCACCTTATTATGGCCCACATGGCGTAGTATACAACCAAGGACCAATCCTTCATCAACCACAGCCCATCTTTATTGCCGCAATCCATCGTGTAGATGAACCTGATTACATGATGTACTCCCTCTTTACTATGCTTTGCTGTTGCCTACCTATTGGCATTGTTGCCATGATTTTCTCCTGCAAGGTGAGTGTGTGTAGAAGAGAGAGAAGGAGGAGAGCAAATTCCATTGGTGCATGCACAGTAATAATAATAATAATAATTATTATTATTATTATTATTATTATTATTATTATTATTATTATTATTATTTTATTATGACACAGCAAACAAGATAGATATGCTGGATTTCGTATCACAAAACCACAAGTCGAACACTTCCCAAGTGTCTAGGACTGTGTGATATATTTTTGGATGATGTGTGCAGATCCCAGTAGGGTGGCCTTTTGCAGTTGGCAAAAGTGCAGGTGGTCCCGGTGGTGATGGGCACACTGGGTGCCGTGCCAAAAGATCTCAACCGGCATTTGGAAACAATAGACATTGACAAAATCACGATCTGCCAAGTGTTGGGAAGTGTTCGACTTGTGGTTTTGTGATACGAAATCCAGAATGTCTATCTTGTTTGCTGTGTCATACAATAAAATAACAACTTTTTTTTGTACCCCGCCTCCATCTCCCCGAAGGGACTTGGGGTGGCTTACATGGGGACAAGTCCGAGTTCAACATAATTAAAATATAACCCAACAAAATTCATATAAACAATTTTCAGCAGTATTAAAACAGCCACATATAATATACAGTATAAAGCAAACATCTAACAACCATCAATAGTTTTAGTAGTAGTTTTAGTAGTAGGTTTGAATCCAGGGAGCTGGGTGAGCTCCCACTATTAGCCCCAGCTTCTGCTAACTTAGAAGTTCGAAAACATGCAAATGTGAGTATTTATTTATTTTATTTATTTACAGTATTTATATTCCGCCCTTCTCACCCCGAAGAGGACTCAGGGCAGATCACATTATACACACATAGGGCAAACATTCAATGCCCATAAACACATCAAACAGAGACAAACAGATGCAGAGGCAACTTAACCTTCTCCTGAGGGATGTTCAATTCTGGCCACAGGGGGGAGCAGCTGCTTCATCATCCACTCTGACGGCACTTCCTCATTCCAAGTCATAAATGAGTTAAACTTGCCTCCCCACTTTTTATAAGTGGTACCTTATTTCCTACTTGATAGATGCAACTATCTTTCGGGTTGCTAGGTCAGCAACGAGCAGGGGCTATTTTTTTTATTTTTTAATTGACGGGTGCTCACCCCGCCACAGCCTTGAACTCATGACCTCATGGTCAGAGTGATTTATTGCAGCAGGCTGCTAACCAGCCTGCGCCACAGCCCGGCCGGCTTATACTTGAGTATATATGGTATATATCTGTGGAAAGTCCAGGGTGAGAGAAGAACTCTTTGTCAGTTGGAGGCCAGTTAATCACCTAAATTAGCATTGAATAGCTTCATCTCCTGGCCTTTCTTGCCTGGGGGCATCCTTTGTTCAGAGCCATTCGCTGCCATGAGACCTCTAGAGGTCGCCAGTGGATCTTGATGGAAGGTAGCCAGATATTTCTCCAATCCCTTCAGTCTCTCTCTTCAACCCCTCCCCACCTGGTTTTGAAGACTTCATGAATGACACCAGTTGGGAACCTCCCAAGACTGGTAAGTTTGTCAACCTTGGCCTAATGGAGGGATATGGCTTTGGCCTATTTATCATGTCAGAAGCACATTGAGGATACAGTTATAATGTATTTGAAAACACGAAGTTAAAAACTTGGCATGATACTAGATTTCCTTTGACCAGAAGCTGGCCACTTGGAGTGTCTCTGTGAGAAGGTCCTGCATTGTGCATGTGGCAGGGCTCAGGCTGCATTGTAGTAAATGGTCTATGGTTTGCTCTTCTCCACACTCACATGTTGTGGACTCCACTTTGTAGCCCCATTCCCTAAGATTGGCTCTGCATCTCGTGGTCCCAGATCGGAGTCTATCAAATCAATGCACAAATCAATGGCTATTATTATTTATTTATTATTTATTTACCCCAATGTACCCCCACCTTTCCACACCCCAGAGGGGACTCAAGGCAGCTTACACAGGCACTTGTTTGATGCCTTCAGAACACATATCAGACATACTGTATATACTCGAGTATAAGCCGACCCGAATATAAGCTGAGGCACTTAATTTTACCAAAAAAACTGGGAAAACATTGACTCCAGTATAAGCCGAGATACCAATAAAATTACAGTAGAGTCTCTCTTATCCAAGCTAAACGGGCCGACAGAAGCTTGGATAAGCGAATATCTTTGATAATAAGGAGGGATTAAGAAAAAGCCTATTAAACATCAAATTAGGTTATGATTTTACAAATTACGCACCAAAACATCATGTTTTACAACAAATTTGACAGAAAAAGTAGTTCAATACGCAGTAATGCTATGTAGTAATTACTGTATTTACGAATTTAGCACCAAAATATCACAATACATTGAAAACATTGACTATAAAAATGGCTTGGATTATCCAGAGGCTTGGATAAGCGAGACTACTGTACAGTAATTGAGGCATCAGTAGTTTAAATGTTTTTGAATCTTTACATCAAACTGTAATTTAAGATATGACTGTTCAACTCTGATTAAATCATTATTTTCATCTTCTTCAATGTAAATGTGCTAATGCATCCTTTTACTAATAATAGAGTGAAATAATACATGTAATAATAATAATAAATGCAGTAAAATAATAAATGTAATCATAAATAGAGTAAAATAATAAATGTATTAATAATAATAAAAATAGAATAAAATAAATGTAAAAGTAACAACAATAATAGAGCAAAATAATAAATGTAATAATAATAATTAATAGAGTAAAATAATAAATGTAACAATACCAATAATAATAGAGAAAAATAATAAATATACTATATATACTTGAGCAGGTGTCTCCAAACTACAGCCCGCGGGCAACATGCGGCCCCTTGAAGGCATCTATCTGGCCCCCACGGCAGTGCCCCCCCCCCCCCCCGAGAAAGGTGCATACCACCGTTCCGTCTGCCAGGGATGCTTTGCTTGTGATGCTCAAAGGCAGAAGAGGGCTGGATTAAATGGCCCAAGAGGTCTCTTCCAATCCTTGATATTATTTTTATTGTTATTATTCCTAACATTGAGGCTGGGTGGCCATCTGCCAGGGGTGCTTTGCTTGTGGTGCTCAAAGGCAGAAGAGGGCTGGACAAAATGGCCCAAGAGGTCTCTTCCAATCCTTGATATTATTTTTATTGTTATTATTCCTAACATTGAGGCTGGGTGGCCATCTGCCAGGGGTGCTTTGCTTGTGGTGCTCAAAGGCAGAAGAGGGCTGGACAAAATGGCCCAAGAGGTCTCTTCCAATCCTTGATATTATTTTTATTGTTATTATTCCTAACATTGAGGCTGGGTGGCCATCTGCCAGGGGTGCTTTGCTTGTGGTGCTCAAAGGCAGAAGAGGGCTGGACAAAATGGCCCAAGAGGTCTCTTCCAACCCTTGATATTATTTTTATTGTTATTATTCCTAACATTGAGGCTGGGTGGCCATCTGCCAGGGGTGCTTTGCTTGTGATGCTCAAAGGCAGAAGAGGGCTGGACAAAATGGCCCAAGAGGTCTCTTCCAATCCTTGATATTATTTTTATTATTATTCCTAACATTGAGGCTGGGTGGCCATCTGCCAGGGGTGCTTTGCTTGTGGTGCTCAAAGGCAGAAGAGGGCTGGACAAAATGGCCCAAGAGGTCTCTTCCAACCCTTGATATTATTTTTATTGTTATTATTCCTAACATTGAGGCTGGGTGGCCATCTGCCAGGGGTGCTTTGCTTGTGCTTTTAGGGGACAAATGCAGAAGGGGGTTGGACTACATGGCCCAAGGGGTCTTTTCCAACCCTCTTTATTATTTTCATGATGATGATGATGATGATAATTATTATTAACATTGAGGCTGTATTTGTTCCCATTTTGTTTTTTTTACTTCAAAATAAGGTATGTGCAGTGTGCATAAGAATTTGTTCACAGTTTAAAAAAAAAAAAAAAAAAACTATAGTCCGGCCCTCCAATAGTCTGAGGGACCGTGAACTGGCCCCCTGTTTAAAAAGTTTGGGGACCCCTGTACTTGAGTATAAGCCGACCTGAATATAAGCCCACCAGAACCCTCACCCGAGTATAAGCCAAGGAGGGTTTTTTTTCAGTCCTAAAAAAGGGCTGAAAAACTAGGTTTATACTCAAGTATATACAGTAAGTTTAAAATATTAACAAATTAAAATTCATACAATAACATTAAAAACCTGTAATTTAGCCAAAAAAGCTACACATTAGACTCGAGTTAACATGGTGCAGCACACAATAAGCAACAATTGATCTGCTTATATATTGAAATATGTTGGCTAAGATCAAGTGTAGTATGCATATTGAAATATGTCAGTGGTCAGATTTGCACCAGTCTTCTAAACATATACAAATGGAAAATGTCTTTCCTTGTCAACATGTAACAGTGCTTAGGACCAATCACTTGTATATATAGGAGGTATTCTCTGAGTGCCTTTTTGTAAAATAATCCATCTTTTATCTTTCTTTTATTTCCAGACTCGAAGTGCCAATAATGCTGGAGATGTCAGAAGTGCTCGGCAATACTCCACGGTAGCACTTGCCTGTGCCCACACAGCGCTTGGAGTGGGCATCTTGATCATGATATTTGGGATTATCTTGAGACTAATACTTGCAAAGAAAACCCCTCAGTACAATCCCTAATAAGAATGCAGTAAAATTGAAGAGATCATGATCTGACTTTATTCTTTTATGGTCTGTACAAAAAGGGAAATCCGGTGGGCTGGGTCAGAGGGTATGCGATTTTGACAATTAGCCTACGGATGATATACGTGACATTATTGCAATATGAAAGTTCTGTCTAGAATTTATGGAGGGCTTGGAAACATAGTCCAAGAATCCCACAACTATGATTCTAGAGACAAGAGTTTGAGAACTTCCTACCTGTGAGAGCTGTTCAGCAGTGGAACTCTCTGCCCTGGAGTGTGGTGGAAGCTCTTTCTTTGGAGGCTTTTAAGCAGAGGCTGGATGGCCATCTGTCGGGGGTGCTTTGAATGTGGTTTTCCTGCTTTTTGGCAGGGGGTTGGACTGGATGACCCACGAGGTCTCTTCCAACACTATGATTCTATTATTCTAAGTAGAAGATAAGTACAGAATTAGAAAGGATAAGAATTAGAATGGATAAGAAAATAATGGGAAAATTCTTTTTGTCTCATTATTTTTGTAAAATGAGTGTGAAATGATATTACCGGGCCCAGGCTGTGGCGCAGGCTGTTGAGCAACCAGCTGCAGCCAGCTGCAATAAATCACTCTGACCAAGAGGTCATGAGTTCGAGGCCAGCTCAGAGCCCCGTGTTTGTCTTTGTCTTTGTTCTATGTTAAGGCATTAAATGTTTGCCTTGTATGTGTAACTAGCTGTGCCTGGCCACGCGTTGCTGTGGTGTTGTCTGGTGGTGTTGGTGAGAAATTGTTGAGTTAGTGGTGGTATTTAATGTCTGTTGAATGGTTGTCTTTATGTTTAGTATGCACACTGAAGTGGATTATATGGCAGTGTGGAGTCAAGATAATCCAGTTCAATGCAGATAATATAAGATTCTAAATGGGTTATATAGCTGTGTGGAAGGGCCTTGAGTCTACACTGCCATATAATCTAGTTAAAATCTGATAATCTGTGGAAGAGGCCTAAGTGAGGCCTAACTGTGCCTGTCCCCTGGACTGAGTAGGTTGCTAGGAGACCAAGTGGGCGGAGCTTAGCCTTCAAACTGGCAGCAATTGGATAAAAACTATTATTCCTCTCCCTGTAATTAGGACTTCATTTTTCTTTTCTTTTTGTTGTATCAACCTAGAGCCGTGAATGATGGGTTGTTTTGTCAAATTTCGAGGTTGGGGGGCCTGTAGTTTTGTTGTTTTGTCCGCTGCCCTGATGCCATCACTCTTTTATATATATAGATGTGATCAGCCCTGAGTCCCCTTTGGGGTGAGAAGGGCGGAATATAAATACTGTAAATAAATAAATAAATAAATATTATCCTTTTATACAACCTAATAAAATATTTTTAAAAACATGGGCGGGAAAAGAGAAAGCTGGGTGGAAAATTACCATACGCAATTCAACAGACAAATGTGAAGTCCTTTATGAGGGACAAACGTAATAATTAAGTGCCCGTGAGTCAGCAGGATACTGCAAAAAATAATAATACGAGTAATGTGATTATTGGCTCTCACAACAGAATTCCAAAACACTCCAAGTGATGCTTCTAAATTTATTCTGCACTCTCATTAGAGTTCCCAACGTCAGTACCAGTCTAGTGTATACATGTCTAGACTCTCCATAGGTCTCTTTCCACCCACTTCTTCTTCTGCATTGTAAGACATTATGAGGCCACTCTGTCCAAGTTCCAAAACAACCGATGACAGTCCCTTAATCAAATAAGCTGAGAAAGAGAGCAGCTGCATTGCAAGACGAGTCTCTCCTACCAACAGAAGATTCAAAGTGATTGACTGAAGACAATTGAAGGAAGAAGGCAACAGTGAAACAGAGAGGGAGCAAAATGCTCCGGAATTAACTGTGGTCAATAAAGTGGGAAAAGGTAGAAGACCTGCAGATTGAGAGAGAGGAGGAGGACAACACACCGGCATAATGAGCAACCTGAATTATGGGGAGATGAAAGCCAATTCTCCTGTGACAGATGATCCAGTTCCTTTCTCAGAAACACAGCCCTACCAAGAGTCTGAACCACTGAAGCTTCCTGCTAGACCACCATCACCCAGTGGCTATGGGGCACCACCCCCATCATACCAATCTTCTTATGGGCCACCTGATGCCCAGTTCAGCCAAGGACCCGACTTCCAGCCCCAGCAGACCATCTTCATCATACCTGAGCAGCCTACCAAGGAACCAGATAACTTGATCTTCTCCATCTTTACTATGCTTTGCTGTTTCTTCCCCTTGGGTATCGCTGCCTTAGTTTTTTCTATAAAGGTAAGCCTATATATGTCTGGAAATGGAAGTACAGTAGAGTCTCACATAAACATAAACGAGCTGGCAGAAAGTTGGATAAGCGAATATGTTGGATAATAAGGAGAGATTAAGAAAAAGCCTATTAAACATTAAATTAGGTTATGATTTTACAAATTGAGCACCAAAACATCATGTTATACAACAAATTTGACAGAAAAAGTAGTTCATTACACATTAATGTTACAGTAGAATCTTGCTTAGCCAACATAAACGGGCTGGCAGAACGTTGGATAAGTGAATATGTTGGATAATAAGGAGGGATTAAGAAAAAGTCTATTAAACATCAAATTAGGTTATGATTTTACAAATTGAGCACCAAAACATCATGTTATACAACAAATTTGACAGAAAAAGTAGTTCATTACACATTAATGTTATGTAGTGATTACTGTATTTATGAATTTAGCACCAATTTAGCGATGTATTGAAAACATTGACTACAAAAATGCGTTGGATAATCCAGAACGTTGGATAAGTGAGACTCTACTGCAACTGACAATGTTATAACAACAGAGCTTCTAATGCCCTCTTATCAAGATGAGGCATGTTATAGATAACGTGAAGATCTAAGGCAGGGGTCCTCAAACTTTTTAAGTGGAGGACCGATTCACAGTCCCTCAGACTGTTGCGGGGGGCGGACTATGATGAAATAGTCCAAAATTAGGATTGTTGTTGTTGTGTGCCTTCAAGTCATTTCAGACTTAGGTCAACCCTAAGTCTAAAGTTTAGGACAGAGGTCAGGTAAATGACCTTGGAGGGCCTTAGTTTGGGGACCCCTGATCTAGACGATCTCATAATACCATAGGTAAGCAAAGAGACCTCCAAAGACCATCTAGATGGTCTCATAAAACCATAGGTAAGGGAAAGGACCCTCAAAGGCCATGTACATGATCTCATAAGGCCATCAGAAGACCATAGCTAAGGAAAGGGCCCCCCAAAGGCCATCTAGATGGTTTCATAAGACCATAGAGAAGGAAAGGGCCCCCCAAAGGCCATCTAGACAATCTCATAAAATCATAGGTAAGGAAAGGGACCCTCAAAGGCCATCTAGATGGTTTCATAGGACCATAGGTAAGTGATCTCCAAAAGCCATCTAGATGGTCTCCTAAGGCCGTAGCTAAGCAAAGAGTCCTTCAAAGACCATCTAGACGATCTCATAAGACCATAGGTAAGCAAAATGACCTCCAAAGACCAGGCAGACTTAGGTCAACCCTAAGTCTAAAGTTTAGGACGGGCCAGGTAAATGACCTTGGAGGACCCCATCCAGCCCCCGGGCCTTAGTTTGGGGACCCCTGATCTAAGGCTTACAGAAACATGGCACTTCAAAATTTTATTAGAGTATTTTAATGGCACTTTAATGGTCACATTAACAGTAGTATGATGCACATGAATTACCAGAACATTATTGCAAACAGGAGGGAGGGTGCATCAAACAACATGTTACAAAGGAGTAAAATGTCAAAAGAATTATCTGTCTTACTTCTTGGCAAGATGACAGTATGTACAGTGTTCCCTCACTACTTCGTGGTTCACTTTTCACGGATTCACTGTTTTGCCGTTTTTCAATGAACTCTAAAAGACTATTATAAATCATAAAAAATTAAAATTTCCAGCCTAAGGAAGAGAGGAAGTAGAAGCCAAGGGAAGAGAAAAGGAGCCCAAGCAGCAACAGGAGGAGAAGGAGGTGATTTATCAACACATGATTGGTCAATAAAGACTTAAAATAGTGTATAACTACTAAAATAGTGTATAAATATTAAAATAAATATAGTGTCCCTACTTCGTGGATTTTCACTTATTGCAGGTGGTCCTGGAACCTAACCCCCGCAATAAGTGAGGGAACACTGTATCCTCTTGTCAAACAGTAAGAGAAGTATCCTTTCCTTTGCATTTTTTCGATGGTTTTCCACTTGAGACAATGTTACAGAGAATCACTAGCCACAGATTACTTAATGTGCAAATCTTTATAGACATATTCAATGCATTGAGGTACACATTCTCATTTATGTAAGGAGGGTTTGGGACCTACAGAGCCGAATCATTGGAAATGTTACAGTGTAGGCATTTACCATGTCTCCAAAAATACATCCGAAAGATTTCAACAGACTGGTTCTAGCATTTTCCCTCTTCATCAGAAACAAACTTGTAGCAAAGATAGTGGTCTTTAATTAAAATATGTTAAAATTACCTTCAGACTTTGTGTATAAAGTGGAAATGAAATATAAATGCATTTCATGTGTGGACTTTTTTCCTATCTCCAGGATATCTCCTTATGTCCATATATATAAATACAGATACTCTAACATATGGAGTGGGATGGAAATCCCAAACACTTTTGATCTCATCCCTTTTGGATAAGGGATTCTCCACTTGTATTTATATCTTGCATCCCAGTCTTAGGAACTTCAAAGCACTTCATAGGTAATTCAATTGAAGAAAATTATACAAACACATTGTGCTAATGCTTTTTGCTTTTGCTTTTTGGTGTGTTTCTTTGCCAAGTACTTTTGCATTTTTATATCGCCATTTGTTCAGATTTTTTTTCTTTTTTTATATAAATATGGACATTTTAGCTTTGTTTTCGGTTTTTGGGTTTTTTTCTCTCTCTCTCCCTTTTTGATCCTTTTTAAATCTCAGTTTTCCTACTTTCTATACAATCAAATGTTCTCACTCTTTCAATGTTAATTTACTCTATCTTATAAGGTAAAACAATAAAAATATATTAAAAAAAGTATGGAGGGGAATGGAAATCCCAAACACTTTTGATCTCATCCCTTTTGGATACGGGATTATCCACTTGGATTTATATCTTGCATCCCAGTCTTAGGAACTTCAAAGCACTTCATAGGTAATTCAATTGAAGAAAATTATACAAACACATTGTTGGTATCTTCCTGTATTGTGGTTACAGACTTATAATCTGGAGTTTGCGGGTCCATAACTGGTCCATATTCCTTAACTCTATGCAGCCATTAAAATGGCACTACATCACAAGAAACACCAGACCTGGACTCGTGGAGAATTAAAGTGAGAGAGGTTAAAGATATGGACCAATTAACTTTTTTTCTTAAAAAGAACTCGGGAAACCCCATAAAACAAACGGACTGGGAATTAGTAGAAAATTATTTCAGAAGAATGAAGAAATAATTGATTATTAATAATGGGAGAAACACTAGGGTCAGAAGGACAATAAGTAATTTTAGAGGAAAGAAACAAGTGGACTCTAACCACTAAGGATTAAAGGAAGTCACCATATTTTAATTTTTTTATTTTTTTATTTTTTTCATATATATATATATATATATATATATATATATATATATATATATATACACACTATATACATATATATACATACATTTTTTCTCTTTTTATTATCTTGCTCTTCTAAATCCTTCTTTCTCTATTTCACCCATCTTTTCTATCACGACATTGTTCCCACACTTTCACTGTATTCTATTGTTAATACTTTAATAAAAATGATAATAACAAAAAAACACAACACTGTATTGGGGGGAAAGTGTCCAGCATTAGACTCTGTCCATTAGACAGCTTGGAGCTAAATTCATCCCATCTGATCCTACATAGACAGTGAAGAATATAAGAGGTCGTTATTACAAATCGCATTGTCACAAAAGACAAAAAAACAAGACAGCAGAGAATTACTCAAACAGTTAATGGCTAGTAAATGTCAAAGTTAGTAAATTGCATGATTGTCAGGGCTAGACTGGTGAATCACAGAGATGATCTTTTCAGGGGACTCTACTTCCAATTTTTTTGCAGTTATCCATCACTTCTTTTTTCTTTTCTCTGCAGACCCAGGTAGCCAATAATAATGGAAATGTACTATCTGCTCAGAAGAATTCCAGGCTTTCGGTCATCATGGCCCGTGCAGCCCTTGGATTTGGAATCGTGTTCTGGATTTTGTATATCATCATTTTGACTGTATGATGCAACACCCTTAATCCTAAAGTTATCCCCTCCCCAATGAGCCAGTCAGAGAAACATGCTTTGCTGTCATCCTCTTTAGATCATTCCATAAAGAGATGGTGCAGATCACCCCTATGATATTTTCCTTTTTCGCACTTGACCATGAAATACACACAGCATTGTATTTGCAAGCTGTCTAAAAACTCTGCTTAGTAGTGGCCCATCTCTATCATATGAAGAATATTAGATGAGATCTAGCGCTGTGCTACAAAAATATTGCCTACCAGGTCAACAAAATCCCAAGGACCATATATGAAAAACAGACCACTGTGATGACTAGAAAATGTCCATATGTTTAACATGATTAACCTCGCTATTTTAATGTTGTCAATAATAAAATTCCATCAAGAGATTGGGATGAATTCTTTCCAGGGGTAGCTCTGCAATCTCTTTCTCTACCCAGTTATTCTTTCTGTTGTTGAACCCTTCCTCCAGCCTTGTGCTCTTCTGTCCTCTCTTTTGATCCACCTGCCTTTGCACCCTGCCTTTTAATTGCCTCATATTTGCAATGTATCACAGATGGTAACATAGGTCAGAGTCTGCATCATGTTTTAAGTCTGCATCATTTCCTCTATTAAAGTGATTGGCGAAGGCAGAATGACAGTCTTCAGTTCAAGTAGAGTTGTAGCTGTAGTGTCACTGCACACTGCGAAGATGCAACCACCAAAGACTCCGAGAGGAGATCTTTTACTTTTTTCTTTCTTTCTTCTTCTTATTCACTTTAGATGGTAACACAACTTGATTTATAATATATGCGACAGAGGCTTAGATGTTGGAGGAACAATAACAGGTTTATTCAGGTACAGAGCTTAGTGGTTACAATGTTGTTCTCACTTAGAGGCACTTTTATTAACAGTTACAATACTAGAATGAGGTGAGTCAAACTCCCTAAAATGTCACTTCTTTTACTTAAAGTAGTTAGAACTTCTTCCTCTGCTACTTTTAAACCATAGTTGCCCCTGTGATATACGATCACAGATTCTCTGTTCCTTACCAGGATACAGACTACATTAAATAAGTCACCAAACTTATTTTAAACCGACTCAAAATGAACAATTGAGTCTCCCTGATCCCCTCAACCTAGGATCAATCTTCCCTGTGCCTCATCAGAGCACAGATTGAATCCCTTTTTTAAACTCTGCACTTCTTCAACAAAATTGCAGATGGCTCCGCCTACTTCTCCATGGCAACCAGCCTCTGAGTGCTGAGATGCAATAACTGTAATACTTACCCTTTTAAAACACAAACACACAATTAAACATAACATCTGTAAACCAAAAATTCATACTTCATTACACACACCAATGCCCATTATGCATATAGGTACATTGTGCATTACACATGAATCCACATGAATGTTTGATTGTGCATTTGGTTGCAATTTGGTGGCTTGGATCAGTTGTCACTGGACACAAAGATTGGGTAACACAATCAACATATAACTATGGAAATATACATTGAAATATCCCATTATAAGAACTCTAGTAAAGGTAAAAGTTTTCCCTTCACATTAAGTCTAGTCAGGTCCGACTCTGGGGGTTTCTCCATTTCCATTTCTAAGCTGAAGAGCTGGCATTGTCTGTAGACACCACTTAAGTCATGTGGCCAGCATGACTGCATGGAGTGCCATTACCTTTCTGATGGAACAGTACCTATTGATCTACTCACATTTGCATGTTTTCAAACTGCTAGGTTGGCAGAAGCTGGGGCTAACAGCAGGAGCTCACCCCACTCCCCAGATTGGACCCGCCAACCTTTCGGTCAGCAAATTCAGCAGCTCACCAGTTTAACCCGCTGCACCCCTGGGTGCTCCTTAGCCAATTATAAGAACTCAGCCAGTTCTATATAATGTTCTTATCATCAAAACACAAATTGCTAACCAAGTTTTGTCCAACATTAACCAACAAGACTTTGCTCAACTTTTCTTGGGATCACTTATCCTGACAGGGATTGTTTTCAATCTTGAGATGGTGATTTCCCTTTTAATAGAAAGATCTGTGAGGGAAACAAAACATCACTGTTCTCCAACCTATGTTCAGCTGTTCAAAATGCATGTGCAATGGCAGGCTGCCTGCTACAGGACAGGGTTTCTTCAAATTGACACCTGTGCCTTTTGCTCCTCATCTTTTCCTTGAATGTGACCGCAGTTGCTTTGTTATGTGAAGCAAATAAAAATTACATGGCTACGGCATGTTAATGTATGGTTTATGGGCAATAATGTTCATATTTGAATATATTATCATATCACTTCTTAGTCTTTTCTTCTCCAAGCTAAACATGACCAACTCCCTAAACCATTCCACGTAGGTCCTAATTTGTAGAAATGTTATCATTTTGGTCACTCTCCTCTGGATTTCCTACTGTGGCCAGGCAACACAACAATTATGCATGAAACCATAAGCTTCAATACATTGGACTTGTTACTGGTTATGAAAAAAGCCACAATGAACGTAACACTATTCTTTTAAAAATACAATTACATGTGCACATCTCCAAGAATATTTCAAGCTCAGGAAGATTACTATTTTGGACTGAAGTTCCCAGGATCATTCAGGCAGTTTAAGTCAATGCTTGCTGGATAAACTGTGGGATGTTTGGTGACCAATCCTGAAATAATTGGACAAGACACATAAGATTGGATGAAATAAGGGTCACTTACTTGATCTATTAACTATTTAAAATTTGGGAAAATTGCTAGAAGATAAGATGTTGACTGAAAGACTGGGGGAAATGGCAAGATCTTTTACATGCAATGAGAGTATTTGTTCAAAAGGAGTGGAGCAGGAGAATATTAATGAACCTCAAGGGAAAGCCAAATATCCATTATTTTAATAGCTTGGCTAGCACTTGTCCACTTAATTTTTGTCTCAATAACAAATATAATGGAGCAATTGCCACTGGAGACGCAGTGTAGAGCATTCAACCCTTCCTGTCCCTGTCGTCTTCCCAATGAAAAATATCTTTCCCCTCCCTAAACACAATTAACACTAGTGGGGAAAGGTTGGCATTCAATGGAAGATTTCAGCATGAGAGGAAGCAGAATTTTCATAAGCATAAAGCTTCCTTCCAAACTTTGCGTCATCCAGCCCAAAACTGTGACCTGGTATTTTTAAAAAGCCAGACATGACTCCAAGCCCATCAATTAGACTAATGTTTATTTTGATGGAAGTCATTGTAATTCAATCCATTTCAGATTCTGCGCCACCTCACACTTCTGTCTGAGGAGCTTGCCTTGTCGGATCAACTCTAATGCCCCGATGAAGTCATTGCCATCCAATTTCAGAAGCTGGTCGCCGGAGTCAAAACATAGCCCAAGGGCAACATAATGTTCTTCTTCTTCTAACCATGATTTATGAAAGTACAGAGAAAACATGTTTTTCAACACTGAAATGTGCCATTCTGAGCTTTTGCACTATGGTGACGGGTTGGGGGGGGCCACTTGGGGACATTATTTAGTTGCATCAACATTTCCACTGCTGTGTAAGTTGTTTTAGGCTGAACTAAAATTTTAGGAGTCATTTTCATTCATTCCACTGAACTCATTGTATACCACATCAAATTTCTGTCTGAGATGGATAATGGATTGTGAGGAATTGTAAAAGAGATACCATGATATGGTGAGTTGACTGGAAATGGCATGTGGTGACAGCTGATTGGCTGAGCCAGTCAGGAGCCAGAATTCTGATTGGCTGCTCTCTCTAGCTTGTTGCTGAGGTAAATGGTTTTAACTGCCACTTCCATCTCGGAGAGGGAGGAAAGCAGCTTGACTTGGTCAGGAAGGAAATGGCTGCCATATTCTCCAAAGCCTGGTTATTTATAAGGCAAATGAGGCATATTCAAAGGGACTGTTTAGTCCCTGTATTCTCTGTGTGAATTCAGAAAGAATAATATATATATTTGCCCTGTTTGAAATTTTGAACTGAAGAAAAGATACTGTTACTTGTTACACAAGCCTAGGCGACACTTTATTATACTGCAGGGTTTATCTTATTTCAACAACTGTGGTAAAGCTTCTATTCATTTATTTCTACAGCTCTCAACATGGATAAGTCTTTCTCTTCTGAATCACTTCTTTGTCTGATGAGTGGTGTAGAGTGTTTTTTATACTGACACGTTTTTATTCTTCTTCCTCTAGAAACATTATTATAAGGTGGATCTACACTGTAGAATTAATGCTGTTTGACATCACTTTAACTGTTGTGGCTCAGTGCTATGGAATCATGGGATTTACAGTTTGGTGAGGCCCAAGCACCCTTTGTCAGGGTGCAAATCTACAACCCCCATGATTCCATTGACCATGGCAGTAAAAGTGATGTCAAACTATATTTAGATGCACCCCTAATTGCTAGTCCCAATGAGACCTACTAAATGGAATTTACATAAGTGTTGGTGTAGCATTCAGAAACTAATATAAATGTATTTTTGAGAGATGCCCAAAAAGGTGATACCTTTTGAAAAAATACAGAATAAGCAAAACAAAGCCTCAATTTACTGAGAAATATGTCCTCACACGTCTTTTCATAATAATGGTACTATGATCCCACTTAAACCATCAAGGCAACACCTTATGGAATTCTGGGATTTGCAGTTTACAATGTAGTATTTGAAATGCTAGGTTTTGTGTATTGCAAAGCTACACATTCCAGAATACTATAGGATGTTGGCCTTCTGAATTGGCTAAGCATGCCGGGCTTCTGAACCCACAGTGTTGCGGTAGCTGAAATCACTCAAGAAAAAGATCTTTGCCAATGTCAAGCACTTTGTTAAATGAAAATGGCTGTCTTCTTGCTGCAGTACCCACACCCAATGCCAATCTATATCCCTTTGGCTTCATCCAAAATTTGGCCAATTCCTCGTTCCACTAATTCTTTATTCTGGGCTGGATGACATTTTCCATCCAAGAGCCAGAACAATCTATGAGAATCCCTTAATCACATCAGCAGTGTGGCAAGAGTTAGCCAATTTGTCAGGCAAGCAACTCAAGTAAAAAGAAGGCTCAGAGTGGTCGGCTAAGTAAGCAAAAAGCGGAACGTGAAAGGTAGGAAACGAAGAGGGAGAAGAACACTTAGTATCTCAGTATCTATCGTGGAAAGCTAGGAAAGATCACCCTTAAAGAACTAGAAAGAGGGAGAGAAGAACAGACCTTCAGAATGAGCAACCATAACTATGAGGAGATGAAAGGCAATGCTTCTGTTACAAGCGATCCAAGCTCTCACTCAGAAAAACATTTCCACCAAGAGTCTGACTCGCTAAAGCTTCCTCTTCGACCACCATCACCCATGAGCTATGGGGCACCTCCACCCCTTACACCTCCATCATACCAATCTTCTTCTGAGCCACCGGATCCTCAATTCAGCCAAGGACCAGAGTTCCAGTCTCAGCAGACCATCTTCATCACACCTGTCCAGCCGACTAAAGAGCCAGATAATACGATCTACTCCATCTTTACCCTGATGTGCTGCTTCCTTCCGCTTGGTATTGTTGCCTTAGTTTACTCAATAAAGGTAAGCTGATATATTTATAGAAGAAATAATGTGTTGATATTCTAGCAGAAGTGATAACGATGAGTTGTGCATCTTAACTTTTTCATTGTTCCTCTTAGCAACTTTTGTTTATTTAACATGACAGTAAAGACTAAGCCTGGTGGGTGGAAACAGACAGAATTTTATGATGTGATTAAGACAGCATCCCCTTCACAGGTCAAACACTTCCCAGCTGAAACACAGGTCCCTGTACTGTGAAGGAGACCCAATGAAAAGTATTTCCAGTATTTTCAGTTAGTCATGGGGGTTCTGTGTGGGAAGTTTGGCCCAATTCTATTGTTGGTGGGGTTCAAGGGGCTATTTGATTGTAGGTGAACTATAAATCCCAGCAACTACAACTCCCAAATGTCAAGGTCTATTTTCCCCAAACGCCATCAGTGTTCAAATTTGGGCAGATTGAGTATTCGTGCCAAGTTTGGTCCAGATCCATTATTGTTTGGGTTCACAGTGTTCTCCAGATGTAGGTGAACTACAACTCCCAGACTCAAGGTCAATGCCCACCAAACCCTTCCAGTATTTTCTGTTGGTCATGGGAGTTCTGTGTGCCAGGTTTGGTTCAATCCCATCATTGGTGGAGTTCAGAATGCTCTTTGATTGTAGGTTAACTATAAATCCCAGCAACTACAACTACCAAATGACAACATCAATCCCCTTCCAACCCCACCATTATTCAAATTTGGACATATCGGTTATTTGTGCCAAATTTGGTCCAGTGAATGAAAATACATCCTGCATATCGGATATTTACATTACGATTCATAACAGTAGCAAAATTGCAGTTCTGAAGTAGCAACAAAAATAATTTTATGATTGGGGGTCACCACAACATAAGAAACTATATTAAGGTGTTAGGAAGGTTGAGAACCACTGCTGTAGAATACACGCAGACAGCCAGTATAATACTTTGATATCCTTCAAGGTTTGGTCCCAAGATCCTCTGTGGATACCAAAATACATAAATGCTGAAATCCCATAACTTATGATGCCATAACAAAATGGTGTCCCATATATAGAAAAGCAAAATAAAAGTTTACTTTTTATGTTCTATATATTTATGTTATTAATATATATACAGTAGAGTCTCACTTATCCAACATAAACGGGCCAGCAGAAGCTTGGATAAGCGAATATCTTGGACGATAAGGAGGGATTAAGGAAAAGCCTATTAAACATCAAATTAGGTTATGATTTTACAAATTAAGCACCAAAACATCATGTTATACAACAAATTTGACAGAAAAAGTAGTTCAGTACGCAGTAATGTTATGTTGTAATTACTGTATTTACGAATTTAGCACCAAAATATCACGATATATTAAAAACATAGACTACAAAAATGCCTTGGACAATCCAGAAGCTTGGATAAGCGAGGCTTGGATAAGTGAGACTCTATTGTATTTTACTCTTTACTAGAGGTCCTTGGATTTTCTGTTACAAGGCAGTATGTACTTTGATCTGAGGGGTAATCGTTTGGGTTGTCAGCAGCAAAATGTCTTGGGTTGTCCCAGATCCCCAAAAACATATAGTCTTGAGATCAGACAGTAGGTGGATAAGTCCTATGCTTGTCCTTTTTTTATTTAAAATATTTATATACCACTTCCCATTCAAAGAAAATTCCAAAGTTATTTACAAAAATGATGGACAATAAAACCCTGTAACATACAAAAAATAACAAATTATATGATAAGGCTGGTAACAACTTAATTAGATATTGAATGGAAAAAGCCAGGGTCAATTACTCTGTCTCCAACAGATGTCAAAAGTACAGGGATGGGAGAATTCTTGCAGTAAACAATAATTGCAATTTTTCAAAACTTTCTCTTTTTTTTTCTCTTTAGACACAAGAAGCCAACCACAGTGGAAATGCCACAGTTGCTCAGAAATATTCTAGACTGTCACGCATGATGGCCCATATAGCATTTGGGTTCGGGATTCTGATCTGGACTTTGTATATCACCAAACTGACAATCCATTCTAGGAAACACGATGAGACAACAGACCAAGGTCTGGCCAATCTATCAACAAATAATCCCTGAAGATGCACCGCGTGATGCTCACAATGTTGAAGACCCTTCCCTGTCTTGTGATTCTCAAATGACAGAATGACAGTTTTGATGCCATATTATTTGAGTGAGTCCTTGAAGGCACATATTATTTGACTGGCACAGTTTAAAATGCACATCACTTGGTTTCTGTGTATATAGGTTTGATGTTTCCGATAGCTGGTGGTTTCCATGTTCATTATATGATTATATTATACTTTAGGCTTTCATTGAAGCTTTGAAATAACTATTGATTCTATTCCGAAAATAAATTCAACACACTACGTAACTCCTTTAAGTTCAAGTTAAAGCCCAGAGTAGATTCATGGTCCCATATGTCAAGGTCATGTATACTTTGCATGGTGTGTCATGTAAACCAAACCCTTAGTATTATTTTACTTCACTTTGATTAAACTCTTGTCCTTTTGTAACTGGTTTGCATATGTTTGCTGTGTGCACACATATTTCCTCTTGCAAGCAATACCAAGTTAGCTTTCTAACTGTGCAGATCTGAACTAAAGTGCCAGCAACTAATCAAATAATCAGTTTAGCCAGTCGATTAAACATTTTTAAAATGTCAGGGGCTTGGACCTGCCAGTTGTTTTGTGCTACAGCTCCAATTGGACCTAGCAAGAGACTGAGTAACCTTGGTCAAGTCATACACTCTCAGCCTCAGAGAAACACAATGTCAAATCTTTTGAACAAATCTTGCCCCCAAAACAGTCATAGGGTCACCATAGGTTGGAAACAACTTGAAGGCATACAAATAGTGATCTATTTGCACTTAGCAGTCCCAGCACCAGATATTATGATACAAGAACATTTCCTGTGCTGTATTTTTACCCTGCTCTATCTCAACCTTAAAGGGGGCTCAGAACGGCTTCCAAATTGGCAATAATTCAATGCCGCGTTACAACATAAAATAGAAGACTGTGACCCATTAAAGAAAATATATTATCTGAGAAATGATTATGGAATACTAATCGCTGGAAAATATTGCACTGTATGCAACAAACACTTAGAAATGTATGTCTATTTGAATCTTTATTCCATATATATAAAAATGTAATGTATGTTTGTAGGACTGAATAAACAACAAAACTACTGAACCAAATCACACCAAATTTGGCCACAATACACCAACACATTCAAGGTATGTCCTTCACTCAACCCCCCTCCCCCACCCAAAAAAAAAGTATTGGCCTAGGTATAACACAGACAGGCATTGAAGCTGCAAGGCTATTCAGTGCAATTTAACCAGACCAGTAAAGGATTAACCTTGGTAGAAGGTGGCCAGGCTTTGAAGCAGTGATACTATTTTATTTATTTATTTACAGTATTTATATTCCGCCCTTCTCACCCCGAAGGGGACTCAGAGCGGATCACATTATACACACATAGGGCAAACATTCAATGTCCATAAACGCATCAAACAGAGACCGAGACAGACAGACGCCGAGGCAATTTAACCTTCTCCTGAGAGGATGTTCGATTCTGGCCACAGGGAGGAGCTGCTTCATCATCCACTCTGACGGCACTTCCTCATTCCAGGTCGTAAATTAGTTAAACTTGCCTCCCCACTTTTTATATGTGGTACCTTATTTCCTACTTGATAGATGCAACTATCTTTCGGGTTGCTAGGTCAGCAACGAGCAGGGGCGATTTTTTATTTTTAATTGACAGGTGCTCACCCCGCCATGGACTGGCCTCGAACTCATGACCTCATGGTCAGAGTGATTTATTGCAGCTGCTCAACAGCCTGCGCCACAGCCTGGCCCCTACTCTGTACTACTCTGTACTATTGAAGCTGGCCAACTAAAGATTCCCCTAGGTAGCAAGCAGCCAGGCTTTGAAGCAGCAAGGCTATTCATTGCAATCTAGCAGCCCAAAGAAATATTCCCCTAGAATGCAAGTACCCAGACTTCCAAGCAGCAAGCCTATTCCGTTGCATTCTAACTCACCAAACAAGAATTCCCATAAGAAGAAAACGGCCAGGTTTTGAGGCTGCAAGGCTATTCAGGGCTTTCTAGGTGGTGGCCCCGTCTCGGTGGTGGCTATGGAACTCCCTCCCCAGAGAGATCAGATCAGCCCCCTCCCTCTTTATCTTCCACAAGAAAGTCAAGACATGGCTCTTCGACCAAGCTTTTGAAAACCTGGTGCAGCAATAGACATGAAAGACTCAGAATTTGACCAATGGAACGGCCCAGACCTTGCTCTTGGATTGCGTGATGCTGATCATTTTAATTGTGTTTTATTTTAAATTAATGTGTATTTAAATGACTTTTCTGTAATTCCTTGTAATTATTTTAAACAGCATTGAATAATTGCCATGTTGTAAGCCACCCTGAGTCCATTCCGAGGTGAGAAGGGTGGGGTAAAAATATAGTAAATAAATAAGTATTTTTTTAAAAACATAAAATACAAATACAGTAGAGTCTCACTTATCCAAGCTAAATGGGCCAGCAGAAGCTTGGATAAACGAATACCTTGGATAATAAGGAGGGATTAAGGAAAAGCCTATTAAACATCACAATAGGTTATGATTTTACAAATTAAGCACCAAAACATCATGTTTTACAACAAATTTGACAGAAAAAGCAGTTGAATGCACAGTAATGTTATGTTGTAATTACTGTATTTACAAATTTAGCACCAAAATATATTGATATATTGAAAACATTGACTACAAAAATGGCTTGTGTAATCCAGAAACTTGGATAAGTGAGGCTTGGATAAGTGAGACTCTACTGTATATTCGGCATTTTAAAGCAATTGTGTTTCTCAAGTGTGAAGGGCAGGGAGGTTGGATGGCTTTATCCAAGCCATTGATTGCACATTTAACGTCATAAATTTCCTTTGTTATGTTAGAATACGTTGGGCTAGACAAATGTCCCTGTATACCCATGTGTCCATCTCTCTTTACATGTGTATACAATGGCCTCATGTGCGTCAGTTAATGCGGCATTTTGCTTTTCTGAAAATTATGGTGAAATGTTCCTATCTCCAAGGTGGTTTTCAGCTCCCTGGCATTGCTCCAAACATGCAACGTGAAACTGAGATAGAATTCTACTGGGCGGGAGAAACATTCTGACTGACATCCGAGAAGGCAAATTAGCAGCATGTGTATCTTTTTTGCTGTATGTAAATGGTCCCAGAAAGTATTGCTCCTTCTGCCTCCCTATCTCTCCTACCTTTGTATAAGGTCAACAGTTGATAAGCCTGGAGAAAGGTATACATTTGCAAGGAATTCTTGGTTCCAGGACCATAGGGCAATGCTAGAAGTAGCTACAAACGCCATGCTGGACCATTTTAGTTCAAGGTTCCCTCAAGGTCCTAATAAGGAAAGGGAAATAATGGTGAACCAGTGCTGCTTGGTGATTAGAGTACAGAACTGAGACTAAGAGGGCCAGGAGAAGCCTTAGCCCATGCACTCTTTTTCAGTCTGACCTCCCTTGCTCGATTTTTGTGAGGCACATGTATGTTTATGACAAAAAACATTATGGAATAAATGGGATGAATATAAAAAGAGAGTTTGTGCCCATTGAAAATTTAAAAAAAAGTTCCATGGACAAAATGAAGACAACCAGGAGCAACTTCTGGGCCACTTTGGTTTTTGCATCTGGGTGTAGACAAGCCCGCAGTGATATTCCATTAAAGCATTATTCATTCACCATAAACACACACTGGAAAGCTGTACTCTCTGCAAATCTATGGAAAAGTGAACATATACCGTATATACTTGAGTATAAGCCGAGTTTTTCAGCCCATTTTAGGGCTGAAAAACCCCCCTCAGCTTATACTTGAGTAAGGGTTCTGGCTGGCTTATATTTAGATTGGCTTATACTCAAATATACAGGTAATTGGAGTTGGACAGTCTTAAATTACAATTTTATGTTACTACTCATTAACCTACTGATGCTTCAATTAATATATTTTATTGGAATCTATTTTTATTTTATTTTATTTTATTTTATTGGAATCTATTTTTATTTTTCCACCCTTGTCTTATACTTGAGTCAATCAGTTTTACCAGTTTTTTGTGGTAAAATTATGTGCCCCGGCTTATATTCGGATCAGCTTAGGTAAAGGTAAAGATATCCCCTGATGTTAAGTCCAGTTTGTTGTCGAAGGCTTTCATGGCCGGGATCACAGGGTTGTTGTATGTCTTTCAGGCTGTGTGGCCATGTTCCAAAAGTATTCTCTCCTGACGTTTCGCCCACATCTATGGCAGGCAACTTCTGAGGATGCCTGCCATAGATGTGGGCGAAACGTCAGGAGAGAATACTTCTGGAGCATGGCCACACAGCCTGAAAGACATACAACAACCCTTAAGTCCAGTTGTGACCGACTCTGGGGGTTGGTGCTCATCTCCTTTCTAAATCGAAGAGCCGGCGTTGTCCGTAGACACCTCCAAGGACATGTGGCCGACATGACTGCATGGAGCACTGTTACCATCTCACCAGAGCAGTACCTATTGATCTACTCACATTTGCATGTCTTCGAACTGCTAAGTTGGCAGAAGCTGGAGCTAACAGCAGGCACTCACTCTGCTCCCTGGATTCGAACCTGAGACCTTTCAGTCTGCAAGTTCAGCAGCTCAGCGCTTTAACACACTGTGCCACTGGGGTCAGCTTATACTTGAGCATATATGGTAATCAGATTCAACCATAGGCTTCTTCTGCTCAGTGTGGTTTTAATGCTATGCAACAAACTTTCCTCAACCTTGCTTCTTCTCGGTTGCCATTTAGGCTCTTCAAGCCCTTCCATATATCCATGCATCAGAAGTAGTGCATTAACAGAAGCTGGCAGCTATCATCCTGATTCTGAGTGACACTTTTACAATACAATGCTCTACAACCGAACCTGCGCATGCCTCTTCTTCTCACCCTGCAAGCATGGCAGTGTCTCTGTTGTGACTGCGCCTTCGGGGACTGTGGATGATGGTGGTGGGATCAGAAGAGGAAGGAAAAACCCTCGCGAGGAGGGCTCGTTGGAGGATTTGTACAGAAAGAGAATTAGGGACCTCAATGGGGAGTCTTCTGAGGAAGATTCAGATGGGGAGTTTGTGGAAGAAATGGATGCTGGTGAACAGGTGGTGGCTGAGGAAGTGGGCACTGACTGGGCACGGGCACCAGAGATGCCTGGGGAATTGGGGCCCATGAATACTTCTGAACCTTGGGTATCTTCAGAAGCAGATCCCACTTGGTCTGCTTGGAGGAGGGAGGATGGATCCTCAGGTGTGCATGGTGTTGGGTGTGGGCAGGATGATTGGAATTCTGATGAATTAGGCACGCCCGATCCACGAGCTTTAGCTGTGTGGAGGTCTGACTCTGATTAAGGATTTGGGACACCTGCTCTTTGGGTGTTGGTGTTTGGACACCCAGGGAGAATTGGGATAAATTGGGAGGGTTTGGTCACTTCACTTTGCGTGTGGCAAGGTGTTGCTGGGCGCCATTGGGATTCCTGTACGTGTTTAAGAAGACTGGACTGGGTCTTTGCTTCAGATGTAAGTTTACCTGGGTTGCTCTGCAACGGAGGGCTGGAACTGTGTGGGTTTTCCTGGACTGCACTGTTATTACTATTTTTAGCTGCTGTTGCCTCCGTTGCCTTGGCTCTTTGTGCCATTTCGTGGACCTAGAATTGATGACTACAACCTCTGGACCCTGGACTGGAATTCAACCCTGTTTCTGCCTTCGCTCTCTGATTAGTCTACCCACGGCTCTTGACTTCTGGCTTGCCTCCTGACCCTGCTGCTGTCTCCTGTCCTGACCCTGGATCAATCTGATGACGTCTCTTCGCCTTGTCCCTTGAGCTTCTGGCATTACCTGCACTCCTGAAGCAGTTTGCTGCTGTTCCTGCTATTTCGACTCCGGACCGGTTTGACGACATCTTCTTGCACTGTCCCTTTAAATCCCCAAAGCCTGTTGCTTGCAACAGTAAGGGTTTGGAACCATTCTTTCCCTTTTGCACCGGCTCCAAGTTTGTTTGCAAGCTCTTTTGCCCGGTTTTTGTTTCTGTTTAGAGCTTTGTGTTAAAACTGCTAGCTTGTGACTCTTGGGAGTTTTTTGGGGAGTTTCCAAGTCTTTGTTTTGTTTTGGCTGCTTTTCCAAGCCAACTTAGTTTGTTTAGAGCTGAATTGAAGCACCTTTTGTTTTATCTGGATTATTTGCTTGGATAATCCGGTTTGGTTGCTAAAGCATACTTTTTGATATATTTTTGTTTGGACTGCTTTAAAACACTGAAAGTTAAGTGTTTAAAGCCATCTTTTGTGTTTGTGTCTATTTTTTGGGCTATCTCTTGAATAAACTCTGTTTTGCTCTCAAATTGGTGTCTGACTCTTGACAGTCTCCATGTGCTCCACAGCAACATGAGCAAGCATCCTTAAATATAGTTGTCTTTTCAATTTCTTCCTCCTTACATATTTAATAATTGTGCATACTACTTTCTGTGAATGGCATGCTCTGTATCCTTTTATACTAAGGGTTCCTCAAGGTCTTTAGCTTGAGTATCTGGGTGAGTTTGCTCCACGGTGAGATAACAGCGAAGGGGCATTTCAAGGTGAGGTGTTTTTTTCCCTGGCTGTTTGTTTTCTTCTTTGCAGGCCTGTCACCTCCTGGTATCCAACTACAAAAAGCACGTAAGAGGACCCAGCTCGGTGGCACTTGGAACCACCCCTCATTCCTGGGGGAAAGTGGCAACTCTGGGAATTTATAAAAGGAGGAAATCGAGGAAGGGTCACCTTTTACTCTGCTGTATTGAGTAGCATTTACAGCAACCTCAAATACACAAGACCCATTTGGGTCTCTCTTCTTGGCCTCAAAAAGGATCAAGACCAAGAAAGCAAGATGGGGAAGGCGGTAAGGATCTCTTTTTTGCATCTATATATATTCCAGGGAAAGGAGAGGCTTAGGCTTTTTCCAGCACTGTCCAGACACAGTCTTAACAAAGTAATTTGATCTGTAAGGTAGTATCTGTTATCATGTGCCTTCAAATCATTTCTGATTTGTGGAGACCCTAAGGTGAATGTATCATAGGATAGTTTCTGCAGATTTATTTTGAACTGTTTCCCCATTGCCTTCATCTAAAAGTCAGATTCACCCAGTGGGTTTTTGAGACTGAGCAGGGAACTGAATAATGTTTTCCCAGTGCTGATCCACTATCCTACATTGGCTTCTTCAACTTTGTCTCTTCTGCTCTAGTTATGAATACAGTAGAATCTCACTTATCTAACATAAACGGGCCGGCAGAACATTGGATAAGCGAATATGTTGGCTAATAAGGAGAGATTAAGAAAAAGCCTATTAAACAACAAAATAGGTTATGATTTTACAAATTAAGCACCAAAACATCATGTTATACAACAAATTTGACAGAAAAAGTAGTTCATTACACATTAATGCTATGTAGTAATTACTATATTTATGAATTTAGCACCAAAATATCACAATGCATTGAAAACATTGACTACAAAGATGCGTTGGATAATCCAGAACGTTGGATAAGTGAGACTCTACTGTATATTGATTGCTTTACTTCTACATTCCTATTTATTTTTAAGACAAGAGGCTAGCCGGAGCCCTGGGATATTACTGTTGTTCTGTTTGGTTGCCAAAAAATATATTGATTCCATAGCCTTGTCTGGTAAGGCTATAGCATCAATGTGGTTTTGGGGAGAGAGAAAAACACACAACTCCAGGCAAAAGATATTGAACAGTTTGTGACGGGTTGGGTCTGATGTGAGAAAACCATCAAAGAGATCTGGAATAGATATTCAGATTCTACCCATGTTTAATAAAGGTAAAGGTAAAGGTTTTCCCCTGACATTAAGTCTAGTCGTGTCCGACTCTGAAGGTTGGTGCTCATCTCCATTAATAAGCCAAAGAGCCGGTGTTGTCCATAGACACCTCCAAGGTCATGTGGCCGGCATGACTGCATGGAGTCTCGTTACCTTCCCACCAGAGCGGTACCTATTGATTTACTCACATTTGCATGTTTTTAACTGCTAGGTTGGCAGCTGATCCCTTTTGCTAATTTCAGGAAAGCACCAAAAAAAGCCACTACCAACATCGGCATTTTTTTTCCAGTGAGCATTATACGTACAAGTTCAGATGGCAGGCATTGCATTGACCTGTGTATAAGTCAGCTTAAGTTTTGAGGTCATTTTTTAAATTTATACTCAAGTATATATGGTATGCTTGTATAGGTGGTAGAAGCACAAAGGGAACGATCATGAAAGAAACAAGGTGCCATAGAAATCATTGCTTCAAGCTAGCAGATGTTGCCTACTGTTCCTCACTACGATTATATGAGCCTGAGGAAAGAGCTTCCAGTATTGCAATTCACCAAAAAGTCTTGGCCTTTGTTTTCTACAGTTCCAAGTGCCCTTTCTGCCTTGGAAGGTAGAGTGACCTTCAGCAGATGTTCCTCTTCATGGAACAAGCATGATTCCCTATTCGCTCTCTTTAGACTGTATCTGGCTTAGGGTCTTTGTCGTCAGTTTCTGAGAATGTGGGCTCTCAACATGTGGACAGTGGTGTTGTATCAAATAAAACCTCAAATTTTTATACAAATCCATCCAGTTACAGTAGAGTCTCACTTATCCAAGCTAAATGGGCCAGCAGAAGCTTGGATAAGTCAATATCTTGGATAATAAGGAGGGATTAAGGAAAAGCCTATTAAACATCAAATTAGGTTATGATTTTACAAATTAAGCACCAAAACATCATGTTATACAACAAATTTGTCAGAAAAAGTAATTCAATACGCAGGAATGTTATGTTGTAATTACTGTATTTACGAATTTAGCACCAAAATATCACGATATATTGAAAACATTGACTACAAAATGGCTTGGATTATCCAGAAGCTTGGATAAGCGAGGCTTGGATAAGTGAGACTCTACTGTATTTATGAGGAAACTAGGTGTTTGCCAAGTCAGGATTCCCACTCAAGTGGATTTTGTATATACCATGTAGTCCACTACTTTCAGCGACTGGTTGTCTGTTGTTTGGTTGATGTTTTCATGATGTTTTAATTCGACTGGTTTTTGTTGTTTTTACTATATTTTATTGTTTATGTTTTTCACTTTGTCTCTTTGTACCTTGTTTATACTGGGCTTGGTCCCCATGTAAGCTGCCCCAAGTCCCTTTGGGGAGGTGGTGATGGGATATAAGAATAATGTTGTTGTTGTTGTTATTGTTGTTGTTGTTGTCTAGGTTTCATACCTGATCACTCCTTCAGATTTGGTGCTAATCTAGTTGTAATTGTGTGATTTGGTAAACAACCATTGATAGATGGATATTATTTTGCATAGATATTGTTTTGGTTCTTCATATTTACTTCTTTCTTGAAAATTGTAAATATTTTATATTTATGCAAAATATCTGTAACAAAAGTTATCATGTTTATGTTTATTCTATGCTGCAGGCAGGGAGGAGAAAGAAAACAATGTTATAAAATAAACAAATAATCATGCAGATGAGTCTATTCAAAATATCAGAAATGTTTCCTTAGGGTTTATTTTCCTGTTTCAGGACAAGTATGAGATGTACTCGGTGGAAATGGAGAAGCACTCCGGTGGGGAGATGGATGTGAAGATCAAGAAGAAGACCAAAGGAGCAAAGAAGAAGGAGAAGCTGGAGAATATGAAGAAGGAGATGGTGGTGGTGAGTTTCTGGCTGTCAATGGTGCTGAGATACTTTCAAAGGTGTAACATGATTGAGGAAATGAAATCCTCTCACTTTCGTTTCCAGGATATTTTATTTATTTATATCTTTGTTTACTTCTTCATAATCCCTTCCACCATAATCCACCATTCACCAAGCAGGTTGTCTGAATTTTCTAAATCATTCAGTTATCTTTTTGAGCATCCTATACTTTATCTGATTACTGGTAAATATCTCTTATACTATGGGTGTGTCTACGTTGTAGAATTAATGCAGCTCAGCACCAGGAGCCCCCGGTGGCACAGTGGCCTTCAGTGACTTGAAGGTTGGGTTGCTGACCTGAAGGTTGCCTGTTTGAATCCAACCCAGCGAGAGCGTGGATGAGATCCCTCTATCAGCTCCAGCTCCATGTGGGGACATGAGATAAGCTTTCCACGAGGACATCTGGGCGTTCCCTGGGCAATATCCTTGCAGACAGTCAATTCTCCCACACCAGAAGCAACTTGCAGTTTCTCAAGTTGCTCCTGACACACACAAAAAGTTCAACACCACTCTTAACTGCCATGCTTGTAGAATCATGGAAGTTGTAGTTTTACAATGTCTTTAGTCTTCTCTTCGATCAAACTACAGGATTCCATAGTATTGAACCATGGCAGTTAAAGTGGTGTCGAACTGCATTAATTCTGCAGTGTAGTTGCACCCTATGCTCCTATACCTGTTCATTGATTTTACAGAAACATGTGATAATACACTACCATTAAAAGAAGGTCGATCTCTTCATCTTGTGCCTATTCTGCTTTTTTAGGATGATCATGAATTGTCTGTGGAGGACTTGGAGCTGAAGTATCGAACCAGTGTCACGAAGGTAATGCCCTCATTTAAAACAACAACAACAACAACAACAACCAGGGAGTGATAGGGTTGTCCACATTTATTATTAGGGAGGGGGCATTTTAAAAACTGCATTTTATTTTATGGGCCAACACAGCTTAATAATATGCTAGTTTGGCCCCAGATCCATGTATATACATATCTCCAGGGCTCGTGGTGGACTGCATCCATGCTACCAATATCTGTTTGAGAGATGTCCGAACCTGGAAATAACCAAGCCCTCACTTTCAATTTTTTTTAAAAAATAACTTCATCCTTTTGATGAACCAATAACATGGGCTTTGCTATAGAGAGAAAAAGTAAGCACTATAATTTCCTGCTTATTCTGACTATTAAAAAGAAATTTGATGAGATATGGCAGGCATCAAAACAAAGGGGGATTCACATGCAACCTGTGGTCCATGTTTTGCGTTCATATTTCACTCACAAAGGGCCTCTCAAGACAAACCCTATATCCCAGGAGCTGTTCCCAGCTTTTCTGTTTACCCCTGATTATCTGGCAATGGGGACTCATATAATCCAGCTCAATGCTGAAAACCTGGGATCTGATCCTGAGATATAGGGCCTGTCTGGAAGGGCCCAAAGATGAGCATTTTAGAAGATGATTTTCTGATAGTCCTCTCTGCACATTTCTTTGCTTCCAGGGCTTGAGCAGCACAGTAGCAGGGGAGATCTTTCTTCGCGATGGTCCCAATGAGCTGAAGCCCCCCAAGGGCACTCCCGAGTATGTGAAGTTTGCCCGTCAGCTGGCCGGAGGGCTGCAATGCCTCATGTGGGTGGCAGCTGCCATCTGCCTCATTGCCTTTGGCATTCAGTGTGGGCAAGGGGATCTTACGAGTGCAGACAACGTAAGTACCAGAAGAGGACTGTGAAAGAAGAAAAAACAGTGGCAAGGGATCAACCTTACAATTAGTGGCATTTATGTCCAATCTGTCAGCTGATGACAATGGAGCTCCTTCACCACTTTTACATAACAGCACCTCCATGAAGATAATCAGGCATGGAGGGACGTGACAGGTCCAAGGTTGCCGAGTTTTACTCATGGCAGATCTCTAGATCTGGGAGACAATACAGGAGCAATTTGAGAAACTGCAAGTAGCTTCTGGTGTGAGAGAATTGGCCGTCTGCAAGGACGTTGCCCAGGGGATGCCCGGATATGTTGATATTTTACCATCCTTGTGGGAGGCTTCTCTCATGCCCTTCATGGGGAGTTGGAGCTCACAGAGGGAGCTCATCCACGCTCTCCCCAAATTTGAACCGGCAACCTTCAGGTCAGCAACCCAACCTTCAGGTCAGCAGTTCCGCCGGCACAAGGGTTTAATCCATTGCGCACAAGGGGGATCCTACTTTGCTCCAACTTTGCCTATCCCTTATAATTGACCATGTCCATTCTAAAGTTCTGGTTATTGGCACTTTGAACCCGTTGATGGAGCATATTGAACTGGATTTTAATTTTTGTGATTGTTTTAGTAGCATTATTTTATTATATTTACTATGTTTATTATGTGTAACTTTGTTGTATGGTTTGCTTTTGACAAGTCCTCTCGAGGAGATAGAGCGGTATATAAATAAATATTATTATTATTATTATTATTGACACAACGACATTGTATGACACAGCAAACAAGATAGATATGCTGGATTTCGTATCACAAAATCACAAGTCGAACACTTCCCAAGCATTTAGAATTGTGTGATGTATTTTCGGATGATGCATGCAGATCCCAGTAGGGTGGCCTATTACAGTTGGCAGATCGTGATTTTGTCAATGTCTATTGTTTCCAAATGCCAGCTAAGATATTTTGGCATGGCACCCAAATTACCACTGGGATGATGATGATGATGATGATTATTATTATTATTATTTACTGATAACAATAAAAAAAGGTCCAAACTGGGGTGGGGGGTAGTAATTGGCCAGAATCAAAACAGTAATTGACTACTATCCATGGCTAGAAGTCGTAAAAATATGATGTGTAGTCTGCCAGAAGGCTCAGAAGCCTAAACTGGCCTCTACCACAACTGCCTTCCCCTCCCTTTACCAAGGCATATGTCTGGTGCTAAACCAATCTGGCATGAAAGCCAGTTTGGGTTTTCCCAAGAGCACAAAATGATTTGCATACTCCAAAAATGATATTTGCAAATAGGCAATGAAAGGACGTAAATGGGACAGTATGGAAAAACTGGAGACCAACAGTAACCTTTTTGCTTCTTTGTCCATCTTTGCCAATTTATGTAGCTCTACCTGGCTATTGCCCTCATTGCTGTGGTGGTTGTGACCGGCTGCTTTGGGTACTACCAAGAATTCAAAAGCACCAACATCATTGCAAGCTTTAAGAATCTAGTGCCACAGGTAAAGAAAAAACCCTGAGTACTACCGTGTTTCCCCAAAAATAAGACAGTGTCTTATATTAACTTTTGCTCCCAAAGATGCTCTAGGTCTTACTTTCAAGGGATGTATTATTTTTCCATGAAGAAGAATTCACATTTATTGTTGAACAAAAAAATGAACATTTATTATATACTGTAAGTAGCTGTCATCACAAATCAGCATAACCAGACAAACTGTGAATCCTATCAAGAATTTCTTGTTACTACCAATATTTCCATGTACAACAATCTATGGTTCGTACATTTACTGATCCTGAATTCTCTGGTGTTCTGTTTGGCGGACATGCTTCCAAACCAAAACTTTACTAGGTCTTACTTTCAGGGGAGGCCTTATATTTAGCAATTCAGCAAAACCTCTACTAGGTCTTATTTTCTGGGGATGTCTTATTTTAGGGGAAAGAGGGTAGCACAGTGGCAAATGAATGAGAAGGGTAGTGTTAAGGAATGGGTGGGTGGGGACAGGAAGAGTTGTAAAGTGGTGCAGTCTGAACATAATGTTAAATTTGAATATTTTTTTTAATACTAGAACCCAGATGATAGTCTGATTCCCAATATTTTTCTTCTTTCTCCCAACCACAGCAAGCCACGGTGATTCGAGATGGGGACAAGTTCCAGATCAATGCCAACCAGCTAGTCGTAGGTGACCTGGTGGAGATCAAAGGGGGAGACCGGGTGCCAGCAGACATCCGGATCATCACTGCCCAAGGGTGCAAGGTACCCAAGTCCTGTATGGGGACAACTGATGTTCATGAGAGTTATTGCATCATCGTGTGAGAAAAATGTGCTGCCATTGCCCTCTGCTGGAAGAACATCTTGTGAAAGGAGAGAAGAGATCTGTTGTCGAAGGCTTTCATGGTCGGGATCACAGGGTTGTTGTATGTCTTTCAGGCTGTGTGGCCATGTTCCAGAAGTATTCTCTCCTGACGTTTCACCAACATCTATGGCAGGCATCCATAGATGTGGATGCCTGCCATAGATGTGGGCGAAACGTCAGGAGAGAATACTTCTGGAACATGGCCACACAGCCCGAAAGACATACAACAACCCAGAGAAGAGATTCTTTATATGTCATTTAGTTACTCGGTGTACAAAAAAGCTATCCACATACGATCAATATTTACATTTACATCACATATACATGAGCCGTGGTAGTGCAATGGGTTAAACCCTTGTGCCAGCTGGACTGCTGACCCGAAGGTTGGGTTGCTGACCTGAAGGTTGCAAATTCAGATCTGTGAGATGGGGTGAGCTTCCGTCTGTCAGCTGTAGCTTGCGGGGACATGAGAGAAGCCTCCCAGCAGATGGTAACACATCTGGGTATCCCCTGGACAACATCTCTGTAGACAGCCAATTCTCTCACACCAGAAGCAACTTGCAGTATGTTCTCAAGTCACTTCTGACACAATAAAAAAATCACATATACATTGCTAGCTCCCTGTACACACACTATATTCATATAATGAATATAAAACTACTGTATATACAGTAGAGTCTCGCTTATCCAACGTAAACGGGCCGGCAGAACGTTGGATAAGCAAATATGTTGGATAATAAGGAGAGCTTAAGGAAAAGCCTATTAAACATCAAATTAGGTTATGATTTTACAAATTAAGCACCAAAACATCATGTTATACAACAAATTTGACAGAAAAAGTAGTTCAATACACAGCAATGCTATGTAGTAATTACTGTATTTATGAATTTAGCACCAAAATATCACGATGTATTGAAAACATTGACTACAAAAATCCATTGGATAATCCAGAACGTTGGATAAGCGAATGTTGGATAAGTGAGATTCTACTGTACTCGAGTATAAGCCCTCTTTTTAAGACTGAAAAAGCCCCCCTCGGCTTATACTCGGGTGAGGGTCCTGGTTGGCTTATATTTGGGTCAGCTTATACTCAAGAATATATGGTATATTTATTATTTTTCTCTATCATTATTGGTATCATTACATTTATTATTTTTCTCTATCATTGTTGCTACTACAACATTTATTTTACTCTAGTTTTATTATTAATAATACATGTATTATTTCACTCTGATCTTATTAATACTTGTATTATTTTCTGGTATTTTATTATTACTATTTTTATTATTATTATTACACGTATTATTTTACTCTATTATTATTAAAAGGATGCATAAGGGCATTTACATTGAAGAAGATGAGAATAATGATTTGATCAGAGTTGGACAGTCTCATCTTAAATTTGAGCTTTATGTAAATATTCAAAAACATTTAACCTACTGATGCCTCGATTAATGTAATTTTATTGGTATCTATTTTTATTTCTGAAATTTACCACCCTTGGCTTATACTGGAGTCAATGTTTTTCCCAGTTTTCTTGTGGTAAAATTGGGTGCCTCGGCTTATATTCGGGTCAGCTTATACTCGAGTATATACGGTATGTGATATACAACTGGATAGCAAGCTCTCTGTCTATGTATATCATACTAGCTGTGCCCGGCCATGCGTTGCTGTGGCAAAGTCTGGTGGTATGAGAAATAAAGTATTGAGGAATTGGTGGTAGTTAAGGTAAAGGGTAAAGGTTTTCCCCTGACATTAAGTCCATTATAAATGGGTTATATAGCTGTGTGGAAGGGCCTTGAGTCTACACTGCCATATAATCCAGTGCAAATTAGATAATCTGTGGAAGAGACCTAAGTGAGGCCTAACTGTGCCTGTCCCCTGGGCTGAGTGGGTTGCTAGGAGACCATGTGGGTGGAGCTTAGCCTTCTAACTGGCAGCAATTGGATAAAAACAATTATTCCTCTCTCTCTAATTAGGACTTTATTTTTCTTTTCTTTTTGTAGTATGAACGTAGAGGCATGGATGAGGGGTTGTGCTGCCGAGTTTAGTGTTTCTGGGATGTGTAGTTTTGTTGTTTTGTCCTAGGCAGAAATTTCATTACCCTTTTATATATATAGATAATTCTGTAATCATCATATTATCATAATGTTGTATAATATTCAACAGTGAGGGGCAACAAGTAATTCTCTGGGTATTGTTGAACTATCATCCAGCATAGCTAGTGGTGAGGATGATGAAAACTGTATTCCAACAACATCTAGAGGGCTTTAGATTCACGATTCACAATACACAGTATACATCAGATTGAGTCCTGATCTAGTTATATGTAGAATGACTTCAGTTGTTCCCTATCGATGTAGTGTATATTGTTTGAACACATTTGGCTTTAATGTATGTCTCCTTTGGGTTATTTCTTTCCCTAGGTGGATAATTCCTCTTTGACGGGAGAATCAGAACCCCAAACAAGAGCCCCAGAATGCACCCACGAGAGTCCCTTGGAAACCAGGAACATTGCCTTCTTCTCCACCATGTGCTTAGAAGGTAAGAAGGAGTGATTTCTGTAGAGAGAAAACTGGATTCATATGGAAAGCTGGTTCATGATCACTCCCAGTCTCTGTGGATCCTCAAACAAAGTTTGCAGGAGAAAAATATGGAGATTTCAAGTGCAAACGATTTGGAGGGTGCCATTTGTCACCTTGGCAGGAAAATATTTCTTTGAGGGGATGAAGAATAATGAATATTCATAGGGACAACCAAACGCAGCGCCCAAACAAGAGTCAAAGAACATGAAAGGCACTGCAGACTAATTCAACCAGAGAAATCAGCCATAGCAGAACACTTGATGAACCAGCCTGGACACAGGATATTATTTGAGAACACAGAAATGCTGGACCATTCCAACAACTATCATGTCAGACTACACAGAGAAGCCATTGAAATCCACAAGCATGTGGACAACTTCAACAGAAAGGAAGAAACCATGAAAATGAGCAAAATCTGGCTACCAGTATTAAAAAACTCTAAAATCAAAACAGTGGATGCGAACCAACACTCTGAGGGCAGAGCACAGCTAATGACTAACAAAGGATGCCCCCAGGCAAGAGACAAAAACCCTTCCAATGCTAATTAGGGTGATTAACTGAAACATTAATGCTGGCTTCCCAGTGACAAAGGACTCTTGCCACACCCTGGACTCTACACAGATATATATTATTTCCTTTCCTTACTTAGTATATCCATACCTCACAACCTCTGAGGATGCCTGCCATAGATGTGGGCGAAACGTCAGGAGAGAATACTTCTGGAACATGGCCACACAGCCGGAAAGACATACAACAACCCTGTGATCCCGGCCATGAAAGCCTTCGACAACACAATGAATATTCTTCATGTTCCAAAGATGAAGATCTGCCAGCCTTGTGGACCAAACTGCACAACAAACCTATTTCTTCTTCGGATTTGCCTTTTACAAATGTACCTGAGTGTCTTCCAACTTTGTCAAAACTGAGGAAAAGGTCCATAATACTCACCAGAACTCACTGAATGATGTGAAGACAGCAGTAAATTCAAGATGAGTCCAAGTTGTCTTGCCCATGTAGACTTGTCCTTGGTTATGTTGTGTATGAAACCCATCCCATGCTTTGAAAATGTAGGACTGAAATGGCAGAGAAAGGTTTGAGGAAATGAGACAAAGGGAGTTCCAGTGGCTGTAGAAAAAATGACGTTTATTCTCAATGGCCAGTGAGAATATAGCAATATAGACCCCCCTCCCCCCTGTCTCCAGGAAAAAGGGTAAAATTACAAAGAAACACAGATCCTTATATACTATTTTGGCCTGCCTCTATCTATGTCACATAGGTATTATCCATCACCAATTAGTGTCAAAGAAGTCTTACTGTGCACTTACTAAAAAGCTATCTTTGCATTTTCCTAAAATATAGACTACTTTCAAGACCTCTAACCCTCCATTAGGTGTTATCTCTGGAATTTCCTATCTCAGCTTTTAGGGGTTCTCATTAATTAAGGAGTTCCCACTTATCTTAGCTGTCAGAGACCCATTAGCACTCCCCTCATGGCACCAGGTCTTATCTTGACATCCCAAAAAGCCTTAATTTGTCTCTTGTCCATTAGCTTATCTATTCTTGTTGATACTTAACATATGTCTCTGGCACTCAGTGAACTTTCGTCTTGCTATGGGTAGACAGTTATTTTGCTGAGCAGAGTGTATTTTTAAGGCTACGCACACAATCTGCTGGTGATTACATATTTTTCTATTTCTAACATGATTACATTCAGTATATAGTTTCCAATACAAGTATTATATTTTCCCAATACACCTTCATCAGGACCCCAAAGCAAAATGTGCAAAATGATCCTGCATGTCTACTATTTTTGAGCAATGCCCTCTTTTCCACGCCTAGGCACAGCTACCGGCATCATCATCAACACTGGTGACCGCACCATCATTGGACGTATTGCTAGCTTGGCTTCGGGAGTGGAGAATGAGAAAACGCCCATTGCCATCGAGATAGAGCACTTTGTGGATATCATCGCTGGATTGGCCATCTTTTTTGGTGCCACCTTCTTTGTTGTTGCTATGGTGATCGGCTACCCCTTCCTCAAAGCCATGGTGTTCTTCATGGCCATTGTGGTGGCTTACGTCCCTGAGGGTCTTCTGGCAACGGTCACGGTAAGTATTGCTCTCCATCCACTTAGGTTCCTTTCCAGGTGTACTAGATGGACAAGTGACCTAATAAGACAGCTCCACAGGTCAATATACCATCTGATATTTTCATCCCAAGTTATGTGCCTTCCCTCTCCACCCTCTCATTTTTCCTTCTGCAGGTATGTCTTTCCCTCACAGCCAAGCGTCTGGCCAGAAAAAACTGTGTGGTAAAGAACCTGGAGGCTGTAGAGACACTGGGCTCAACTTCTGTCATTTGCTCTGACAAAACTGGAACCCTTACACAGAACCGTATGACAGTCTCCCATCTTTGGTTCGACAACCAGATCCATACAGCAGACACAACAGAAGACCAGTCAGGTATAAAGCCTATATTTAGCAAAGAGAGTTATCCCACAAGGATGCAAGACAGAGTTGGCTGTTGAGGCAGCGTAAATCTATCTTGAAAGGGGGAGTGGCTTTTTTATTTTACCCGAATACTCTAAAAGCACTAGATCCTGTCTGATCTTGGAAGTTAAATAAGGTCAACTCTGGTTAGTACTTGGATGCTGAGAAAATAACTGGAGAAGCCACCTCTAAGTATTCCTTACTTAAGAAAACACTATGCAATTCATTGGGTTGCCATATGTTGACAGTTGACATGAATGTGTGTACACACATACCTTTATTTATTCAGAGCCTTAGGTAAAGGTAAAGGTTTTTCCCTGACATTAAGTCCAGTCATGACCAACTCTGGGAGTTGGTGCTCATCTCCTTTTCTAATCCAAAGAGCCGACGTTGTCCGTAGACACCTCCAAGGTCATGTGGCCGGCATGACTGCATGGAGCCCTGTTACCTTCCCGCCAGAGCAGTACCTATTGATCTACTCACATTTGCATGTTTTCGAACAGCTAGGTTGGCAGGAGCTGAGGCTAACTCCGGGCGCGCATTCCGCTCCCAGGATTTGAACCTGGGACCTTTTGCTCCGCAAGTTCAGCAGCTCAGCGTTTTAACATATATAATGTATAATCTCAGAAATCACATGCTGGCCATAGGTGGAACAAGACCTAGTGAGGATTTGAGTCACTTCTTTATTTGTCATATTTTTGCCATCCTCCAACTTTCTGTCTCCATCTCCATCATCTCCAGTTCAATCTTCTTCTCAATCTTCATCTCTGTCTGCCTGTCTCTCTCTCTCACACACACACACACTCCTCCCACCCCAACACTATCCAGTCTCTTCACTAAAACTTGGGAGGAACATCTTGGTATTGAAAGCCCTCCTCCCATTGTCATCTACGGGGATTTTTGAATTTTTAATTTTAGAGGTTAAAGAGCTGTAGTTCCGTGAAGTGGTGTTTTCATAGTAGCTACCCAAGCATTCCAAGCGCTGTGAATACCCAGCACTGGTCACAACTGATGTACAACAACCTATAGGGCTGAACTTGGGCAGAAATAACATGATGCTTTAGATGTTGCTGGGCTACTGTTCTTGGCATTCCTCACCACTGACTATACTCAGCAGGGATAAAAGGACTTGGTGTCCAATAGATCTGGAGGGCTGTATGATTCTAAGCTCTCTCATAGAACCTTGTTGGAAACCATAATCCTCTCCTTCCAGGACAGAGTTTTGACCAGTCGTCAGACACATGGAGAGCTCTCTGCAAAGTGGTCAGCCTTTGTAATCGGGCTTTTTTCAAATCAGGCCAGGATGATGTACCCATTCCAAAGGTAAGAAATATCCAAGGCAAGTGAATACGGGTGTTCTTCCTATCTCCAGACAATGCCTTTAGCAATTCCATACTTTGGCTGAAGCTATTTAGACATGGATCTACTCAACATCTGTCTGGGAGACCAAGACCCACAACCTTGACTTCAACTACCCATCCTGCTTGATAACCTAAATTGTGTCTTTTATTATTACCTCCACCCTCCAAGAACAGGCATCATATTGATATATTTTGCTGTGCTTTTTAATATTTAGAGGTCCTTCATGAACAGAAAGCTGTACTTTGTTTGGTGTATATCTGTGGCACTGCTTGGAGGCAGAAATCTAAAAATCATGCTGTGTTTACTCCATTCATGCAAAATGCGAATGGTCAGCATTTCAAGAGTAGTCATCAGTGTCCATGTTGTTGTCCTTTTCCAACCTGCAGCGGATCGTGATTGGAGATGCCTCTGAGACCGCCCTCCTGAAATTTTCCGAAATCACCCTTGGCAATGTGATGGAGTACCGGGAGCGCTACAAAAAAGCCTGTGAGATCCCCTTCAACTCTACCAACAAGTTCCAGGTTAGCAGCTGCCACTTACTTCTCTGGGTTCCGTGAACTGGATCAACTACTGAGACCAAAAAATGTTGGTAAAGTCCTACCAGTTCGGGATTGTATCCCCTTTCCGGGCTTCAGTTTTGCATCACTCAAATGGCCGTTAACACGAGTTACCTATTTTTCTAACAAATCCTCATGTGCACCCATGCTCTCCTTTTATTGCAGCTCTCCATCCATGAGTTAGAGGACCCTCGAGACCAACGCTACTTGCTGGTGATGAAAGGTGCTCCTGAGCGCATTTTAGAACGCTGTTCCACCATCATGATCAAGGGTCAAGAGTTGCCCCTCGATGAGCAATGGAAGGAAGCTTTCCAAACAGCTTACATGGACCTTGGTGGACTGGGAGAACGTGTGCTTGGTAAGTGGGGCAGGGCCACGGCAAAGAGTGAACTGGGGACTCCACAAAGGGAAGTTCTGTGCTCTGGCAGGGCTGGTTCAAGACTTAAAAGAGGTCTTGCTAAAGTACAGTTTTGCAGGAAGCCCTCTGTAACGAATTTATAAAGACTGCCACCAATTTGTAAAGAATTTATAAAGACTAACACCAATTTGGAAAGATGCAGACCACCAAAGATGCAGGGAGATGTTTACTTTTACTTTAAAGGGTAGCGTAGCTTGGTTTAGAATATATGCGACAGAGGCTTAGATGTTGGAAGAACACTAACAAGTTTATTCAGGCACAAGCTTGATGGTTACAATGTTGTTTCTCACTTAGAGGTATTCTTATTAACAGTTACAATACTAGAGTGAGATGAATCAACTCTCTAAAGTATCACTTCTTTTACTTAAAGTAGTGAAAACTTCTTCCTCTTCCACTTTAAACCGTTATTTCAATGGATTTCTGTGAGTCCAGCTGGGATTGGTTCCCAAAGTCTGAAACCTGGACTATCCAGTGACTTCAAACCACAGTCACCCCTGTGATATACTATCACAGATTCTCTGTGCCTTACCAGGACACAGACTACATTAAATAAGTCACCAAACTTATTTAAAACCAACTCAAAATGAACAACTGAGTCTCCTTGATCCCATCAACCTGGAATCAATCTTCCCTGTGCCTCATCAGAGCACAGACTGCCCTTCTTTTTTAAACTCTGCACTTCTTCAACTAAACGGCAGTTGGCTCCACCTACTTCTCCATGGCAACCAGCCTCTGAGTGCTGAGATGCAATAACTGTAATACTTACCCTTTTAAAACATAAGCACACAATTAAACATAACATCTGTAAACCAAAATTCATACTTCATTACACCCTCCTTTATTGAAGTCCCTTCGGGGCCTATCTGGCAACAGCAATACTCTTGTGAATAGCACTGAGCCAACTTTTCAAATGCCCCATGATTCTTGGGAGGGAGGCTAACATCAGTAGCATTGCAGGAAATAATAATAATAATAATAATTATTATTATTATTATTATTATTATTATTATTATTTTATTTTTGTATGCCGCCTCCATCTCCCCAACGGGGACTCGGAGCGGCTCCATTTTATCCTACTTTATTTTTAACTGATTTATATGTTAACTGAGTTTTATGGTTTAATGTATTGTTTTGTTTAAAGTGACTGTTTTGTATAAATGCTGTTTTTACTGTGTTTTTATTGCAATATGTTTTAACTTGTTTAACTAACTTTATCTACTTGTTCTGTATCTTCGGGCCTGTGTCCCGTTTTGCCGCCCTGAGTCCCTGCTGGGAGATGGTGGCGGGGTAGAAAAATAAAGTTACTTACTACTTACTTACATGGGGGCAAGCCCAATACAATCATATAATATCATAAAAACAACAGTTAAGACATCAAAGAATACATTTAAAAAACAAATTAACAAGTCATGATTTAAAATAGACACAATTAAAATATTAAACAATCATCCGAGGTGTTAAAAGGTCCAATATAGAACAACAGTCTGGATGACAGTCAAACTGATGAAAAGAGTGTCTATTACAGAATAGAACATACATCAAATAGACACGACAAGCAGGGAAGATAAATCTGAATGGAAATCAAACTATAAAGTGAAATTCTAAAAGACAACCCCAAGTACCCTTGCTCTTATCCTGATGGTTAGTACAGTATGACTCCCATAACTTCAGGACTGGTACCTGTAGTGTCACCTACACACATCTAACAAAATAAAACTTTCTAGGTCTTTTAGGTATGGTATGCTTTTGCTAGATGTTACCTCTCTAGCAAGACTCTACAGTGACTTCCAGCAGTAATTCATTTCAATGCAGTTTGCTATTATCCATGGTTTCCTTTTTCATGGTAAGTTCAGGAACATATTCCTCATGGATATGGAAGTCATACTATACTACAACTGATCCTGGCAACCAGGTAATTGGCCACCAGGATTTTACAAGATTGATGTTGCAAGGCGCAGCCCCATGTCATTAAGCATCCACCATGGTTGCTTAGAGCATATCATTCAGGTCAAAAACACCATACACAACACATGTGTCCAAGAACACTTCTCATGGTAGTTATCTTGGTTTGAGATTTGCCTATGAACTGGAGACAGGAGGCAGAGCCTAAAACTCACATCCTGAGTTCTGGCAACCCTAAACAAAGATAGCCTTGAATCCAGGGAGCTTGAGGGGAGAGGATACTTACAGATGGAAGCAAGAAACACAAGCTCAGTGGTCTACTCTAGCAGTAACTCTGAATAATAGTAGAAGAGTCTTGGTGGGATTTAAGGAAAGGAGTAGGTCTCACCCTGTTCTCTCTTGCCCACAGGATTCTGCCACATTTACCTTCCCCAAAACGAGTTCCCTCGTGGCTACAACTTTGACTGCGATGAAATGAACTTCCCCACCAGTGGGTTGTGCTTTGCAGGCCTCATCTCCATGATCGATCCGCCTAGAGCCACGGTGCCAGATGCCGTCATGAAATGCCGCACCGCAGGGATCCGGGTAAGCTGCTGTCTATTCTGAGAAACTTACATTTCTAGGGCAATCCCTCCACAGGAAACTCATTCAGAAAAACTACCCTAAAGGCCTGAAAACACCTGGGACATAAAAGACTTGTTCTTGCTTCATTTCACTATGTTTTGTGTTAGGCTTATTATATATATGAAGATGAATTGATAACGAAAAGTAACATCTTGCCCAACTTTAAGAAACATTCTTTATCCTCTCTTCCTGCATCCTACCATTCCCAGGTCATCATGGTGACAGGAGACCATCCCATCACTGCCAAGGCCATTGCTGCCAGTGTGGGCATCATCTCAGAGGGCAGTGAAACAGTTGAAGATATTGCTACTCGGCTACGTATTCCTGTGGAACAGGTCAACAAGAGGTGGGCATCTAAACATGTAGTCATCCAGTTTTAATACAGTACCCAACTACAATGTCACAGCTATCATTAGGGTCCAGGACTTTTAAAAATAAACTTGGATGGCATGCTCTCCAACTGTTTGTATTTGGCAAGGAGACCTAGTAGATACTCTAAAGACACTAAGTCTCTTCTGATCTTGAAACTAAACAGTGTCCACCATGATGCTGCTTTGGACTACCCTCATAATCATTTACTGTTGGCCACAGTGGCTGTGACTTCCAGGAACTGAAGTCCAAGTTGTTTGAAGATCCAAGATGTCTTTACCTCTCTGTTATCAACTATCTTCCTTGATTGTTAATAATCCTTGAATATGTTACCAGGGAATATGGTACAACCAAAGTGTTGAGAATCTGCAATCTGTTAGGCTCAAAATGACCCTCTTTTTGTGAGGTAGATTCCCAAGAATATAGCAGAATGCAGAAGCATGCCTTCCAAACAGCAAGAAACTTATGTGAGGTGAGTTTAGGGAAAGCCTTTCTTCTTTAGGATGGCAAAGGATTGCAAAGTCATCTTAAAAGTTCAAAAGGTATTTATTAAGGTCAAAAGAAATCCATTGTAGATAGGAAAAGGGTTTGGAGCTAACTAGCTGTCTAAGCTAGCTTCTAAGGCAGGTAAAAATAACAAAAATTTCTAGATAGCTACATTGGGCAAAATGCATCCTACTTGCAAGGAAGACAAAAGAAGGAAGAATGGAGAAGGAATTACGACCGACCGCATGGTCTGTGCCTTCTCTTTTAGGGCCATAAAAATTCCAATCTACGTAGAGGATGTAACCTCATTCCTGCAGAGATCACGTTGCTAAAACAACAAGGCAAGAGGGTGGATGTAACAGGATAGAAGAGAGAAAACAGCAAAGCCTGTTTGGACATGCATGGGATTATAGAGAGGTGTCCCTCAGTCTATCTACCCACTACCTGTCTAATAAATGAGACTTGTGTAGTCCAGGATGACTCCCAACACAAAGGAAAGAGGGATAGCACTATATCCGTAAGAGTGTCATAGTAAGGTTATTATTTAATATATGAGCTTGAGGTTCTCACTTTCTCCGTTTCCATATCTAGGGATGCCCGGGCATGTGTAGTCAATGGGGGTCAGCTGAAAGACATGGAGACCGAGGAACTGGTGGAGATCCTGAAGATGCATCCGGAGATGGTCTTTGCTCGTACCTCTCCTCAGCAGAAACTCATCATTGTCGAAAGCTGTCAGAAATTGGTAAACTTAGAGAGAGAGCTTCATGTGTAGTTTATTTATTAATTCCTTCTTTATCATACTTTTTAATCAATTGATTTTTCCAAAAAAAATATACAGTCTCGCTTATCCAACTTTCTGTATTATCCAACGCAGTTTGCCATTTAGTAGTCAATATTTTTGTAGTCAGATTTTCAATACATTGCGAAGTTTTGGTGCTAAATTCGTAAATACAGTAATTATTACATAACATTATCAAGTACTGAACTGCTTTTTCTGTTGTGAAACATGATATTTTGGTGCTTAATTTGTAAAATCGTAACTTAATTTGATGTTTAATGGGCTTTTCCTTAATCCCTCCTTATTATCTAACATTTTCACTTATCCAACTTTCTGACAGCCCGTTTATGTTGGATAAGTGAGACTCTACTGTAATGCATGGCCCACAGGTTTATCTTTACAATACTTGATGCACCAGAGGAAAATGCCAGTGGTTGGGTGGGTGGGTTGGTGGATGACAAGAACCTTGAGGCATCCTATAGAGGTATTCCTTAGATAAGAAAGATGTGTTCTCTGCCATTACTTCTTTAGCAGTAACTTTTGGACCAGAAGCAGCAATAACATGGCAAGGGAGAGCTGTTCGGCAGTGGAACTCTCTGTCCCAGAGTATGGTGGAGGCTCCTTCTTTGGAGGCTTTTAAGCAGAGGCTGGATGGCCATCTGTCAGGGGTGCTTTGAGTGTGATTTTCCTGCTTCTTGGCAGGGGGTTGGACTGGATGGCCAGTGAGGTCTCTTCCAACTCTACAATTCTATGATTCTATGGTTCCCCCACCACCAAATAGAAGAGCAGTTTAATAAGCTTCAGCAAAGTTTTTATCCAAAGGTAACAATATGGATGTATAAAATGGAACAATCAGCTCAAGTATGTCTTGCATAAGTAACAAAAACTTTTTGATCCATCTAGAGCAGGGGTCCCCAAACCTTTTAAACAGGGGGCCAGTACACAATCCTTCTGACTATTGGAGGACTGGACTATAGTAATAATAGTAATAATAATAACAACAACAACAACAACAACAACAATAAAAAAGAGGGTTGGAAGAGACACTTTGGGCCATTGAGTCCAATCCCCTTCTGCCTTTGTGCACCGAAAACACAAGCAAAGCACCCCTGACAGATGGCCACCCAGCCTCAATGTTAATAATAATACTAATACTACTACTACTACTACTACTACTAATAATAATAATAATAATAATAATAATAATAATAAAGAGGGTTGGAAGAGAACCCTTGGGCCATTTAGTCCAATCCCCTTCTGCCTTTGTGCACCAAAAGCACAAGCAAAGCATCCCTGACAGATGGCCACACACCCTTAATAATAATAATAATAATAATAATAATAATAATAATAATAATAATAATAATAATAATGGTTGTAAGAGAAGAAGAGACCCCTTGGGTCATTTAGCCCAACCCCCTTCTGCCCTTGTGCTATGGGGGCCGGATAAATGGCTTCGATGGGCCGCATCCGGCCCCCGGGCCTTAGTTTGGGGACCCCTGATCTAGAGACACTTGAAAGTCTCCTCTAAAATGCCCCCAGGGATATTTGTTTTTCTTTATCAGCCTCCACCTTTCTTCTGATTTTCATTTTGTGGCCAGATTTCAAGATCTGTGCCGGGAAGGGAAATTAACGTACTGGGAGGAGTTGGATGAAGCAGGCTTATCAATTCATGTATGCTCAGTAAAGGATTCTGGAGGGAGCTGTTATTGACCATGCCTGTATTTTTGTTTACATTTCACTTTGCATATCCAAAACATTCTACTTCTTCTTTGCAGGGTGCAATTGTGGCTGTAACAGGAGATGGGGTCAATGATTCCCCAGCATTGAAGAAAGCTGATATCGGTGTGGCCATGGGCATTGCTGGCTCTGACGCAGCCAAGAACGCAGCTGACATGATCTTGCTGGATGACAATTTTGCCTCTATCGTCACTGGCGTTGAGCAGGGTCTGTTCTTAGGAAGCTGTAATATAAGGGGGGAAGCAATGGGAAGTGTTTTGTGTGTACTGGTGGACACAAAATGCATAAATGAAAAAGGGCAATCTTGAAAACTGATGTTGCAGTTGAAGAAATGAGTGGGAAAAAGGCATATGAAGTTCTGACAGTAGAGTTTAAATGAGGCAGCAAGATGATTATGTTTATCATCATCAATTGATCAATTGATTGATTGATATAGTGCCGTCATCAAGAATACTTTACGATAGTACAAGCAAAAACAATAGGTCCTGTCAGAAGTACACCATCTTATATATGTGTACTATACATATACACAGAAAGGAGGAATAACAGAACTAGACAAAACAATTGCAAAATAAATCATCTAGATAAAATGCTAATTTAAAAAACACAAAAAGCACACTGATAGTCATGTAATTATGACATACAACATGACAGTGGAAATTGCTCTTGCATTCAAGTACAGTAGAGTCTCACTTATCCAACATAAACGGGCCGGCAGAATGTTGGATAAGTGAATATGTTGGATAATAAGGACGGATTAAGGAAAAGCCTATTAAACATCAAATTGGGGTATGATTTTACAAATTAAGCACCAAAACATCATGTTATACAACAAATTTGATTGAAAAAGTAGTTCAATACGCAGTAATGCTATGTAGTAATTACTGTATTTACGAGTTTAGCACCAAAATATCATGATGTATTGACTACAAAAATGTGTTGGATAATCCAGAACGTTGGATAAGCGAGTGTTGGATAAGTGAGACTCACTGTAAGTGTCATTGAGATCTCCACTGGTGCCTGAGCCATTGGTTGATGCTGTGAGATGTTAATGAACTAGGGCAGATCAATAAATGAAGCAGCCAGGATGCAGCCAGGCTTTGAAGCTGAAGGCCATTCTATGCTAATCAAGCTGGCCAATTGCAACATTCACACTGGCCTCCAACAGAGAAGAGTTCTTTCTCCCAACCTGGACATTCCACAGATATATAAACCCCACTTGCCTATTTTTCAACAGACCTCACAAATCTCCGAGAATGCCTGCCATAGATGTGGGTGAAACGTCAGGAGAGAATGTTTCTGGAGCAAAGCCATACAGTCCAGAAAACTCACAGCAACCCAATAAATGAATTCTTGCTGCATAATAAATAACAGCTATTAATGTTGTGAAGAATCTGCCACTGATACAAAACACAAGCAAAGCATTGTGTTTGTCTATTATTCTATTATCATGGTTTATCTCAATAAGTTGACATGTTCTGATTTTTCTCTCAATTTCTTTCTTTCTTCTCAGGACGTCTCATATTTGACAATCTCAAGAAATCCATTGCCTACACCTTGACCAAGAACATCCCAGAACTGACACCATACCTGATCTACATCACTGTCAGTGTCCCCCTTCCTCTTGGTTGCATCACCATCCTTTTTATTGAACTCTGCACAGACATTGTGAGTGAAACTTTCAAAGCTCAGAACCTCGAAGGAGGCAGAAAGGGGAATAGGTCTTCTGATCCTCTCAGTTGAACCCAAATATTGTTTTTAAACTGAATGTTTCAGAGCATTCCTCTTTCGCTTGGATCACTTCAAGTGTGTTTACTGTTTATTCAAAGTATTTACGCCATGCTTTGAAGCCACATAGGCTCCCAGAGTAGCTCAAAAATTGTTACTATGGCAGTTCCATGCCCTCAGGCTTAAAACCCAAAGATGGGACAGAGAAGGAAAAATAAGTGGTAGTAGGGAAAGTTATTTCTGCTGCTGCTTCCCTACCCTTGAAGCTAAAGGAATGGCATTTGGGGTGGAGGGATGGCTTACAGAGAGCACATAATAGTGCCATAAAACACAAAAACACAAGTAAATTACATCAACATTAATAACAATATCAATTAACATAAACCAACACTTACAAAAAACCAACACTTACATTTCCCCACATAAATTCACACATACCAGCCCATACACAAAAGCATTCGTCTCCCGTTACATACCATGTAGCAACTGTGAATTGACTAGGGATGTTCATTAAGGTAGCAATGAATCACACGAAATGTTGATTGGTTTCTTTAATGGTCTCACCCCTGATTGTGGATTAATCTATGGAATTTCTATCCAAAGGTTTTGGGACCATTTACAGTTTGCAATTATTATTATTATTATTATTATTATTATTATTATTATTATTATTATTATTATTATTATTATTATGACACAGCAAACAAGATAGACATGCTGGATTTCATATCACAAAATCACAAGTCAAACACTTCCCAAGTGTCTAGGACTGTGTGATGTATTTTCGGATGATGCGTGCAGATCCCAGTAGGGTGGCCTTTTGCAGTTGGCAGATCGTGATTTTGTCAATGTCTATTGTTTCCAAATGCCGGCTGAGATCTTTTGGCACGGCACCCAATGTGCCGATCACTACCGGGACCACCTGCACTGGTTTCTGCCAGAGTCTTTGAAGTTCAGTCTTGAGATCCTGATAGCGGCTGAGTTATTATTATTATTATTATTATTATTATTATTATTATTATTATTATTACAACTTTATTTTTTTATGCCGCCTCCATCTCCCCGAAGGGACTCGGTGTGGCTCACATGAGGACTAGCCCAGACAAAAGATTAAAACACAACCAGAAAAAAATTAAAACATAATAAATACATAAAAACAGTCAGTTAAAACAAGGTAGTAATAATAATAATAATAATAATAATATAATAATAATAATAATAATAATAATAATAATAATAATAATAAAGGCCACCCTGCTGGGATCTGCGCGCATCATCCGAAAATACATCACACAGTCCTAGACACTTGGGAAGTGTTCGACATGTGATTTTGTGATATGAAATCCAGCATATCTATCTTGTTTGCTGTGTCATAATAAAATAAAATAAAATAAAATAAAATAATAATAATAATAATATTTGGACATGCAGAGGATAAAAGTATAGACTCTGGATGGGGATTCCTGAGGTCTATAAAGACAATCAGAACAGGGGACAAGGGACAATCTCAGTAACCGCTGGGCCGAAGGCTAAGGAACAATGTTAAAGTGCAATATCTCATACCATTGTAAACATGAGTGACGAATAGAATCACAGATGGAACCCTATGGGAACTGAAACCAGGGCTATACATAGCAAGGTTCTGCAGAGACCGCTGCATTGTTTCTGACTTCTCCACTCCTGTTTCATTCCTCAGTTCCCCTCTGTGTCTTTGGCCTATGAGAAAGCAGAGAGTGACATAATGCACCTGAAGCCACGCAACCCGCGACGGGACCGCCTTGTCAATGAAGCCTTGGCTGTCTATTCCTACTTCCAGATTGGTGTGTATAATTAAGAGCTGGAGATGGAAGCTGGTACTTAAAAGAGAGGGAGGATACATTTGCTGGGATTTGCTCCTAATGCTGTAAAAGGCAATTGTTTGGTTTTTCCTTTGCATCAAAAAAATAATGGTGGTTTTTGAGAACCAGCAGCCTTAAAGATTTGGTTGGACTGTAACACCCATCCTTTCACATTAGTACACACCATTGGTGTGATGTTATAGAAGTCACAGTATAACTATCTCTGGAACCACACATTGTCTATCCTTTAAATGCTTATTTCTCTTCCATCATCTCTCATTCCTCAAAAGCATTAGGGTAAGGTTTTTAGGGAGAAGGCTTGGGTTCCTTTCAACGGAATGAGCAGCATAATAAAATGCCTGAAATGCTGCAACATGCCACATTTTGAATATGTGAAGCATAGCTCTAAAAACCCCACTTCATTTGGGATTGGCTAAACCTTGATCTAAACCCACCTATGTTTCACCACCAACCAGGAGCCATCCAGTCCTTTGCAGGGTTCACCGACTACTTTACAGCCATGGCCCAAGAGGGATGGTACCCACTGAAGTGTGTGGGCCTTCGCGCCGACTGGGAGAATGACCATCTCCAAGATGTCGAAGATAGCTATGGGCAACAGTGGGTGAGTAGAGAGGCCACTTCTGACTTCCAGACATGGAAACAGGAGATATCATTTCTCCACTCCAAAAAGCAGTGCTCTCCTTAGATATGGTTCTTAGGGGAGAAGTAGAGAAACCGAAAAAGGATCACTGAATGCATTGGCTGTTCTTCCCCCTTGTAGACATTTGGGCAGCGCTTGTACCAGGAGTATACGTGCTACACCGTCTTCTTCATTAGTATTGAGATGTGCCAGATTGCTGATGTCCTCATCCGTAAAACACGACGTCTTTCTGTCTTCCAGCAAGGATTCTTCCGGTACGTGGGAGCACCAAAAACCTCTGTCAAATCCTACTTGCTCCAAATGCCTGATTATCCAAATTTTACAAATTTATAAAATTGACTTTTTTCCGTTTCCAGCACACCTGACATGCTGACTATAGGACTCTGGGACTTTTAGCTCATAAAATAACTTCCTTAAACTCTTCCATAACATAATCTCATTTAGACTTAAGTATTGGAAATCTTAATAAAGACCTAAGATAAGAGGAAAAAATGAAAGATTAATGTAATTCTATGTCTCTATAAATCCCACTGAGAAGACATGTGTAAGATTATGCTGTTAATAGCCTTGATAATGCAATTCTCCAAGTCTTCTCAGGGTTAAGATCAAGTGAGTTCAGTTGTATTTGTATAGAATTAGACCACATGTGTAAGTCAATGGAGTTTTGGGGACCAAAATTATGGATTTTGATATTTATGGATAAGTCAAGGGTCGTTTTGCAGAGAGAGAAAATTAAGTACTTTACTCCCTTTTTAATGGTCCAATTGAGCTACCTATCATATGGAAACCCACAGCAAACCATGTTTTTTTTTCAGTCATGAATTCCATTCTTTTCCTTTTTTTTCAGAAACAAAATCCTGGTAATTGCTATTGTGTTCCAAATTTGCCTGGGCTGCTTCCTCTGTTACTGTCCCGGTATGCCCAATATCTTCAACTTTATGCCCATACGGTAAGAACTGAATTTCATTGAGATTGCACTGGAAAAAAAAAAGTGGTACCTCCAAATCATTAATCTAAGACACTCCACAGAAACGACTACGGCTCGTTCATCAGAAATATCCAATTACTTCCTCTTACATTGCTTCTCTATAGGTCAGTCTGAGAAAACGTCAGTGGCCCAAGTTTGTTGAATTAGTTTCAGATCTTAGTCAGGATTTGGATTTGGATGTTCTGCATCCTAGTCAAATGTTCTAACTACCACATATCACTGGCCCTCATCCTCCTCTACCCTTGTTTCACTACTTATCTTTCTGCTGCCATATCTCTGTCCTTGACCTTCATCTCCCCAACCTTGCTGTCCTCAGTTGTAAAAAAAAAAATCTCCCTTAAATGGATCTGACACTGTCTTGTCTTCTTCCATCATTACCTTTAGCACATCTTATACCAAATCTTTCAGAAAACCCCTTAGTTTTCATACTATAATGCAGGCAAAGTGTTTGCAACTTAAACACAGAAAATTCCTCATCTCACCAGATTTCCATTTCCCATCTCCTCTTCTGTTGTCATCCCCTGTGAAATCTTATATTCCAAACTTATTGAGACAGGGATATTGTCTCATACACTTTGTGAGACATTACACGTTTATAAAATTATTCCTATATATTCTTAACATTTTTACTTTTGCTATGTAATTACTATGTATAGTGATTGTGCTATGGTCCCATCCAGTATCAACAATGTCTAAAGGGCTATATACTGCCCATACTTTTATCTAGTACCCCATCCAGTACAGCTTCCTTATTCTGTATCTTAGGTCATACAAATATGCACAGTATGTAGCCTTCTAGGTGCTGTTGGACTGTAACTCCCATCATCCCTGTTACCGTATGCTACTTTTCATGAAAGGTGCAATCCAGCAACTTGTCTGATAGTCCTAAGTCACTCCAAGCCAGAGACTCATTCAGCACCATGGAAAGCAATCATAACAGCCTGGTGATATAAAGACTAGACCAGTGGTTCGCATCCTGTGGGTCACCAGGTTTTTTGGCCTACAACTACCAGAAATCCCAGTCAATTTACCAGCTGTTAGGATTTCTGGAAGTTGAAGGCCAAAACATCTGGGGACCCACAGGTTGAGAACCACTGCCCTTGAAGAAAGCATTGGACTGCCCATCTCAAGCATCCTAGACCACAATTTAAGATGAAAGGCTGGTTCAGGTTACTTACTCAGACATTTTCCATTTTAACACAAAGCAGTCACAACTGAACTCACCCAGATTTTTATAGCAACGTATATGAAGTTTATTTTCTTCTGGACCTTTCTAGATTCCAGTGGTGGCTAGTCCCAATGCCCTTTGGCATTCTCATCTTTGTCTATGATGAAATTAGAAAACTGGGAGTCCGAAGACATCCTGGAAGTAAGTTATTGGTGGAAATGGGAGGAGGAAGAATCAACAATGGATTAGTCTCCCCATGTAGATTAACAGCTGCTACTTAAGTCCACCAGTACAGCAGTGGTATCCAGCCAGGTTCCCTAAATGTTGTTGGAGTCCATCTCTTATCCCTGCCCATTGGCCAAGCTGTAAGGGAGGGAAACTTGCTTCTCAACAGTAGTGACACTGTTATTTTTATTATTATTATTATTATTATTATTATTATTATTATTATTATTATTATTATTATTATTATTATTATATTGTCTTTTCTCAGATTCAAACTGCCAGGCTAATGTAAAAATGTACGTCTTTTCTATGACACTGGATAGATGTTAAAGGTGGCAGGGGCCCATTTACAAAACAGTTCTTTGCCACTTTCCATGGCTCTGAATTCACCCCATTCATTCTGTCTTCTTCCAGGTTGGTGGGACAAAGAACTCTACTACTAAAATGTTATGGACAATGCATTTCTTCCTGGTGTCAACATTTCCCCAGGGCAAGAGGCAAGAAACAAGAAGGAATCAAGGATATGGTTCTATCATTGACTTTCAACTGTGTCCAGCTTGCTTCATCTCTCACCTTTTTCAGATAGATTTATCACCAAAAAAACCCTGTTTTGATATTTTAGTGTGCAAAGGAGGAGGGAAAATGAACAGGGTTCTGTGCCTGCTGATATGGCAGCCAAGTTGGTACTGATCACAGAATTCTGCATTATGAGAATGTTTATGTCTTATAAAAATAAATATTAATTATCAAGTTAGTTAACTCAAAACATTTCAAAGATTTAAAAATTCAGCCAAATGGATGGGAGAGTGAACAAGAGCCTTATGTAACTGCATCCCTCCCTAGGAAGAGCTGAATTAAAAATAAAAATTGATGAAACAAATGTTTGCTATTTAGCCTTATTTATCACGGAATTGGAGAGTTGGAAAAGACCACCAGGGCCATCCATGCAGGAATACACAAAGCATTCCTGAAAGATGGCGATCCAGCCTCTGTTTATATACACCTTTGAGTCACAATTATTTTACTTTGTGAAGCATGGATTATTCACAGATGCAGTGATATCATGAAGTTGACTGAATGAAAATGAATCCAAAAACAGTCACCAGCATTTTTCTGAACTTACTTTTACCCTTTTACCCATCTGGAGTTGTGAAACAGGCTTGATGCACGGTAAATAGGCAAGAAGCCAAGCTTTTTCCCTTCTGTCTCTAGGTTATATTGGATATAGAAGTTTTAATGGCCTAGCAAAATCTATTGTTCTATTCATGTAGCAGTAGCAAACATACTTTCCCACTAAATCTATAGTGGGAAAGCATGCAGCAGCATACAGAACTACAAGGACCGTCTTTTCACACTAAACTTGGCGATAAGCATTATACTACCTGGTGAACCAGGTTATAAGTAAGGCTAAAGGGACCTTGAAAATCAGCCTGATAAGTCATTAGCCTGAAAAAATGCCCTGCTAAGAAAAAGGCTACTAAAAAAAACCACAGAGACTGCTGGAAAAAGATAGATTACTTCATCCCTCTTTTCATTCCAAATGGATTTCATGCTAGCTGTGATATAACCTTTCCTCCAGTTGGAGGATGACTCTGGTCACTTGCAATAAAATTACTGATCAGCTATAGAAAACAGTTGCTAATTAAATAGAAGGCTAATTTTTACATGTTACTATTATCACATACATTTTAAAACCAACTCTCTAGGGGGGAAATTCCAAGAAATCCACTTATTACTTTAAATCTTCCGCAATCATAGAATTGGAAGAGACCTCATGGGCCATCCAGTCCAACTCCCTGCCAAGAAGCAAGAAAATTGCATTCATAGCATGCCCGACAGATGGCCACCCAGCCTCTGCTTAATAGCTTCTAAAGAAGGAGCCTCCACCACACTCCGGGGCAGAGAGTTCCACTGCTGAACAGCTCTCACAGTTAGGAAGTTCTTCCTAATATTCAGGTAGAATCTCCTTTCCTGTAGTTTGAATCCACCTCTTCCATCAGAAGCCTACGCCCTCATCCCTGCCATGACAACAATACTTATTGAAATCTCTCTACTTGCTCTTTCAGCTTTCAGTTTAAAAACTGGGCATGACTTGGGAGCAAACAATTCACATTCTTGTTTCTGTCACTTTGTGGACTAGGGCTGACTGGTAACTGAAGCCTTAATTTTTCATGATCCCTAGGAGAAAGTCTGATTTGCAGAGATTTGGCCCCACAAAGTGAACCAACATGATTTTCTCTTGAAAGGACAACACTCACCCCAACCAATCCTGCCCAGGGAAGTGCAATGGGCATGTTAAGACAGCAGCCAAACTAACATTACATCTGCAAACCATAAAAAACAAACACTATTTTTATTGTCATTATTATTATTCTTGTTGCTTGAGACTAAAAGCCCCATTGGAATTGATCTCTCAGCAGGAAAGATGAAACTGCGTTCTCTTGGCAACCAGGAGTTGGTTGTGCAGCCCCAGGACACAGAGCTCATGGAAAGAGATGGAAAGAGGAAAGATCAACCCTCAGTTACTGTGCACCAGGGTGATAAAGAGAGTCAGGGAGCTCAGGGAAAGGAGGCCGGTGATCACAGCTTTAACTAAGAGGGCTGTCCAACTGCCCAGGAGAAAGACGTGGACAAAAGATCTGTAAAGAAAAGAGAAAAGGAGATGTTGATAAGGGGAGAAGGAAAAAATGGCAAAAGTTTGTATCAAATCAGAAAGGCTATCCAAGGTCTTCAATATGAGTCAGCTACATTTTCAATCCAGATCTCCCAAAAATCAAAGCCAGCCTAGCAAATGGTGAGGAATGATGGAGTTGTCATTCGAAGCATCTGAAGTGCCAATGGCTCTCCCTCCTGCTTTAATGGGATATCTGAACCTAGGCTACTTCACACACAGATATTGCAATGTGGAGTGCCCCAATTTGGATTCCAGCCATCCAAATCTTACCCAATTCCAATCCCAACTTTCCAACCTCAACATCCCAAAACATCTGACAGCATTCTAGACATGCCAAACACATGGTCATTCCTAAGCAAAAGCTTAAAAAGTCAAATAATATCTTGCACAGCAACAAATTTATTGGAGCCTGAGAACTGTGGTTCTGAGTGGGATTTTTCCTCTTCTCATCTCTAACGAAACCTCAAAGTTACCCCTAATACACCATGAAAACCGCAATACTTGTCTAACTAATCCACTCGTTTTCCATATTTTAAGTGGGCAATGCTACAACAAAAGCTACAACTGTCCCCACCCCATCTCCTTGTGCACTCCCAGTCACTTACTCCATGAAGAAAGCCTTGTAGACACTGATTCCCAAGAGGAAGGTGAGAGGTAGTCGGTAGTGTTTGGGCAAATCGTAGCGTGTAAACATCCACACCAAGGCAGCCATGGCGATATAGTGGACCTGGAGGCAGACAAGTAGCAGGAAGAAATGAAGGCGGAACGGAAAGTTCTGAATAAACAGAAATGAATGATCTGTATGGTTTCTTTTGCAGCAATTCTAGTGAGTTCAAGTCACAAGAGACCCCCTTAACAAAATAACGTAAAATTGAGCATTCCTGTTCAATGTTATAAACACTCAACCAACTCCAATTCACTGGCCACCTTCTCTGGTTTTCCTCCCCATCTACTATCAGCCATCATTCTGTCGCAAATAACTGTAGTTAACCTTTAGTGGTCTTTCTGGAGATTTTTCTCCCTATAAAAGCCCACTTTCCCACTTATTCCTCCTTCCCTCATGTATGCTGTTTTGGCTCCACCAGGAACTATGCTGCAGAAATTAAATCATTCTTAGTATATAGGATTACAATTCCATGTTTTCACAAAACTCTCCCAGATGTAGAATCTAAAAGCCACTTTTAAAAAATATATAGTGAAATAAACTAGTGAAGTTTAACCATTCACTATTAATTTAAGGAATCTGAATTAAAGATTGCCTGGCTAATTAATTAATTATATCTCAGTACAAAAGAAAGTGAAGACATAACACATTATAATTCCTTTTCAGCAGAAGTTATGCTGATTGAATACACTAATCCACAATTTTTTAACCAGGAAACAGCCAGAAGACAGTGACACAGATAGTATCTTGACTCCATTACTCCTTACACTGCCTGAGTGTATGAGGGATGGGAGGTGGGTGAAACGAAAGAGACCCAAAAGAAATAAAACTCAAACCTTCATTTGTTTTCTCCCCATCAGCTATGATCATACTTTAGAGGAGCTCACAGGAAACAATAAGAATTGGCACTTACCAGACTGATATTGGAGTCGATGCTCATCTGAATATATTTCCAGTCAAATTCAATGCCACGAGCTCCTACCCACAGTGGGATACATCTGGCAGAGACATGAAGGCTATCAGGAAGACATTCCTGCCTTTTCATACCCAAAAGCATCCAAGGACTCCCTTCCCAATCAGTATACTACAGATAAACATCTTCCCTAATTTAAAAAGAAAATCACACCACTTATCACAAGGGCTCACTTTATTTTATTTATTTTTATTTATTTATTTATTAAACTTGTATACTGCTACTCCCAGTTTGGCTCGGAGCGGTTTACAGAAATAGATTAAAACAATACACTTAGCTTTAAAATAACAATAAAAACAATAAAAACAACAATAAAAGCAACAATAAAAACAGACATTTTAGCCATCTCACAAGGTACAGCTTGTGAAGTCGCAATATCATGAGGTGTCCCTGATGATGTGCAGTTACCTTTCCCTCATCAGTAAATGACTACAAGCCAAAATGTGTGGGACATTCTGGGAAGACCTTGGTCTTCTAACACAAGACTGACACAAGGCCAGGCTGTGGCACAGGCTGATTAGTAGCCAGCTGCAATAAATCACTATGACCAAGAGGTCATGAGTTTGAGGCCAGCCCGTGGCGGAGTGAGCACCCGACCATTAAATTTTTTTAAAAATAGCCCTGCTCATTGTTGACCTAAGCAACCCGAAAGATAGTTGCATCTATCAAGTAGGAAATTTAGGTACCACTATGTGGGGAGGCTAATTTAACTAATTTGCGACACCATAAAAATCGTCCAGCAATGTTTGGAATGAGGAAGTCAGCGTCACAGTGGATGATGAAGCAGCTGCTCCCCCTGTGGCTGGAATCAAGCATACCCTCAGGAAGCTGGAGAAGGTTAAATTGCCTCTATGTCTCTATTTTCATATGGCATTGAATGTTTGCCTTGTATGTGTACATTGTGATCCACCCTGAGTCCCCTTTGGGGTGAGAAGGGCAGAATATAAATATTGTAAATAAATAAATAATTCCATCATACAATTATTGAATCATAAAGTTGGAAGACACCACAAGGGCAATCCAATCCAGCTCCTTGTCATGCAAGAACATAGAATCAAAGCTCCCACAACAGATGGCCATCCAGTCAAAATATCTGGCAACCTTCAGATTGAGAACCACTGGATAAGAGGATCTTAATGTAGATGAATAAGTATTAGTTCCATCTGCACCCCATTATCAGGTGCCACTACCTGAAAATGCCCATCATTTCTGCCAACTCACCGGGACATAATGAGCTCTGCTGTGGCCCACCCCATGGCCGCCACCATGATCTTGTACTCCCCTTTGCCTGCATTCCGGGACATCACCAGATGCAACCCCACAAGATCAGCCAAATCCACAGTGGCCTTCATGAATTCCTGGCACAAAACAAAAAGGTCAGGGCAACAGCTCACAAACTTTCCTTTATTTGCCATTCTCTAATGCCACCAGAAACACCATCCACAAATCTTGTTGTTATTATTATTTGCTGCCAAGTCAGATGTTAGTGAGAACCCTCCAAAGGATCCTGCTTAGTATAACAGTTCAGGTCTTCCAAACTCTGGGCCATGGATTCCTTCACTGAATCAATCCATGTGCAATGAAGTCCTTTCTCTTTCCCTACTGCCTTCTGCTTTACTATGTATTACTGTATTTTCCAATGAGTTGTAGCCTCTCAAGATATAACTTTCACTTTGATCATTTCTAGTGAGAGTTCACGCTTGATCTATTCTCAAATCCACTTATTTAGCTTGTTGCTATCCATTAAAAATTGTACCACCCCACATTACATATTAGTTGATTTTCTTCTTTGCAGCTTTCTTCACTGTCCAGTTTTCACACGTGTACATAGAAATCAGAAATATTAAAGTATGCATGATTCTCACTTTAGTTTTTAACAGCTTCAAGAGAAATTACATCCCCTAGTATGCCAACATCAATGCATATCTTCTATACTTTTTTTCCGTGTCAGGAGCAACTTGAGTCGCTTCTAGAGTGAGAGAATTGGCCGTCTGCAAGGACGTTGCCCAGGGGACGCCCGGATGTTTTGATGTTTTTACCATCCTTGTGGGAGGCTTCTCTCATGTCTCGCATGTAGCTGGAGCTGATAGAGGGAGCTCATCCGCACTCTCCCCGGGTGGGATTTGAACATGGCAGCTTTCAGGTCAGCAACCCAACCTTCAAGTCACTACGCCATCGGGGGCTCCATCTATAAGTGTAGAAGCTACAAGCAAGAGTACTGATAGATGCCAGTATAGTAGCTCTAGCAAAATATCAGTATTACTTATTTGGACTAGTACATGATCATCAAGAATGTAGGATAATATCTAGTCTGTGGGTGGTCCAAGGGATACATTTCCACTTTCAAAACCACCTTTCTCTCCAAGGTTCAACTCTTGAGTTGGTAAAGCAAATGGAGCAATTATGAAATCATAGTGCTATCCAGCTAGGCTGTTTAATCTGAAAAGGAGTATCCTTGTTTGCTTTATTTAAATAGGGAAGCAAAGGCAATAGGGAAAGCCACATTCCGGATGGATAGAATCAATCAAGGGGGACATCTATACTGTAAAATTAATGCAGTCTGTCACCTCTTTAACTGCCATGGCTCAATTCTATGGAAACCCCGAATTTGTTAATTTGGTGAGGCACCAACACTCTTTAGCAGAGGAGACCCTTGTTCATGCAGAAGGTTCAAACAAATGACGGCTACTTTTGCAGGCAACTGAAATATCAGCAGAGCTGAACTTACCCCAACGAAGTCGTAGGCACCCGCACCACCCTCCCAGGTTGGAAAGAAGGTTGCTAAAAACAGCATCTGTAAAAGACAAAGCAATAAAGAAAGGCAATTACAATGCTGCCTTAAAAGAAGTAACTTATCACATAGGCAACATTGTGCACAAAGTGCTCTGGACTAGCTAAGTTTATATATCTAGCTTCTGGAATTTGAGGGGTAAAGAGTCTTGTATTTGAACATTATGCAGATGATCAGGAACTCAATCCAGGCAAGTAGAGAAATTGATTCTTTGTTAATTGAGATATAATTACATTTTCTTCATTTTAACAAAATATTCACCAGGGAAAGGATGCTTAAGACAGAATTTGCTAGCAAAGTTATTCCCAATGGCTCTCACACTGCTGACATCCCAATTTTCATGCGCTAATTCAGTCCTGCCAATGTTCTAAAGACAGAAAAGTAGCCAATACCTTACAAAGCTGGACAAATAAATAAGTGGCTCCGGCTTGTACACATCTCCAGAAAGCATTATACTCTGATCTGAAAGAGATGAAAACACAAAGATGTATATGTCAAAGAAGCTATACTCTTATAAAGTAATATACACAACTTCCCTTTGTTCAGAGGTCAGGAATCTCTGTGTCTAGAATTTGTTGGACTCCAACCCCCATCAGTCACAGCCAGCATAACCACAGGTCTAGGATGACAGATATGTTCACCCAACATCATTTGAAGTAACATGGGTTGCCTATCTTAGCTTTATCTACATTCCTATTCTCACTTTTCTTGCATTTTGCTATTTGCTGACAGTGACACTATCACCAGTAGGAACATCATGTTGTTCCTCAGCTCAGGCCACAAAACATCTCTGATGAAACCCACAAGCAAGTCAAGACTATATCAGTTGCAACATCTTTCTTTCACAACACCAGAAGAAAACTCACAGGCCGCTGCATTTGTAGGTGATGAAATACGGGAAATATGCCAGGGCAAAACAATTCCCAAAGTGGAAGAGGGTCATCGTGGTGCCAGCCTGATGAATTGAAGCTCAAGACACTAAGAGGGATGGTAACAGATGCTGCCTTCTTGCAAAGTCAGGATGTTTCTGAGGAAAAGTAAGACCAGAAGACAGTAAAACAAAAATATACCAAGTCAACCTGATTGAAGGGGGAAAGGAAGGGGCCTGAGGCTGTTAGGAATGGTGGGAGTTGAAGTCCAAAACACCTGGAGGGCCAAAGTTTGCCCATGCCTGTTGTACAGCTATAGCACTCTTTTATCAGTGATTCCCAAACCCTGGTTGTTCAGGTATTTTAGACTCCAACTCCCAGAATTCACTAACCTTTGGCCAAAGTGGTTGAGGATGCTGGGGGTTGAAGTGCACAAACCTGAAGTCCCACAGCTTGGGATCCACTATATATAATTATAATAATTATTATTTTTCATGTCAGGAGCGACTTGAAAAACTGCAAGTCGCTTCTGGAGTGAGAGAATTGGCTATCTGCAAGAACGTTGCCCAGGGGACGCCTGGATGTTTTTACCATCCTTGTGGGAGGCTTCTCTCATGTCCCCACATGGGGCTGGAGCTGATAGAGGGAGCTCATCCGCGCTCTCCCCGGGTGGGATTCAAACCTGGCAGCTTGCAGATCAGCAGCCCAACCTTCAAGTCACAAGGCTTTAACCCACTACTCCACCGGGGTATATTATATATAATATATATATAATTAAATTATAATTTAATTATATATATATATATATGGATCCCCGATGGCGAAGTGTGTTAAAGCACTGAGCTGCTGAACTTACAGACTGAAAGGTCCCAGGTTCAAACCCCAGGAGCAGCATGAGCAGCCGCTGTTAGCTCCAGCTTCTGCCAACCTAGCAGTTTGAAAACATGCAAATGTGAGTAGATCGATAGGTACCACTTTGGCGGGAAGGTAACGCCGCTCCATGCAGTCATGCCGGCCACATGACCTTGGAGGTGTCTACGGACAACGCCAGCTCTTCGGCTTAGAAATGGAGATGAGCACCAACCCCCAGAGTCAGACATGACTGGACTTAACGTCAGGGGAAAACCTTTACCTTTACCTATCTATATATATAAATGAGTGATGGCATCACGGCAACCAACAAAACAACAAAACTACAGGCCCCCCAACCTCGAAATCTGACAACACAACCCATCATCCATGCCTCTAGGTTGATACAACAAAAAGAAAAGAAAAGTAAAGTCCTAATTAGAGGGAAAGGAATAATTGTTTTATCCAATTGCTGCCAGTTAGAGGACTAATCTCTGCCCACTTGGTGTCCTAGCAACCCACTCAGCCCAAGGGACAGGCTGAGTTAGGCCTCACTTAGGCCTCTTCCACAGATTATCTAATTTGCACTGGATTATATGGCAGTGTAGACTCAAGGCCCTTCCATACAGCTATATAACCCATTTATAATGGACTTAATGCCAGGGGAAAACCTTTACCGTTTACCTTAACTATCACCAATTCCTCAATACTTTATTTCCCATACCACCATACTTCGCCACAGCAACGTGTGGCTGGGCACAGCCTTACAGCCATACAGAATATATATATTCCCAAACTGTGGGCCTTCAAGTTTGTGCACTTCAACTCCCAGCAGTCTCAACCAGTTCGGCCAATATATATATATATATATATATATATTATAACACATACACATACATATATATATAGCAGTGGATCCCAGTGATTCCCAAGCTGTGGGCCTCCAAATATGTTTGTGTGTGTGTATCTCTTTCTCTCCCTCCCTCTCTCTGACCAAATAACAACCATGATACTAGAACCCAGCCTCCTCCCAAGCGCCTTTCTTTTGACACTACTCCTTCCAAACTCAACGATATTATTCTCCTGCTCCTCCTTCCCTCACCCCAGAGGCCTTTGGCTTCTCCGGCATTTCTCCCTGGTACTCACTGGACACACGACTCCTTTTCCTGCTCCTTCTACGCATGCGCACAGGGACACAGCCTTGGCCTCGGCGTCCTTTTTGGATCACGGGACATGTAGTTCTTTCCTTGGAGGCTCTCCCTCCATTCCCCTCGAGGGCGGGAGAGCCGAGGAATACAATCCCCACAGTGCTTCGCGGCGAAAGGCCTCTCGCACGACGGGAGCCGTAGGCATTCATTGAAAGAACGTCAAGCTTTGGTGCCATTCGTCATAGTAAAAGGGAGGAGAGAGGGAGAGAACTGGGAAGTGTCATGAAGAACGTGTTGTTGAAGGCTTTCATGGCTGGAACCATTGAGTTGCTGAGAGTTTTCCGTGTATGGCCATGTTCCAGAAGCATTCCCTCCTGACGTTTCGTCCACATCTGTGGCAGGCATCCTCAGAGGTTGTGAGACCTGTTGGAAACTAAGCAAGTGGGGTTGTTGTGTGTTTTCCGGGCTGTATGGCCATGTTCCAGAAGTATTCTCTCCTGACGTTTCGCCCACATCTATGGCAGGCATCCTCAGAGATTGTGAGGTATGGAGAAACAAAGCAAGGAAGGTTTATATATCTGTGGAAGTTCCTGGGTGGGGGGAAAGAACTCTTGTCTGTTGGAGGCCAGTGTGAATGTTGTAATTAATCACCTTTGTTAGCATTAAATGGCCTTCCCAGCCTCATAACCTGGCCTGGAGGAATCCATTGTTCAGAGTCATTAGCTGCCCCTGATTGATTGTCTGGAATTCTTCTGTTTTCAGAGTTCTGCTCCTTATTTACTATTCTGATTTTGGAGTTTTTTAAATAGATAGTTCCGGTTATTTATTAGTTGCCACAACTACTGCACTTTATCACTCTCCACTCATATTGATTGAACTCTGTAATGAGATCCTTAATTTTATTGTTCTACTGTTCTTTTGATTTTGTTTATTGTAGTGTATATTTTCTTTTATTGTACTGATTAATGCGTTATGATTTGTCGTTTTATTTATATTTTGTTATATTGTATTGTTCTGGGCATGGCCCCATGTAAGCCGCCCCGAGTCCCCGTTGGGGAGATGGTGGCGGGGTATAAATAAAGTTGTTTATTATTATTATTATTATTATTATTATTATTATTATTATTATTATTATTAATTCCCTCTTGTAGAGTCTGCTGAATTTTATCTTACAGTTTGTATATTATGTTCAGACTCTAATGTTCTAATGTTTTGATGTTGATGTTTTCTGCTGGTTTGTACTATTTTACTTGTTTTTCATTGGTTTAATTATGCTGTATTTTAGTGTATGTTGAAACTGGGCTTGTCCCCATGTGAGCCGCCCCGAGTCCCCTCTGGGGAGATGGGAGCGGAATATAAAAATAAAGTTATTATTATTATTAATATTGATGACCAGATTTTGTTCATATTCATGGTTTCCTCCTTTCTGTTGAAGTTGTCCACATGCTTGTGGATTTCAATGGCTTCTCTGTGTAGTGTGACATAGTGGTTGTTAGAGTGGTCCAGCATTTATGTGTTCTCAAATAATATACTGTGTCCAGATTGGTCCATCAAGTGCTCTGCTCTGGCCGACTTCTCTGGTTAAGTTAGTCTGCAGTGCCTTTCATGTTCCGTGATTCGTGTTTGAACAATGCTGCGCTTGGTGATCCCGATATAGACTTGTCCACAGTTGCATGGTATACGGTAGACTTCTGCAGAGGTGAGAGGATCCCTCTTGTCCTTCGCTGAACGTAGCATTTGTTGGATTTTCTTGGTGGGTCTGTAGATAGTTTGTAGGTTGCGTTTCTTCATCAGCTTCCCTCTGCAGTCAGTGGTTGTGATGTCTCATGGGCCTTGTAGTCCCGTTCCTAGTACTATTGTGGCAGACGAAGAGGAAAACATGGGATTTACACCGTTTCAGCCAGAAACGGAGCCCCTGCACCTGCAGGATGTTTGCCCTCAAGAAGTTACCCAAACAAGCCTTGGGCAGAATTCTCCCCCGTTTTCTCGAAAGGACAATTATAATAAAGATAGAGGCGCTAGGGAGGCGAATCGCCGAAGCACCAGAATCGCAGCCAAACAATTAGCTGATTAGGTCTGCTTCCCTTGGGAAATTCTAAGGAGTCATGCATCTGGACTAAGTTGGGTTTCACTTCTAGTTCTCCAGGGAAAGTGTTCTTCTGGCGGGAAACGAGACCCTATTTAGGTGTTTGCCGCAAGGGAAACCTTGCGGAGTCAATTCGTCAGCTCGAGGAGTGAGATCGTGTGTGGACTCCAGTTCCTTGTTTCCCGGATCAAGTTCAAGTCTGCCTTGTCCCGCGTTTGCCACGGACCTTGTTTTTGCTCTTGTTGCCTTGTTTCAAGTCTTGTTCTAGCCAAGTATCAAGTTTGCTTTCCAGCCTAATTGCCAAGTTTCTATGGACTAAAGGACCTTGTCTTCTCCCCACACTTTGCTTGGCAAAGTGTGTGTTTCGGTTATTGGATTATAACTTTGGACTCTAATATCACATATTGGACATTATTTTCCTGGACTATTTTTGACCTTTCCTGAAAGGTCTACTTCTGAACTATATTCTTCACTTGTTTTTATTGACTTTATATATTTCCTTAATAAAGATATTAGATAGATTCTGGTCTCTGCGCATGGTTATTGGTGTTCTGCAGCCTGGGTCTTGACAGTGGTTCCCTTGATGTATGGTAAGAAGAACACCTTTCCTCTGGGTGGATCTCTATCTTTACTTTCGTGGCTTGTTCTTGGCCTTGCAGCTCTTCTGATGTCTGTGGAGGAGTCTGTAGAGCCCAGTTTAGGTGGTTCGGTTCCCCTTGGAGGAAGTGGGGTTCATAGATACTTTTTGCATGGTCTACCAGGGCTTTAACTGTGCTTCTTTTTTGACCTGGGTGATGGTTGGTGTTTTCATGTAGGTATTTATCCATGTAAACATTTATCCATGTTTACAGACCATGCAAAAAGAATCTGCTCCAACAACCACAGTGTCAAGACTACACAGGAAAGCCACTGAAATTCACAAGCATGTGCACAATTTCAACAGAAAGGAGGAAACCGTGAAAATGAACAAAATATGGTTACCAAACAGATAAGAGTTCTTTCTCACACCTTGGACATTAAAACCCCACTTGCCTAGATCTCACAACATCAGAGGATGCCTGCTATCGATGTGCGTGAAATGTCAGGAGACAATGCTTCTGGAAAATGGCCATACAGCCCAGAAAACTCACAGCAACCCAGGATTAAACTGTATTGGCTGTATTCTGATGTGATAAATGAGCCCTTCTGTGTTTGGGGATCCACTGGCGCTTTCCGCTACAGGAATTCTAGATTTCCGCCCCAAAGACCCATCCTGACAAGTGCCGCTGATCTGACATTGTAACAACATGAACCAATTGTGTAGCCTCTCTCCCTTCTGTTTGCCCTCAGTCTTTCCAAAGTTAAAGGCAGCTCAATCCATCCAGATGTTTGGCAAAGCCCCTACAACCTGGATGGGATTTTCTCCCTCTTCCTTGTGCCTAATTCCATTACGTAATGGGAGATTATCTCTGGCCCTGTTATTAAGGAGGAGGCGGGTGGACTAAAGGGGTTGAACATGGATTGGTGCAACGGCTGGTCCTTCTCATCTGTCTGCTTTTCCCAGCCACCCTTCATGCCTGCAGTTGAAACTCCGGGCAATTTTACATAGAAGACCCCTTTCACATGGTTTTTCAAAACATTTTGATAGCAAAGATCTCCTTTCCACATCAACTGCCAGCCATGTGACAAAAAAAGCCTAGCAGGTCCTTTGTTTACAGAGCCTATGAATTCAAAAAGGGCTGATTCCATTTTAATTCTGCATTGTATTTACTTTGAAATGTGTGCTCATGCGAGAAATACAAATACAAATAATGATGGTGGTGATGATTATAATTGCTGAAGGGCCTATTTACAGCTGGTGGCAGTGGTGAGATTTCTGAAACAATGACCCTGCTATAAGAGGGTATTGCAAAGGAGATCCTCTGATTGTTGTCCTTAGTAAATATACTTTCACTATGTGACTATTTATATTATTTCTGACCTCACAGGGCTTTGCCTATAGCAGAATAAAGTATAATTAGGTTGCTAATCACCTAAGCTGCTCCATCAGCCAAGCAGGATGGTCAGCTGAGGATGCCTTTGTCCAGTGCTCTGGTTGCGATGATCACACACATGGATCACGAGCATATTCTGTTTGTAAAATCAGCTGCTCCAGTTTCGTGCCTTTATCTCCCTGCTAAAGGATCCTGTTCTCCTGCTGACGTAATCTCCTAAGTGGATCATGTACTACCGCCACCACACTCCTACATGGAGCCCTAAGATGCTGCACTGTGACCTTGAGGAGGTAGATAGGTTCATTTGTATGTGATGACAATGCCAGCCTCTAGTCGGCACTATGGTGAACAGTTGGGTGATGGGATCTGGCCACAGATGGCAGGAAGGCTGTAACTGACATGCCTTTCTGCATCATGGGCAATTGCAATTGTTACATAGAATCAAAACACAGGAAGGAAAAAGTATGCTCGTGTAGGAGAAATAAACTGGTGTATTACGTAAATCTTCATTTCTTCTAAGACAAATATGGAATAGTGATCATAAAGCTTTTCAGATGTTGTACTGCCAAGTCTCAACAGCCAGGAGTGCTGGGCATTGCAGTTCAACAGCATCTGAAAGCTTGTATGAACTCAATGAATGATCTAAGTGTGGTCCCCGAATTATCTTGCTTCCCACTTCTGCTGATCAGACCATCAGAACTCTAGCATGGAGTTCCTCAGACCTTGGTACTCTAGGTGATAAAATGTTGTACTTCCTCTCCCAGATTCCCAAACTGACTAGAGCTCTAGTAAATACCCAACTCTATTTTTAGAGTTGCAGCCCACATGGAAGGAGTTTGCCCTTCAACCATGTCTTTTTCCTACTTTACAATGACCAACCGTTTGTACGTCAGAATGGAGATCCTGTGTCCCTTTAGATCAGGCATGGGCAAACTTTGGCCCGCCAGGTGTTTTGGACTTCAACTCCCACAATTCCTAACAGCCGGTAGGAATTGTGGGAGTTGAAGTCCAAAACACCTGGAGGGCCAGTTTGCCCATGCCTGCTTTAGATGCTCCTGAATTACAGCTCCCAACATGTATTGCTTTTACCTACACTAACTAGTTCTGATGAGCGGTTTAGTCCAACATTTGAAAATTCATGCAGTACCTACAACTACTCTGATGACAGCTCAAACTGACAGCAGCTTCTCAAGAGTTTCAGATTGGGAACTTTCCCAATCCTACCTCAATGATCCATGGTTGAGCCAAGACCTACCACTTAAAAAGAATGTTATCTGCCACCAAGTCTATTATCAACTTCATTCTGTTATCTGTATATTGTATTGCCTGCTATATTAACTATGCATTTATATACTTTAATATTATACTCTTATCTGTATATCATACTACCCTATGATGTCATACTACATATTATGAACTGCATACTGTTGGAAGGCATATAGTACACGCACAAATAGGAAAGCTGGACCAAGGGCAGCCTCCTTTGCCCCTTCTTTTCTGCCTCATCTGACCTGGTTGGCTAATTCCTTCCTTGCCCTCCTTTAAGCAGACTCCCATCTGAGCTTATCCTTCTTGGACATGGTAATCTAATAGAGTTTTTCACTCTTGAATTCTCTTATTTTTCAGCAGAGTTCTTTATAATAAGAAATATATACTGTAAGAGATGAGAACACGTTAGGCTGCTATTCACAGTTCAGGAAGGTAGGTGGGATTCCAAACCACCCAGGTCCTCCAATTAGATCATGTCTTATCTCCATAATTAGTACTCAATGAGCATACTAAACTTTAGCAGATAGAAATCTCATGTTTCTTTGTGTCATGGCTACTTATTAAAGGAAACGCTTTTTCATGTCTTGTGATACAATTTGTCTAGACCAGGTTAACCAGCTTCTAATCTTCAGTTCCTCAGGTAGCTTCAGCAGTAAACATTTTACTCAAAGCTCTAAGATTTTGGTCTTCGTTTTTCCATAACATGGAGCACTGAGATTCAAAAGTTGTTGGGGAACAGCATTTTGCAAATCACAGGGCATTTCAGAAAGATGTCAACACTGACTTGTCATAGAAAGATACATATGTGGTATAATAAAATGTGAATTATAGGATTTTTGGCGGGTTAAGAGACTCAGAAGAATATTTTTTGTTCACATAACTTCAGTGGTTTTATTTTAACACTTAGAAGATCTCCTGGATACTACAGCCACACAAACCAACGCGCAACCCCAGAGGATAAACTCTCTTTCTCCAGGGGAAATTTGGTGTAATTTGTCTTCACTACAATTTTTAAGCTCATACAAGCTGCTGTGGAAAGCAAGAGTCACACTCACATGTACACACACAAAGCTTTACAGTGACACATAAGGTGCAGTGTTCAGGGTTCTGTGGTTGAAGCAAAGAACGGGGCCAGGAGATCAAACCTATTGACTAAAGGGGGTGAGGCCACTCTGTCAGCCTGGAATGTGAGGTGTGGGCAGTGTTCAGTTGTGCTCCTTGGTGTACATGTGCTTCAGGAGATCTGCTACACGGCAGCTGTAGCCATATTCATTATCATACCTATAAGACAAAAAGAAAAAGTAAGCCATTTCATCATTCATACAAGTAAAACATCCCGTAGCAGCCTCTAACAGAAGATACTTTGTTGGTTCGGTAGGAATCAAGATCAGACTCCTAAAGGATGGCAAATTCATTGAATAATGTGTCTCTCTCCCTCTGACGTATAGCCAGACATTATAATTTTAGTAGGTTTTTTTGGCAATCAAATTACTCAGTCATTTGATCAAAAAGAATGCCGACCCATCTTTTCATGGAGGTAGCACTGCTACTCAGAAAGACAATGGTAGTTTGTTTCCAAAAGGTACCAAATTAAAAAAAAAAACCTTGAAGAAAGAGTTGTTTGCTAGAAGTAGAACATCATGTACAGATCAAAACTATCCGAATGTATTAACTCATCAGTACAGAGTTTAGAAAACTGTATTTTATAATGAAAGAATGCATATCCTTAGCACATTTTTTTCGGTTCCTGTAAAATGTGTTCTGATGGATTTAATACCTTTTGGAAACAAGCCCCACAATTGTAAGGATTCTCAATTAAGATGCCAACAATGTTTCAGCGTTGAAGAAGTGAGACAAAGGAAATAACCTTGTTCATTCTTACCAGGAAATGAGCTTCACAAAGTTATCATTCAGGGAGATTCCTGCTCCAGCATCAAAGATGGAGGAACGATTGTCACCAATGAAATCAGTAGAAACAACCTGAAAGAAAGCCAGGAAGTTTCACTGCATACAAAAGAAAAAGAGTCTTCCATTGGTATGTCAAGTCACCACTCTACAATTCCAAGGTCAAGAATTTGCCTGCCCCTCTCTATATATATAGTCAAGATAAGAACACAGTTCAATTTAGGACCATTAATTATGTTCCTCAAAAATGAAAAATCAAAGCCTCCACCCCTTGTTTCTGATAAACTACAACAAGTCAGCTGAACTGTACATACAGCAAGTTCACTGATGTGCTTTGCGTGTTTCCCATTCAACTCATCTTGTCCACCTGAGAATATCATCCATTTACCTCATCTTCTGTATATCCCAGGATTCCTGCCATTGGCCCCTTAGATGCCTTCTTGATAGCGTCTTTGATCTGAGCATAGGTGGCTGGCCTGGAGAGGCGGCATGTCAGGTCAACAACCGAGACATCTGGCACTGGCACACGGAATGCCATGCCAGTGAGCTTCCTGTTAAAAAATAAATTTAGTTGTTAAAGAAATTGGGCCTGGATATTAAACTCACCCCTCGAAACAACTGAGAGGTATTACATCTCTTAATAAATTTGGATGTCATGCCAGAAGTATCGTTAACTGTCCTACCTAAATGCATTTTATGCTAGACAATGAAGTAAACTGGCAGTGTTTACTCAACTCCCCCAAGCTCTTGTCAGAAAGGCAATGCAGGAGAAATAAATTAAACAAAGGGCTCTGCGTATTTAATGTAAATATATTAAATATTCCTAGGAGTGGAATCCATCGCAATAAGTTGCTTCCCAATAACACGAAAGCACTATTAGAGATAACTTACAACTTGTAGAGACATTTCCAAGATATCAAACAACTAGGAGGACTTAAAGACCAAAGCAGACAGGCTTCTTGGTGAAGACCAAAGATAAGCTATGTTGCATACCCATTAAGCTCAGGGATGACCTTGCCCACTGCTTTGGCAGCACCGGTAGAAGCTGGGATGATGTTCTGGTGAGCCCCTCTCCCATCTCGCCAGGCCTTGGCAGAGGGACCATCTACAGTCTTCTGAGTGGCAGTATAAGCATGAACAGTGGTCTGCAACACAAAAAGCAAGTTTGTTCAGAAATAAGCATAGACATTTTGTAGAAGTATTGTTTCTAATTTAAGAAGACATTTCTCAGGTTTCTATGGAAAGCTGTCAGTTTCCCATTGCACGTAAAGATGGATAGAATTTATAAACAAGAGTTAACGTATTTTGATTAAACCTAGTCCATATATTGGCTGATATGAAACCTGAAGACTGATTTATATGCTAAAGTACTAAAAGTGCCTGTTTTGTCTCTTTTGCTAATTCAGTATACAAAATACAGAAACAATACACAAAATTTGTCTCTTTTGCTAATTCAGTATACAAAATGCAGAAACAATACACAAAATTTCCCAATCTGTTGCTCTCTAAATGCTCTATACTCCCATTATCTCCAGACAACAACATAGTAGTAGTATATCATCACACAATAGGACTTAATTCCATGTTATCTTAATTTACAAGGTTGGCATTTAAGGACTTAAAACAGTTCCAAAAGTTTCATTCTGAAGAGTTCAACCATTGTTTGTTTCTATATTGGTTAAGGAAAAGCGGGGATATGCCCCATTGCTTAAGATGTTCCGCATCCTCTTATTTAAATGGAAGCCCAGGAGTGAGAGTACCGAGGGTTTTTCAAGAGACAAAAGACCCGCTTCCTGGATGCAAATTCTGCTCCCACAGGAAGTTTTAGGTTGTTCTTACCATAAGGCCCTCCACAATGCCAAAGTTGTCGTGAATGACTTTGGCCAAAGGTGCCAGGCAGTTAGTAGTGCAGGAAGCATTACTGAAAGACAATTAGTGCACATTACAACTACTTCTTGAACAGTCTTTCATGAAGAGGCATTTGCAATACAGGAATAACTCACCCAGCAAGCAACATGCTGACTGGAACTTTGGTTTTATGCTAATCCATACACACAAAAATATAAAGGAAACATGCAACATAAATATCTATCATTTGCTATGTCACAAACAGGTTGAGATGACTTGCATCCACGTTGTGTGTATGACCTGTTTTAAATGAAACTAGCTGTGCCCGGCCACGTGTTGCTGTGGCAAAGTATGGTGGTATGGGAAATAAAGTATTGAGGAATTGGTGGTAGTTAAAGTCAAGGGTAAAGGTTTTTCCCTGATATTAAGTTCAGTCGTGTCTGACTCTGGGGGTTCGTGGTCATGTCCATTTCTAAGCCGAAGAGCTGGTGTTGTCCGTAGACTCCTCCAAGGTCATGTGGCATGACTGCATGGAGCGCCGTTACCTTCCCGCCGGAGCAGTACCTATTCATCTACTCTCATTTGAATATTTTTGAACTTTACGGTTGGCAGAAGGTGAGGCTAATAGTGGGGGCTCTCTCCGCTCCCCCAATTCAAACCTGCAACCTTTCGGTCCAGAAGTTCAGCAGCTCAGCGCTTTTAACACGCTGCGCCATCAGGGGATATTATTTCGTAAAGGTTGTGAATATACAATATTTCTGATTGTTTTGTCTGTTGGAGGCAAGTGTGAATGCTGCAATTAGGGGAAATGATTAGCATGTAATGGCCTTGCAGCTTTAAAGCTGCCGTTTATTTTCTGAGCCCAATTCAAGGTGCAGGTCATTACCTACAAGCCCTAAACGGTTTGGGACCCACCTACCTTCGAGACCGTATTTCCCCCTATGAACCTGCACGATCTCTTCGCTTGTCGGGGGAGGCCCTCCTCTCGCTTCCACCACCCTCACAGTCGCGGTTGGTGGGGACGAGGGAGAGGGCCTTCTCCGTCGTGGCCCCCCGGCTTTGGAACTCGCTCCCCAGGGAGATCAGGCAGGCCCCCACCGTCCTCTCCTTTTGGAGGAGCCTGAAAACCTGGCTCTTCCAAAAGGCCTTTGATGACTGATCTTTGTAGGATCGACCTGCTGCCTACTTAGCAATAGACCCTCAGGTATGCCTTCTCAGTATTATACTTAGCACTTTAATGACTACGTCAGCTGGTAATTACCCCTCCCTGATGACTTCGATATACAGTAGAGTCTCACTAATCCAAGCCTTGCTTATCCAAGCCTCTGGATAATCCAAGCCATTTTTGTAGTCAATGTTTCCAATATATCGTGATATTTTGGTGCTAAATTAATAAATACAGTAATTACAACATAACATTACTGCGCATTGAACGACCTTTTCTGTCCAATTTGTTGTATAACATGATGTTTTGGTGCTTAATTTGTAAAATCATAACCTAATTTGATGTTTAATAGGCTTTTCCTTGATCAGTCCTTATAATCCAAGATATTCGCTTATCCAAGCTTCTGCCAGCCCATTTAGCTTGGATTAGTGAGACTCTACTGTATTTTGCACCTTGGCCGAGATCCTTGAATTCAATTCATGATTTTAACATTTTATTTTGTATGTTGACCTTTTATGACTGTTTTTATCGATGTTGATGTTTTATTGTTGATTGATTTGTTTTATTGTTTTGTTTCTGCTTTTATTGTTGTGTCCGGGCATGGCCCCATGTAAGCCGCCCCAAGTCCCTTCGGGGAGATGGGGCGGGGTATAAGAATAAAGTTATTATTATTATTATTATAAGCCTGGCTGTTTCCTGCCTGAGTGAATTTTTTGTTGGGAGGTGTTAGCTGGCCCTGATTTTTTTCTGTCTGGAATTCTCTTGTTTTCAGAGTGGTGTTGTTTGCAATATTTTATGTGCTTCTACTATCTGTGGCCCTCAGAAAAGGGAGGGTCTGCCAGACTTTGGTGATGGGAATACTTTGTTGGGAGGTGTTAGCTGGCCCTGATTGTTTCCTGTGTGGAATTCCCCTGTTTTCAGAGTGTTATTCTTTATTTAGTGTTCTGATTTTAGAGACTGTATTGTTGTGTTTTATTATACCACAGTAATTTTTATATATTCTGATTTTAGTGTTTTTGAATACTTGGAGTCAGATTGTATTCATTTTCACAGTTCACAGCAACATCATAATAATAATAATAATAATAATAATAATAATAATAATAATAATAATAGTAATAATGATGACTTTGGTAATACACACTGCTTCACTCCCTTCTCAGCTTCCTTTCTGGGGAGGTGTTAGCTGGCCCTGATTGTTTCCTCTGTGGAATTCCCAATTTCCCTGCTTTCAGAGTGTTGCTCTTTATTTACTGTCCTGGTTTTAGAGATTATATTGTTCTGTATTATTCTACCACAATAATTATTTCATATTACAGTAGAATCTCACTTATCGAACATTTGCTTATCCAATGTTCTGGATTATCCAACGCAGTCTGCCTTTTAGTAGTCAATGTTTTTGTAGTCAGTGTTTTAAATTCATTGTGATTTTTTGGTGGTAAATTTGTAAATACAGTAATACTACATAGCATTACTGCGTATGGAACTACTTTTTCTGTCAAATTGGTTGTATAACATGATGTTTAGGTGCTTAATTTGTATAATGATTACCTAATTTGATGTTTAATCAGCTTTTCCTGAATTCCTTTCTTATTATCCAACATATTCACTTATCTAACGTTCTGCCAGCCTCTTTATGTTGGATAAGTGAGACTCTACTGTATATTTATAATCTTATATTATCTGCTTAGGACTGGATTATATGAGGCTCCTTCTACACAGCCGTATAAAATGCACACTGAATCGGATTATATGGCAGTGTGGAGTCAAGATAATCCAGTTCAAAGCAGATAATATAAGATTATAAATGGGTTATATAGCTGTGTGGAAGGACCATATAATCCAGTTAAAATCTGATAATCTGTATTTTATAGGCAGTGTAGAAGAGGCCTAAGTGAGGCCTAACTCTGCCTGTCCCCTGGGCTGAGTGGGTTGCTAGGAGACCAAGTGGGCAGAGCTTAGCCTTCTAACTGGCAGCAATTGGATAAAAACAATTATTCCTCTCCCTCTAATTAGGACTTTATTTTTCTTTTCTTTTTGTTGTATCAACCTAGAGGCGTGGATGAGGGGTTGTGTTGTCAATTTTCAAGGTTGTGGGGTGTTTAGTTTTGTTGTTTTGTCTGCTGCCGTGATTCCATTACTCTTTTATATATATACAATGGGTCCCTGGAGACTGAGAGTGATATTAAAGTAAAGCACTTATCAACACTTACCTCAGAACATTCATGGAGTCTGGATCATACTTCTCATGATTGACTCCCATAACAAACATAGGAGCATCAGGAGATGGTGCAGTCACCACTACTCGCCTGGCTCCACCAGACAGATGAGCCTACAGAAGGAGAAAGGCTTTAGGTCAGTTATGTTCTGAAGATCAAGCTCTGCTACAAAACATAGGCATTGAGAGTAAGATGGAAATATATCACATGGTCAGAGAGCCTATAATAGACTGCCACAGCAGACATTTAAAACCCAATTGTTTTAGGAATTTCTGGGCAAACCACCTAAGTAAAACCTCCAAATACTTACTGAAGCTTTGTCAACAGAAAGGAAGACTCCGGTAGACTCCACTACATACAGAGCTCCTGCATCTCCCCAAGGAATCTCAGTTGGTTTCATGCTGTGAAATGTAAGATTGTAGCACTTTTAGGAGAACCTATCTAATTGATTTCTGCTGAAATAAATTTACTGTGAGGCAGTGAAAACTCCAGGAAACAACTGCAATCAAAATACACATGCTGCTATAAACATCTAGTACAATGTAAATAGAATCATAGAACAATAGAGGTGGAAGAGACCACATGGTCATCTATGAATTTAAGATTTTTCTTCCACTTTATATCCAGCAAATTATTTTCTTTTGCATTTTTTAACATTTACAATTAATATCTCAGCATTTTATGTCTCCAGACCGATACATAAAGTCTCCCCCTTTGTCTTAGATGTAAATTGATACATTCTCTGGTATATCAGCAAGTTCATAACAAGTTAGACATAAGCCAATTTCATAATTACCACTGATTTATTTCTATGACAACAAGGAGTATATTCATTGCAATTTTATCTTGATCTTCCCGCAACTGTCAATTTGTCTTTTCTTCTAATTGTCCTGTGAGGAATCACAATCTAAGTTTTTCTACTCTTTGCTGACCACTCTATCTTTCACATGTACAATTTCAATGCTCCCTTGTGGTCAGTTGAAAATTATTAGCACAAAACAAGTCAGAAGTCTCAGGGACTTTCTACTCTGGTTTGACCAATACTGTGCCCTTTTTATCTCCACTTACCACTGGAACACAGATATTTTTAAGTCATTCACTACTAATTTGCCACCATCGGCCTTCACCACTCCTTTGAAACGTCCATGAGTGGAATCATACTTGAACATATAGACCTAAGCAGAAAGACAGGAATCATATAAACATATTAAACTAGATTTTTTTTAATATTATATGTTATGATCAATGCAACTCTGAATTCTGGACATTACCATATAGTTGAGGTCAATGAACGGGTCATTGATTGCTACCACTTTGATACCCTTCTCGACGCAGGCTCGGAGCACCAAGCGCCCAATGCGTCCAAATCTGCAGAAACAAGGAAGTTAATCCACCAGAACAGCAAATGTCACTACAAACTCCTTCTACATGAGTGGTTCTCAACCTGTGAGTCCCCAGGTGTTTTGGCCTACAACTCCCAGAAATCCCAGCCAGTTTACCAGCTGTTAGGATTTCTGGGAGGGGACCCACAGGTTGAGAACCACTGTTCTATGTAATTATGGAAAACAGAAAAGATTACTTTAGCATGTCTTAGCCAAGAAATGATGAAGGCTCCCTCTGAATTAAAAGATCGATTTTTCACTGAAAGTCACTGAGGTCAAATCTTTGCTAGAAGGCTGCAGCACTTGCATCCATTGAGGGTTAGATTCACAGATATTTAAAATCAAAACATATGAGGCTATTATTTTTATACTATTCGTCTCCTAATTAACCAATCTGGAAAATAACAGGAACAGAAGTACAATCAGGGAACTCTTCCAAAATGTAAATAAACTGTGCATGTTCAGAGCAGAGTTTTTTAAAACTACGTCCTGTGAAATGGAGTTCACAGGACCAATTTATTCCTAATAAGTTACTTAGAAAAATCAGTTAGTTAGGAAAATTACAGTGGACCCTTGGCATCCATTGGGATTTTATTCCAGGATCACCCGTGGATACCAAAACCCATGGATACTCAAGTTCCAATATATACAATGGCAGTGTGAAATAGTGTCCCATATATAAAATGGTGAAATCAGGGTTTGCATTTTGTATTTTTCAAAATATATTTTCAAACCATGAATGGTAGAATCGTTGAATGCAGAATCCATGGATTCAAAAGGCTGACTATTTTTATGGCTCCCTTTTCCATTGCTGGCATTAGGTACAGAAGAAAATAATTCTCTATCTATTTAGAAAACAGGATGATAAGGTGTTTAAGAGTAGCAACAAAACATTTCCCTCATTCTCAGCCCCAATTTAGAATTTCTGGTTTGGAGGAATTCAGATATAGATTTCAGTTTGTCTAAACAAGTTATCCTAAAGTTATCCTTCATAATCCAAGTGCAAAAATACCTCTTTAAGCTTCAGGCACTCCGTTTACATGCATGAGCAAGTGCTATCCTCTAGAAGTTGCTGGACTGCAACTACATTTCGCCATTAGCTATCCTCATGAGGGCCATGGGAAGTTGCAGGCCAATAACATCTTGAAGATCCCAAGTTGCCCACCCTAATAAGGGTTCCATTATGGGCTTGGGATAGAGTGGGGCTCTTCAGTATAAGACGGCAAGAAAAAATATTCCTTGATGGCTAAAGAACTCAATGTTCAGCACATATGCTTTCATCCGTGTCCATTTACAGCTTGCCAACTTAGCATTGGTGCTCAATATGATTTCAGCTGTAAGCTTCTAGTTGCAGAGTCTCTTCTGATTTAAGTCAGCTAGCTGTATTCCGGCCACAGGCTTTGGAGAACAGGTTCCATTCTTTCTTATACAGCTTTGTGATTTTAAAAAAAGTAATAAAGACATTCTTTTATTTTGATCAGTGAGGTGACACCATCAGTAAGAGTTCAGAATGGTTTTCAGATACCATTTGACAGCAAAGAATTGTATGGTTAAAAAATACAAATCCAGCTCAAGCAATAGAGAAGAAATAACCTTACCCATTGATTCCAACCGCGAATTCAGCCATGCGTTTTGGAGGTGGTGGAGGAGGTGGAGGTGGCGGAGGTGGCGGAGGAGCTTCTGGTTCAGGCTCTGGGGTAGGTGGTTGTGGTTCTGGCTCTGGTTCAGGCTCTGGTGCAGGCTGAGGGGAGATCTTTGGAGGAGAGCCTTCACTGATCTGAAGCCTGCAAGAAGTGAGAAAATAAGCACCTGGCATGGACAGATATAGTTACAGGGCCGACTTATTCAACATATTTAAATTGGTTTAACAAACTAATCTTCCCCAGGAAACTCTCTGACAACTCAAGTTCTAGAAGGAGCTTGGGATCTCTTTATTATTAACACCTTCCCTTTACTCTTTTAAAGGTGGAGAAAGTATCATGAAAACGATATGAGTATCACATAAACTATTCCACATATGATCTTGCCATTATTTTCTCAAGTATTTCCCAATCTGTCTACAGTACACTAACTGCTGAAGTAGCCTGAGAACAATTTGTATTCTCAAGTTATTAAATACAAGTTGATTTTGTCTATTATAGATGCGTATTATCTCTCTTCTCCAGCAATGTACTAGAGCCCTGCCTGTTATTTGAAACATCTTAGGAAGTATAATGAAACGGGAGACATGGCACTTTGTGCCTTAAGAGAATAGTCAACAGATGCAATGAAAGCTTGGGGTTTTTGGTTAATTGATAAGAAATGAAACAAAAAGTTGCAGGCTTGACATAACTTCATTTGTTGAATTGTTTTTAAATTGTGTGTGTTATCCATTATTTAACTGTATTTTATTTGGAATCCATCTTGGGAGACAGAGATATAAATTCAATTCAAATCAAATAATGTGGTCACTATAGAAACATATTTTCACAATTGTGTTAAACTGTCTTGCTATCATGGGTTCTACAAATTCAGATCAAAGCAGCTGGCAACTGAGAGTTGCTTTGCCTCTATTTAATCCCCAAGCAAGACTTGGGGGGAACTACATATAGTACTTTTAGAAATCAGAACATGAAGCACTGAAAGTCAAACCTGACAAATGACTGACTCAGCATTCACATCATTGTATCTTTTTTAAGAGCTTGAAAAATCTGATTTCACTTTGTAAATAAAAAAAAAAGCTTTTATGTTGTATTTACAGCTAAGCTTTTCAGATTCATTTATATTTGACACATTTAACTCCTTACATGAATTATAGTGAAAATATTCTTAATGCAACAATGTAATTACCATTTGTCATTATTTCTTGGGAGTCAAACAGAGGAAGCAGATTGGCAGTTACTGCTATATTCATATCAATGAGCTATGGATCTCATTGTACCAAGCAATAATATACCAGTAACAGTTTGGATGTTTTGTTTTATATTTCAACATAAGAACATTGTAGCAAGGTGGTGTTCCTATTTTTCTTTCTTAATTCCATTGTTACTAAATAAAGTTCTTCAAAGTTTACACATCACCTTATATGCTTTAGCATTTGCACTGAAGTCCTTGGATTAAAATGAGTGTCCATAGATCTGTCCAACATCTGGATGGCTACAAGATTCCCATCCCAAATTTCAGAATGCTTACACACTAAAAATGTACTTTTAAAAATCTGATTAACTATCCTTCTCCAGGAAGCTACTAACAGGAAGGTGCTGTATAATCTACATATGGTGTTTGAATTTCCCGTGTAGAAATATAGCTCCTGGAAAAGCTGTTTGTAAATACTATACTGAAAGGTTTTTAATGTAAGCCACTTTGAGTCTCCTTGTTGGAGAGAAAAGCAGGGTATAAACAAACATAATAATAAATATACAAGGAATAGGATATATCTGGATCACTACACTATGAATATGCAGGCCTAATATTATGCTTGTATAGAACCATCAATCAAAAGACCTTACCAGCACTTGCATTCACTATACTGACTCGGAGAGAAGATAGATATCTTTAAATTCCACCAGAAGCCCTTTAAGAGGTTTGCTTACCTGAAAACTTTGACACTAACTGATGTGCTCTCTATTGGTTGACTGTTACCGCGTGGATTCATTTTGCTGGCTGACCTATCTACCGTTTCTCTACCTAGAAATACTGAAATGGGATTTCAAGAAACTTGTTAACTTTATCCAAGAGATTTGTTTTCTATTCAACTAAATTTAACTGTAATCATTCTCACAGACCCTTTTCTGTGTCATTTTTTTGTTGACGTCCTTTCAAAGATGGTTCTTAGGTTTCTCTAATTTACGGCAGTGTAGTCAAAAACATATTAGATATCATAAATATCCAAACATGTTTTACTGCATTAAACATATAAAAGTGTTTATTCCTTTCAAGGCTAAAAATAAATTCCAGTAACATCAGTAAAAAAAAAATGGAATAGGAATGAAGGTCAGAATGAATCGGCAGATCTTAAATTGGACTATAACCTAATTTGATTCTGAACAGAAGGACAGCTTTGTCAAAGGCATCTCTGTAGGGGTTAGAAACTTCAGTAGTGAAATATTTTATTTCATACCTGAAAGTCATGAAATAGTTATTATTTTACTTACCTGCAGTAATGACATTAACAGAGAGCATACTACATTAATGGCCATGTCTCCCTATTGTCAACTTTGTGCTTCAACAACCTATACATGTACATGAAGTAATGGTGTTTTTGCACTATGGGATGCGCCAGACTGCTTGGCAAGTCTTCAGCTCTGACTCAAAAGCAGTTGTTGAGGTCACACATCAAGAAAGCACAACATCACTTTTTCAGAGTAGTTATGTAATGATGATCCTTTTCATTTTGGGTTTCCCCTCCCCGCCCCCCAGAAATAAGGTAATTTGGTGAAAAACTGCCATCTGATACCTTCCATCAACCACATCGTACTATTTGACCTTGAACAAGATCACCTTCTTGTCATTGATCAGCAACCATAAGCAGACTGCATGCAACTCCAAATTCTCTATGTCTCATCCTGCTCTGCTACAGTATCCTATCAACTATTTTGCTTTCTGCTCAAAGTTACAATGGGTTAGTGAAGATCCTAGCTCTAATAATTTCACAAACAATTAGCATACCAAATTGTGTTACTGTCGCAGTCACATTGTTCCAAACAAAAAGATACCCAAATAAATCACATCAAAAGGCTTTAAAATATTTCTAGGTCTTAGTAAAGAGGTTCTTACTTGGTTCTAAAACACTTATTTTCCTCTAATATGGCACATGATACAAAATCTGGCCAGCCACTACTGGATGAAGCAGAAGCCATTTTATTTCAGTGCAGCCAACTCATCTTCACAATACCGCAGAAATATTTCTAACTAATTTTATTCAAGCACTGTTTGAAGATCTGTGGCATCCTACATAATTCTGGACCTTAGTGTACAGATGTTGTAACACCATCCCATAACAATCCACAATTAAATATAGTGTGTATTTAAGTAAAATATCTTCTTGCAACAATAATTTTACTGTACAAAGCACATACAACATATGTTGATATATATATATTCCTCTTGTTTTTCTTGCAGCCTAGCTCTTCAGGTTTAAGAAGCACTGATGATGGTAATCAAATTCTCTGAATACTACTGCTTGGAAGCAAACAATAGTTATAGCAGAGGGGGAAAAATATTAATTCTAACCTGACTTAATACTGACTGCTGCTTCATCGTCATTCTAATTGTGATAACATGTAATGGGTCGGGGTAGAAACACTTGTTCATCACCAACAAGACTATGTCCTCATGTTACTGCAGGCATCCAGTTACTGCAGTGACACTTGGTGGCCAGGAGCAGAGTGCCATGTCCACCAAGAACACATTAAGCAGACAGACACCACAGTGCAATGTAGCCTCTGCACGTACTCACAGCCTCTGAGCATTTTACAGCCAGCACATCCTAGCTGCAGTGGCTGTGACCTTGAGAGAAAGAGTAGCCTATCTAGTCTTTTTTTTCCAGTTATATATCTAGGTTCAGGCACATTTAGAGCCAATGAAATATCATCATCATCATCATCATCATCATTTAATTACTTATTAATCGCCCTCCATCCAAGATGCTCTAGGCAATTTACAAGATAAAGTTGTAAAGGATAAAAATACATGCATACAAATATTGATAAAATTAACATAGATTAAAAGCTCTAGTAAAGAGCCAGGTCTTGAGTGCTAGGGTAAAAGGCCCTAACTCACGCATGGCTCTCATATATGCTCCAATTGGAAATTTCTCAGCATTTGCCATCTATAACCATAGTAACAATCAGCATCCAGATTTTCAGTAACAGAACAGATTTCCTTCTCTCGCTAGAAAAACCATGACATTTTACTTCTCACTTCCCACAAGGCCAAACAAGAAGCCTATTCAATTTATGCTCAGTCTCAAATGGCACATTTTCCTCCTCGTCTTTACTTGCAGGCATCTAGAGCAAAATAAATAGCTGCCTGCTCATTTTAGACCCATCTAAAACAGACCCATTGAAATCAATGGGATTTACTGAAGCGTGACCAGTAATCATCCTAATTACTCTACCTTTGATTAGTACTAAAATTGGATGAAGTATGAAAGCTTTAACCGGATATTATATACAAAGAGAGCCGAACCAACAGTTCCAAGAAAGGACAACACTATGAATTTGAAAAATACTGCAAAAGGGAATGGAGTCGTATATTCCGTGTGTGGCCTGCTTTGCAAGATGGGGAGGAAATTACTTTATAATGGTGCAATGTAGCTGTAATAGAGACTCATTTTCACCAAAAATGCACACTTACAGAACCTAGTCCTCATGGGATAGAGGTTGTTCCCTCTCCCCCATGACGGTATTATTTGTGAGGAAGTGTCTTTTCTATTCCTCAAATCCCTGAGGAGGAATCATGGACATCTTTCAGCTGCTGCTCTTTGGAGCGTGCCCGGCTGCACGCAGCACATCGCTGTCTCCTAATCTCACCGATGCGACAGTCACATGAACAGGACGGATCCATATAATTGCCAGCTGATCTGAAAGCAAGCAGCTCACTCGTAAGCAAAAGGGCTCTTCCTCTCTGCACAAAAATCCAACTAGGTTGGAGGCAATTCATGTAAATACCCATCGCTTCTTCTTCACTTGAAACTGATACTACTAGACTGAGCCCATTTCAGCTCTGGTTTATTTTGATTTGTGCAATATATGCCGTAGCCTTAACCGAACTTTTGCTTCAGAAACACAAGATTAAAAACCTGGGAAATTATATTAAAAACTAACAAAAGAAAATCCTTGGCAATCTTCAGTTTAGATCTGTTGCAGAATGGAGTCAAATACAAATATCTGCTTTCTTTACATCCTTGTAAACAATGATAAAAAGGATGCTCCCTCCCTTCTGAAAGAGAAGGATGAAAACAGAAACAGAGCATTCAGGCCTCCTATAAAATGGAGATGTTCTAGCTCTCATTTTTTGACGCAGTTGAGAAATCCAAGATGCCGGAAAGGAAATTCATCAGATCAGTGAGCATCATGGTCGCCTCGCAATTCAAGGCCTTCTACTCATAACAGTTACTCCTTTCCCAAAGATGAATATTCAATGCCAACTGCAAACATTCTTCGCAATTGTCCTGCAGTGTCTTTTGCCACTGTTTTCCCCCTTTTTGTTACTAGATTCCAAGTCAACCAAACCTTGGATTCCACAATTCTTCACACCATCCACATACAACAAAACCATCCTGCTTGGTCCTAGAGAAGCCCCATAGACACTTTCCAATGTCCAAGCTACATAACCACATAATATGACCTAGAAATCTGTCTAGAGGCCCAAAACCCAGAAGCTTCTCATCCTCCTGGAATACAAAGCCTGCATTCGATGAGTCTTCGATGGGTGCCTCATGTGTCTGGACTTGCTAAATCCCTCAGAATTTTGGAGAAAAGCCAATAATGATGATGATGATGATGTGTTGTTGAAGGCTTTCATGGCCAGAATCACTGGGTTGCTGTGAGTTTTCGGGGCTGTATAGCCATGTTCCAGAAGCATTCTCTCCTGACATTTTGCCCACACCTATAGAAGGCATCCTCAGAGGTGTGAGGTTTGTTGGAAACTAGGCAAGTGGGGTTTATATATCTATGCAATGTTCAGAGTGGGAGAAAGAATTCTTCTCTGCCTGAGGCGCCTGCGAATGCAGCAATTAGCCACCTTGATTAGCACTAAATAGCCTTGCAGCTTCAAAGACTGGCTGATTCATGCCTGGGGGAATCCTTTATTGGGAGGTGTTAGCCTGATTGTTTCTTGTCCGGAATTCTCCTGTTGTTTTTTATTTTCTGTCCTGATTTTAGAGTTTTTTCATACAGTGGCAGGCAGGAAGCAGCCAGGCATTGAAGCTGCAAGGCCATTCAATGCTAATCAACATTAACACTTACCTCTAGCAGACAATAGTTCTTCCTCCCACCCTGAACATCAAACATATAAACCCCACTTGCCTATTTTCCAACAGACCTCTGAAGATGGCTGCCATAGATGTGGGCGAAACGTCAGGCGAGAATGCTTCTGGAACATGGCCATAGAGCCCTGACAACTCACAGCAACCCAATAATAATAACAACAACAACAACAAAAATATATGGCTTCTCACCAAGAGCATCATCATTTCTTCAGATTGCCCACTTGGAGAAACTTGCTAGACATTACCAATAGTTTTCAAGACAATTAATCAATTAAGTCAATTTAAAAAACTAATCCCTTATTCTGAAATAGAACTGTGACTCCTCAGACTACTGCTCTTCCAGTAATAATAATAATAATAATAATAATAATAATAATAGTCGTCATCATCCCGTGTAAATATACATACAGATATACACACAAATACATATAATATACACAGAGCCATTTCTTCTTGCCCAGCCTCCACCTTTATGTACCACTTCCCCCTGTCCCAAATTGGAGGCCTTGCGCCATCACCCCTTTCGGTCGCTGACCTGAGAGACTTCCTCCCAAACGATTGACCGAACGGCTCGGAACGAGAGAAGCAACGGCTGTGCGGCTGCTTATATACCGGCCGCTCCGCTGCTAGGCAACGCCTTGCTCCCCCTCCCTCCGCGCTGTTATCTCCGAATTGGCCACGCCCCCGCTTCTCCTCGGCCACGCGCGCGTTACCTGTCTCGGGCTGGAATTGGCGCGCGTGCGCAGTCCGAGCCTCTGCCGCCACCAAGGTTATCCTCGCCTGCTTCGACGACGGGCGGCGCGTGACACAGGCGCAGGGAGAGCGAGAGAGAGAGTGGTACCCAACGCCAGCCAGTCCTACAACGACCACAGGGGGCGCTCGTGCGCGCGCTCTTTCTATCTCTGTCAATCTCACATACGTACGCATGCGCAGTTCTCGTATTATGCTTATGGATGAATGCACCTGCTGCTGTTCAGGGAAGAAGGGAGAAGATGGCGCGGGGATAGTTTTGGGTGCCATTTTCCAGTGTGGCATCATTAAGACACCTCCACACGTGTAAAGGGTCTATATCTATCACAAGAGGTATCTACTCTGAAGGAGCTAGCTGTGTATATTGGGAACTTAATTTAAAGGGGACGTCTTCCCTGGAGCCCCCTTCTCACTCTACATAATTACAGCATTATGGGTCCACCTTAAGGACTTTAATTCCACCTTAAGGACTTGGAAAGGATATACTATAGAGCAGGGGTCCCCAAACTAAGGCGCGGGGGCCGGATGCGGCCCATCGAAGCTATTTATCCGGCCCTCACGGCACAAGGACAGAAGGGGTTTGGACTAAATGACCCATGGGGTCTCCTCTTACAACCATTATTATTATTATTATTATTATTATTATTATTATTATTATTATTATTTTGTATGACACAGCAAACAAGATAGATATGCTGGATTTCGTATCACAAAATCGCATTATTATTATTAACACTGAGGCTGGGTGGCCATCTGTCAGGGGTGCTTTGCTTGTGCTTTCAGTGCACAAAGGCAGAAGGGGATTGGACTAAATAGCCCAAGGGTTCTCTTCCAACCCTCATTATTATTATTATTATTATTATTAATTAATTAACATTGAGACTATCTGTCAGGGGTGCTTTGCTTGTGCTTTTGGTGCACAACGGCAGAAGGAGGTTGGACTAAATGGCCCAAGGGGTCTCTTCCAACCCTCTTTGTTATTACTCTTTATTATTACTCTATATTATTATTATTATTATTATTATTATTATTATTATTAACATTGAGGCTGGGTGGCCATCTGTCAGGGGTGCTTTGCTTGTGCTTTCAGTGCACAAAGGCAGAAGGGGATTGGACTAAATAGCCCAAGGGGTCTCTTCCAACCTTCTTTATTATTATTATTATTATTATTTATTTATTAATTAATTAATTAACATTGAGACTGGGTGGCCATCTGTCAGGGGTGCTTTGCTTGTGCTTTTGGTGCACAACGGCAGAAGGAGGTTGGACTAAATGGCCCAAGGGGTCTCTTCCAACCCTCTTTGTTATTACTCTTTATTATTACTCTTTATTATTATTATTATTATTATTATTATTATTATTAACATTGAGGCTGGGTGGCCATCTGTCAGGGGTGCATAAAGGCAGAAGGGGGTTGGACTCAATGGCTCAAAGGTTCTCTTCCAACCCTCTTTTTATTAATAATAATAATAATTATTATTATTATTATTATTATTATTGCTCAGTGGCCAACTATAGTCCGGCCCTCCAACAGTCTGAAGGATCGTGAACTGGCCCCCTGTTTCAAAAGTTTGGGGACCCCTGCTATAGAGTCTCACGTATCCAATATTATTTGTAATATTACATGTAATGTATAATATATAATTAATATTATATTGTATTATTATTAGTATTACAGTAGAGTCTCGCTTATCCAAGGTTCTGGATTATCCAAGGCATTTTTGTAGTCAATGTTTTCAATATATCATGATATTTTGGTGCTGAATTCGTAAATACAGTAATTACAACATAACATTACTGCTTATTGAACTACCTTTTCTGTCAAATTTGTTGTATAACATGATGTTTTGGTGCTTAATCTGTAAAATCATAACCTAATTTGATGTTTAATAGGTTTTTCCTTAATTTATTTATTTACAGTATTTATATTCTGCCCTTCTCACCCCAAAGGGGACTCAAGGCAGATCACATTATATACATATAGGGCAAACATTCAATGCCCATATACACATAGAACCGAGACAGAGACAGACACAGAGGTAATCCCTCCTTATTATCCAAGATATTCGCTTATCCAAGGTTCTGCTGGCCCGTTTAGCTTGGATAAGTGAGACTCTACCGTAGTGGTGTCATTTATATGGAATTGCTGTTTTGTTTCGTTTCATTCGTTTTGTCTTTCGTTTTCGTATTTTCAAAAATGTATGTAATCTATTTATTTATTTAATGTATTTATTTACTACATTTATACCCCACCCTTCTCATCCTGAAGGGGACTCAGAGCGGCTTACAAATCATATGTACATACAATATATAATTAGCATAGCACAATACTAGCATTAAATTACTATATTATATTATATCACTATACTGTAATATTATTAGTAATATTACATGTAATATTATATAATTAATATTATATTGTATAATTAATATTATATTGTATTATTATTAGTATAATATCATATTGCATTATGATATTATCAATATTATATGTATATACAATAGATTATATTTTATTTATTATTTATTTATTGGCTACATTTCTATCCTGCTCTTCTCACCCCGAAGGGGGCTCAGAGCGGCTTACAAATCAAATGAACATACAATATATTATTAGAATAGCACAATATAAGCATTAAATTACTATATTGTACTATATCATTATATGGTAATATTATTAGTAATATTACATTTAATATATAATATATAATTATTATATTGTATTATTAGTAGTATAGTATTCCATTGTAATATTATAATCAATATTATATGTATATACAATATATTATATATTTACAGCCGACAGGGAGCTCTGGCGTGGACTGGTCCATGAGGTCACGAAGAGTTGAAAACGACTGAACGAGTGAGACAACGATGATTATATTTTATAGTATACACACTCACACACACACACACACACACATATATATATAATTAGCATAGCATGTTACTGGGGAGAGGTGCCCCCAACTGATGGCACAGGAGACAAGATGAAACTATAACAAATAATAAGACTATCCTATTGTATTTGTTTTCTATAGAGCCCAAAAGAGAGGGAGGACCAAGTCAAAGGCAATACAGAGAGATAAGGAGTAATAAAAGAGTAGATTTTACAAGGGCCCGTTATAGGGAGAGAGACAGGTTTGATTTCTAAACAGAGAAGCGAAGCCCAACCATTTATTTCCTTTGAAATATATATAATATTTAGTGCACTAGAGAGACATGGTAGAATTTTTCAGTACTGTAGGAGAAAAGCAAAGGATAGCCCCAGGATGTGAGGCAGAGCAAGAAGCAGATGAGCATTGGAGTGCTCTTTCCATGCTGTTTTGCTTTGGTATTAACCGTGCTTTCTTCCATTTGCAACCACAAAGGAGAAACGGGGACAGGGATTGGTACAAGCCCGAAGCTCATGACGCCAGGATGAGCCAGCACAATTGAGCCATTAATAATTGAGAAGACAGGAGCCAAGAGAGTAGGAGGCGAGGCTGCTGAAGCAGCTGCTCTTGAACATGCCTTTGAGAAGGCCACGTCCCTACAAGAAACACGGTTCCAGGAAGAATACGCCCACTGTAGAAGATTATGGCCCCTTATACACTGCCATATAAGACACATTGTCAAAGCAGATCATCCACGTTATCTGCTTTGAACTGGATTATATGAGTCTACACTGCCATATAATCCAGTTCAAAGCAGATAATCTGGATTTTTATGGCAATGTAGAAGAGCCCTATACCTGCTAATATGTCACAATTTATAACTGGGACACATGTGGTGGAGCATGATTCGAATGGAATCAAGATGATAAAAATTGTTAATGAGAGAAGAAAGACAATCCCAGCCAGTTTACCTGCTGTTAGGAATTGTGGGAGTTGAAATACAAAACATCTGGAAGAGCACAGTTTGAGGAAACTCTGATCTAAAGGAATTAATTATTTAAACTGGATGGATGATGTTGTAATAGGGGATTTCCTACAAGATAGAGATGCTTGGATGTCTTAAAACAGGGATTAGAAAAATTACTAGAATAGTGCTGAGCTGCTGAACTTGCTGACCGAAAGGTTGGCAGTTCGAATCAGGGGAGCGGAGTGAGTGCCCGCTGTTAGCCCCAGCTTCTGCCAACCTAGCAGTTTGAAAACATGCAAATGTGAGTAAATCAATAGGTACCACTTCTGCTGGAAGGTAACACGTGATCTAGAAGGTGTCTATGGACAATGCTGGCTCTTCGGCTTAGAAATGGAGATGAGCACCAACCCCCAGAGTCAGACACAACTAGACTTAATGTCCGGGGAAACTTTTACCTTTACCTTTAATAGATGGCTATATATTGCTTTCTTCTCAAAGGCAGTATGATCAGTTGTTGGGGAACATGAGCAGGACGCTGCTATTTTAATGATGTCTTACTTGTGGTTGGGTGCTGGAAGAATAAAATCCTGGGTTAAATGGACTGTCATTGGGATCCAACGTGGTGCTTCTCATTTCTTATGACTAACAATGACCCAGAAGGGTCAAGTAGCATACCAAGTTCCTCCCAGTCTGAAAGTACCACCAGCAGACGGAAAGGAACACAAACGCAACAGCATCCAATTCTATAAACATCAATGGGCTCACTTGACAAGGCCTCCGTCTCACCGTTATCCCATTCTTTCCTGCCTCGGTTAATTTGTTTCAAGAGTAACGTCTTTGGAGATGCCCTTCACCCACCTCTCTCATCTGCACAGCCGCACAACAAAGCCACAGATGAGGTGGATTTAGCTGGAGTTTCGAGATGTGTTTTGAGTCTGCAGCATTTCTTTGCTGCAGATTGGTCAGGCGGCCTGGGGCAGTGGTTGAATCGAGACTAAAAATAACCCATCAGCATCTCCAGTTGAGTGTGCAAGAGAGGCAAACGGCAATGGAGGAAGAAGGAATCACAAGATGAAGACAGGGAATGTAGTATTCTTATTATTCCATTGGCCATATCAAAGCACTTGACAAAACATTTAACACATAGACAGCATACAACCTACAGTTAAAATAAATGAGCTGTGGGAAGACAGGCGAGAGGTAGAGGTAGAAAAAATATCTGAGAGCAAGGATATACACCAGATTATTTGAGTTAACTGATCCATTTGGATAGATTGAATGACAACGGGTTGGAAGAGACCACAAAGGTAATCTAGTCCAAGCCCCTGCCATGCAGGAAAATACGATCAAAGCACTCCTAACAGATAGCCATCCAGCTTCTGCTTAAAAACCTCTAGAGAAGGAAACTTCACCACACTCCAAGGTAGCATATTCCACTGTCAAACGGGTCTTACCATTAAGAGTTTCTTTCTAATGTTTAGGTGCAGTCTCTTTTAATACCACTCCTTTTGCTCTCAGTTGTATGGGAATCGCTGCAGGTGCTGAATAAAGTTATTACTTCTGTTCATGCTAGTGAAATAGGGATTCTATAGCAGAAGGACTGCAATATGTGGAAAACCACATGACCAATTTAGTGCTCAAAAACCTATTTTGTTAATTACTCAAAATATTAATGTTCTTATTTGGATTGATATGCCAAATTTATTTGAAGCAGGGTGGCTGGTGAATCAGCCATGGCATTTCACTCAGGATTTTGAGATTTCTGGTAAAGTAGAATCATAGAGTTAGAAGAGACCCCAAAAGCCATCCAGCCCAACTCTGTTATGCCATTCAAGAAAATGCAATCAAAGCACCCTCAACAGACAACCATCCAGCCTCTGCTTAAAAACCTCCAGGGAAGGAGACACTTATCACACTTCACGGCAACTTATTTCACTGTCAAACAGCTCTATCAAGAGGGTTTTCCTAACGTTTAGGTGGAATATCCTTTACCACCATTGCTCTCCTGCCCTTAAGTTGTATGGAGAGACCTGATGGTGCTGAATTGGGGTCCAATAAGAGGAAAACTCTCATTCAAAGCAGATGTCAAAAGAATGGCAGTAAAATCCAGGCTAGATTTGCCTATGCCTCAGTAAATCCCATTGATTTCAATGGGTCTGTTCTAAGTGAGACTAAAATAGGATTTTGTCTTGCTACAGTGAGCAGACAGATATTCACTTTGTTCTAGATGCCTACAAGTAACAAAGAAAAGGAAAATATAACCACCAAATGTCCCTTAATTTAAAACTGGTATATTTATTTCCAATAATCATTGTGTTCTGACTGAAAATTTATTTCATCAAGTATGCCCTGTTTCTGGAAGGCATGTTTGTACTCCCAACAGAATTCTTTGTGTATTCTTGATACAGCATGCCATTCAAGTTTGCTCAGGTTTTCATTAAAGGATTAGATAGGTGGAGGACTGCCAAAGAATACCAAGTGCTGTAGGCTATATTTTGGAGGAAGTACCTGTTTCACTCACCCAAGAACATGCTATGATGTTCATGGGGTCACCACAAGTTGACAGGTAGCTTGAAGGCACATACATTACACACATTACTTACCCTTCAACATTTCAGATGGAAACTGGGACATGTGAGGCCAGACAACATCAAAGAACAGTCAAGATGGCAGAAGTTATTCTTAAGGAAAGACACACAAGCTAGGAAAATCTGCAGTTATTTGGTTTTGCCTAAGCCTACTAGGGAGGACAAGCAGCATTAAGTCCCTATATAGAGAGAAAGGCGAAATAAAATAATCTTTTTTGCAGCAAACAAGTTGCACTGATATTCTAGGTGGAGCTGATGCCCATCTCTTCACTGACCTGGATTACCATGACTCAGCACTTTAAATAATTCATTATGGGGAACACAAGACAGACAAGGATGTGGGCAAAGAGCTTGGGGATTTGTGCTGATTTGATCTACAAAGGCCAGACTAAAATAGAAATGCACTGCTGGGATTAAGTGCAGCTGGATCCGGCGGCATTTCCAGATGTTTTATTTTCATCCCAAACCTACAGTAGCTTCCCACATGTCATTGCTCCATCACCTGGTAGTGGTTTGTGAATGGGTTGTTGTATGTCTTTCGTGCTGTGTGGCCATGTTCCAGAAGTATTCTCTCCTTACGTTTCGCCCACATCTATGGCAGGCATCCTCAGAGGTTGTGAGGTATGGATAAACTAAGTAAGGAAAGGAAAGAATATATATCTGTGTAGAGTCCAGGGTGTGGCAAGAGTCCTTTGTCACTGGGAGCCAGCATTAATGTTTCAGTTAATCACCCTAATTAGCATTGGAAATGTTTTGTCCCTTGCCTGGGGGCATCCTTTGTTCAGTCAAGCCCTCAGAGTTTTGGTTCCCATCTACTGTTTTGATTTTGGAGTTTTGTAATACTGGTAGCCAGATTTTGTTCATTTTCATGGTTTCTTCCTTTCTGTTGAAGTTGTCCACATGCTTGTGGATTTCAATGGCTTCTCTGTGTAGTCTGACATGATAGTTGTTGGAATGGTCCAGCATTTTTGTGTTCTCAAATAATATACTGTGTCCAGGCTGGTTCATCAGGTGCTCTGCTATGGCTGATTTCTCTGGTTGAGTTAGTCTGCAGTGCCTTTCATGTTCTTTGACTCTTGTTTGGGTGCTGCGTTTGGTGGTCCCTATGTAGACTTGTCCACAGCTGCATGGTATCCGGTAGACTCCTGCAGAAGAAAGAGGATCCCTCTTGTCCTTCGCTGACCGTAGCATTTGTTGGATTTTCTTTGTGGGTCTGTAGATAGTTTGTAGGTTGTGCTTCTTCATCAGTTTGCCTATGCGGTCAGTGGTTCCCTTGATGTATGGTAAGAACACCTTTCCTCTGTGTGGATCTTTGTTTTGACTCTCATGGCTTGTTCTTGGCCTTGCAGCTCTTCTGATGTCTGTGGTGGAGTATCCATTGGCCTGTAGAGCCCAGTTTAGGTGGTTGAGTTCACCTTGGAAGAGGTGAGGTTCGCAGATTCTTTGTGCATGGTCTTTCAGGGCTTTGATTGTGCTCCTTTTTTGACTTGGGTGATGTTTTACTTCTGAGTTTTTATGAAGGTATCTATCTGTGTGTGTAGGTTTTCTGTAAACTGTGTGGCCCAATTGTTGATTGGGTTTGCAGATGACCAGAACATCTAGAAATTGCAGTTTTCCTTCCTTTTCTTTTTCCATGGTGAATTGGATGTTTGGGTGGATGCTGTTAAGATGGTCCAGAAACTTGCTGAGTTCTTCCTCTCCATGGCTCCAAATTGTGAAGGTGTCATCTACATTTGTATCTGAACCAAACAGTTGGCTTTTTTGTTGCTGTTTCTAGGGCCTGTTTTTCAAAGTATTCCATATAGAAATTTGCTACTACTGGGCTGAGAGGGCTCCCCATGGCCTTTGTGAATGCATTAAGGGCAGAGAAATGGTTCTTTTTTGCCATGTCCCACCGTCGGTTAGAGCGAGGCAGTGGCCTCAGACAGCAAATGCTAGGATGCACAGCTAGAGAGAGCTCTGTGCCAAATATCCTTCAGCCTCAGGGAGGACACTGTACGATTGTCGCTGCTGAATATTCATCTTCCAGTCTAGGCGAATTTTCTAAGTTGAATCTTGTTCTTTTCCTCAGGCAGGAGGGGGGAAAAAGCATTTTGGGCGAGGCCAGCTTTACCCTGTTTTTGATTTAAGTTTAGCCACCAAGCACATACTTTCTCTCTGGTCACTGAGCAGCAGCCATGATCAGGAACCAATTTACCAATACCTCTACTGTAAACTGCTTGTCAATGAAGGAGAATACAGTGTATTCTCTCCTGCATTCAAGTGACATTGTGATCAAAGCAGCTCATGCGTACATTGTGTATTTTAGAAAGCACCAAGGCTTTCCCTTCTTACATGTTGTCACCAAAGCTGTAACATAATGGAAATGGGGCACAACACCTGCTCTAATAGTTTATTGTACATCTGAAAGACAGGAGGCAGGAAAGCACTGCAATTTTCTAAACCTGCTATTCCAAACTCACTTATGCACAGAACTAAATATACCTTAGCCCAGGCATGGGCAAACTTTGGACCTCCAGGTGTTTTGGACTTTCAACTCCCACAATTCCTACTGGCTGTTAGGAGGTCTGAAGTTTGCCCATGCCTGCCTTAGCTATTTTGAGTCCCCTTATGTAGAGAAAATTTAGTAGTAGTAGTAATAGTAATAGTAGTAGTAGTAGTAGTAATAATAATAATAATAATAATAATAATAATAATAATAATAATAATAGTGTCCTAGACATTTGGGAAGTGTCTGATGTGTGATCAAGAGCCAGCAGAGTGTCTGCTGTGGACTCATCTTGTTGTGTTTCAAATAATTGCAAGGACCCTGCTTTACCTTGCGATGTAACCGAGTGGTTTAAAGTGCAAATGCATCCACATCTCTCCAGAAGGAAACCCCATAGAAGACAGAAGGAATTACTGCCCACTAAGCTTACGTAATAGTCTCTCCAACCTGATCCCACCCCCCACAACACACACACGTATTTGATTATATAACCACTGCTATTTTGTGCTATTACCATGCTTTCTGGGGATGATGGGAGGTGTGCATTAACACATTTGGCGAATATCTGGTGAGGGAAGACTGGTGTACAGGGATGCAAAACAAACTTCCTATAACATACTCTTGGGCATCAGCTAGCAAGTGCATGTACCAATTGTCTATGTACAGTCTCAATCACCCAAAGCTTGAAAACATTCAAAAAAAATTAAATCTCAAAAACAATATTTGGTTTTGCTATTTTGTATATAGGGCAGCATTTTACTATGCCACTGTACATAATGGGACTTCTACATCCAGAGATTTTGGCCCCGGAACCAAACCTGGCTGATCAAAAAGGCCCATTGTAACAGCCATTGCTGACACTACTTGTCAGCTTTTGACCAGTTTGATTGCATTTTACATCATATAGAGGGATGGAAAGCACTACTACATGTCACCTATTCAACATGGGATTTGAGCTGTTCCTAACCATTAGCTACTCACTACACTGGTATGAAGGCTTGTTCCATTAAAATAGGTCATCCTGCTCATACATGGAATCCATGTGTACTTTTCCTGGTTATTACTACAAATAATTTATATATCAGACTGTTAGACTCCTCCTTTTCATTCAGAAAAATTTGTTATCTTCATATCGAAAGGGCCGTTGTGCCTGTGTCCTCTGTTGCCTCTAGCTGCAGAGGCTTTTCCGGCTTTTTTTTCCCAGCCTTGGTCACGCAACAAGACATGTGAATATTTGAGCCTGAAATTATCCCTCTTGTGGCCAGCCTGTACACTGCATGCCTCAGTATTTTATCCTACCATTTCAGTCCTCATGGGAGATCCCTCGTGGGTATGATTGTCTTCCTAGAATAGTCTTGACATTGGCTCAATAAATGACTGTGAAGATCTATTCCGGATCTACGCAGTCATAGAATCATAGAGTTGGAAGAGACCTCATGGACAATCTAGTCCAACCCTCTGCCATGCAGGAAAATCACAATCAAAGCACGCCTGACAGATGGCCATCCATACCTCACAACCTCTGAGGATGCCTGCCATAGATGTGGGTGAAACGTCAGGAGAGAATACTTCTGGAACATGGCCACACAGCCCGAAAGACATACAACTACTCTGTGATCCCGGCCATGAAAGCCTTCGACAACACATCCATCTTCTGTTTAAAAGCTTCCAAGGAAGGAGCTTCCACTAGACTCCAAGGCAGAAAATTCCACTGCTGAACAACTCATACGGTCAGGAAGTTCTTCATATTCAGGTGGAGCCTCCTTTACTGTCATTTGAATCCATTGCTCCGAGTCATGGTCCCCAGAGAAGCAGAAAACAAGCCTGCACTCTCTTACTTATGGCATCCTTTCACATCTTTATATGAAAATGTGGGCTTGAAAAAGGGCTATCATGTCTCCTCTCAACCTTCTCTTCTGCAGGCTAAACAGACCCATCTCTTCAAGACGCTCCTCATAGGGATTCATGGTCTCCAGACCTTTGATCGTTTGAGTTGCCCTCTGGACACCTTCCAGCTTGTCAATATCTCTTTTGAACTGTGGTGCCCAGAATTGGACACTGTATTCCAGGTAAAGAGGTCTAACCAAAGCAGAATAGAGAGGCACCATGACTTCCCTCGATCTAGACACTATACTCCTATTGATGCAGCCCAAAATCCCATTGGCTTTTTAGCTGCAGCATCACACTGTTGGCTCATCTTCAACTTGTCCACAAAAACTCCAAGATCTTTTCCCCATGGATTGTTGTCAAGCCAGGCGTCACCCATTCTGTGTCATCTCCAAACTTGATAAGGACACCCGCTAAACCTTCATCCAAGTAATTAATAAAGATGTTGAACAGTACTCGGTCCAGGATCAAACCCTGCGGCACTCCACTAGTCACTACTTTCCAGGATGACCAAGCGTTTGGTCACTTAACAGATCCACCTAATAGTAGCATTGGGATATATATTTTTAAAACCTAATCTTGGGAAGGGAGGGTGAAGAGGTAGTAGAAATTCAACAACAAAAAAGAGAGGCATGTTCAACATAAGATCAATTTTAAAAGGCATTATCAACATGTCTCAATCTAGTCAAGACTTCCAGTTTATCAAGTTTATTTTCATTTCTACAAAAGAGCAATTTCAACAAAAATTACACATATTATTAAAACATGGCTGTTTATCACTTCAACATATTTACAGCACCAGTGGTTCTATATCTAATATTTTTAAAAATGGACAAAAAAACCCCCTCATCTCACACAGAAAGCCACACAATGCAAGTATCAAATGTATTTAAAGCCTACACACACAAAATGCACAGCTGAGTTGGACCTCTTTGGAAACATCTTCAAAAATTTGGAGGCAAACTGACACGCAGGTCCCATTTCATCTTCAGTAGAACAAAAAAATATTATTTCTGTCCCCAGTGCTGATGGGCTACATTGCAAGTGTTCTCCTATTAGAACACTACATTTTTTAAAAACAGGATCCAGACTTGAAATTTAAAACGGGTATTTCTTTTTTTAAAAAAAAAGCATTGTAAAAATTATCCTGTAATGCAAGCTACGTTTTCAGAATCTCGGTCTGCATTTGATAGGAATTAAAATAAGGCTCAGAGAGATCAATTCCTTAAGAGTTATCCAGATGCTCTGTCCCATTGTCATTGATGATGTTTAAAGGAGCTTCACTTGCTCTGTCTTAGGAACTCTCTTGAATAAAATGAATGCCAGTCAAACAACCGAGACTGTTATTCGGAGCCAATACAGGGATTCTGTCATCCAACCAATGGCAAGGCAGTAAGTGGAATGAGTTAAACCACTAAACTTTCTCTGCTGACAGCATGATTCTGCAAGAGAGACAGAAAGTCAAAATTAATAGTACAGTTTCAGACACTGATATCCCATTTATATATTTCTAACCCCCAGTTGCTAACACACAATGTATGAAAACACAGACACAATCAGAAGGAACACACACCACCATCTACCCACATGTCTCCAAGACCAAATATTATCATGAAACATTTTTAGGAAGCTTCCAAGCTCTTTTAAGAGCATACAGTGTTGGAAGGCACTCTAGTATCCTGGGGCCACCCTCTTAAAACTATTGGGTTTTAGCCTTTCTAAAAGGGGGCTGTGGAGAATTTTAGAGGAACCTTGTAATCCTTATCTTATTAAAGAAAAATATCAACCTGCCTGACCATTTTATTTGTCCCTTTTAATACTTTTTAAAAATGTTAGATTTAGTGGGTTGTTGTGAGTTGTCTGGGCTGTACGGCCGTGTTCCAAAAGCATTCTCTACTGACGTTTTGCCCACATCTGTGGCAGGCTACCCCAGAGGTTGTGAGATCTGTTTGAAACTAGGCAAGTGGGCTTTATATATCTGTGGAAGGCCCAGGGTGGGAGAAAGAACTCTTGTCTGCTGGAGGCAAATGTGAATGTTGCAATTAATCACCTTGATCAGTACTGAAAAGCCTTGCAGCTTCAAAGCCTGGCTTATTCCTGCCTGGGGAGATCCTTTGTTGGGAGGTGTTACTGGCCCTGATTGTTCCATGTCTGGAATTCCCCTGTTTTCAGTGTGATGTCCTTTACTGTCCTGATTTTAAAGTTTTTTTAATAGTGGTACTGTTAGATTTAGATTAACCCTTTAATTAACCCCCTCCTCTTTTGAACCATAATGTGGATCACCCTAGAAGACAAAAAAAAGGTTCCACAATCATCAACAATCCCAACCCTACATGAAATCCTCAATTCTTCTCTACTTCTTCCCACAAGTCATTTCTACTGAGAACAGATTAAAATAAAACAATCCTTAAAAGATCAGATTTCACCCATATCTAGTTTTTAAAGTAATTGTCATGTTATGTTGTTTTACCTTGTGTTTTAAATTACTGTTTAATTACTGTGTATGTAATGTTATGCTACGTTGTTGTCCGCACTTGTCCCTATGTAAGCTGCCCCGAGTCCCTTCAGGGAGATGGTGGCGGGATATAAAAATAAAGTTGTTGTTGTTGTTGTTATTTGCAGCACAACAAGATGAGTCCACGGCAGACACTCTGCTGGCTGTTGTATTGGATCACACATTGGACACTTCCCAAGTGGTGATTATTATTTTATTATGTCTCAGCAAACAAGATAGATATGCTGGATTTCGTATCACAAAATCACAAGTCGAACACTTCCCAAGTGTCTAGGACTGTGTGATGTATTTTCGGATGATGCGTGCAGATCCCAGTAGGGTGGCCTTTTGCAGTTGGCAGATCGTAATTTTGTCAATGTCTATTGTTTCCAAATGCCAGCTGAGATCTTTTGGCACGGCACCCAATGTGCTGATCACCACCGGGACCTTATTATTATTATTAATTATTATTATTATCTAGGAACTACCATCATGCTCAGGGCTGAAAGGGCTTTTCACCCTCGTGCCCATTCTTTGTTCTCACCTTCCGAAGTTTGCGGTCGTTCTTGCCACGGGAGGACACAGACTCAGTCTCTGTGTAAGGAGGAGGTGGTGGAGGAGGGAATCCATTGTTATCATCGTCTCGTTTTCTCCTGTTCCCGGATCTCCCGCTTGAGGCGCTTGAATGATCTAGATCCTCACGGCTGCCTGCCCGCTGCTTTCTCCGCAGGGCTTCCTCCAGGAAATGGTCATCATAGTGGGGGCGCTCTAGGTCTCGCAGGTCATCCCTGCTTCGGCTCCGGCGCCCACCGTAGTGTGGATACTCATTGCGGGAGTCTGGCGAATAGTTACGGTGATGCCATTCCTCGTCTGAGCCCCGGCGGCCTCGGCTTCTGGGTCGGGCAGGGTAAGGGTCCTGGTCCAAATCATCTAGAGCATCCATTGAGCGGGAACGGGGACGTCTGCCATAGCCCCGTGGTGGGGAGTCACGTCGCGCAAGTGGTAGCAGGCGGCGATTGTCACCACTCCGCAGGCTCTCCTCTTCCACATCGCTGATGGGGGACATGGCCTGCCCTCGCAGCCGCCCCAAGCCCTGTCGCAGTTCATAGCGCCGATCATCTTCATGCAGAGAGCTCAACTCGCTCATCACAGAGGCTGGAAAACAAAAACAATTCAAGATCAACAATACCTGTCCCTGTAACTCTGTTAAAGCAAGCAGGACAGGCTACTGACTAGGCATGCTCTCCTCACAAACAACTGTCACCATATGCCACTCTCGGGGAAGCGGGGGCTCAAGCATGTTTATGCATGTAAAATAGTGGGACCCAGCCCAAGTACCTTTCTCAAGCCTCCCATTAGGCTGGCCTGGGCGGGTGGGGTCAAAGTTGGCCAGCTCCTTCTCCATGTAGTAGAGCACCCGCATGGAGTCATCCTGCTGGTTGGCTTGAATGCGGTAGCCACTGCGCACAGCTGGAGGAGAGACATCAGGAGCAGGCTTTAGGACAGAAGGCCTATTTTTCCTCTCTTGGGGATAGGAAACCATCTTCCTTTCAGATGTTTGGACCAGAACTCCCATAATCTCTTAATACTAGCCAAACTGGATGATGGAAATCACTGTCCAAAATGTCTGGAGAACCCAAAGCATGTGTGCATATGCATATACCTCCTTCTTAGGTTCTAAGAAGCATGAGCTGTAAATTATCTTGCAAAGTGCTTGAATAAACTCGAATGGTATAGCATTTCCCAAATCTCTAGGACATTGAGAGAGCAATGTATATAGGGACGAGGACTGAGTGGTTCTCAACCTGGGTTCCCCAGATGTTTTTGGCCTTCGACTCCCAGAAATCCTAACAGCTGGTAAACTGGCTGGGATTTCTGGGAGTTGTAGGCTAGAAGTATCTGATAACCACTGGTTTAGAATATGCAGTTTAAGAGGTAAAAACTTACTGCAACCAAAGTATGAACCACTCTGCTCCAGGAGATTTGTCTAGTGCTCTTTTCAATGTTCTTTTCCCACCTTCAGCAAGACACATCCATTCTGACAGGTGTTTTTAAATCTGGTTAATTCTGTATGCTGTTCTAGCTGTCACTCTTGTCTACTTTTGGCTTTCCTTTTGATGAGGTTTCCTCTCTAATTCTTTTGATGTTGCTTATTTTAGACCACTACATGTCTTGTGTATTCTCAAGATAGAAAAGAAAGATAAAATTGACTCAAGTAAGTATTTGCTCATATGATGGTGTCTGGGTGAGTGTTTCCATTTTGAGCATCGCAGATCTTTAGAATCTTGCTCACACAATAAAATGGTGACTGAATTCTTAAATCAGGGGAACAGGACTTTCCCCAGGTCCAATAAACGGGGGCTAACATCCAGCTATGGCATCAATACTGCTATAATGTCGACTCTACCCAACTTAGAAGGATTAAACACTCTACTTCCAGAATCTTTGAGGTGCATGTTCCTAATAAAAATGAGATGATATAGTAAAAGGTAAAAATAAAGGTTTTCCCCTGACATTAACTCTAGTCATAGCTGACTCTGGGCATTGATGCTTATCTCTATTTCTAAGATGAAGAGCCAGCATTGTCCATAGACACCTCTAAGGTCACGTGGCTGGCATGACCGCATGGAGTGCTGTTACCTTCCCACTGGAATGGTACCTATTGATCTACTCACATTTGCATGTTTTTGAACTGCTAAGTTGGCAAAAGCTGGAGCTAAAAGCGGGAGTTCACCATGCTCCCTGGATTAAAACCGCTGACCTACCGCCGATGACACACTACAGCCCTAAAAAGTATGCCCCCCATACTGCCATGATATAAATATAAATTCAGAAGCACAGGATCTGTTGTTCACTAAGAAATCACTACAAGGTAGGGTTGATAAAACTCTGGGGATGCATATGGTCCCTAAGGCTGGTGTTTTCCCCTTCCCTTGCTTCCCACAGCTTCTACCACAGTCCTATTGTGAGACCACCAGCAAAACATGCCAAAATATTTTACTTTTTGGTATTATTTTTGATCCATATATAATCATAGAGTTGGAAGAGACCACATGGAGCATCTAGTCCAACCCATGCCATGCAGCTGGTTGACTCCATGGATCTAGAGCCTATGGATCTGGAAAGCCCAGTGTAGAAGCAGTCCCTACTTTAAATTTAGAAAGCAAATCACCAGGCAATTTTGTTTCTGTACAGTAGAGGGAAGCAACAACCTTCATCTTTTCCATTCTTAACTTCACTTTCACTTCACTTTATTTCTTAATTAGTCGCTCTCCACCAGAGTGCTCCGAGCGACTTTCAATTTAAAATATCATTCCACAATATAAAAACATTCAACAATGACTATTTGGCAAATTAGATCTGATTTACTTAAATGCACAACCACACAGTCAAATCATCATAACAACCAAATCATTCTCAAATCATCATATCAGTTTCTTTATCATTGTAAAGAGCCAGCTCAATCAAAAGCCCAGTAAAGTGATCGGTTAATGTGATGCAGTGTAATCAGCTAATGTAACTACATGGCACGTTCACTTACTTGAGTCAGAAAGCCCAAAGGTTAATAATCAATTTGAAAATCTTTCCCACACCAAGCATGTCAGATCAGCCAAAGAGACAATAGTCATTTTAGAAATTTACTGTTTTCATTTGTAGATGCAGAAACAGAAAAAAAAACATTCAGAGTTCCACACACGTTTCTTACCAGCACTTTCTGTATCTCTCAACAGAGGCACCTGTGAGCTGTTTCCACCAACTGTAAGGCAATAAATAACAAGGACTGTTAGAGGTGGCACCACTATGTATAGGAGACAAATAACAATACTTTCATAAGTATACTGGATCTTCGAATTCCCAGGTTCAAGTTGTCAATGAGCTGTTCATCTAGATTGCTGACTTTGGGCTAGTCAGTTTCTCTGAGTCTGCTCTAATTCACAGGGCTGTTGTGAGGATAAAGGTGGTGAAGCAAAAGAACTATATACAACACCTGAAGCTTACTGAATAAAAGACTCTATATAAATGTAACTTCTAAACAAGTATTACCCAAATCCTACACTCCTGGATCCTGAAAACTCACCTGAACCCTCATGAAGTGCTTGTAACCAAGAAGACCAAGAATTCTACATTGAAAAACTGTTGGAAATGACAACGTTCTTCAAGCCTTCTCTAGTAATGTTCATCTATGATCAAGTTGCTTACTGTTTGTATGTATGTTCTGGTATGCAGCCTCCTCTATGGTTCCTGAGACGTTATAAAAGGGGCTGAACACCACATGATCAAAGACAGACTACTTCTGACTAAAGACTACTTCAGACTTCAGATCACACGCTTGCTTGCTGTTTTGCTGTAAGAGATGTCCTGACTGGATTATCTCAAACATATCTTAAACTGGAATGATAAGTTTTGTACCTATGTAGGCTGAACACATCAAAGTTGTGAGTAAATCAAATATGTTATTTTTTATCAAGTCTACTTCATTTTTGTCTCTTGAGTGCATGACATAAAACAAGTTGTTTTATGGGCACTGAAAAACACTTCTGAAACACTGCTGGTTTTTATGAACTGGCAAAATCTCTGTTTTCTGAACAGTTCAGAGATAACAGGTTATTCAGTCTAACAACTGAAACGATTGCCTTTCCATAATTATATCTGGTCATATACCACAAGAGAAGATTCTATTCTAAAGGGTTTTTGGCTCTTTTCTGAAAGGTCACTAAAATAATCTCCAAAAGGTGATTTTCCAAAAGGTTATAAATGCCATTTCCAAAAATAAACCAACCCTTTTTATTAAGTTTCTTTTAAATCTTATAGGCCATCAGATACAAAATTAGATGCAGGAAATCCTGGTCAGCTAACATATGGCTGCACACCATGTATTTAGAGATACTTAGTGAAAGATAGATGACTCCTGCCATCTTTGGTTTGTGGTGGAGTCTCAAGATTTTTAAACAGAGGCTGGATAGCCATCTCTCGGGAGTACTTTGATTGTGTATTCCTGCATAACAGGCTTGGGCTGCATGGTCTTTGTGGTATCTTCCAGCTCAGTTTCTATTCTATACCTCACATATCTTTTCACTAACTGGTTCCACCAGTCAGTTGATCAAATATGTTTATCATTGTATTCAGCAAGGAAATAACTATACAAAGAGTTAAAGGAGGCCCAAAGATGGACAACTGCTTTTATTATAAGGCAGAAAGACATTCCAATAAGATCTCAAAGGTGCTACATGTTTGGCTAGCAGTCTTTTAGAAATTCTAATTCAAACCATAAAAGCCTGAACCCGGTCAAGTAAGTCACGTACCTGAGCTGGCCCTGTCATATTCCACTCCATAACCATTGTACATAGGAGGCACTGGGCCCATGGGAACCATAGCAGTTTGCGGGGCTAGCTTCAACTGATTGCTGGATGCATAGATGCTGGGCGCATAAACACTGGGGACCCCGGAAGTTGCAGCTTTTCCTGCAACATAGACTGGAGGGAGAGAAAGATGTGTTAAGCAAGAGTAAATAGTAAGACGAGGAAACAGGAGTTCTTAACCAGATGATGTGATGAAGTTACTTTGGAGTTTAATAATGTTCTGAGTAGCTCAGAGCCAGGCTATCTGAAGGACTATATCATTCCATGTAAGCCAGACTAAACTCGTAAGATTTAGGGAGGTACTTTTCTCATTTTCATGACCTTCTCGGGCACATTTTGTGGGATATGGTCTTCTCCACAGCTGCTCCTACCTTCTGGAACACCCTTCCTAAGGATGTTAGTTTGGCTCCTTCCTTGCTCTTCTTTCACCAGAAAGTGAAGGATTTTCCATTTCAACAGGTATAGGTGTATGGTAACGGTTTAATATAATGAGTTTTCTATTTTAGTGTTTTTAATCTATGGCTTTAAATTAATATTGCATCTGGTTTTAATTTTGACTGTTTTAGCATTTGTTTTAGCTGTACATTTTTTACTTAAATCTCTTTTTTACTCTGTACTATGCCGTGAGTTCCACTATAAGGAAAAAGTGGCATATAAATATAGTGACTGGCTGGTTGATTAACATTTTTTCAAGCTCTAGCATTGAGAAATCCAAAGGAGCACAACTGCTTATGAGAAAAAAAGTCCAAACATTTTGACTGAACAAATATGAGTGACCTTGTGAGAAGATAGAAAGAGTAGGACAAACAGACAAGTCACTGGGTTGCCTTCGATAACATAGAGAAGTCATTGTCCAGTTTTAGGTTGGATCTACACTGCCCTATAATCCAGTTCAAAGCAAACTATCTATATTCAAAAACTGGGTGATAGGGCAGTGTATTATTAGTAGTTATTAATTATTATGTAGGACAATAATTAATACTTATTTAAGACTTAATTAAGACTTACGTGCTTCCGGGCAGCAGCACTTCTCTGGGCAGCACGGGCATCGGACGTAACAGCAACAGGTGTGAGGGCAGCACTGGCACCAGCAGATCCCAAAGAGCAGTAAAATCAGAAAGAACCCCAGCACCACCAAGACGACAAAGACCCAGTCTGGGAGGAAAGAGAAGGAGGGAGCAAAACCTTTCAGACAAAGGCAATGACTCAAGTTCCATCTATATAAAAAGGAGCTGTGCCAGCTTGGCAACTTCTACAACAAAAAAAGAGAATGTCTGTTGTAATACCATAAGCCCTAAACCAAGTGTGGGCAATTTAAGCAAGCCTGGGGGTGTTTTTATGCCCTGAGATACCCCAGGAGCTATATGGGCAACTGAATAATAAAACAAAAACAAAAAACCCGAAGTAGCTTGGAGTTTGTACTACTGCAACACCTTCTACATGGGGCTGCCTTTGAGGATAGTTCGGAAGCTACAATTAGTGCAGAGACTGGTGTCTAGATTGATAACTGGAGCTCCATATTATAAGAGCACGACTCTCATGCTGCGGCAGCTCCACTGGTTGCTGGTCCGCTTCCAGGCTAAATACAAAGTGCTGGTCGTTATCTATAAAGCTTTAAACCAGTGGTTCTCAACCTGTGGGCCCCCAGGTGTTTTGGCCTACAACTCCTAGTTTACCAGCTGTTAGGATTTTTGGGAGTTGAAGGCAAAACATCTAGAATCATAGAATCATAGAATAGTAGTTGGAAGAGACCTCATGGGCCATCCAGTCCAACCCCCTGCCAAGAAGCAGGAAATCGCATTCAAAGCACCCCCGACAGATGGCCATCCAGCCTCTGCTTAAAAGCCTCCAAGGAAGGAGCCTCCACCACAGCCCGGGGGAGAGAGTTCCACTGTCGAACAGCCCTCACAGTGAGGAAGTTCTTCCTGATGTTCAGGTGGAATCTTCTTTCCTGTAGTTCGAAGCCATTGTTCAGTGTCCTAGTCTGCAGGGCAGCAGAAAACAAGCTTGCTCCCTCCTCCCTATGACTTCCCTTCACGTATTTGTACATGGCTATCACGTCTCCTCTCAGCCTTCTCTTCTGCAGGCTAAATATGCCAAGCTCTTTAAGCCGCTCCTCATAGGGCTTGTTCTCCAGACCCTTAATCATTTTAGCCGCCCTCCTCTGGACGCTTTCCAGCTTGTCAACATCTCCCTTCAACTGTGGTGCCCAGAATTGGACGCAGTATTCCAGGTGTGGTCTGACCAAGGCAGAATAGAGGGGGAGCATGACTTCCCTGGATCTAGACACTATTCCCCTATTGATGCAGGCCAGAATCCCGTTGGCTTTTTTAGCTGCTGCATCACATTGTTGGCTCATGTTTAACTTGTTGTCCACGAGGACTCCAAGGTCTTTTTCGCACACACTGCTGTCAAGCCAGGCGTCCCCCATTCTGTATCTTTGATTTCCATTTTTTCTGCCGAAATGAAGTATCTTGCATTTGTCCCTGTTTAACTTCATTTTGTTAGTTTCGGCCCATCTCTCTAGTCTGTCAAGATCGTTTTGAATTCTGCTCCTGTCTTCTGGAGTGTTGGCTATCCCTCCCAGTTTGGTGTCGTCTGCAAACTTGATAATTGTGCCTTCTAACCCTTCGTCTAAGTCATTAATAAAGATGTTGAACAGAACCGGGCCCAGGACGGAGCCCTGCGGCACTCCACTTGTCACTTCTTTCCATGATGAAGATGACGCATTGGTGAGCACCCTTTGGGTTCGTTCGCTTAGCCAATTGCAGATCCACCTAACCGTAGTTTTGTCTAGCCCACATTTTACTAGTTTATTTGCCAGAAGGTCGTGGGGGACTTTGTCGAAGGCCTTACTGAAATCCAGGTAGGCTACATCCACAGCATTCCTTGTATCAACCCAACTCGTAACTCTATCGAAAAAAGAGATCAGATTAGTCTGGCATGACTTGTTTTTGGTAAATCCGTGTTGACTATTAGCAATGACCGCATTTGTTTCTAAGTGTTCGCAGACCACTTCCTTGATGATCTTTTCCAGAATCTTGCCTGGTATCGATGTGAGGCTGACCGGACGGTAATTGTTTGGGTCGTTCTTTTTTCCCCTCTTGAAGATAGGGACCACATTCGCCCTCCTCCAATCTGCTGGGACTTCTCCCGTTCTCCAAGAACTCTCGAAGATAATTGCTAGTGGTTCTGAAATAACTTCCGCTAATTCCTTCAATACTCTTGGATGTAGCTGATCTGGCCCTGGGGACTTGAATTCGTTTAGAGAGGCCAGGTGTTCCTGGACAACTTGTTTCCCTATTTGGGGTTGGATTTCCCCCAATCCTTCGTCCATTCCATGTTGCTGAGGTTGAAGATGGCTTTCTTTTTGTGAGAAGACCGAGGCAAAGAAGGCATTAAGTACTTCTGCCTTTTCCCTGTCCCCTGTCGCCATCACCCCATCTTCTCCTTGCAATGGCCCTATCGCCTCCTTTTTCTTCCTTTTTCTACCAACGTAAGCAAAAAAGCCTTTTTTGTTGTTTTTTATGTCCCTGGCAAGCCTGAGCTCATTTTGTGCTTTAGCCTTGCGAACCTTTTCCCTACAGGTGTTGGCTATACGTTTGAATTCTTCTTTGGTGATTTCTCCCCTTTTCCACTTCTTGTGCATGTCACTTTTGAGCTTTAGCTCAGTTAGAAGTTCTTTGGACATCCATTCTGGCTTCTTTGCACTTGTCTTATTTTTCTTCTTTGTTGGCACTGTTTGCATTTGCGCCTTGAGTATTTCACTTTTGAAAAACTCCCATCCATCCTTAACTCCCTTGTTTTTTAATATTGGCGTCCATGGAATGCCGCTCAGTAATTCCTTCATTTTTTGGAAGTGAGCTCTCTTAAAGTCGAGAATGCATGTTTGACTTGTCTTAGTTTCAGCATTCCTTTGTATTGCAAACTCCAGGAGCACATGGTCACTTGCCCCTAAGGATCCAACCACTTCAACTGTGTTGATCAGGTCTTCCACATTTGTTAATGTGGAACCTTCCACAACCTCTGGAGACCCAAAGGTTGAAAACTACTGCCCTAAAAGGTCCAGGTCCAGGCTATTTGTCTAATCGCATCTCCCTATACAGACCATCCTGTACACTGCGGTCAGTGGAGGAAGCCCTCCTCTCAGTTCCACAACCACCACAAGCTCAGTTGGTGGGAATGAGAGAGAGAACCTTCTCTGTGATCGCTCCCCATCTCTGGAACTCCCTCCCTAAAGAAATAATAATGCCCCCCACGGTCCTCTCCTTTGGAACCCACTGTAACGCTAGCTAACCCACTGGTATTGTATGGCTGCTACGATAAGAATTCAGGGCAGTTTACAAACACAAAACAAAAAGGCAAACATTCAATGAATATAGATTCATAGAATCGTAGAGTTGGAAGAGACCTCACAGGCCATCCAGTCCAACCCCCTGCAAGAAGCAGGAAAAATGCCTCAAATGAGTACAAACACACCAAAATAATACAAGATAATGAACAGTAGTAACTTACAACAAAGAATTAAGCATTGAAAGAAACAAAACAATCCAATAAGACATAGTAAACTAAAACATGAGCAAAACATACCCTATAAGCAATTAAAAAAGTTACATTAAGTGGCTTTAAAATGGCAACACCGGTGTTCATTGTTCCACCCCTGTACATTTTGGTTTGTAAAAATATATCACTTGGATTCATCTAACAGTTTTTGGTAAAGTTCATCTGTTATTCACCTAATTATTTCTCATCACCTGCTTCTTATTACCATTGCTTTGAGTGGGAAAAATGCCCCTAAAACAGGCTGACAAACCAAGCCTGGTGACCATTGCGCTTCAAGGCATACCACCAAGTGAGATAGTATCAGTACAGTAGTATTTTATTAGCACAACCTCTTTCTTGTAGACATAGAACAAGAATCCAATGACAGAATAACTGCAGGACTCAAGTGCAGCTTTTTAAAAAGCACAGCATGTACTGCAAACCCTAGTCCAGTACATTGGGGAGGGGGGCACAGCTTCCCAACATTTGTATTTGTGTGACACACTGACTGGCTGCTTTTGTTGTTCAAGAGTATCCCCTAAAAATATGATGTAGATAAGAGACCAAATATTATGTTTCCAATTCAGCCACAAGCTGTTTGGCACCCAGAATCACACGGTTACTGTTCTTAAGCCCGAAGGAGCTGTTTGGAGTGGAGAAAGGACTGGGAGGGAGAACAGATCATAGAGTCTGTTGCAATGACAAAAAAAATAAGAATGGAAACTCTGAAGAGGGAGACAGAAAGACGAAAGGCGTTTTGGAACCATTTCTAAACCAAAGCACTCCTACTTCTAACCTCGAGAGATGCAAAGATAGCAGAATTAAAGCACAAGCGCCATTCCCATTTCCTCCCAGCTCCCCTCCCCTGGAAAGAGAGGATGGAAGAAGAAGCAATGCCAGTACCTTCCATATGCCCTATCTGAAAGCCTGGCAAAAGCTCTGAGACACCGGAGGATTTTCCTACAGAACAGAAAAAACACAGGAAAAACAGTTACTAAATACAGCTGGCTGCCCTTGAGATAGACACTTCTGGGCCAGGTACATTTTTCAGCAGAAGTTATAGTGTCAGTCAACTTAGTGGGGATCCACAATGGTAGAAGCTGCCTCAGGAAAGGCAACAAAGCAAACCAAGATTATGAAAGCAGATTTTATTTTCTGGTTCTAAGCAACAATGCATGCAGAGTCCCAGTTTCTGTGCAGCTTGGCTTTCACTCCTTCGTTCTCCTCTTTTTGTTTATTTCCCAATTTGCACAGCATTCTAGGTTTTCTCTGCATCCTTAGCAGGTTTTTGCTGCTATTGTTCTTGTTGCTTCCCAGTTGCCATCCCTATTTACCACTTGGAGTTACTTTGGAAGGTGTCTGTCATCTCTTGTCAGCAAAGATCTAACTTTTTCAAAAGCTGGGGAACTAACAAGAGTTATGTGCAACCGGACTAGTAGTACTGCAGGCTAATAGCGCTTAAGGGTTTTTGCAAGTCTGCCCAACAAATCCCAGTATTGCTCCTTTGCAGGTCTTGTTTTGTGATATAACTGCATTGTAAAACAAGGAGGCCCAACTGATGGAGGAGATAAATCAAAGGAAACTGAAAGGCAAGGGAACTATCTCCACATCACACACAAGCTGACACCAAATATGTTTAGACAGAAAGTATGCCAACACTAAATTGTTGCTCTCATGTGCCTTCAAGGCAAATTATGACACTATCTTAGGGATTTCTTGGTGAGACGTAGTCAAGGGAGGTTTGCTTTTCTACTCCTCTGAGACTGAGAGTGTGTGACTTGCACACTATCACTTTGTGGGTTTTCATGGCCGAGATGGTTTCCTGGAGTCCCTTTTTTCGTGTCAGGAGCAACCTGAGAAGCTGCAAGTCGCTTCTAGTGTGAGAGAATTGGCTGTCTGCAAGGACGTTGCCCAGGGAATGCCCGGATCTTTATATATTTTACCATCCTTGTGGGAGGCTTCTCTCATGTCCCTGCATGGAGCTGGAGCTGATAGAGGGAGCTCATCTGCGCTCTCCCCGGGTTGGATTTGAACCGGCAACCTTCAGGTCAGCAATCCAACCTTCAAATCATCAGTCCTGCTGGCACAAGGGTTCAACCTACTGCGCCACGGGGGGCTCCTTCCTAATTCAGTCCTAATTCAATACTTACATCATTACAGTACAATCTCTCTTACACTGAATACAATGGAGTAAGCATTCTCAACATGAGCTACTGAAGATTCAGGAGCTTATCACTGTGGCCCCTTCTACACTGCCATATAATCTAGATTATCAAAGCAGATAATCCACATTATCTACTTTAAACTGGCTTATATGAGTCTACACTGCCATATAATCCAGTTCAAAGCTGATAATTTCAATTTTATATGGCTTTGCTACTCTCTCCCAATTCCAGAGACTGGGGGAACAACAGAAGAGGAACTGCACCATGTGGCAAGCCCCCTGTTATCTTGTTAAAATTGCAGTACCTTGTGTGAAAGGTTCCTAAGTCTCCATTCCAGTTTCTCAACCTCCATATCAACACTGAAATGAGCACAAGACAAAGATGTCACCCCATTTGGGGGGGGGGGGGGGGAGAGAAAACCTTGCAGGCCCTACAGCTGCGGGTGAACTACAACTTTCAGGATTATTCACCACTGGGTCCAACCACATCTAGACAATTGTCACCCAACATTAAGAATGAAGGATCTCTCAGTCAACAGCCAGATCAGCCTTCATGATCCATCAGACCACTATTCAACCACAGTTTCTACACATTCTGTGTTTTAGGCTTGATTCATACATAGATATTCAGCATGAAGACCACCAAACAACATCAGAAGTTCTGTTTTCAGCAGCTAATCTATGTGGAGTTCTTCACCTACACAAGCTGTAATTACTACAACCAAGAAGTGAGGTAAATGCATGTGCTAACATGCCCTAACTTAAGCCAAGTTAAGACGGCAAAGAAAACACAAAGATAAGAAGGAACATGGTTTCCGTCCATCTGTTTTTGCCTGAGTGACTGAGTGCCTGACACACAGAGAGAATTCCAGGCATGTGCACCCTATGCAGCTGAATGTTTATAAGAATATTTCCTTCCTCATAAGCAGCGGACATTTTTCAGAACAATTAGTTCTGGCACAGCCAGGCACAACATTCACTACAACCTCCAGCAAAGAGGGGGGGATCCGGTTTCTGGCAGAAAAAGAGAAAAGGAAAAGGAAAAAAGAGGGCAAGAAATAGCAGATATGGAACCCTGGGATCCACTCATTAAGCAACTTGAAGCAGAAAATCAAGACAAACATATTGACGCCTGGTGGTCTGCATCAAGGCTGCCCTAAGATAGCTGTGTCTGCCTTTCTCTGCTCCCTCTAGCGGCAGCAATTCCCAGAATCCTCCAGAGAAATGTTGATGTCAACAACACAACAGCACGGGGAAGGAATCGAGTCAAAGGCTTTCATGGTCGGAATCACTGGGTTGCTGTGAGTTTTCCAGGCTGTATGGCCATGTTCCAGAAGCATTCTCTCCTGATGTTTCATCCACATCTATGGCAGGTATCCTCAGAGGTTGTGAGGTCTGTTGAAAACTAGGCAAGTGAGGTTTATGTATCTGTGGAAGGTCCAGGGTGGGAGAAAGAACCCTTATCTGTTGGAGGCAGTAAATCAGGACAGTAAATGAAGAACAACACTGAAAATGGGGGAATTCCAGACGTGAAACATTCAGGGCTGCTTAATGCCTCTCTACAGGGAATTCCCCCAGGCAGAAGTTGGGCTTTGAAGCTGCAGGGCTTTTCAGTGCTGATCAAGGTGATTAACAGCAACATTCCCACTTGCTTCCAACAGACAGGAGTTCTTTCTCCCACCCTGGACCTTCCACAGATATATAAACCCCACTTGCCTAGTTTCCACTATACCTCACAACCTCTAAGGATGCCTGCCATAGATGTGGGCAAAACGTCAGGAGGTAATACTTCTGGAACATGGCCATACAGACCAGAAAACTCACAGCAACCCAGACTAAAGGCTAATTATTTGGAAGTCAGGAAACATTAGGCAGGGGTTTAGGATCCCTACAAGACCTGCTCAGCAGTCCAACCAGACCAGAGGTGGGAAGTATACAGGCCACGGGCCACAATGGCCCACCAAGCAACCCATTGCAGTCTCTTTAGCCTCCCGAAAATCGCTTCTAAAATGGGGAACCACACTCAAGAAGATTCCACAAGGAATCTCCATTTTGAGGTTAGTTTAACCTCTCTGCACATTTTGGATCACCGCCAGATGCATTTTCTATGGCTGCCCATCTCTGAGCAAACACAAAATCCTATCAAAGTCAGTGTACATATTAATTACTGGTGAATGGGTTCAGGAATGGGGGTGGGGGGCTTTTGTATTTATGTTCTGTCACCTCCATAAGCAACTGGTTGGCCACTATATGAAAAGACTTCCAGATAGGTCTTGGCTCTGGTCCAATTGCTCTTAAGCTCACACGCATAATGTAAAGCAAGCAGAACACTTTTTTTGTACTTAGCATTCAGTAGACAATGATATATTGCCTCCAAACAAGGAGGTTAGTTAATAGACAAAGATATACATGCTCATTAAGTAGACTGATCTTTTTTTTCCTTTTTTTAAAGCCAATTCCACATTCTGCTTTAGCTTCTCAAAATTTGTAAACAGTTGTCTATTCTTATACAGACAACAAATGAAATGCACAGGCTGGATGCCAAGCATTAACAGACAACTTCCTTCAAAGATCTCAGGAAAGAACAATAATTCCTCAACTTTGCTATCTAGGGAAATTGAAACTGAAGATGCAAGGGCTAAATCTGGTCCTTTAGCATGATGTTTTGTTTGCTGTCAGACAGGACTCAACATTTGCAAGCTGCAGACTTACAGAAGGATCCACATTTGATACATTATATCTCCACTGATATAATTTCCAACATGTACCAAACAATTGAGCCCCTGGTGGTGCAGCTAGTTAAACTGTTGAGCTGAACTTGCTGACTGGAAGATCAGAGAGCAGGGTGAGCTCCCGCTGTTAGCCCCAGCTTCTGCCAATCTAGCAGTTCGAAAACATGCAAATGTGAGTAGATTAATAGGTACTATTCTGGTGTGGAGGTAACGGCGCTCCATGCAGTCATACCGACTACATGACATTGGAGGTGTCTACAGACAACGGTGGCTCAGAAATGGAGATGTCGGACACCACTAGACTTTATGTCAGGGGGAAACATTTACCTACCTTTACTACCAAACAATTTGGTTATTCTCAGCATGGAAAAAATTACTTTTGTATTACAGCTCTCGGTATTTCTTGTGTCTGGGGAATTCTGAGAGTTATACTCCACAAAAAATCTATTTGAAGCTATTAAGCATAAAAGTGTGTGCCTTGCATAATTCTTTGCTTTCACAAATCTTACAGAAAGCCCACCAAACGGCAAAACAAGTCGTATACTAGTTTGCTTAAGTCACAACTTGCAAAAATAAGATTTGTTAAAAACAGAAATGAGGACACAGTTCCTATGACTAAGAGTAATGTTGTAGAACAAGGCATCTGACAATGCCCCTAAAAAGAAGGAAACTCCACAATACCATTTTCCACTCTGCTTAGAACTGGTTCTGCCACTGCAATATTAGCACTGTGCACATATACACACGAACAGACACAACCTACAAAGAAAGAGCCCTGTGTACATAGCAAATAAAGCTCAAACCTGCACTTGGCTGTAATCCAGAGAGCCTTGCTTTGTCCTCCAAACTGAAACATGATGGGTGTACTTTGAATGGCTAAAATAAGAGTATAAGAAGGCACCTGCAAATGGCATATTTTCTTATACCTATGGATGAGTGGAGTTGGACAAACGCAGGGTGGGGCAAAGGCGTGGAAACATGGCTACAGCCATAAAAATCTAGGCATAAAACAATGGGCATGATGTGCTTGGCAACCACACAGTAGAACAGATCTGCATGGATCAGCTGGTGCTCAGCAATGACACACATGTTTATATGCTACTCAGGATTAATCTATCTATGCACATACTTTTGGACAGCGCATGGGCTGAGAAAAACCTTCTTTCCTAATTCTGAGTGTATATGCCTCACCCTGAAACACAATTTCTGAATGCTCACATGTGCAGCACCATATTTACAAAGCAAATCCTGCAAACAGGAAATGTACAGACTATGGAGAACGTGTCTAGCCCAGCATACACCCTGCTATACTGGCTTTCTTCTTTCAGCACTTTCATTTTAATTTAACACAATTCGTTAAACCATTGAAAAGCTTTCCTGCACCTAAAAAAGAAGGGAATTCTATCACCTAATCCCATTCTGGATACATCAAAACACATTTGTTTCCCTTGAGCAAATAAATCTTGGAAAGCAATAATAAATGGCACCGGTTTTGAAGGGCAAATTAACGTGGATTCCTTCACTTTTGGAGCTGAGCCTGGTAGCCCCTGCTAAACTTGTAAGAGAACACCCTCTCCTATAAAGTCTCCCCAGGGATGCAAGGAAAATCCCTTGATCTCAGCATTAAGACGTATGTGTGAAATAGGAGTCTTGCGACTTACCCAATACAATGAGCTCAGCGTAGGCTTCATTGTTGCCTTGTAAATCTTGAGAGGAGGTCACAGTGCAGTAGTAGACCCCGCTGTCTCCCCAAGCCGTCTGTTCTATACTGAGGTCAGCATCTTTTTGAAGGAGAGAAAGGAAAAAAGAAAAATGTCAACTTAGATGTGGAAAAACTCCAAAATATGATTTGTATATATTTAATCTGTCACACACAGTCCTTGACATCCTCCCCTGAATGCAAAGTTCTGCAAGGAAACTTTCAACATTTTATTCTTAGCAAAATAAACATTGATATTGTTCTTGACAAAATACTATTCTTCCCCCGGTTGTTATAGAGAGGGTAGTAAATGTAAAACTTACTACTATAAATAATGCTGGACTCCAAACCTATCTGCACATTCAGCATGGTCAATAATCTGAGATGTCAGTTGTAGCCCAACAACATCTAGAGAACTGTAGCTTTTTCACCCATGTATTGTAATGGGAGCCTCTGGTGGCTCAGTGTGTTAACGTGCTGAGCTGCTGAACTTGCAGACCAAAAGGTCCCAGGTTCAAATCCAGGAAGCGGACTGAGCACCCGTTGTTAGCTCCAGCTTCTGCCAACCTAGCAATTCAAAAACATGCAAATGTGAGTAGATCAATAGGTGTGATGTCTCATGGGCCTTGTAGTCCCGTTCCTAGTGCTATTGTGGCAGACGAAGAGGAAAACTTGGGATTCCCACCGATTCAGCCAGAATCGGAGCCCCTGCACCTGGAGGATGTTTGCCCTCAAGAAGTCAGCCAAACAAGCCTTGGGCAGAATTCTCCCCCGTTTTCTCGAAGGGACAATTATAATAGAGATAGAGGAAATAGGGAGGCGAATCGCCAGAGCGCCAGAATCGCAGCCAAACAATTAGCTGATTAGGTCTGCTTCCCTTGGGAAATTCTAAGGAGTCATGCATCTGGACAGAGATGGGTTTCACTTCTAGTTCTCCAGGGAAAGTGTTCTTCTGGCGGGAAACGAGACCCTATTTAGGTGTTTTGCCGCGAAGGAAACCTTGCGGAGTCAACTCGTCAGCTCGAGGAGTGAGAACGTGTGTGGACTACGCAACTCCAGTTCCTTGTTTCCAAGACCAAGTTCCAAGCCTGCCTTGTTCCCCGGACCTCGCCACGGACCCTGTTCTTGTTTCTTGTTGCCTCGTATCAAGCCTTGTTTTGCCAAGAATCTAGTTTGTTTCCAGCCTTGTTGTCAAGTTCCATGGACTAAAGGACCTTGTCATTTCCCCACACTTTGCTCGGCAAAGTGTGTGTTTCGGTTATTGGATTATAACTTTGGACCTTAATATCACATATTGGACATTACTTTCCTGGACTATATTTGACCTTTCCTGAAAGGTCTATTTCTGAACTTTATTCTTCACTTGTTTTTATTGACTTTATATATTCCTTTAATAAAGATATTAGATAGAATCCGGCCTCTGCGCATGGTTATTGGTGCTCTGTAGCCTAGGTCCTGACAATAGGTACCACTCTGGCGGGAAGGTAACAGCGTTCCATGCAGTCATGCCAGCCACATGATCTTGGAGGTGTCTATGGACAATGCCGGCACTTCGGCTTAGAAATGGAAATGAGCACCAACCCCCAGAGTCGGACACGACTGGACTTAACGTCAAAGGAAACCTTTACCTTTACCTTTTATTGTAATTTTCTCTCCCACAAATACAGCTCCCCATGTTACAACTCCCAAGACATAGTGCTGCTAACTTACCTCTGTCCTGGAAATCAATAAACATTATAAGAAACTCTGGAGTACTATTCATGGTACAAAGAGAAGCTATTAAGACTGTCAACCAATTGTTGGTACCTATTTTTAACCTATTTTTGAATACACAAACACACTGAACAGATATGCCCTTTGAGAACTTGAAGACTATAAGAAGAATGTGAAATTTAATGAATGCTACATCAATTGTTACATGAAAAGGTTATCTTTGTGTTTTGCTTTTCCTATGAAAGAGACATACTGGAACAAATACAGGCTCACAACCTAGACTGCCCTTTACTCACGGCTCCTCGCCACTTAGGAATTGCTCCCGCCAAGAAAACTGACCCCAAAATTAATCCACTGACAATGACTGCCATCCTATTATCACTTACATGGACAGAAGAACAACAGAACTATGGAAAAGGTTATTACAACACTGAGATGCACGCTTACTAGTTGTGACAGAGATAGGAATCATGCATCTACCTCCCTCGAAGGTGTAGTTGGGATGTACCTCCAAGGATTTCTCAAAACTGGTCATGCTGACTAGGGCTATCTAGTATCATGATTCCCCCTCCCTCAGCCAAACTCAAGTTTAAAGACTCAGTGGCAAGATATGAGAGGGGCCAGAGCATGAAGGAGCTCATGTGGGATACACAATCTGGAAAATATATTTGTTTTGAGACTCCGTGCACAGAATCCAGCCAGAGTCTCCGGGCAAGACCCTTTTCTCCTTTCCCCACTTCCTTATATGTGATCCTTTCTATGACACATCAGCATTTTAGATTCCTCATTTGTGGCATAAACCCTACTTTAACACCAAGCAACATTTGAGTAACTTGGCTACTCAAACTGAAAGGGTATTGAAGATTCAGAACAGCTCCACAACCTCTGGAACAAGAGAGAGGTGGGAATAAAAGCTTCCAATCCTCGTGGGTATAAAAATAAATCTGAAATTATCATGGCAGTTTTGCCTGGAGACATTAGAAACCAACAGAGAACTAGGTAGACCAGCCAAAACAATTAACTCTTACATTTCCTCATACCAACTACCTCTCTTCAAGACTCCAGGTAACTGTCAAGCCCATGTATTCCATGAATCCCACTATTCTGTAATAGGTAAAATAAAACATGAAGTCCTAGCTTTGAGGAAAAGATGAAGGGAAGAGTCGTGTCACTATTTTAAACTGTATTATTTTTGGAATCCTTGCTGTTTAGAATTACAAACAGCAAGATATTGTGCAGATTTCAATTGGAGGAAGGGCCATTGTTTGAAATACAACATGAAAAACCAGAACTCCTGCCGCGGCATACCAGCACATCCTTCCAAGGGAATTTAAGCTGGAAATCACCACGTTCCCTGGCATCTAATTCCAAATTCACCCTACAAGATGCTGATTTATGGGCTGCTTCCTCTTCCTTCATAGAGAATGCAGGCAATATGAAATTATTTCTCGCTTCCATCCCCTTTGGACTTGTCTGTGGAGGAGGATCCGAGCAAATGAAGGACTGTGCAGAAAAATATGTTTGCTATTTAGTAAAAAGAGGAGAGATTAGACTAGTCTAATTAGACTAGTCTAACTGGTCTAACCTCAGCAAATATTCTAATTTAATGAACGAAACACATGTTCTAACCAAAATATGTGGATGAACTGCAGCGTACCATATAGTTTGGACTACAGCTCCCATGACTCATTAATATTGTCCGTACCAACTCAAGTTTCTGGGACCTGAACTGAAATACACTAAGAAAGTAAAGTTCCACATCTCAGATTAAACACAACGAATATTAAGTTCAGCGCCAACACTGAAGCCACCAAGGACTGTCCCATTGGCTGGTACAATTCTTCACTGTTACTCTTCAGTTACTCATAGTCCAGATACTCTCCTCACTACTTTCCCAGAAATAGCCTCCTGATCTTGGTCTATAGTTGGAATAAACCTATGTCTTTTCACATGGGAAAAAAGATGGCGATATGAAGTAAGCAAGACGCAGCTAAGCAACAGATCAAAAGAAAAATGCAGGGAACAGTTATTTGTGATTTCTTTCAACTGGTTTGGTCTTCGATGTTTTCGCCCTCAGGCTTCAAGTTGGATCAGGTAAAACAACAATTACTTGGGTGCTTCAAGCCATTAAATACCATAAGATCACAATAAATTGCTATCCTGTCATCAGCTTGCACAGTCCAAGATGAGACATAATTAGTCTAGAGAAGCTAACTCAGCCCATTTTCACAGAAGGTATATTTTGTCTGTCCTACTTCAATTTTTTTTCAGTTTAAATACATCATGTAAGCAGTTATAAGTGCAGGAGAAGGAATTCAGTCACCTAAATTTGTCAGCATAGCATTTGAAGCAATGAACAATGTGGAAGCAACAGGTACTAGTTACTTGTACCTGTATTTAAAAATACTACAGCAGATAATATAAATGCCATCACTGATCTCCTGAATCAATGAGCAATAAAGTTAGCACCAATATATATTTTGTTTCATTGTCAGTAACTCTGTTACTGGTTCAATATCATTCCACCTCTTCAAAAGGAAATGTGTTACTATTTATTATGTTACACATAACACTTCCAACCTCTGCACACAAAATGAGATCATAATTCAGCTCTGATGGCTGAAAGTGAGGAAGAGCTGAGGAGCCTTATCACCAAGGTGAAAGAAGAAAGTGCAAAAGCGGGGTTGCAGTTAAACATCAAGAAAACCAAGATCATGGCAACCAGACCAATTGACAACTGGCAAATAGAGGGAGAAAACGTGGAGGCAGTGACAGACTTTATATTTCTAGGCGCGAAGATCACTGCAGATGCAGACTGCAGCCAGGAAATCAGAAGACGTCTACTTCTTGGGAGGAGAGCAATGGCCAACCTTGACAAAATACTGAAAAGCAGAGACATCACACTGGCCACGAAGGTCCATATAGTGAAAGCAATGGTATTTCCCATAGTAACCTATGGATGCGAGAGTTGGACCATAAGGAAGGCTGAGCGAAGGAAGATAAGACGCTTTTGAACTCTGGTACTGGAGGAAAATCCTGAGAGTGCCTTGGACCACAAGAAGATCCAACCAGTCCATCCTCCAGGAAATAATGCCTGGCTGCTCACTGGAGGGAAGGACATTAGAAGCAAAGCTGAAGTATTTTGGCCACATCATGAGCAGACAGGAAAGCTTGGAAAAGATCACGATACTGGGGAAAATGGAAGGAAAAAGGAAGAGAGGCCGACCAAGGGCGAGATGGATGGACGGTATCCTTGAAGTGACTGGCTTGACCTTGAAGGAACTGGGGGCGGTGACGGCTGTCAGGGAGCTCTGGCGTGGACTGGTCCACGAGGTCACAAAGAGTCGAAAACGACTGAACGAGTGAGATGATGATGACGAATCCAGCTCAGTTTTCCTCAGTGGTAGAACACACCATTTGTCTGTATAGTTTCAGGCTTGGTCCTTGGTATCTACACTTTAAACTCCAAGTAAAAAGGCTAGGAGAGATTTCTGCCTCAAATCCTAAATAGGATGAGAATTACTACTACACAGGTCCTTTCTATGCTGTCATATAAAATCCAGATTATCTGCTCTGAACTGGATTGTATAGCAATGCAGACTCATACAATGCAGTTCAAAGCAGATAATGTGAATTATCTGCTTTGATAATCTGGATTATATGGCATCATAGAAGAGGCTTCAAAGGTTACATGGCTAGATTCGACAGTTGAGGGTTGGGGAAGAGCTGGACATTCATATGCTTCCAGACCAAACTTCCATCACATTTCATTGTTTTTTATTGCTAAGGATAGGCTGAAGGGAATCATAATCAAACACCATCTGAAAGGGACAAATGATCACCAGTCCTACTGAAGAGTACAATGGTTAGTATTCCTCAACTTCCAACTAAGGATTATCTTTCGTTCTGGACAACAATTGGGACTGCATACATTTAAAGCCAATGGAAATGGATTTGTTTAATAGCAATTACACAGCTCTGCCCAAGAAAACATTTCAGGCAGGAGCCTACCTTGCCAAAAAAAAAATCCAGCTTCTACAATCAGAAGCGGAATAGATGAAGATTTTTCTTTTCCAAAATGCCTTTAGACTTACACTTCCACAGAGACCTGAAATGTGCAGAATGCTTACTGCAGGGAGTCCTCAACTTCTTAAGCCAAGGACCGGTTCATGGTCCCTCAGACTGTTGGGAGACTGGACTATAGTGTGAAAAATACATGAACAAATTCCTACGTACACTGCAAATATCTTAGGACAATACAATATTGAAAATGAAGAACAGTTTTAACCAGCACAAACTTATCAATATTTCAATGGGAAGTGTGGGCCTGCTTTTGGCTGATGGGATAGGATTGTTGATGTCATCTTAGACTTAGGATAACCCTAAGTTTAAAGTTTAAGGGTAGTAAATGACTACATCCCAGAGAGTCACATCTGGCCCATGGGTCTTAGTTTGGGGAGCCCTGGACTAGCACCTGCAAGTTAAGTTAGGTCAGGAGAACATTCTGTCACATACAATTTTCTTGTTGTTGCATATTAAGACATTTCTAATTTAGAGAGATCCAAAGCTATTTGTTTTCTTGGCAGAATTTGTTCAGAGGTAGTTTCCTCTGGGGCAAAAAGTATGACTTGCTCAAAGCCAGTCAGTGGGTTTCAATGGTTGAGCAGGAATTCAAACCCTGGGCTCCCATGTCCAAGTTCACAGCTCGAACTACTACACCACACTGACTTCTCATTCTCTAAACAACAGGGAAACTAGGACACAAATAGGTGGAGGAATTTGGTCACACCCAGTTGCTCAAAGAGAAACTGATAAATTCTGGAGCTTTGCCTTCCTTATTCCCAATGCTGCACAGTTAGATAAAAGTTGAAAAGTAACAACCGGAACAAATTACAGCCACAAGGTCCCAACTCACACTCTTTGTTACTAAAAGGAGGCTGCTCTGAACAATTTTCCAAGAAAAGCATTTTAAAATATTATAAATAATAGCCTCAAAGACACTGTGGGATTTGTGAGGAATCGTATTACAGCAACATTAGAAGCAACACTTGACGGATCACACGCAAAGCACCAGGCAGAGCTTTTATGACAATTTTAACACTTTATTTTAGTGTTAATGCCTTATACGCAGAACTTTTTAAAAAAGTTAAAGTACTTCTGAGTCAGAGACATTCTTCTTTTGTCACAGAAAGGCATGCCCATTTTGAGATTTATCCCTGCAGTGATACTTATATGTTCCATATAAAAACAAAGAACACTTTGTTTCCTTCACCATAATCATATTAAACAAATTATGCACAACCAATCAATTAAAACGTATGCAATTATCCAACCAAAACTGCTTTAATTTAAGCAACAATCTAAACAGTGTTCCTTCACAGTATGGGATACAAATCAAGTCTTAAATTAATTACTCTTTCACACTACACAATTATTGCACTTTGATGCCACTTCAAATGTGAACCCTGGGATTTGAAGTTTTAGATTTCTGTGCTAGAGAGTTCTAGTGCCTTACTAGACTACAAACGCAAGATACAACACATAGCAGTTAAAGTGGTATTAAAGTGTTACAGCGGTACAGAAGATACCATACTTTCTATGGGCCAGAATAATCTGTCATGACTTTCAGTTAGGCACGCACATACCAGTCACTGACATCTCACACTTACCATTGGTTATGGTGATGCGCCGACCTTGGTAGTAGTTCCCAAGAGTCACCGTGTTGCCTTGTTTGGTAGCCACCACGCGCACGGTCCGGGAGCTGTCCTGGCACTCCACATAGGGATTGTATCCAGGGTTGGTCTGCTGCAGCTGGTTGGTGATCTGAGTCTCTTGACCACTGGGATTAAAAGCATCTGCCAGGCGGCTCCGGCAATAAGATTTGTACTTCCACAAGACAATTGGTGGCTGGGTAGATGAGGTCTGGTAGTTGCATTGCAGAACGACCGGCTGAAACAGGATGGCTATGTTGAAGGGATTCTGGACCGTGACGTCTATTGTGGTGGCAGGATCTAAGGATGGGAGCAGACAGTCAAACAGGGCAGAGATCCTGAGCCAGAAATCTAAAGCTGAATGCCACATGTCTCAATCTAGAATGCATCATTTTATTCATTCACTGGTCATGGTTATACAGTAGAGTCTCACTTATCCAACATAAACGGGCCGGCAGAATGTTGGATAAGCAAAAATGTTGGATAATAAGAAAGGATTGAGGAAAAGCCTATTAAATGTCAAATTATGTTATGATTTTACAAACTAAGCACCGAAACATCATGTTTTACAACAAATCGACAGAAAAAGCAGTTCAATACATGGTAACATTATGTAGTACTGTATTTACAAATTTAGCACCACAATACATCGCAATGTATTAAAACCATTTAACTACAAAAACACTGACTACTAAAAGGCAAACTGCATTGGATAATACATAACGTTGGATAAGCGAACGTTGGATAAGCAGAACTCTACTGTATATTAGAATAAGCCATTTTTACTGCTTAAATAGGGCAGACAGCAAACAAACCATAGTCAATACAAAAGCATGATTTATTATAATGCCAAGTAAGTATGTTTTCTTTTTGAGTTTTGCCATTTCTACTCTCTTGTCCCTTGTTAGCTTCCACTTCAAAACAGATGGTTAGGAAAATAAGCAAGACCAAGGCACAGTTTCAGGTTCAGGCATAAAACCCTATCATTTAAAAATAAGCCAGAGTTTAAGAACCCACAATTAGTCATAGGTTAAATCTGTGGTATGCAGCCAGTTAAGAAACTACAGTAGATATTACTAGCAGAGGCAGATTTGAAATAGAAGTCAGTTTGCACCAATCTGTACCATGATTTTTTTTTTTTGCTGTAACACATACATACAGGCAAATCTGTCACTATGAACTATTCACTTGGTTCAAGAATTTTTAGATTTTCTTTTTCTTTGTAGCAAAATATATCTCATGATTGTCAGTAGCTTGGTTTTAGAGCCACCATCTTAGCTCCCATTACATTCAGCACCTTCAGCCTCTACATCCAATACCACAAGAACAATTTTCTTCAACACAAAGCTGAAAGTACTAACTACAGGTTTACCAAGTGGAGCAATAACCGCCAAGACATTTGCTTGTTAACCCAGAAGTTGCTATTTCCATCCCTCCCAGCAGCTTTCCTACTCATTAGCCAATCCATGTAAGTAGGTTTATAGAGATACCTTTACAACAGGTTTTCCAGAGAGAGCACATACATCTGGTCAGTTCAAGATTTTTATCACTGTGGCTACTCCCTTGTTTGCCTGTTTATAACCCTGCCTGAATAGATCTCTATTTCCTTCTGGTCAACATTCAAACACTCTGAATTTCCATAGTGGCCAAAAACACAGACATCTAGACGCTTGGTATACTGTGTTTTTGAACCTTTCCACCAAATGCACTGAAGGAAAATGGAAACATGGTAATGATCTATCCCTCTTCTTCATTTACTGTACATCTGCCTTGAAGAGAATGGGGTTTTTCTTCCTTTCTGCCTAACAAAGAAATTAAATTGATTGTTGAAAGACAAATAGATTAATGTGTCATTATTCCACTAGCCATAATATGCCCCTGTATAGAACTCATAACATTCCATAGCTTGACAGGGAAATTATTAAATGTAAGGAAAATGTGAAACAAAAAAAAGCCCTTCAGACTCCAGTAGTGTTCCTAATCTTTCTGCATGAGTACTCATGGTGCCATAAACAATCAAATACAGGCAGCCCTCAAGTTACAAAGTGCGTGAAATGTACTCCTGGAAGAGTTTTCATGGGGAAAAGATATCTCCAGTGAAGCTTTCTTACCAGTCTTTGTTTCCACAGCAAGCCAAAAGGTTCAAAATCCAATTGTCACAGGGACAGAAAAGGGCAGACAGCAAAACAAACACCATAGGGGTGTTAACCTTTCTCTATACTATCCAAACAAATTATATATGTGTGTGTGTGCGTGTGCCTGTCTGTTTGGAGTTACACTTAACCTCTCAAGGTAGGATATTTCAGAAGACTCTTTAGTTGTTGACAACTTCCTAACTTTTGAAGACAGGGAAATCTCAAACAGAGCCCTTTTTAGTCTTGATATTGAAAACAAGCAATCTAATTGCTTGCTTAAAATGATATTTTAAATTGTAAGTCGCTCGGAGCACTCTGGTGGAGAGCGACTAATTAAGAAATAAAGTGAAGTGAAGTAATTTTGAGATTCAGTGCCCTGTACATTGAGAAGTTATTTATTTAATACACTAAGAAGCACATCTCATTTTTATACTTTACATGTTCTATGAGATGAGTGAGCAGGACAGGAATTTTCAACCAAACCTTTGATACAAAACAACCCCCTTATTCACTGCTTGCATCAACACTTTTCCTGCTCCTTTTATTTTTTCTGTGGTTTCATTCCAGCTTTAAAAGGGGCTGATACTGGGATCAGTTTCCTCCCACAAAGGACGGAGAGTTTCGGCAGAAGCGTGTGTCACAACCAGAATGAGACGTCACCTTCCGGGAGAAACGTTCCCCGCAGTCAGACACACCTGGAGCTTAAGCTTTCGGCACAAACACAAGATAGCGTGCCACACAGGGCATCGTTTGCTATTTAAAAAATCCAGCATTCCCCAGAGGTCAGCAAACTGGGATTGCAGGAAAAGGTTATGGATAAAACAATAACCATTTGCAGATCTTTGTGGACTGTGTGTTTACTTTGGAGGGGCGTGGAGACATACAGAGAACATATCCGGCCCACACAATCTACCTAGACACTGCCTAGTCAGTACAGCAGATGTAAACTTAACTCCAAGAGAATGTTATCTTTGGATCCCAGCAATCAGTCTCAATCCTCAGATCCTGGAACAATTTAAGAGCTATTGCTGTTGAACGGCTAATGACCCCATGAGATTTGCACAGATCCTAAAATCCCGAGTGGTGCACAGTTGTTGTTTCTATGGCTTCAACCTGAAGATCACTGTTGCATCTTCTCTCCCTCCGAGCAGATGTGTTAGACTAGAAACTCCATAATTCCATCAGCACATCACGGTGGTTGGAGGAAATAGGAGTTGTAGTACAACCAATCTGGAAACCAGTTGCTTTAGAACCCAAAGGCTTTTTACCACATGTAGATAGGATTTCTAAGTACCAAACTAAAGACCTGGTTGTTTAAATACTTCAAGTTAGTTCTCCATCAAGGGACAATTTGCACCAACTTGGGCAGGAGGCAGAATGAATATGCAGCTGTTGTGTTTCCTGACATAGTAGAGCAGGGGTCCGTGGGCCACATGAGGCCCCTCGAAGGCATTTATCTGGCCCCCGCAGCGGTGGCTCTCACCTCCTCCCTCGGCCTGCGCCTGCCTTTCAAAGCTTTGCTTGTGTTTACAAAGGTATTTTATTTATTATTTAATTATTAAGGGGTGCTTTGCTTGTGCTTTTGGTGCACAAAGGCAAAGGCCAAAGGGGTCTCCTTCCAACCCTCTTTTTATTATTATTATTATTATTATTATTGTTATTATTATTATTATTACCATTGAGGCTGGGTAGCCATCTGTCAGGGGTGCTTTGCTTGTGCTTTTGGTACACAAAAGCAGAAGGGGGTTAGACTAGATGGACCATGGGGTCTCTTTCAACCCTCTTTATTATTATTATTATTATTATTATTATTATTATTATTATTACTATAATTGAGGCTGTATTTGTTCCTCTTTTGTTTTTTTTACTTCAAAACAATATACGTGTAGTGTGCATAGGAATTTGTTCACAGTTTTTTTAAAACTATTGTCCGGCCCTCCCTCCAACAGTCTGAGGGATTGTGAACTGGCCCCCTGTTTAAAAAGTTTGGGGACCCCTGTAGTAGAAGATTTTTAAAAAACACAGATGTTTGTGCTGTTAGCAGGAAACTGTGAACAAAAAGAGAGAGCAAGAGAAGCAAAGGCTTAAGCTGAAATAGGTGGGAAGGGAAGCAGTCAAGATCTTCAGCCCAAGATGTGCCCAAGAGGGATGGCGGAAAGAGGGCTTAAAGATTTCAAAAGAAAGGCAAAAGTTAATGGAAGTCTCAGTCGGTCATCAGCTACAACATGGAGTAGACTTAATAACGTGGTCACTCCTTGGCCTTCCCACAGTATCTGGTGAAACTATGTGGCTAGACAAGTAAGGACCAATGAAGAGGAAGCAAAGCATTCCAAACGGATCTTGGCCAACAGATAACGCAGCAGTGTTACTGCTTCCGAATTACAGTGCTGCACATTATTCATAGAATCACAGTTGGAAAACACTGCATGAGCCATCTAATCCAACTAAAAGCACATTCAAAGTACCACTGATAAATGGCCATTCAGCCTCTGTTTCAAAGCCTCCAAGAATTGAGCTTCTACCATTCTAAGAAGCAGAGAGTTCCACCGCTGAACAGCTCTCCTTACAGTCAGGAAGTTCTTCCTAATGTTCAGGTGGAATCTCCTTTCCTGTAATTTGAACCCATTGCTTCAAGTCCTAGTTTCGAGGGCAGCAGAGAACAAGCCAGCTGAAATATGTCATATTTCAAATATTTATACATGGCGATGTCTCGTCCCAACCTATTCTTCTGCAGGCTAAACATACCCAGCTGTTTAAGACACTCCTCAGAGGGATTCATGGCCTCCAGACCTTTGATCATTTCACTTGTCCTCCTCTGGACACCTTCCATCTTGTCAATATCCCTCTTGAATTGTGGTGCCCAGAATTCGACACACTATTCCTGGTGAAGTATGACCAAAGCAGAATAAAGAGGCACCATGACTTCCCTTGATGTAGATACTATACTACTTCTGATACAGTCCCATTGGCTTTTTTAGCTGCAGTATCACACTGTTGGCTCATGTTCAACTTGTTGTCCATGAAGACTCCAAGACCTTTTTCAGATGTATCTCTGTTGTCAAGCCAGGCATCACCCATTCTGTATCTTTGCATTTCATTTTTTTCTGCCTAAGTGTAGTATCTTACATTTGTCCTTCTTGAAATTAATTCCTAGTTTTGGCCCAGCTCTCTAATCTCAGAACACTCTGAGCCCCACCAAAGATGAACCTGGACCTAACTTGGCACACAGAACTCCCATGACCAATGAAAAATACTGGAGGTTTTTGGAGGGATTTATAGGAGTTGTAGTTCACCTACATCCAGAGCACACTATGAACCCCAAATAATGGTGGATGTGGACCAAACTTGGCATGCATACCCGATATGCCCAAAATTGAATATTGGTCAATTTTGAGAGAATCATAGAATCATAGAATAGTAGAGTTGGAAGAGACCTCATGGGCCATCCAGTCCAACCCCCTGCCAAGAAGCAGGAAATCGCATTCAAAGCACCCCTGACAGATGGCCATCCAGCCTCTGCTTAAAAGCCTCCAAAGTAGGAGCCTCCACCACAGTCCGGGGGAGAGAGTTCCACTGCCGAACAGAGGAATTGGCATAGACATTTTGGAGTTGTAGGTACTGGGATTTATAGTTCACCTGCAATCAATGAGCACTCTGAACTCCACCAAAGATGAAATTGGACCACACAGAGCCCCCAGGACCAGCAAAAAAAATACGGGAGGTCTTTGGGGAAAATTCACCTTGATTTGGTGGAGTTGTAGTTCACCTACATCCAGAGAGCACTGTGAACCCAAACACTGATGGATCTGGACCTAACCTGGCACACATACCTGATATGCTATAATTTAATTACTGGAGGAGTTTGAGGAGCACCTGGTGGCGCAGTGGGTTAAACCACTGAGCTGCTTAACTTGCTGACCGAAAAGGTGGTGGTTCGAATCTGGGGAGTGGAGTGAGCTTCCACTATTAGCCCCAGCTTCTGCCAACCTAGCAGTTTAAAAACATGCAAATGTGAGCAGATCAATAGGTACCGCTCCGGTGGGTAACAGCGCTCCATTCAGTCATGCCGGCCACGTGATCTTGGAGGTGTCTACAGACAATGCCGGCTCTTCGGCTTAGAAATGGAGATGAGCACCAATCCCTAGAGTCGGCACGACTAGACTTAATATCAGGGGGAAACCTTTACTGTTACCTTGGGAAATTGACTTTTCTTTCTGGGAGTTGTAGTTCACCCACAAAAAGAGAAACTGTGACTTCCACTGATGATGGACCTGGACCAAATTTGGCACACAAAACCCCTAGGACTAACTCAACCTACTGGAGGGGTTTGCGGGGAGTGTCTCACCAAAATGAGAGTTGTAGTTTACTCTACAGCCAGAGAACACACTGAACCCCACTGTTGATGCATCTGCTTGCCCAGCACTACAAACTTTAAGTACTAATGGAGTTGTTTGAAACTCTTCTACAACAGCCTTAGCCAAACAAGCGCGCTCTCAGTGTCCTGGGGTGCAACTCTCCTCATTCTGATAAGATGGGAGTTGTGATCCATGTCAAGTTGTTACCTGAGATCCAGGCGCCAATCCAGAGCCAGAGCAGCATGGCCGGCCTAGGCTTCATCCTCCAAGTCTCCATTGCCGCCGCTTTCTTCCCTCAGACTTGAGGGTCGGACCGCAGCAACAAAACAAAAAAGCCAAAGGAGGGGGTGGTGAGAAGGCGGCAGAGCCCAATCTTCTCTTTCTTCGCTCAGTTCGGACTCTCCCCCCCCCCTCTTCCGACTTTCCTCAGTGGTCTCGTCCAACACAAAGCCGCCCCTCACTCAAAGCGGCATCTCCTTCCGCCAACTTCTGAACTCAGGTGCAGCGCCTCGCCCAGGAGTGGAAACTACCAACTCTTAAAAGAATTGGGGGAGCCGGCCAGCCTAGTAGGAGGACTTTCCGGAGAAACCAAAACACAGGGAGGAAACAGCCTCCACCTGCGCGCTCTCCCGATATTATATAGATGGTTTCAACCCCTGTCCTTCTTGGAATGTAATGGGAATGGGTCAAGTTACTTGAGAAACCGGGAGAGGGGTGAGGAGAAACTTTGTGGACGCTATCTTCCCTCCCCCTCTTTCTTCCCGAAAGTGGACTCGCCCAGGTGCTGTTTAGCAGGGCATTGGGTCAAAGGCGGGTTTTGAAAGAATGCAAAACTAAGGGAGGAGGGAGTGGTGTTGGGAAACGGTTGTTGGGGGAAGAGCTGAGGTCATCATGAGTTGTTTCAGTAAAGCCTCAAGCCATGGCTGTTCAAGGGGTGTCGACCCGCGTAAATTTTACAGTGTAGATCAGGCATGGGCAAACTTCGGCCCTCCAGGTGTTTTGGGGCCTCATCACACTAGAGAAAAAATCCACTAAAAATCCAGTTTCTGCCTCATTTAGAATTTTGGGGTTTGTAGTTTAGGGAGGCGCATTCAACAGCCTCACTAAACTACAAACCCCAGAATTCTGCAGGAGGCAGAAACCGGATTTTAAGTGGATTTTTTTCTCTCTAGTGTGATGAAGTAGTTCCCACAATTCTGGGAGTTGAAGTCCAAAAGACCTGGAGGGCCGCAGTTTTCCCATGCTTGGTGTAGATCAGTGGTTCCCAAACTTATTTGGCCTACCGCCCCCTTCCCAGAAAAAATATGACTCAGCATCCCCTTGAAAGGGGGCATGGCTTAGAGGGGTGGGTGTGGCTCCTGCTCAAGGAGGCGGGGCTGAGCCTTTCCCCTAGTCCAAGATGTAGGGCTGCCAGGGGGAGGGGGCGGTGCCACAAATGGGCAGCCAGGACTGGGATGGGCGGAGTTACGAGCTCTGAGGCAGGGCTGAGCTTCTATCCCTGTCCTGCGGTGCCTGCCAGGACACAGGGTGGGGCTAGAGGAGGGGGTGGGGCCTCTTCCCAAGTGCCTGATGGAGCTGAACCCTCTATACCCCGCCCCCGTGGGGCACAGCCCTGTCTCACGCTCTTGGGAAAAGGCCCCACCCCTAGCCCCACCCTTTAGTCCTAAAAGGCCTCTCAGGAGCGGTATAGAGGCTCAGCCCTGTCTCAGGCTCTTGGAAGGAGGCCCCGCCCCCTTCCCTAGTTCTGCCCTCTGTGTCCCAACAAGCCCTCAGGAGAGGTATAGATTCTCAGCCCTATCTCAGGCTCTTAGGAAGAGGCCCGACCCCTAGCCCTGCCCTTTAGTCCTAAAAGGCCCCCAGGAGCGGTATAGAGGCTCAGCCCTGTCTCAGGCTCTTGGAAGGAGGCCCCACCCCCTTCCCTAGCTTCGCCCTCTGTGTCCCAACAAGCGCCTCAGGAGAGGTATAGATTCTCAGCCCTGTCTCACGCTCTTAGGAAGAGGCCCCACCCCTAGCCCTGCCCTTTAGTCCTAAAAGGCCCCCAGGAGCGTGTGATGACTCATGGGCCTTGCAGTCCTGCTCATGACATGGTGATACCTGATGAAGAAGAAAACTTGGGTTTTTTACCTTCCCAGTCAGAACTGGAATCTTCCCAGCCAGATTCTTCCCAGCCAGATCTGGGAACCTTGCACCTGCAAGAGAGTTGTGTTCCAGAAGTATGTCAAACAAACCCTGAGCCTACATCTCCTGTGTTTTCTCGCCATGAGTTTTGTAAACAACAGAGAGGTTTGGAAGCGGCCTCGCGCAGGAGTGCTAGAATAGCTGCTAAGAATTTAGCCAATTAAGCCTGCTTTCCGTGAGAATCTTTAAGGAGTCAAACATCTGGTCTCAGAGATTAGCTTTCGTTTCTGGTTCCCAGAGAACTGCTCTCGGCGGGAAAGTTAGACTCTATATAGGTGTTTTACCCGCGAAGTAACTTCGCGGAGTCAATTCGTCAGCCTCCGGAGCGAGTTGTGTCTGGACAGCGCGCTCCGTTCCAAGCCTCGTTCCTGTTCAAGCCTTGTCCTTGTTCTCAAGCCTTCGCTCCTGCTTCCCAGCCTTGTTTACCTTCGGATCTTGCCTTGCCTTCCAGGACTAAACCTTGCCTTGTTTCACGGATTTTACCAAGTAATTCCACGGGTCTTGTTCCTGTTCCACGTTACCTTGTGTCACGATTCAAGCCTTGTTTTCAAGTATCAAGTTAATTCCTAGCCTTGCTCAAGTTCATGGACTAAAGGACCTTGTCATCTCCCCTCACCTTGCCTGGCAAGGTGAGTGTTTCGGTTATTGGATTACAACTTTGGACCTTAATATTTCATATTGGACATTGTTTTCTTGGACTAATTTTGACCTTTCCTGAAAGGTCTACTCCTGGACTATTTCATACACTTGCTTTTATTAACTTTATATATTCCTTCAATAAAGATATTAGATAGATTCTGGCCTCTGTGTATGGTTATTGGTGCCTTGCAGCCTGGGTCCTGACAGTTTGACTCCGCCTCCATAAGCACCAATTAACCAAGGCCAGAATGTCTACCGGAGCCGCGCCGGGTGGACAGCCACTTAGCTACACCATCAGCAAGGACGAAGTGGACCGCATCCGTGACAGACTCAACGCGCAGGATGGAGAAATAAAAGGGTTGAGGGAGCGCGGAATCCGCCTCCCGGCCATGGCGTTGCCAACCAAGTTTTCTGGAGAAGCCTCCAAGGTCCAAGTATTCCGCCGCCAGTGCCAGGCTTACCTAGAGGCCCGTGCCGCCGAGTTTCCCCAAGAAGACATCAAGGTGGCGTGGGTTTACAGTCTTCTAGACGGGCCAGCGGCCAACTGGGCGACGGCACTGTTCGACCAAGCCTCTCCACACCTAAGATCAGCGCAACACTTCTTGGACCACCTTAAGGAGACCTGGGGAATCGAGGACAATTTGGAGGCAGCCGGTCACAAACTCCGTCGCCTCTTTCAAGGAGACAGACCCATGTCTCAGTACATAGCCGAGTTCCGAGTGCTGGCCCACAACACCGGCTGGAACGATGTAGCCCTCAGAGGACAATTTCGGGAGGGTCTCAACATTGAAATGCTGGAGGAAATCTCCAAGGTGGATCCTCCCCACTCTCTTGAAGCACTCATTGATCAATGTTTACGGGCTGAAGTCATGATTGCCAACAGGAAACAGTGGGTACGAGGCCAGAGCGGTAGAGCTGGGGCAAAACCCCCCGTTCCCGCCAGCGTTCAGCCGCGTCCAGTGTGGAGACCCCCACCACCACCCCCATACCCCAGAGGGAGCGAGGAGGTGCCGATGCAGTTGGGCAATGTGCGTCCCAGATTAGATGCCGCCGAGAAGGCCCGCCGCCAACGCCTAAACCTCTGCTGGTATTGCGGGAATGGGGGCCACTTCGCCAGAGAGTGCCCAGCCAAAGGGAAGCCCGCCGCCCGTCTTGCGGCGGCGTCCTCCACGGAGACGAAGGCGTCTGAGGCGACTGGCACACAGCCGGCGGGGGAAGCCAACGACCGGGCGTAGAGAGGCTCGCCAACCCGGTCAAAAACCCATTCAAGAGCCGCCAACCGGGGTCCTGTTCCTTCTAGTGGTCACCTTATGGTCAGCAAAAAAGGGACCCGTCATGATCCACGCCATGATAGACTCAGGAGCCACCAACAATTTCATTGATAGAGAGTATGCCGACTCTCTGGGATTACAATATCACGACTTCAAGAATGCCCGTGTGGTGCAAGCCATCGATGGCCGCCCTCTCAAGACGGGCCCCGTAAGCCAGTGGTCGGAACCCACCAGGATGTGGATAAGGGAACATATGGAAGAGATTTCCTTCTTTGTTACTGAGGTTCCCCATTTCCCTGTGATTTTGGGGATTCCATGGCTGACACTTCACGACCCAAGCATCTCCTGGTCCAACAGAGAACTGCAGTTTGCTTCAAAGTACTGCCAAAATCATTGCCTCGTAGCCAGGGTCTGCCATGCCACAGACACCGAGCCCATTATCACCTTGCCAAAGAAGTACTCCGAGTATTGGGATGTATTCAATGAAAAAGAAGCCGAAAAATTACCCCCACATAGACCTTATGACTGTGCCATTGACTTGGTGGAGGGGGCCCCGATCCCGCGAGGGCATCTCTACTCCCTGACTGAACCGGAGCAAGAAGCTCTCAGGGAATTCATAGAGACAAACCTTCGCAAGGGATTCATCAGACCCTCTCAATCCCCAGCCGCCTCCCCAGTGATGTTTGTGAAGAAGAAGTCAGGGGACTTACGCTTGGTGGTGGACTACAGAGCATTGAACAATATCACTAAGCGGAACAGCTATCCCCTGCCCTTAATCTCGGATCTACTAGACCGACTTCGAGGAGCCAAGGTCTACACCAAGCTGGACCTACGGGGGGCTTATAACCTAGTTCGCATCAGAGAAGGGGACGAGTGGAAGACCGCCTTCCAGACTAAATTCGGATTATTCGAGTCCCGAGTTATGAATTATGGTTTATGCGGAGCTCCCGCAACGTTCCAGCATTTTGTCAATGACATTTTTCAGGACTATCTAGATCGGTTCTTGATCATCTACCTGGACGATTTTTTGGTGTTTTCTAGATCACAATTAGAACATGAGAACCACGTTAAAATGGTGTTACAACGATTGCGGGATCATGGGCTTTATGCCAAGCTGGAAAAATGCGCTTTTGATCTACAAGAGGTAGATTTCCTGGGGTACCGCATCTCGCCTCTAGGGCTCTCCATGGACCCGGCAAAAGTTTCAGCAGTATTGGAATGGCGAGCGCCAACCAACAAGAAAGAGGTGCAGCGATTCTTGGGGTTCGCGAACTATTACCGCAAGTTCATTCCAGATTTTGCCCGCTGGTCTGACCCAATCACCAGCTGCATCCGTGGGAAACAGCCCTTCCGCTGGACTGATCAAGCAGAGAAAGGGTTCCAGCAACTAAAGAAATTATTCACGTCCCAGCCAATCCTTCAGCATCCAGATCCTGAAACCCTTTTTGTTGTGCAAGCGGACGCCTCTGATGTGGCAATTGGAGCTGTACTCCTACAACCGGTGGGGGATCACCTTCATCCTTGTGCCTTTTATTCTCGTCAACTAACCGCACCAGAGAGAAACTATACCATCTGGGAAAAAGAACTATTAGCCATAAAGGCAGCTTTTGAAACTTGGAGACATTGGCTAGAAGGGGCCAAATTTCCCATTGAAGTCCATACTGATCATCGGAATCTAGAACATCTAAGAACTGCCCGCAAGCTAAATCAGAGGCAACAACGTTGGGCTTTATTCTTTGAACGTTTTAACTTCCAGATTCATTATGTAACCCCAGCCCAAACCAAGCAAGCAGACGCCCTGTCACGTAAACCGGAATACGCTGCAGGACGCAAAGAGACTTTTGAATCCCAACTACTACAACCCGAGAACTTTGCCACGCTCACAGTGGGGAACACCAAATCCACTCTCATTGATTCAACTCCCTCTACTCCAGGGCCCCTCTGTGCTCAAGAAATCAGGGCTAGTCAGCAAGCAGATGCCTGGGCGCAGGACCAACTTCGCCAAGGATTGCATTTTCCCTTTTCGCTTAAGGATGGGCTGCTTTGCTATAGAAATCATGTTTATATCCCCCCAGGACCGGGCAGGGAAAAAACACTTCGTCTGTGTCATGACTGCAAGCCAGCAGGGCATTTCGGACTATTTAAAACCATGCATTTGATCCTAAGAGATTTCTGGTGGCCCAAGATCCGCAAGGATGTGGAAAAATATGTCAACACCTGCCCAGTATGCCAGCGCTCCAAGACAAGAAGGGAGAAGCCCTCTGGGCTTTTACACCCCCTTCCTACCCCATCTCGCCCATGGGAAATAATTTCTGCGGATTTTATCACTGACTTACCACCTTCCTGTGAATTTACCACGATCCTAGTGGTGGTGGACCTTTTCACCAAGTTAGCCCATTTCATTCCCTGTGAAGGCCTTCCCACGGCCAAAGAGACTGCAGATCTATTCCTCCAACATGTTTTCAGATTACATGGATTGCCCAAGAGTTTGGTCACAGACCGTGGATCCCAATTCACCTCTCGTTTCTGGAAAGCACTACAAAAACTATTGGGCATAGACTCTCGTTTATCTTCAGCTCATCATCCCCAAACAGATGGGCAAACGGAGCGCACCAATGCCACTTTGGAACAGTACCTTCACTGTTATGTAAACTACCAACAGGACAATTGGGCTTCTCTGTTACCACTGTCGGAGTTTGCCTACAACAATGGAGTCCAGGCTTCTACAAAAGAAACGCCGTTCTTTGCAAACTACGGCTTCCATCCACGTTTCTTTCCCCCTGTCATTGAAACTTCAGAAGTTCCCGCAGCAGAGGATTGGCTGCAGGAACTCACAGCGGTGCAACAACTTTTGCTCCAACAACTGGACCAAGCCAAGGAGGACTATAAACGTCACGCGGACAAACATCGCCAGCCGGGCCCCGAAATCAAGGTAGGAGATCGGGTTTTTCTGTCCACTCGCTTTTTGCCCTCCCATCGCCCTTGCCGGAAGTTAGATGCCCGTTTCATTGGCCCCTATCCAGTGGTGGCGCAACTTAACCCCGTGACTTTCAAACTCCAACTTCCACGTTCAATGCGCATTCATCCAGTGTTCCACCGCTCCCTGCTCCTTCCGGCGGATGGTGTGCGCCCCGATGCTGACCGGCCGGCCCCCGTCCCTGTTTTGGTGGATGGGGAGGAAGAATTCGAGGTTCAGGACATTTTGGATTCTCGCTTTCACCGCCGCCGCCTGCAATATCTCATTGACTGGGTGGGTTTTGGCCCTGAGGAACGCTCTTGGGAAGACGCCTCCACAGTCCATGCTCCTGATCTAACCCGTCGCTTTCATCAGACCTATCCCGCCAAGCCACGACCTCGCGCCCCGGGGAGAGAGTCCCAGTTTGGGAGGGGGCTTGAGGAGGGGGATAGTGTGATGACTCATGGGCCTTGCAGTCCTGCTCATGACATGGTGATACCTGATGAAGAAGAAAACTTGGGTTTTTTACCTTCCCAGTCAGAACTGGAATCTTCCCAGCCAGATTCTTCCCAGCCAGATCTGGGAACCTTGCACCTGCAAGAGAGTTGTGTTCCAGAAGTATGTCAAACAAACCCTGAGCCTACATCTCCTGTGTTTTCTCGCCATGAGTTTTGTAAACAACAGAGAGGTTTGGAAGCGGCCTCGCGCAGGAGTGCTAGAATAGCTGCTAAGAATTTAGCCAATTAAGCCTGCTTTCCGTGAGAATCTTTAAGGAGTCAAACATCTGGTCTCAGAGATTAGCTTTCGTTTCTGGTTCCCAGAGAACTGCTCTCGGCGGGAAAGTTAGACTCTATATAGGTGTTTTACCCGCGAAGTAACTTCGCGGAGTCAATTCGTCAGCCTCCGGAGCGAGTTGTGTCTGGACAGCGCGCTCCGTTCCAAGCCTCGTTCCTGTTCAAGCCTTGTCCTTGTTCTCAAGCCTTCGCTCCTGCTTCCCAGCCTTGTTTACCTTCGGATCTTGCCTTGCCTTCCAGGACTAAACCTTGCCTTGTTTCACGGATTTTACCAAGTAATTCCACGGGTCTTGTTCCTGTTCCACGTTACCTTGTGTCACGATTCAAGCCTTGTTTTCAAGTATCAAGTTAATTCCTAGCCTTGCTCAAGTTCATGGACTAAAGGACCTTGTCATCTCCCCTCACCTTGCCTGGCAAGGTGAGTGTTTCGGTTATTGGATTACAACTTTGGACCTTAATATTTCATATTGGACATTGTTTTCTTGGACTAATTTTGACCTTTCCTGAAAGGTCTACTCCTGGACTATTTCATACACTTGCTTTTATTAACTTTATATATTCCTTCAATAAAGATATTAGATAGATTCTGGCCTCTGTGTATGGTTATTGGTGCCTTGCAGCCTGGGTCCTGACAGAGCGGTATAGAGGCTCAACCCTGTCTCCGGCTCTTGGAAGGAGGCCCCGCCCCCTTCCCTAGCTTTGCCTTCTGTGTCCCAAAAAGCGCCTCAGGAGAGGTATAGATTCTCAGCCCTGTCTCAGGCTCTTGGGAAGAGGCCCCACCCCTAGCCCTGCCCTTTAGTCCTAAAAGGCCTCTCAGGAGCGGTATAGAGGCTCAGCCCTGTCTCAGGCTCTTGGAAGGAGGCCATGCCCCCTTCCCTAGCTCCGTCCTCTGTGTCCCAACAAGTGCCTCAGCCCTGTCTCGGGCTCTTGGGAAGAAGCCATGCCCATGCTTCTAGCTCCGCCCCATGTCCTAATAGCTGCCATCACTGCCCCCCTAGATCGCTGCAGCACCCACCAGGGGGCGGTAGCACCCACTTTGGGAATCACTGCTCTAGTTTGATGACATAGTTGGACTTCAACTCCCACAATTCCGGGAGTTGTAGTCCAAAACACCTGGAGGGCCGAAGTTTGTCCATGCCTGGTGTAAATGGACCCAGAGTCAGTGCTCAAGGCACTCCTGGCTCTTAGGTGGAATATAACATGCCTATGATCACTACTTTAAGAAGATATACACAATAAAATAGTAAGCAATGCAATTTATTTATTTGGTTTGTTGTGATGTTTTCGGGCTGTTATGGCCATGTTCCAGAAGCATTCCCTCCTGACGTTCCGCCCACATCTATGGCAGGCATCTTCTGAGGCTATGAGGTCTGTGGGAAACTAGGCAAGTGGGGTTTATATATCTGTGGAACAATGTCCAGGGTGGGAGAAAAAACTCTTGTCTGTTTGAGGCAAGTCTGAATGTTGCAATTGGCCAGCTTGATTAGTATTGAATGGCCTTTCAACTTCAAAGCCTGTCTGTTTCCTGCCTGGGGGAATCCTTTGTTGGGAGGTTTTTTTTTTTCCGTGTCAGGACAACTTGAGAAACTGCAAGTCGCTTCTGGTGTGAGAGAATTGGCCGTCTGCAAGGACGTTGCCCAGGGGACGCCTGAATGTTTTTGATGTTTTTACCATCCTTGTGGGAGGCTTCTCTCATGTCCCCACATGGAGCTGGAGCTGATAGAGGGAGCTCATCCACACTCTCCGGGTTGGATTTGAATCTGGCAGCCTTCAGGTCAGCAACCCAACCTTAAAGTTGCAACCCACTACGCCATCGGGGGCTCCCTGTTGGAAGGCGTTAACTGGCCCTGATTGTTTCTTGTCTGGAATTCCTCTGCTTTTCTGAGTATTGTTCCCATTTTTTCTGAGTGTTGATGGGGACTCCAAGGTCAAAAGGGTACAGGTGAAAAATTACCTGAGCTGGGTCAGTGGCTTGGTCTTCAAAAGTTTCTATATAAAATCCAGAATAACATTTTATAAACACAAGAAGGCACCCATGGATACTGAGGGTTCCCGGCCTCAGGAACCGGGCCATCCACGGGGGCAAGGGTTGGCAAACGGGTTAGATGGGGTACACGGAGGCTATCTAGAAGGGGAAGAGGGGAGCCCCACTCTGAGGGCAGTGGGGACTATGAGGCCATGTGGTTACTGAGTCTGGCTGCAAGAGACGAAAGGGAGAGAAAAAGGCACAGGAGGCAAAGAAGATACAAACAATCAAACATAGAGAATAACATACCATCGTGTATGTTTATTTAAGGGTTATATTGTAATAAAGAGGGAAGATAGGTTGTTTCCAGGTTGCTAGTAGCTGCTGATGGGCTACTTCGTATCTCCGATCATTTGCAGAAGCGATACCCACAGAGCTCCGAGCTCTCGCTCTCTGTGGCTCTTTCCACCACAACTTCAATTATATTTTTATTCATAATTTGACCCAGAGGGGAAGAGGTTGATGCTCAGCATCACTTTTGCCCTCTTGTTGGTTCCTATCAATGTTTTTTTTATGGATATGATGTACAAACAAAAAGATAAATAATAAATCCAGGAGCAAGTCAATGCTGATCTGGAAGCCACAGTGACTAAACTGAGGCTGATGTACTTTGGATATATCATGAGACAACATGACAGAATGGGAAAGTAAAAATTGAAGTAGTAGGAAAAGATGATGGGCAACTTTCAGATAGGTAGATTTGATATAGGAAACCATAAGGTAAAGGTTTCCCCTGACGTTAAGTTCAGTTGTGACTGACTCTGGGGGTTGGTGCTCATCTCCATTTCTAAGCCGAAGAGCCAGCATTGTCCATAGACACCTCCAAGGTCATGTGGCTGGCATGACTGCATGGAGCGCCATTACCTTCCCGCCAGAGTGGTACCTATTGGTCTACTCACATTTGCATGTTTTCGAACTGCTAGAGTGGCAGGAGCTGGGGCTAACAGCGGGCGCTCATTCCGCTCCCGGGATTTGAACCTGGGACCTTTTGGTCCGCAAGTTCAGAAGCTCAGCACTTTAACACACTGTGCCACCAGGGGCCCCTAGGAAACTATAGCCTTTGGTTAAAAGGGTTTTTAGAGTAACAGGACCTTTTGGATACCTCCAAGCATGGTGTGACACATGACAATAACCAATAGTTTAATAACATTGTTATTTATAACAGTAAAGATATGGGAGAAGTTAACTATGCATAACACCAAAACCAGGCTTATACAGGCAGTTCCCAAGTTACAAACATCTTACTTACGAACAACTCATAGTTACAAATGGGGATGAGACAACAGAAGTGAGATAAATCTATCCCTAGGTAGGAAAATTCACTCCTGAAAGAGTTACTATTATGGAAAAAGGTGTCTCCACTGAAGCTTTTATCACTAATCCTTGTTTTCACAACAAGCCATTTCTTTTTACAGGGACAGGAAGTCATGTGAAATTGTTGCTAAGAATTTTGCTGACCATTATGACATCAGCCTTTTTCTCACCTCCATTATGATGTCGCACGAGGTCTGCCTGAATTTGCCTTTTGAATCCATTTCATAGGTCAGTGCTTAGCTGACCATGTCCTTTTGGGCATCCTTTGTGGCTCCCTTCCTGGGCCTGACTTTGGCTATTACCGAAGGTACCTTGTATGGGGGTCACTCCCTGGGATCACCCTGTCTTCCAGGCCAGCCTTGCATGCTAGCCTTTATCTCCGACAACCCAGTGATGCTGCATTGTCCTCATGGATACTTCAGCACCCATATCTCTTGGCAATATCTCGATCCACAGTGGACAGACCAGCCGCCTGCCACCTTTTTGCATGCAGGAATTGCCCCCTTGCTTAGCCAAGGCAAGTTGCAGAGACTACGGTCCAAATCCCGATTAGTTGCTAACAGCCTGTATATCCAAAGGCCCCATGTAAAGGACTCTGGATTGTACACTTGCCGGGAAGGTGATGCCACCATTGCTTATTATGAGGTAGATTTCCAAGATGCTGGGCACCTCCAGGTCTCACACGCTGGCCTTGGGGAAACACCTCTGGAAAATGCTACAGCAGAGCTAGAAGATGGAACCCTGGCTGAGCTGTTCACCGCATGGAGTCCTTGGCAGGCTTGTGATCACTGTGGCCATCCTGGAGAAAGGAAGCGGGTAGGCTTTTGTTACGTCCGCATAACAAACAAGGAGGGTCAGGAAGAAAAGCCTCTGCCATGTGGGATGGTGAGGAGGAAGCACCCACTGTTGCCACAACGGGGACCAGAACTGAGAGTGGAAACCTGCCACGTTCCTTGTGACGCAGCGCACTTGCTTGCTTCAAATGATTCCAACGCGGTGCCAACTATGCTCTATAGCACTTACCATCTCCTACCCAACACGACTGCCTTCCTGCACTGCCCAGCATCATCCATTTACAGGTACAGTTCTTCAACTAGAATCATAGAATAGTAGAGTTGGAAGAGACCTCACGGGCCATCCAGTCCAACCCCCTGCAAGAAGCAGGAAAATCTCATTCAAAGTACCCCCAACAGATGGCCATCCAGCCTCTGCTTAAAAGCCTTCAAAGAAGGAGCCTCCACCACAGTCCGGGGCAGAGAGTTCCACTGTTGAACAGCTCTCACAGTGAGAAAGTTCTTCCTGATGTTCAGGTGGAATCTCCTTTCCTGTAGTTCCGCGTCCTAGTCTGCAGGGCAGCAGAAAACAAGCTTTCTCCCTCCTCCCTATGACTTCCCATACGTATTTGTACATAGCTATCATGTCTCCTCTCAGCCTTCTCTTCAACTAGGATCATACTTATCCAGCCCCCATGGGGAAGAATGTGTCTTCGACAGTGGCGTCGGGCATTTGCTGAAAGGGCTAAGTGAGAAAATAGGGTTCAAAAAGCAAGTTTCTTGCAGATTTAACAGTTTTACAGAAAATACTGTATATACTCGAGTATAAACCTAGTTTTTCAGTCCTTTTTGAGGGCTGAAAAAGCTCCCCTCAGCTTATACTCGAGTGAGGATCCTGGCTGGATTATGTTTGGGTCAGCTTATACTGAAGTATATAGGTAATCAGACTTAGACAGTCTTATCTTATTAAAGTATTATTATTATTATTATTATTATTATTATTATTATTATTATTATTATCATAAATTACATTTTTATGTAAACATTCAAAAACATTTAACCTATTGATGCCTTGATGAGTTGTTTGTAAGTCAGATGTTTGTAACTCAGGGGCTGCCTGTATATGAGGGACTTTCCAGGTACACTAAAACAGTGGCTTGGGATGGGCCCTATATGTGATGCACATATAGTCGGAATGCACATATAGTTGGAATTAAGGAACAGATAGAAATTATTATTATTATTATTATTATTATTATTATTATTATTATTATTATTATTATTATTCTCAATGCATTTATAATTTAATTTGCTCCTGAAATTGACCTTGTTGCTTTTTCACAAAGAAAGTTGGAACTCACCCTTTTATTGCTGCTGCTGCTAGACAAGTGGAACTCAGAACCATTTTCCAATCTATCAAAAGATCCCACCTCACTTTGCTATAGTCAGCTAAATACAAGACTTAATATTCAAGCTTACTTAAAAACAAGGCCACTGATGCTCTCCCAAATAATGTATATCAGACATCCAATACATTGTTAGGCATAAAATAAATGGTTTGTTCCAGTTATTCTTCCACCATCTCTCTATGAATGAACACCCTGCGGGCTTCTCTTAAATGACATGATGGCAACAGTCTTGAATAGTGACGAACCCCAAAGTGACCCATCTAAAGTGGGATCAGGTGTCAGAGATGTATCATTGCCACAATATTATTTTCTATCTCAATTGTTCTGATCCTACACCTTGTTGACGGGAAACTTCCCACCAGTGGAGAAATCATACACTGGGCAGGTGACAACTCTTTAATTTTAGCCAAAAGAAAGGAAACAGCAACCTCTGTTATAGAACTCCAGTATGCTGATGGTAATGTAGTCCAAGTTCATTCAGAGGAAGACTTTAAACACCTTCACAGAAACATACGAAAAGCTTGGCCTCTCACTTAACATTGAAAAAAATCAAAGTGATCTACCAGCAGGCACAAACCAATCTTTTCACAATGCCAGCAATACAGTTTAATTGTGTAATGCTAGAAAATGTTGACCATTGCAACCACCTTGGCAGCCACCTCTCCAAAAAAGTTGACTGATGCCGAAATGCAACACCATTTGAGCTCTGCGAGCACTGTATTCTTTTGAATGAAGCCTAGAATGTTCAAGGATCCGGAAATTCATATGTGTGTTTTCAGAAGCCTAAGTTAGTTAATGATTTATAAGTCAAATGAAACTTTGCCCTCTGGATCTTTGGCACAAATCTAGGCTGGCGCTTAAAGCAAGGCTGTCAAAAATACACTAGTACAGAGGTTCTCAACCTGTGGATTCCCAGATGTTTTGGCCCAAAACTCCCAGAAATCCCAGCCAGGTTAGCAGCAGGATTTCTGGGAATTGAAGGCCAAAACATCTGGGGACCCACAGGTTGAGAACCACTGCACTAGTAGCTAGCAAGTCTCTGTGGTGGACCTGGAAAGAATTGAAGGAGTAAGATGTGATATTGGAATAAAGCAAGAGGTGACTGTGAGAAAAGATTGCTACTTTCAGAATTAGATCATCTTGGAAATAGCAACCTTCTACAAGCCTCCTATACTAGTTATTTGTTATTTAAATAAGGAAAGGGAACAGCAAAGCCTCGGATAAAAGGAGAGAAGATACTCTGCAACTTATCCTTCACCCTCTTAAGGACTTTTGTGTTTTTAAGTGCTTGTTTTTTAATAATTTTGAACTGTATGAACTATTTTGAACTTGTACATTATTGTCGCTGTATTTTCCATTGACCTGTGATGTTAGTTCCTTTGGGTACGACGTTGGAAGACAGAAAGGTGTAAAGTAAATACAGTAGAGTCTCACTTGTCCAACATTAATGGGCTGGCAGAATTTTGGATAAGCGAATATGTTGGATAATAAGGAGGGATTAAGGAAAAGCTTACTAAACATCAAATTAGGTTATGATTTTACAAATTAAGCACCAAAACATCATGTTACACAACACATTTGACAGAAAAAGTAGTTCAATACACATTAATGCTATGTAGTAATTACTGTATTTACGATTTTAGCACCAAAATATCATGATGTATTGAAAACATTGACTACAAAAATGCATTGGATAATCCAGAACGTTGGATAAGCAAGTGTTGGATAAGTGAGACTCTACTGTAGTGGGAATGGTAGTCCAAATCTTGAAAGGTCAAGAAGTAGAGAAAGTCTGCCTATGCCTGCCTTAACTCAATTCATATGCACCTGCTTCCCAACTATTGCTCTTAACCTTAGATATCTAACTTTATTTATGTAATGTTTTCACTGACAATGGAGCTGGATCAAACTTGGCACTCACCCCCACCATGACCAACTTTAAGTTCTGGATTTGGGGGATTAACCCAGGATGTTAGGAGTTATAGTTCACCCACATCCAGAGAGATCCTATGATGGATCTGGACCTACCCGTCATGACCAACCTTAACTCCTGGTGTAGTTTTGGGGCAATGACTGATTATGATGGGTCTTGCATATCCTTATACATTTTCTAATGGGACCATTCATATAATCCAAAAACAAAAATGACTACTTCTAATAAATAGCCTTAGAAATTACTTAACCAAGGCATTACCAGGCACCTAAACTAGTATCATATATATTGCATTGATTCTTTCTTTTCTTCAGCCCTGTCTACTGGCAAGAAGGCCATACATCACTGACTCACCTTGAACTTCTCCAGAACAACAGTACTACCCAGAGCCTGGACAAAGCCACCGGTGGTGGGATCCTCCGCGTCTCCTTCCAGAATGGCTCCCACGGTTCTCTCTACCAGTGTTATGTCAATAGGCACCTAGTAGGCAAGTTTTGGGTCTCCTCCCCTGGTGCGATGCTACCTCGCATGGAACTGCCTGAGACATATTCTGTCGCTGTATCATTGATATTAGGCTTAGGAATGTTTCTTGTCTTCCTGGTGTTCCTCAGCATCATTCAGTCCTGTAGGAAGAAACCAGCAATTGCCGTGGTCTAGGAGAAGCACATGATGCTTTGTGAATACCCCATGGTTTACTGACTAATAAAAGTATTACCTGTTAGTACATTCAGAATCAGTCTGGGTCTTGCAGCTACATGAGAAAAAGGATGGGCTTGTCTCCAAGTCAATATTAACTGTAATAAATAATAATAATAATAATAATAATAATAATAATAATAATAATAATAATAATAATATTTTGCCAACTGCAAAAGGCCACCCTACTGGGATCTGCACTCATCATCCGAAAATACATCACACAGTCCTAGACACTTGGGAAGTGTTCAACTTGTGATTTTGTGATACGAAATCTAGCATATCTATCTTGTTTGCTTTGTCATAATAAATTAATAATAATAATAATAATAATAATAATAATAATAATAATAATAATAATAGACAAAGACAAAGTATGTTAAAAGACAAAGTATGGATTGTCGATGTCGCAATCCCAGGTGACTGCAGGATTGAGGAGAAACAACTGGAAAAGCTGACATGATATGAGGATTTCAAGATCGAACTGCAAAGACTCTGGCACAAGCCAGTTAGGGTGGTCCCAGTCGTGATCAGCACACTGGGTGCAGTGCCTAAAGACCTTGGCCTGCACTTCAACACAATTGGCGCTGACAAAATTACCACCTGCCAGCTGCAGAAGGCCACCTTACTGGGATCTGTTCGCATTATTCACCGATAATCACACAGTCGTAGACACTTGGGAAGTGTCCAACATGTGATCCAATTCAACAGCCAGCAGAGTCTGCTGTGGACTCATCTTGTTGTGTTTCAAATAATATTTTATTAAATTCCGTCCTATCTCCCCAAGGGGACTCAGGGCGGATAACAGTACACATACAGGGCAAACATTTAATACCGTTTGGACGGACAGGACAGGTATGTTGTCTTGAAGCCCAATTTTTGGTACCGTGAAGGTTGAGCTCAGATTCAGTCACAAGAATGTTGCTCCATTCTCTATGGCAAAGAGCCATCAGGACCTCCTCCTTCCTTTTGGTCACCACATTTCCCCCTCGCCTTCCATGCTTCCAAAACCTTATTTCCCTCCCACTGCTCAGGGGGTACTTTGATTGTGCGTTTCTTCTGCATGGCAGAAGTGGTTGGACTGGATGGCCTCTGGGGTTGCTCCTATTACTGATGTCGAGCCAAAACACCCCCCTCCCCCTTGGCAAATTCTTCATTCAGACCATGGTGGAAATCCATGTGCTCCAAGTGAATTTCCAGGCAAGGGAAATTATACCTGATTTAGGAAGCCAGCTTTCCCAGTATTTAGCACAACACTAGTAACTATGAACAAAGCTTGTACTTCTAACCCCCATCCATACAATTGCATTTAAATCCATCCATTTAAATGTAGGTATTAGGGGTGTGCAATTTTTTGATTAGTCGTCAAAAGTAGCAATGGAGATCTTTCAGATCAATCTGCAGAAATATGACTTCTCATGATACATCTCCTTGAGTTTTGCCCTTTGCTATTGCCACCACATTCAGTATTTCAATTCTTTTTACAGTTTGTTTATCTGTAGTAGGGATCTTTCAAAAAATGTAATTTATTGAAGTGGTGTCATGGTCTGAAGGGTAAATCATCTCCGTTAATTCTTTAAAGTTGAACGTACAGTGCTGTAGCACTGATTGGCTAGTGTACTATAAAAAGGTAAAGGTAAAGGCTTCCCTTGATGTTAAGTCCAGTCGTGACTGACTCTGGGGGTTGGTGCTCATCTCCATTTCTAAGCCGAAGAGCTGGCGTTGTCCATAGACATCTCCGGGTCATGTGGCCGGCATGACTGCATGGAGCGCCATTACCTTCCTGCCGGAGCGGTACCTGTTGATCTACTCCCGTTTGCATGTTTTTGAACTGCTAGGTTGGCAGGAGCTGGGGCTAAGAGCGGGTGCTCATTCTGCTCCTGGGATTTGAACCTGGGACCTTTTGATCCACAAGCTCAGCAGCTCAGCGCTTTAACACACTGTGCCACCAGGGACCCCAGTGTACTATAACATTTTAAAAATATGAAATGAGCAAAATGTCCTCCCCCTGATACTACTTGGAGTTGGAAAAAAACCTATCAAAGATGGGAATAAAATGATGTATTTGATACAGAGAATTGCCAGAAAAAAGTCATACAACAAAAAGAGTGTATGATATTTTTAAATAACTTCGAACTGCAGAACAAATAATGCATTTGAGCTGTCTGGAAGAGTCCAATGTTACAAAGTCTACATTCAGCTTTCTAAATATGCAGGTTTAGCTATTTACGGTTTTTGTTATAATGTTTTCTCTAGGAATCTCTAGGTCTGCCAGTGGGATTCTATGGAATTTGACTATAGAATTGTGCTAGAGGAACGAGAAATTCCTAGAGAGGTGTTTTCTTGGGTAAAAAATTGTGGTTTGTCACAGAAGTCCTGCGCTCCCAATTGTACTGTACTGTACTTTGGAAGAAATTGGTGTATTACAAGGAAAATCACACCAATCAGCATTGCACCAGAGGGCACTGTTGTATAAGAAAAGTACAACACTACAATTTTGTGAGTGAAATAGCTGCCTGGTGGATATGACCCCCAAATGTAGTCCCCTTAACACAATGCTGAATTCAAGAAAATTTTGCAATAGTAAAAGGTTTCTGAATGATGTTGTTGTGGGGATCTACTACAGACTTCCAAGCCAGACTGAAGACCTGGATGAAGCCTTCCTTGAACAGATGAGCAAACCTGCAGAAAGAAGAGAGAAAGTAGTAATGAGAGATTTCAACTATTCCGATATTTGTTGGAAAACAAACTCTGCCAAGAGTACAAAATCCAACAGATTCCTCACTTGCCTTGCAGATAATTTTATTGTCCAGAAGGTGGAAGAAGTGACAAGGGGATCAGCTATTTATTTATTTGTTTATTTACAGTATTTATATTCCGCCCTTCTCACCCCGAAGGGGACTCAGGGCGGATTACAATGAACACATATATGGCAAACATTCAATGCCAACAGACAACAACATACATTAGACAGACTCAGAGGCATTTTTAACATTTTTCCAGCTTCACGATTCCGGCCACAGGGGGAGCTGTTGCTTCACCGTCCAGTAGTGGCTGTACTTCCGCATTCCTTTCCTCGTGTTTTGCTGGCAGTTTTATGGTGTTGTAAATTAGCCTCCCGCATAAAGCGTCCCTAAATTTCCCTAATTGACAGGTGCAACTGTCTTTCGGGGCTGCATAGGTCAACAGCAAGCCGGGGCTATTAATGGTCGGAGGCTTAACCCGACCCGGGCTTCGAACTCATGACCTCTCGGTCAGTAGTGATTTATAGCAGCTGGTTACTAGCCAGCTGTGCCACAGCCCGGCCCCAGATTCTGGGTCTGATCCTAGCCAACAATGAGGAGATGGTAAATTGGGTGGAAGTGGTGGCCATGTGCTCCAGGAAGAGCCCATCCAGACAGCCCTGCATCCTGGGACCTGTCTTGGATTATACCAAAGGCATCCATATAATGCCTCCAGTAAGGGGTTGCGGGGGGAAAGTTTAAGAAATTCTATCCTAGAATATACCCAGTATTTTCTATTTGTGGAAGATGGATTCTGTGACCAAGTGTGACTTACTAAGTTTGAGCGGAAGCTCTTGGTTTCTCCTAAAAAGTTCAAAAGCCTCAATGTTCCACCCAAGGAAAAAGTGTTCAGTTAGTAAGAAGAGTCACAAACATATACCGTATATACTTGAGTACAAGCCGACCTGAATATAAGCCGAGGCACCTAATTTTACCACAAAAAAACCTGGGAAAACGTTGACTCCAGTATAAGCCGAGGGTGGTAAATTTCAGAAATAAACATACATACCAATAGAATTATATTAATTGAGGCATCAGTAGGTTAAATGTTTTTGAATATTTACATCAAGCTCAAATTTAAGATAAGACTGTCCAACTCTGATCATTATTCTCATGTTCTTCAATGTAAATGTGCTTATGTATCCTTTTAATAATAATATTTAATATTTAATATTTAATGCTAGTATTGTACTATGCTAATAATATAATGTATTGTATGTGAATGTACAGTAGAGTCTCAGTTATCCAAGCTAAACGGGCCGGCGGAAGCTTGGATAAGCGAATATGTTGGATAATAAGGAGGAATTAAGGAATAGCCTATTAAACATCAAATTAGGTTATGATTTTACAAATTAAGCACCAAAACATCATGTTCTTCAACAAATTTGACAGAAAAAGTAGTTCAATACGCAGTAATGTTATGTTGTAATTACTGTATTTACGAATTTAGCACCAAAATAACACGATATATTGAAAACATTGACTACAAAAATGGCTTGGATAATCCAGAGGCTTGGATAAGTGAGACTCTACTGTAATTTGTAAGCCGCTCTGAGTCCCCTTTGGGGTGAGAAGGGTGGCATATAAATGTAATAAATAAATAAATAGATAAATAATAGAGTAAAATAATACATGTAATAATAAATAGAGTAAAATAATAAATATAATAATAAGATCAGAGTGAAATAATAAATGTATTAATAATAATAATAATAATAATAATATAGAGTAAAATAAATGTAATAGTAGCAACAATAATAGAGAAAAATAATAAATGTAATAATACAAATAATAATAGAGAAAAATAATACAGTAGAGTCTCACTTATCCAACGTTCTGGATTATCCAACGCATTTTTGTAGTCAATGTTTTCAATACATTGTGATATTTTGGTGCTAAATTCGTAAACACAGTAATTACTACATAGCATTACTGCATATTGAACTACTTTTTCTGTCAAATTTGTTGTATAATATGATGTTTTGGTGCGTAATTTGTAAAATCATAACCTAATTTGGTGTTTAATAGGCTATTCCTTAATCCCTCCTTATTATCCAACATATTCACTTATCCAACGTTCTGCCGGCCTGTTTATGTTGGATAAGTGAGACTCTACTGTAAATGTACCATATATTATCAAGTATAAGCTGACCCATATATAAGCCAACCAAGGCCCTCACCCGAGTATAAGCCGAGGGGGGCTTTTTCAGTCTTAAAAAAAGGGCTGAAAAACTAGGCTTATACTCAAGTATATGCAGTAGTTGTTCCATGTAGTAAAAAAGGACCTTGGAGGTCACCTTGTCTAACATCTTGCTTAATACAGATGGCAGCTTCAGTATCTCTGTTGACAAACATCCAGTGTCTTAAATGCCTTCAGTGAAGCAAAACTCTTGAGTCATACTTCTTCATTCGTGAACATCTCTTAACATGAGGACATTTTCTCCCATGTTTGTCTGAAATCTTTTTTTTTCTTGCAATTTGGAGCCGTTGGCTCTATTCCAGGCTTCTAGTGCAACTGAGAACAGTTCCTTTAGTATTAGAAGGCGGTTTTCATGTCTCCCTCCTTCTGATTAAATATATCCAGCTGTTTCCTCGTAGCATTTGGTTCCTTATCTCCTATTCTCTTTGTCATATTTCAGTTCTGATCTCATGGGAAGTTCCTACTGGAACCATTAGTGTCCCTTCCTCCTTCAGCTCAAACTGATCCATTGTGTTCAAAGACATCAGTTAATGTCACCACCAGCACCAAAAGGCACAATGGAGAGACACAATTTTAATGCTACCCCACCATTTGGAAGTTAAATCCTACTGAAACCCTGAGACTTACTTCAAAGTAAAGAGAGTTAGGGTAAAGTTTCAAAGGAACTATTCCAGTGTGATTAGGGATTCATCATAAGCTGGATGGAAGCCCTGGAGACTCCTCTGCAATTTGTTTATTTAATGAATTTCTTAGCTCAAGCTCTCCTTTATTATACAGTCACAGACCCAACAAAGAGATAATAGAACAAACATACGTAGCAACACACAAAGTCAACAAATTGGGTTTAATTTATACAACATATCAAATATTTTTATAGCACCATAATTTAAACATGAAAAGTAAATTTTAAAAACAGGTCTCTTTAGATAACACAGACAGAAGTCTGGCCATTCACAGACTTAATTTATATGTCCCTCTAGGAAAACTTTAGGTCCTCCATCATGTCTCCATGGCCCACTTCCGCTGGAGGAACTAGAGAGAACATTTCTCTAGTCATTTGTAGTTCCTCCAATGGGATTCTATGGTCTATTTATTTATTTCTTTAGCAAGTAGACATTTGAAAGGTAGTTACACTACAACATCAATCATTCACTTGCAACATACATATTATGTTACTACAGTAGAGTCTCACTTATCCAACACTCGCTTATCCAATGTTCTGGATTATCCAACGCATTTTTGTAGTCAATGTTTTCAAGACATCATGATATTTTGGTGCTAAATTCGTAAATACAGTAATTACTACATAGCATTACTGCGTATTGAATTACTTTTTCTGTCAAATTTGTTGTATGACATGATGTTTTGATGCTTAATTTGTAAAATCCTAACTTATTTTGATGTTTAATAGGCTTTTCCTTAATCTCTCCTCATTATCCAACATATTCGCTTATCCAACGTTCTGGCGGCCCGTTTATGTTGGATAAGTGAGACTCTACTGTATTTACATTTGTCTTGTTTATTCAATAAATTGTTAGATTCTAGTTAAAATCATGCAGTTTGGGGTAATAGCTGCCACACTATCCCTACTGCTGTTTTTTCCCCACATTGACTGCTATACTTTGTTGTTTTTTTTCATTGCCCCAAATGAACAGAATTGCTGGTCTGGCAGCACATGCACAGTATCCTGGAAATCATTTTCCTTGGGAGTCTCTTTGCTTTCAGATTATCTTCAGAGACTATCACTATCTCTTTATATCTTAAAGCTTCATTCATAGGATTCATATTGACCATGGCTCATTTGTGCAGACACAAATATATCTTGGATACCTGGTATCACCACTGATTTCGCTCTGTAGTACAGGTCAACAGTTCACCCAGCACAAGGGTTTAACCCATTGCGCCACCGCAGCTCCTATATAAATTGCCCTGAGATCAGGATTGTTGTGTGTTTTCCGGGCTGTATGGCCATGTTCCAGAAGTATTCTCTCTTGACGTTTCGCCCACATCTATAGCAGGCAAACTCAGAGGTTGTGAGGATTGTGCCCTGAGATCCTGTCTTGGGGTGAAGTGGTCTAAAATGCAATGAATGGATGAATGAATGAATGTCTGAAAGGTACTGAGTAGAAGTGAGCTGACAAAACATTCTAGGCTCTTGGCTCCACCCGGGTGGCATTTCTCGAATGAAATGCTGGCGATCTCATTTCCAGGCTATATCACTATTCGTTGTTTACAAATAAAGGAGAAGAGGATGAATGCAGTGATGATCCAAGCAGCTGGGAGATGGGATAGTTCAAACCAGAATGCTCCGGGGCCAATTAAAGGGTCAGCAGCAGAAATTAAGACAATAAGCTAATTCTTTGCTCCCATCTGTAACAACTGGGTAGCCAGGGCACACATTCCCTGCGGCCTTTGTCTCCACAATGAATCACCCACCCGGTGCACACGGTTGCCGTCGACTGACTCATGCCCACTTACAACCACGGCCTTTGTGTACGGCTCCTGGGATGGCACAGCGGGTGACTGACACGGCTCTCTCGCCCTGTGCCAGGAACAGCAAATTGAGCAAGGAGGGCACTTCATTTTTTCCACTAAAAGGGAAACAAACCCCTTGCCTGGGTTTCCTTAGGAGAAATCAGGTGCTTTGTGAAAGCTGAGATGTTCTCATCATTTAATATTCCTTGTTGCGAATTGAAAAAAGCAAGCCAATTATTTCAGCTTAAGGCTTTCTTGATTTGGTTCCAGAGCCAACACTAGAGACATTAAGATACAAGTTTGAACCAGATCAGATGGAAATCCTGCTTTCCTTTTTTTTTTTTGAAATATATATATTTTATTAATTTATCAATCCAAATGTACAAGCTCACATTTTCCTCATTCTACAATATCTCAAACACATCACATTGCATACAATCCAACAACAACAAAAAATTAAGAACATCCCCAAGCATATTTCCCATCAGTCTTTTAACTTTTCCATTACAACTTCACTGTACATCTCTCCACTATACACCCTTCATCTACCTATACATGCTTTATTTTCAATATTATTATTATTAATTTATAATTCAAAATGTATAAGTATACATTCTTTCCTCATTTTACAGTATCCCAGACATATCACATTGTATGCAATCCAACAATAAAGAAAAATCAGAATCAAAACATCTTTATGCATATTTCTTATCAGTTTTAGACTTTTCCATTACAACTTTACTACATATCTCTCTACTACACCTTTTTATCTACTTATACATGTTTTATTTATTATTATTATTATTATTATTATTATTATTATTATTATTATTATTAAAAATCCTGCTTTCCAAAACAATGTCTGAGATGCTATGAGAACAGACTCTGGATACACACCAGTCAAGCAATGGTATATTCCACAAGGCTTTGGTGTCACTAAAAGGGCTGCTAAGACTCATCTCCCTGAGAGTGGGTGTCTGTTCATAGGGTGACACATGCCGATTAGCATATCCATGTGACATATTTAAATAGTAACACAAAGAGTAGGCACACAAAGACAGAGATACACATTTCTTCAGTACTGCTTGTCTCAAGCTAAAACCAAATACTAGAAGCCCTCCCAACTAACGGACTAGGGATCAAAACATGTCCCAAAGCATTTTAATTATAATTCCCAACATTATTATTATTTTATTTATTTTATTTACAGTATTTATATTCCGCCCTTCTCACCCCGAAGGGGACTCAGGGTGGATCACATTATACACACATAGGGCAAACATTCAATGCCCATAAACATATCAAACAGAGACCGAGACAGACAGATGCAGAAGCAATTTAACCTTCTCCTGAGGGGATGTTTGATTCTGGCCACAGGGGGGAGCAGCTGCTTCATCATCCACTCTGACGGCACTTCCTCATTCCACATCGTAAATTAGTTAACCTTGCCTCCCCACTTTTTTTTATAAGTGGTACCTTATTTCCTACTTGATAGATGTAACTATCTTTCGGGTTGCTAGGTGAGCAACGAGCAGGGGCTATTTTTTATTTTTAATTGATGGGTGCTCACTCCGCCACGGGCTGGCTTCGAACTCATGACCTCATGGTCAGAGTGATTTATTGCAGCTGCTCAACAGCCTGCGCCACAGCCCTGTCCCAACATCCCTCCAACAAGCATCGCAAGTAGCTTTCCCAAGCATATAAACATACACCTCCTCACATCAATACAGAAAAAGGCCTAGCATTATCCCTTTAGCATAAAAACCACCCTATAAAACACAATAATATTTTTATTTAAAAAAGAGAAAATTTCTAAGAAATAGGGTTGTTGTATGTCTTTCGGGCTGTGTGGCCATGTTCCAGAAGTATTCTCTCCTGACGTTTCGCCCACATCTATGGCAGGCATCCTCAGATGTTGTTGTAACACCCCTAAGCAGCGTGAACACTGGAAACCAACACGGAGGCCAATAAACAATCTAATATCTTTATTAAAGCAATAAAATGAAGTTATGTGTCCAGTATTAGAGTCTAAGGTCTACAATCCAAATAACCGAAACACACTCAAACTCTTTGGAAGTTTGAGTGGGGAAAGAACAAGGTTTCGCAGGAAGATTCTTGAAGAAGTCCAGAACAAGGATTCAAGGCTAGGCAAGGTATTTCGTGATGGATCTGAAAACGCAGTCCAAACTTGGCAAGGAGTGGGACGCAACTCCCAGACTACCCGTGAGTAAACGTGCCGGTGGGCCGCTTGGAAGCTCAGGAACAAGAGACGATGTTCTTTAGTCAATAGTCACGTTGACACCGCAACAGGGAAAGCTCAGCGCAGAACTTTTATTGAAGTTCAAGAGCTCCCCCCAAACAGGTGTTTGACTCCCCAAATCTTCCAAATTGCACCAGATGCCTGCCTCCCTGAAACTTCCCAAGAGAACCGATTTAGCCACAATCGCCTCTCTCCGCTAATCTCACGCTTCTCCTTAAACTCTGTCTTTGGGAGCGATCTGTTTTGAGAAAAGCCCTCCTATCACACACCAAACTTTCCAGAGAACCAGGCTCTGTTTCAAGGGCGTCCCTAATTGGTTCTGGCACGGAAATGTCAACAGAAGACATCTGGAAAGGGACAAAATCTTGCTGAGATGGAAAAAAGCCCAAGTCCTCTTCAGTTTGATCTATGTTGTCTGCGGGGTCATGGGCCAAAGGTGCCTCAGATATCACAGTTGTGAGGCATGGATAAACTAGGCAAGGAAAGTAAATATAGATCTGTGGAGAGTCCAGGGTGTGACAAGAGTCCTTTGTCAGTTGGAAACCAGTGTTAATGTTGCAGTTAATCACCCTAATTAACATTGGAAGGGTTTGTCTCTTGCCTGGGAAAGGTTTGTCTCTGTCCTTTGTTCAGAGTCATTAGCCGTCCTTGGGGCTCCTCTGCCCTCAGAGTGTTGCTTCAAATCTACTGTTCTGAAATCATGAAAATGAACAAAATCTGGCTACCAATATTAAAAAAACTCAAAAATCAAAACAGTAGATGGGAAGCAACACTCTGAGGGCAGAGGAGCCCCAAGGATGGCTAATGACTCTGAACAAAGGATGCCTCCCAGGCAAGAGACAAACCTTTCCAATGCTAATTAGGGTGATTAACTGCAACATTAACACTGGCTTCCAACTGACAAAGGACTCTTGTCACACCCTGGACTCTCCACAGATATATATTTACTTTCCTTGCCTAGTTTATCCATGCCTCACAACCTCTGAGGATGCCTGCCATAGATGTGGGCGAAACGTCAGGAGAGAATACTTCTGGAACATGGCCACACTGCCTGAAAGACATACAACAACCCTGTGATTCCGGCCATGAAAGCCTTCGACAACACATTTTCTAAGAAATATTGGCTATAAAAACAAATCAGACAAAACTATAAGATGAAGGCAGAATGAGCTGTAAAATATATTAGAAACTCATATATTGCTTTTCCCATAAATAATGCAAGATTCAGGTGTGATTAATTCAGACACTCAATTTCAGCTGATGGACTGCACTACTTATGTGTGTTTTTCCCTTCAAGTTGTCATTTAACTTAGTTTCTCCATGAATTCTATCGATTTTTTTTCCTTAGGAAAGAGTCTGCAGAGGTATCTTGCTATTAGTTAGTGCTGAACAACAACAACATTTTATTATGTACCGTAGGTGTACAAGGTATGCAGATTAATGAGATTGACAACACACAAATGGTAAAACTTGCAACAGTTAAAAACTGCTTTAAAACATGTTGGCTAAAAACATAGGAAAAAGACAAGAAATGCCAGCATGTCTCGGCCTGTGTATACAATTGGGAATTTTCTAATCCTGGCTGCCTCAAAAAGAAACTTGGCAACTGCCAGGGTCATGTGGGGAAGGTCATAACCAAGTAAAAACAACAAATTTCACGGGACTAGCTTGTAAGTTTCTTAGTAGGGGTTGATTATGTGTGCTCAGGCCTGTTCATAAAAATTGCATGACAGTAGAATGTGGTAGATCAGTGATGGCCAACCTATGACACGCATGTCAGCACTGACACGCCTAGCCATTTTTGCTGACACGCTGCCGCATGCAGATTGATTGGATGACTAATGTCTTTTGTGGCCAAATTTGGTGTGATTTGGTCCAGTGGTTTTGTTGTTTACTCCATGGGAATTATATATATATATATATATATATATATATATATATATATATAATTCTATTATTATTGTAGTATATTATTATATTATTACTATTATATTATTCATTATTCATGACTACATTGAAACTACAATAGAGAGAAATCAGCATGGAAATTGCAAGAGGTACCATAGATTGTTGTACATGGAAATAATGGTAGTAAATAATTTTTGATTTATTAAATACAGTTATATATTACAATTATATATTTTTGTTATTTAAACTATATATATTGTGAAATTATGGTTTTTTTCTCAAAGTGACACACCACCCAAGTCATGCTAGGTTTTTGGGTGAATTTTGACACACTAAGTGCAAAAGCTTGCCCATCATTGTGGTAGATGCATTTTACTTTCTGTTTGTTTCATGGACAGAGTCTTTCATTATATGAGGTATGCGCAAATCTCCCACGCAGCAATTCAGACGGGAGCACATTACACCTTGCTTTGGAAAATAGGCAGTGGTATTTGGGCACAGTCAAGTTCTTTAGATAATTTGTTGCATGGAAAGGCCCAACATAATGCATGGACAGGGGACAGCTCACAAAAGGCAATGCCCCACAGTCTCTGCTTGAGCACCCAATGTGCCAGGAGGGATGAAGACAGGTCAATGGACGAGGCTTCCTTAGAATTGATCTTAAACCAACTACAGTAGATTCTCACTTATCCTAGACTCGCGGATCCAAGGTTCTGGATTATCCAATGCATTTTTGTAGTCAATGTTTTCAATATATCGTGATATTTTGGTGCTAAATTCGTAAATACAGTAATTACAAAATAACATTACTGTGTATTGAACTACTTTTTCTGTCAAATTTGTTGTATAACATGATGTTTTGGTGCTCAATTTGTAAAATCATAACCTAATTTGATGTTTAATAGGCTTTTCCTTAATCCCTCATTATCCAAAATATTCACTTATCCAAGCTTCTGCCGGCCCGTTTATGTTGGATAAGTGAGACTCTACTGTATCATGATATTTTGGTGTTAAATTCGTAAATACAGTAATAACAACATAACATTACTGCGTATTGAACTACTTTTTCTGTCAAATTTGTTGTATAACATGATGTTTTGGTGCTCAATTTGTAAAATCATAACCTAATTTGATGTTTAATAGGCTTTTCCCCAATCCCTCCTTATTATCCAAGGTATTTACTTGTCCAAGCTTTTGCCAGCCCATTTAGCTTAGATAAGTGAGACTCTACTGTACTTGTGTATTCACCCTGGGGTGAGTGATGAATCAAGGTAAAGGTAAAGGTTTCTCAATTTCTAAGCCAAAGAGCCGGCGTTGTCCGTAGACACCTCCAAGGTCATGGGCCTGGGCTGTGGCGCAGGCGGGAGAGCAAGCCAGCTGCAATTAACTGCAATGAATCACTCTGACCAGGAGGTCATGAGTTCGAAGCCGCTCGGAGCCTATGTTTGTTTGTCTTTGTTGTATGTTAAAAGGCATTGAATGTTTGCCTATATGTGTAATGTGATCCGCCCTGTGTCCCCTTCGGGGTGAAAAGGATGGAATATAAATGCTGTAAATAATTAATAATAATAATAATGACTGCATGGAACACCGTTACCTTCCCGCCGGAGTGGTACCTATTGATCTACTCACATTTGCATGTTTTCAAACTGCTAGTTTGTCAGAAGCTGGAGCTAACAGCGGGTGCTCACTCCGCTCTCAGATTTGAACCTGGGACCTTTTGGTCTGCAAGTTCAGAAGCTCAGCGCTTTAGCACATTGTGCCACCAGAGGCTCCGTGATGAATCAAACCAGATCCTAAACTAAAAACAACTCCCAGAGGTGATACAGATCACCTGTGCAGGTAGAAATGTTCACCAGGAGAAGATATCACAAGTAAACAAAACATGGTGTGCATGCTAGCAATTTTCTTCTGATCCTGAGAGACTAAGCAAGTAGGCTTCACTTGAAAGCGGAGGGTCCTTTCCTCTTTTAAGATAACACAATGTTTCAAATGGCATCTTTTCCATGAATATTTTTTGTTATGTGTATTTTCTATTCTAGACCAAAATGTATCTTTCCCATGAGCACAAGTGCCTTTTCATGCTCTCTCCAGAACCATAAATCTTCTGCTTCTCAGTCTTTGCCACAAAGGACCCAAAGTCTACAGCTTCGGTTTAGAAAACATCCCTGCTTCTCTTTTTAAGATTCCTCTCTCTCTCAATTCTCCCCAGTGCCAGATGTTTCTGTGACCAAATCAGACTGGACAGATAGCCATAAAAGAGCAAAAAATTATAGGATGAGAAATAGGATGTTTGGGGAAGGGAAGGGAGGTGAGTGATTGATGGTGAAGGAAGAAAAGGAGATTGCTGGAGCATGAGCCATGGCAGATGCATGATGATATTGCTGACGGGCATTGAGCCAGCCTTTTCCATAGCAGCTGCCCTAGGGATGCAAAAATAATAATAAATAAAAATCAAATGAATTGCTGATCAGGCACCCAAATCAAAATAGAGACCCCATGCATGAGCTTTTCTAGGGCAATGGCTCTGCAATTAAATAGTACAATAGATAAAAATGCAAACATTTTCTTGCAAAACACTCACTCCCAGTTCTGGAGCTTTGGCAAGATTAACAAACCTGTTGATGGTAGCATAAACTTAAGGAGATTCTGGAAATAATCCCAGCAAATGTGGAAAACCTATTGTACTTGGTATTACTTTTGGAGCAGCAGGTCCTTTGGACTAGATAAAGAATGGCATCCCTAGCCACCAAAGAATATGCATTTTTAGATTTCCATTCCCCTTATAATAGCCCATGACCTATCGTGCTTGACTACAGATTGGGATTATTGTCTATGTTTTAAGTTATTTTTAATTTTTGTGAGAAGTGTTATTATATTGTGATTTTATTGGGCCGGGCTGTGGAGCAGGCTGTTGAGCAGCTGCAATAAATCACTCTGACCATGAGGTGATGAGTTCGAGGCCAGCCCGTGGCGGGGTGAGCACCCGTCAATTAAAAATAAAAAATAGCCCCTGCTCATTGCTGACCTGGCAACCCGAAAGATAGTTGCATCTATCAAGTAGGAAATAAGGTACCACTTATAAAAAAAAGTGGGGAGGCAAGGTTAACTAATTTACGACATTGGAATGAGGAAGTGCCGTCAGAGTGGATGATGAAGCAGCTGCTCCCCCCTGTGGCCAGAATTGAACATCCCCTCAGGAGAAGGTTAACTTGCCTCTTGTCTGTCTGTCTCGGTTTCTGTTTGATGTGTTTATGGGCATTGAATGTTTGCCCTATATGTATATAATGTGATCCGCCCTAAGTCCCCTTCAGGGTGAGAAGGGCGGAATATAAATACTGTAAATAAATAAATAAATAAATAAGATTTAAAAACTTCAAAGTAACTTTTGAAAATATCAAGAGTCTTGTTATTTGTTGCACTAGTGAAGCAAATTTGCTCTTATTTGTTATATTGGTTTTCAAATGTACCATTTTGTTACACAAAAACCAACTAGTTGTAGCTAACAACATTACTTGTAACTCACTACTCCTGAGCTTTGAGCAATGTGTTACACCGACACTCTCTCTTTTTCCCATATTTGTGTGTTGGGCTGGATCTTGCTCTATAGCCAAATGGTTACTCAGCCAAGGTTACTCAGAATACTTACATTCCTACATCAAGTTATTTTTAATATACAGCCATAAAATGTTCATGTAAAAATTGCCAAGAGATCAACAGATAAAATCTCAGTTCAGTGGTTCATCCTAACCAAGGTCCCATGTAGAACGGATCTTAGAAAGGTTACTTTTTGGGACTGTAATTGCAGAAATCCCGCATACTGATTATGAGATTCCTGAGAATTGTGGTCCAGGATATATACTGTATATACTCGAGTATAAGCCTAGTTTTTCAGCCCCTTTTTTAAGACTGAAAAAGCCCCCCTCGTCTTATACTCAGGTAAGGGTTTTGGTTGGCTTATATTTGGGTCTGCTTATACTCAAGAATATATGGTACATTTATTATTTTTCTCTATTATTATTGGTATTATTACATTTATTATTTTTCTCTATTATTGTTGCTACTATTACATTTATATTTTACTCTATTTTTTATTATTATTAATAATACATTTATTATTTCACTCTGATCTTATTATTGCATTTATTATTTTACTCTATTTATTATTACATGTATTATTTTCCTGTATTTATTAATATTATTATTACATGTGTTATTTTACTCTATTATTATTAAAACGATACATAAGCACATTTACACTGAAGAAGATGAGAATAATGATTGGATCAGAGTTGGACAGTCTTATCTTAAACTTGAGCTTTATGTAAATATTCAAAAACATTTAACCTACAGATGCCTCAATTAATGTAATTTTATTGGTATCTATTTTTATTTCTGAAATTTACCACCCTTGGCTTATACTGGAGTCAATGTTTTCACAGTTTTTTTATTGGTAAAATTAGGTGCCTCGGCTTATATTCGGGTCGGCTTATACTCGAGTATATACGGTAACAACCCAATTCTCATTTAGATATAACCCTATGCAGACCATGTGTAGGCTTAATTCACAGCACTGGCACCTTGCTAGGAAAAAGTACCATATAATCATAGAGTCCTCGGTGGTGCAATGGGTTAAACCCTTGTGCCGACAGGACTGCTGACCTGAAGGTTACTTATTCGAATCCAACCCCAGGAGAGTGTGGATGAGCTCCCTCTCCTCTGTAATGCAGTTTAGACTCCACCATGAGCTCTGTACACACATGAACTACTGGCATGACTTCCACAAGCACCCTTGAATTTGGACAAAAGCAAAACAAATCTTTAATTTTCAGGTAAGCACTCTGCAATTGTTTGGATGCCCCACCCATTCAACCCAAGCCATTGATTTCTGTCCTTCATATCATATTAAAGGACAAAAATCAATGGCTTAGAGGAGCTCTCTAAGCATGAAAGCGATAGCACCCCTGTTCTAACTAGAAGCCCCAAGTGCATTGATAATTCACCCCTTTTCTGGTTTTCTTTCTCACTTCTCTACTCCTGATCCATTTTCCCCTCCCTTCTCTCTCCCTTCATACTTAAGTCTGGCCACCACGTCAGGCACATCTGTGCATCACTTCATCCTGACATCTCTTGCCACTGCTGCTCCTTATAATGAAGGCGACACAGGAGCCCCATTGTTCTGGGATAGTCTTTGGCTTGCTGCGGGCTGATCGGTCTTGGCTTTAGCCAGCCACTGAGGCTGGCATCTCCTGGTACCCTCCGCTGAGTCTGAGTCTCGTCTGGCTTTCTGGGACAATATTTGCCGGAGGAAGAAGAAGCAACGATTCCACATGGGATTCTAGGTAAGTCTCATTTTGCTGCTTAGGTATTTGGAAGGAATTTTAAAGCTTGAAAGAGTTATTTTGGGCACTGCCACTTCCAGAATCCCCCAGTGGCCTTGGTGGATGTTGTTTCCAAAAGAAAAATACTAATCTTTCTGAGTTTATGGGAGATAATGTGCTTCTCAAATGTGCATATCACAGTTTGGAGTCAATTGTGTGATTTTAAGTAAGTGGTTTTAAGGTTTGATATGTTTTTGATGACTGTTTAATGTATATGTTTATTTTACTATGTAAGTTTGTGGGGCATCAAATCACTGCCTATATATATAAGCTGCATTGAATACCCTATAGGGTGCGAAAGGCAGGGTATAAATATGGTAAATAAAAAATAAATAAACCAGATTGCAATATATTTTGGCAAATTTACTGAGAAATTCAGTTCCTAGGTTTTTCTCTGTCTTTGGGATGAGAGATGATTGATACAGTTTCGAACACAGCTGGCCAACTAATAGTCAATTGCAGCCTGGAAAAGTTACTTTGGGGAACTACTTTTACAAATATGTTGAATTGAATTTACCTGGAAATTAAGTCCAGTTGTGTCCGACTCTGGGGGTTGGTGCTCATCTTCATTTCTAAGCCAAAGAGCCAGCGTTGTCCATAGACACCTCCAAGGTCATGTGGCCGGCATGACTGCATGGAGCACCGTTACCTTCCCGCAAAAGCAGTACCTATTGATCTACTCACATTTGCAACTGGAGGTTAAGCAAATTCCTTATATGACATACAGAACCATAGATAAATGAGAATAATGTAATTTATAGGGACACAACATATCTTATGAAAATCTATAATAATATTGTATATACTCGAGTATAAGCCTAGTTTTTCAGCCTTTTTTTTAAGACTGAAAAAGCCCCCCTCGGTTTATACTCGGGTGAGGGTCCTGGTTGGCTTATATTTGGGTCAGCTTATATTTGAGAATATATGGTACATTTATTATTTTTCTCAATTATTGTTGCTACTATTACATTTATTTTATGCTATTTTTATTATTAATAATAATACATTTATTATTTCACTCTATTATTATATTTGTTATTTTACTCTATTTATTACAACATCTATTATTTTCCTGCAATAATAATAATAATAATAATAATAATAATAATAATAATAATAATAATTACATGTATTATTTTACTCCATTCTTATTAAAAGGATACATTAGCACATTGACATTGAAGAAGATGAGAATAATGATTTAATCAGAGTTGGACAATCTTATCTTACATTAGAGCTTTATGTAAATATTCAAAAACATTTAACCTACTGATGCCTCAATTAATGTAATTTTATTGGTATCTGTTTTTATTTCTGAAATTTACCACTCTCAGCTTATACTTGAGTCAATGCTTTCCTGGGTTTTATTGTGGTAAAATTAGGTGCCTCGGTTTATATTGGGGTCGGCTTATACTCAAGTATATATGGTAATTTTTTTTGTATCCCGCCTCCATCTCCCTGAAGGGACCCGGGGAGGCTCACATGGGGACAAGCCCGAACTACATACATTAAAACATAAATCAGTAAAATTACAACATTATAATCACATAAAACAACATAATTTTATTTTTATTGCTTATTATGCATAGTTAGGCCAATTTTAATAGTAACTCTCAAGCAACCAGAAACTACATTTATCCAGCATCTCACAACCCCCATGGATGCCGGTTAACTGAGAGTCTACTGTAATTGCTATAGAAAAATGATGTTGAAAAAGCCTCATAAAACACAGGCCAACCCAAAGTCAACATGGTCAAAACAACAATTGAAATTAAAATGCATCCAATGTGGAAAAGAAGCAGCAAACATGATATAGAATTTATATTTATAGCCACAGTGGTAGCCTGGAATGACACAACTCAGTGGCACAACAGAGTTTCTGTATATTAAAGGTCCCAGGTTAAATCCCTGGCAGTTCCACTTGCAACATCTCAAGTCCTCTAGTGATGTCAGTAAGTGGCAACATCCTACGCTCCATATGTTTTGCAAGGCATGTTCATTTTTATATAAAAAAGGCTTCTGTCTCTTTTCTCTCCAGTTAAATAGACCTCAGGCATAAGGTGACTTTTTACCACTTCACACAGTCCTTTCAGGCCGGCAATTGCCGGTGAAAGGGAAGGTGAGCACCTGCCATGCGTCATGTGATGGCACATGGCAGGCCCCATCCTTGCTGTTGCGTTCCAGGCGGTCGTAAATATGGTGGGCCTATGGTGTTTTGAAAGTCCTTTTGGCTGTGAGAAATTGTAGGATAGTATCTGTGTCTCTGCAACGTCAAAGGAAAGTCGGAGAGCATAGTAGATGTGCTTTCCTGGTCCTTAGTTTTTCCAATTCATGTGTCTTGGAACATGTGTTGTCGAAGGCTTTCATGGCCGGGATCACAGGGTTGTTGTATGTCTTTCGTGCTGTGTGGCCATGTTCCAGAAGTATTCTCTCCTGACGTTTCGCCCACATCTATGGCAGGCATCCTCAGAGGTTGTGAGGTATGGATAAACTAAGCAAGGAAAGGAAAGAATATATATCTGTGTAGAGTCCAGGGTATGGCAAGAGTCCTTTGTCACTGGGAAGCCAGCATTAATGTTTCAGTTAATCACCCTAATTAGCATTGGAAAGGTTTTTGTCTCTTGCCTGGGGGCATCCTTTGTTCAGTCCTCTGCCCTCAGAGTGTTGGTTCCCATCTAGTGTTCCCATCTACTGTTTTGATTTTAGAGTTTTGTAATACTGGTAGCCAGATTTTGTTCATTTTCATGGTTTCTTCCTTTCTGTTGAAGTTGTCCACATGCTTGTGGATTTCAATGTCTTGGAACAGTTTCTACCCGTAGAGATGTTCAATGCGTTGTCAAAGGTTTTCATGACTAGATTCACTGTTTTGAAAGGATTAAGAAATTTGAGGTTGGAGGACAAGAGATGGGGATAAATTGTCTTCTGGGCTTATGATTCCTGTGAAAATGGGAGAAAGCAGGGTAAACACGTGGGATGGGATCTATCAAATTTGCCTGTGTTGAATCGCATCAGTGACATGGAGTAATGGGCAGTTTCCTACCAAGCATGGATATTTATTTCCCGAAATGCTGTTTCATGAGCCTGGCTGTGTGATGAAGTTCTTTGATAAAGTTCCCGTACCTTTGATAAGGTAAAGGTAAAGATTTCCCCTGACGTTAAGTCCAGTCATGTCTGACTCTGGGGATTGGTGCTCATCTCCATTTCTAAGCCAAAGAGCCGGCGTTGTCCGTAAACACCTCCAAGGTCATGTGGCCAGCATGACTGCATGGAGCGCCGTTACCTTCCCGCCGGAGCGGTACCTATTGATCTACTCACATTGGCATGCTTTCGAACTGCTAGGTAGGCAGGAGCTGGAGCTAACAGTGGGAGCTCACTCCGCTCCCGGGGTTTGAACCTGGGACCTTTCGGTCTCCAGCTCAGTGCTTTAATGCACTTTGCCACTGGGGCTCATGTACCTTTGATAGTATGCCAAAACTTGTAGAAATTGTGTTGTTGAAGGCTTTCATTGCCGGAATCACTAGGTTGCTGTGCATTTTCCGGGCTGTATGCCCATGTTCCAGAAGCATTCTCTCCTGATGTTTCACCCACATCTATGGCAGGCATTCTCAGAGGCTGTGTGATACCTCACAACCTCTGAGGATGCCTGCCATAGATGTGGGTGAAACATCAGAAGAGAATGCTTCTGGAACATGGCCATACAGCCAGAAAATGCACAGCAACCTTGTAGAAATTCAATAGGTAGCATCACTGACACAACACAACTCTTCTATGGAAGGAAAGGCATTACCTGCTCGGTCTTTTCTTAGCCTGCACCTGTTAAAGAAGTTTCTCAGGAAGGGGTTGTTGTATGTCTTTCGGGCTGTGTGGCCATGTTCCAGAAGCATTCTCTCCTGACGTTTCGCCCACATCTATGGCAGGCATCCTCAGAGGTTGTGAGGTATGGAGAAAACTACGCAAAGAGGTTAATATATATATATTAACCTCTTTGCGTAGTTTTCTCCATACCTCACAACCTCTGAGGATGCCTGCCATAGATGTGGGCAAAACGTCAGGAGAGAATGCTTCTGGAACATGGCCACACAGCCCGAAAGACATACAACAACCCTGTGATCCCGGCCATGAAAGCCTTCGACAACACATTTTCTCAGGAAGGTTTATTTTGACCAGATTTAAGTTTGATTTTTTATCCAGCAGATGGCAGCAGGAAGACAGGGCCAAAAAAGCACATTTGCGAGGGACCGTTGCAGTTTCTAGATAGTGTTTGCTCTGAAAGTTTTAGCAGCAGATGGGATACAGAATTGCTCTTTCACACCAAGTCAAGCCACCATCTTGGTGATATGTATTTATATTCTTGCTCTGCTTTTTTTTTCTTTTTTATGCTAACTAGGACTGGGTTAATTGGAGTAAAAAAATTGTAGCATTTATACAGTATTGCTTTCAGTATTGACCATATTGTATAGTAGCAGTTGATTTCTTGCATTAAGGATTGCATGAGATGAAGCAAACTACTGCAGCACTTTCATAGTTTGTGTGATTCCTGCTTAATAACGTTTGCCATTGTGGTCATTTTCGTTCTGTCTGGAAGCGCCCTTTGATGTCTCAGCTAGTAGGTTTTTGTGCTTCATAAAACTACAAACCCCAGGGTTCCATAGGCTGCAACCATAGTAACTAAAGTGGAATCATGATGCTGTAATTAAGTACAGAGAAATATTGAACCAAAATTGATTTTCCTTTGAATTCTACCTGCTAGAACAATAGGGAACAAGTCTCCTCCATCTTCTACAATTAAGACCTTCAGCTACTTGATGGCTGTTTCCATTTCTCTCTTTTATACTGTAGGCTGGATTTATACTGCCCTATAATTCAGTTTCAAAATGTGGTTTTTTTTTATGTCAGGAGAGACTTGAGAAACTACAAGTCACTTCTTGGTGTGAGAGAATTGGCTGTCTGCAAGGATATTGCCCAAGGGATGCCCGGATTTTTGATGTTTTACCATCCCGTGGGAGGCCTCTCTTATGTCCCTGTATGAGAAGCTGGAGCTGACATATGGGAGCTCTCCCTGGATTCGAACCACCAACCTTTGGGTCAGCAGTTCTGCCGGCACAAAGGTTTAACCCATTGCACCATCGGGGGCTCATTGTAGTTGAACTGCATTGAACTGGATTATATCAGTCTACATTGCCCTATATAATAATAATAATAATAATTATTATTATTATTATTATTATTATTATTATTTGAACTTCAAAGACTCTGGCAGAAACCAGTGCAGGTGGTCCCGGTGGTGATGGGCACATTGGGTGCCGTGCCAAAAGATCTCAGCCGGCATTTGGAAACAATAGACATTGACAAAATCACGATCTGCCAACTGCAAAAGTCCACCCTGCTGGGATCTGCGCGCATCATCCGAAAATACATCACACAGTCCTAGACACTTGGGAAGTGTTCGACTTGTGATTTTGTGATATGAAATCCAGCATGTCTATCTTGTTTGCTGTGTCATAATAAAATAATAATAATAATAATAATAATAATAATAATAATAATAATAATAACAAACCTGCAAAAGTATTGGAAAATGAGCACGCAAAGATACTGTGGGACTTCCGAATCCGGACTGACAAAGTTCTGGAACACAACACACCAGACATCACAGTTGTGGAAAAGAAAAAGGTTTGGATCATTGATGTTGCCATCCCATGTGACAGCCGCATTGACGAAAAACAACAGGAAAAACTCAGCGGCTATCAGGACCTCAAGATTGAACTTCAAAGACTCTGGCAGAAACCAGTGCAGGTGGTCCCGGTGGTGATGGGCACACTGGGTGCCATGCCAAAAGATCTCAGCCGGCATTTGGAAACAATAGACATTGACAAAATTACGATCTGTCAACTGCAAAAGGCCACCCTACTGGGATCTGCACACATCATCCCAAAATACATCACACAGTCCTAGTCACTTGGGAAGTGTTCTACTTGTGATTTTGTGAAACGAAATCCAGCATGACCTTCTTGTTTGCTGTGCCATACAACATCGTTGTGTTGATAATAATAACTTTATTTGTATTCTGCCCTATCTCCCCAAGGGGACTCAGGGCGGATTCCAACATACAATGGCAAACATTAAATGCCTCCGTAAGCAAACAAATACTGACACAAAATCTCAGATCAATGCAGTTGATCTGTGTTACAAAACTGGATTATAGAGCAGTGTACGGAGACCCAGCCTCATAACAGGACTTGCTTTCCAGATCCCACCCCGCCATTGCTTGCCATAAGATCTGTACTACTTATTGAAAGTATACATTTCATGGTATCTCCTTCCACTTCTCCCACGCCATGAAACGTATTGGTAATAGAATACATATTAAAAGCTTCCTTGAATCCCTTTGCTTTGTAGTTGCCCAAACTGGCGTGGTACTAACAGCTATCTGTTCCTCTTCAGTTGTGTTGCTTGGCAAAATCATGACAACGTGTGCATTCAAGGCCTCGGAGACCTACTCAAAAACCCTCCAAATGTCCCTTTCAAGTTCTCCATGGAGAAATACCACAGCATAATAATGTTTAAAAAAAAAAACCATAGCGAACCATCTTGTGATATGCCAGCTCTTCTTGAAAACCTAACGAGCTGAGAGCTATTTGGGTACAGATGCATCAGGCTTCTGTTTACTTCAACCTGTCTGTAAAAGACAGAGATATTTTTAACGTTCGTATTGTTTTTCAATCTTTTGTTTACAGAAGCTCCCGAGAGAGAGCTCTTTTATCTCTAATTCTACTGGTGCCTAATGTACCTTCTTTCTTTTTTTTTTAACAAGAAATAATCTTTTCTAAATCAGAAAGTTTCCCAGAAAGTTAAGAGCTCAATTTCTGTTAAGTGTTCTTTTGCTTAAGATCTTCTGCTTGTTTCTAAAACTTCCTTCTGTGTTTCATATGAAATTTATTTTTTTTTAAATCTTAGAATAATGCAATGTTGTAATAACAACAACTATTTAGGAATAAAGTCCAGAACAGCTAAAAGACTGGAACAGAACAGATAGAATCATAGAGTTGGAAGAGTCCTCATGGGCCATCCAGTCCAACCTGTTTGACTTCCTGAGGTCCCCCAGGGTTCGATTCTGTCCCCCATGCTGTTTAATATTTACATGAAACCACTGGGAGAGATCATCCAGAGTTTTGGAGTTCAGTGTCAAATATATGCTGATGACACCCAGCTCGATTACTCCATTACACCAAAAGCCAAGGATGCCATCCTGGTCCTGAACTGGGGTTTGTCATCAGTGATGGACTGGATGAGGGCTAATAAATTGAAGGTAAATTCAGACTAAACGGAGGTAATCCTGTGTTGTGACTCAGCAGCAGAGTGAAGATGAGGAAGGGGATTTTGATTTACAGATGCAAGTATCAGATGATGGGATGCAAGATGAATTTCAAGATGATGCCATGGGGAATTACAGAATTCAGACACAGGCTGGTTCAGAAGTACAGCCTGTGGATGAACTCCAGATGCAGCCTGTCATGGATGAGAACCAAGGAAACATTCCCATGGGAAATAATAAGCTTGATCTGTCTCAGGCTCAGGTGCAAGATAATGTTAATGGGGAATTTGGCCTTGATGGTCAGGGTGAGTCTGAAGGCCCGTTGCTCTCTCAGGCTGATTGTTTACAATGGAAAGGAATGCCACGGCGAAGTCTTAGATTAGCTGGGAAAAGGGAGGCCAGTGAAGGGAAAAAGAGTGCATTTTTGGGTTGCTTTTAAAAACAGTGTGTTGAACGGTAAATCTTTGTCAAACAAATTCTTGCTTCATCAGGGTAGATGGTCTATGTCTTCATGCAACTCCTGCTTTGGATATACTCCTGTTTGAGAATCCTTGTAACCTTTGGATTATTGTATCTTTGGAAATGGACTCTTGCTTCTTGTCTATGGATTATTGGATTTACTGACTCTATTTTACAACTACCTTTGGAACTATATTTCTGCCTGCATTGATACCATATATAGTCTGCTTTTGCTCAATAAAATTACAAAAAAACTATCTCTGTGTGCGGCCTGGTGTCTACAGCAAGGTGAACTAGTCTGAGGTGCGACATCCTGGTCAGTCGGAAGGTGCATTGGTGTGGGATTACAGCCTGTGCTGGACCTGGTCACAGACACAGGTTTGCAGTCTGGGGGTGATCCTAGACTCTTCACTGACCCTGGAACCCCAGGTGTCTGCAATGACCAGGAACGCCTTCGCACGAATAAAACTTGTGCACTAGCTGGCCACGGTAATCCACTCCATGGTTACTTCCCATCTGGGCTACTGCAACACTCTCTACATGGGGCTGACTTTGAAGATAATTCAGAAGCTGCAACTGGTTCAGAGATCGGCAGTCATGTTACTAACTTGAGCACCGTACAGGGAGAAAACCACTCCCATGTTATGGCAGCTCCACTGGCTGCCAGTCCACTTCCAGGCTAAATGCAAAGTGCTGGTTATTACCTTAACTACACCTATTGATAACTGGCAAATAGAAGGAGAAAACGTGGAGGCAGTGACAGACTTTATATTTCCAGGCGTGAAGATCACTGCAGATGCAGACTGCGGCCAGGAAATCAGAAGACGTTTACTTCTTGGGAAAAGAGCAACGGCCAACCTTGATTAAATAGTGAAAAGCAGAGACATCACACTGGCAACGAAGGTCCGCATAGTCAAAGCAATGGTATTCCCCATAGTAACCTATGGTTGCGAGAGCTGGACCATAAGGAAAACTGAGCAAAGGAAGATAGACGCTTTTGAACTTTGGTGCTGGAGGAAAATCCTGAGAGTGCCTTGGACCGCAAGAAGATCCAACCAGTCCATCCTCCAGGAAATAATGCCCGGCTGCTCACTGGAGGGAAGGATACTAGAGGCAAAGTTGAACTATTTTGGCCACATCATGAGAAGCCCTAAATCAGGTATGGACAAACTTGGGCCCTTGGACTTCAACTCCATTAGGCTATTAGGAATTGTGGCAGTTGAAGTCCAAAACACCTGGAGGACCCAAGTTTGCCCAGGCCTGCCCTAAATGGTTCACGCCCAGACTATTTGAAAAACTGCCTCTCTGCGTGTAAATCTCTCAAGTGCAGTCGGTGGGAACGAGAGTGGGGGCCTTCTCCATCATCACTCCCCGCCTTTGGAACTCCCTCTTGAAAGAATTGGAAACGGCCCCTTCCCTCTTCTCCTTTAAGAATCTGATAGAAACTCACCTATGTACTTACGAGGAGGAGGAGGATTAGCATTTTATTAAACACACACTGATTTAGTTAATGGAGATTTACTTCAGTCTGGGCAGCCTCCACAAATTGCCTTATACGTTTATTTTTTTAAAAATGCTTATTATTATTAGATTTTATTTTTAGGAGCCCCAGTGGCAAAGTGCGTTAAAGCACTGAGCTGGAGACCAAAAGGTCCCAGGTTCAAACCCCGGGAGCGGCGGGAGCGGCTGCTGTTAGCCCCAGCCAACCTAGCAGTTCGAAAACATGCCAATGTGAGTAGATCAATAGGTACCGCTCCGGCGGGAAGGTAAGGGCGCTTCATGCAGTCATGCTGGCCACATGATCTTGGAGATGTCTATGGACAACACCGGCTCTTTGGCTTAGAAATGGAGATGAGCACCAACCCCCAGAGTCAGACATGACTGGACTTTACCTTTACCTATTATTAGATTTATTAGTGAAATGTCTCCCAATTGTTTTATTTGTATATCTAAATTTCTAACTTGTTATTCTTGAGTTCTTTTATAAGTATACCTTGATGTTGTTTACTTGATTGCTCATGATTCGATGTGTTATTGTTGTCATTGAATGTTGGGAAGCAAACCCAGGTACCTTCTGCCCTGCCATATAAAGCAGATTCAGAAGGCAATTTGACTGCATTGAACTAGATTATAGGAGTCTACAATTCCATATAATGCAGCTCAATGCAGCTAAACTGCATTTTGAAATGGCCTTATATGACAGTGTAGATAGGGCTGTAGAGCCTCTTTGTTTGCATTTCTGCCTGAACCTGGAACACTTTTTAATACTCCATTCAGAATGTCCAGATATGGCATTTTGGGGAAAGTAGAAGTTTCCCAACTGAACTGAACTGCAACAGGATCACTGGCTCATGCAAGCAGAGAGAGGCTCAGCTTTGCAAAGGATAGCCTGAGTCTTCCTAGGACAAACATCTTTGTTCTGTGACCTTTGCTGGGGTGGCAGTGCCAGGCGGTGCCATTCCAGAGCTGCCGTTTCCCTGGTGCTGCCCTGAGCACAGTCCCTTTTAACTACACAAGCCATTGTCATCCAAGCTGAGAGGAGGAGGAAGACGAGGGAGGGGTCTTCTCATGAAATGAGCTGGTCCATATCTTATGCAGGCAGTTCCCAAGTCACAAACACCAACTTACAAATGACTCATAGTTAAGAATGAGGTTGAGACAACAGGAAGTGGACAAAATCTACACCTAGGAAGGGAAATTTGTTCCTGAAAGTGTTATTATCATGGAGAGTGTCAGGATGTGAAAGCCCAGCACTCATAACAGCTGAACTCTCCACATCCCGTCAGAGCAATGGGGATGGGTGGGAGATAATCTAAATGATAAGAGCCATCTGGCCAGGAGGATGGGTTTTATGGCCTGCTCTGGTTTTTCAAGCCTGCGAAAGGACTACATAGCAGATACGTGTGAATATGGAAAGGGGGGAGGTAGGAGGTGGATATACTCAGGGTTTGGCGGGAATACGTTAGTTCTAGCTTCGTTCTCAACTTGTAAAGAAGGTCTTCAATAAAGCGTTTCCACGGAACTGCCTGTGTGAGCCTGCTTTGAGTCCTATAGCTTTCAAGAGCTGACAGAGAGAGTCCTTAGAAGTCTCAGATAGTACAGTCTCTACTGGGTCTTCTTAACCAACACGTGGCCCAGGTCAGATCCTCCTTAACCGTGACACCCAGATACCTAAAACTGGTCCTATCAGCCTTCTCTTCTGCAGGCTAAATTTGCCCAGCTCTTTAAGCCACTCCTCATAGGGCTTGTCCTCCAGACCCTTGGTCATTTTAGTCACCCTCCCTCTGGACACAGTCCAGCTTATCAACATTTCCCTTAAATTGTGGTGCCCAAAATTGGACATAGTATTCCAGGTGTAGTCTGACCAAGGTGGAATAGAGGGATAGCATGACTTCTCTGCATCTAGATACTATGCTTCTCTTTATGCAGGCAAATATCCCATTGGCTTTCAGCACTGTTCAATTGCTGCAAACTGAGTAGTCTGTCTGTACTAATTTAATTATGGGGCCCAAGGTGCTGAATTATCTTGGCACAAGAAAGGGAAGAGGAAGGAGATAGAATCTTTCACTTCCCAATAGGCTCAGGCAAGAGCAAACTGCAGCAGTTTTTGTGTTCTTTCTCTAATATTCTCACCATGCTGACTACACATGTCTCGGTTGAAGTGTATATGTTTGGATGATCCTGTAGTGCAGTGTTTCTCAAACTCTGCTCTTCCATGTGTTTTGGGGTTCAGCTCCCACAATTTCTCACATCTGGGATTTCTAAGAGCTGAAGTCCAAAAACACCCGAAGGAGCAGAGTTTAAGAAACACTGCTGTGGTGTGTCCTCCCCAAAGTAACTTCTCCAAGGAAACAAAATCAGTTTGTAGGGAAATACAGGGAAGGAAGCTGCGCCTTCATATCAAGACAGAGGTCAAGATCCTCTCCTCAATTGGCATATAACTGTACCTCTCACTTTGACTCCACTGTGCAAGTGTTAAAAAGCTTCTCACTCATTATCAGAAGTGTGAGAAAGGGCTGTTGTGTGTTTGCAAGAGGGATCACACTAATGTAACCTCTGAGAAAGCCATTGGCAATGCTAGCTGGGAATGCTGTGATCTATAGTCCAAACCGAAATGCTCCCACATTGTTGGCCTCACTGCAAAAAACAAATCTGGTACTGAACTCGGCATTCTTCATTTCTGCCAGCATAGAGTTCCCTGGTCATTAGCAAATAGAAGATAAACCAGCAAAGCTTTTTAAAGCTCTGTATGCAGACACATGTAAAATCCGCTCCTCACCCCAGGCATCAGTCACATTGCCATCCAATGCCGCTGCTCCTCTTGCAGGCTTTTCCCCGAGAAAGTCAGCCAGGGCCCTTACTCCGGAGGTGCTGTATGCGCAGGATCTAGGCTTCATGCCAAGGGTGGGCGGGCACAGCTGCTGCTCGTAGGTGGGAAGTTAACACTTACAGTGGAGGCAGGAAAAGGGAGTACCAGGCAGAACTGATACCTACGTGCCAGTGTGAGTTCTCCCGAACATGCAAACACCCTCTTCGGCACACTTAGCCACGTGTAGCCCTTGTGTGTGAACAGGCCACTTTTGCATCTTTTCTCAGATGTCTTCTGCATTCGATTTGAAGCTTGAGTTGTAGAGCAACCTCCCTGGCTTATAGGGCTTCCTCATTTGTCTTGTATTGATAATGATATAATTATGTAATACAATATACAGTAGAGTCTCACTTATCCAAGCTAAATGGCAGAACCTTGGATAAATCAAGTGAATATCTTGGACAGGGGTCCCCAAACTGAGGCCCAGGGGCCGGATGCGGCCCACCGAAGCCATTTATCTGGCCCCCACGGCACAAGGGCTGAAGGGGGTTGGGCTAAATGACCCAAGGGTTATCTTCTTCTCTTACAACCATTGTTGTTGTTGTTGTTGTTATTATTATTATTATTATTATTAACATTAAGGCTGGGTGGCCATCTGTCAGGGGTGCTTTGCTTGTGCTTTTGGTCCACAGAGGCAAAAGGGGGTTGGACAAAATGGCTCAAAGGGTCTCTTCCAACCTTCTTTATTATTATTATTATTATTATTAACATTGAGGCTGGGTGGCCACCTGTCAGGGGTGCTTTGCTTGTGCTTTCGGTGCACAAAGGCAGAAGGGGATTAGAGTCAATGGCCCAAAGGGTCTCTTCCAACCCTCTTTATTATTATTATTGCTGTTGTTATTATTATTATTATTATTATTATTAACATTGAGGCTGGGTGGCCACCTGTCAGGGGTGCTTTACTTGTGCTTTCGGTGCACAAAGGTAGAAGGGAATTGGAGTCAATGGCCCAAAGGGTCTCTTCCAACCTTCTTTTTTATTATTATTGCTGTTGTTATTGTTATTATTATTATTATTATTATTATTATTATTAACATTGAGGCTGGGTGGCCATCTATCAGGGGTGCTTTGCTTGTGCTTTCGGTGCACAAAAGCAGAAGGGGATTGGACTCAATGCCCCAAAGGGTCTCTTCCAACCCTCTTTTTATTATTATTGCTGTTATTATTATTAATAATAATAATAATAATAATAATAATTATTATTATTATTATTGCTCGGTGGCCAACTATAGTCCAGCCCTCCAATGGTCTGAAGGATTGTGAACTGGCCCCCTGTTTAAAAAGTTTGGGGACCCCTGATCTTGGATAATAAGGAGGGATTAAAGAAAAGCCTATTAAACATCAAATTAGGTTAATGATTTTCCAAATTAAGCACCAAAATATCATGCTATACAACAAATTTGACAGAAAAAGTAGTTCATTACACATTAATGCTATGTAGTAATTACTGTATTTACGAATGTAGCACCAGAATATCACAATGCATTGAAAACATTGACTACAAAAATGCGTTGGATAATCCAGAATATAATTCTGGATTGTTCCTAGAAGTAGACAGACAGCCAGTGTTGAGACTGGAATAGAAGAATTGTATGTCGCATGTAACCATCTCCATTCGTTACTCTGGCTGCAGTGCTTCATGTCCACAGTAATCTGCATGGGATGCAAGTCAGTCATGTGTCACTGAACCAACCTCAGACACCTCCAGGAGTGGAGACAGTTGGATCATTGACTTTCAAGTGTGCAAAAGCGTAGAGCAGTGTTTCTCAACCTGTGGTCTCCAGATGTTTTTGGCCTTCAACTCCCAGAAATCCCAGCCAGTTTACCAGCTCTTAGGATTTCTGGGTGTTGAAGGCCAAAAACATCTGGGGACCCCAGGTTGAGAACCACTGGCATAGAGGATGAGATCTTCTGACCTGCTCTCAGCACAGGACGTCACAATACGTTTCACAGCTGTGCTCAAATACAGGAGAGAACAAAGACTTTTGAGGCTTACTTAGGGTTAATAGTTTTGGTGAACGGAAGAAGAGGGAAGATTAGATCAATCAGTCTGCCTTTCATTCAAGGATGGTTCCCTTGGATACCGATGCAGATTATTCCCATCTCGGAACATTCCAAACGAAGGACCAAAAAATCAAAATCTTTCCATTCTCAGAGCCTGGTAGGATTGACATGAATTTTGTGATTTTTGATTAGGAAACACAATTCAGGATTCTGAAGTCCAAGCAAAGGTTAAGAAGGACCACAGGCAGGTACAAAGTGGAAATTTTCAACTCCTATATCTTTCTGAATCCTGTTTCATGCTTATGTTCCCAACAGTTCCTGGTTGATGGCTAATCATATTTCTTTTGCACCGTTTCCAATCTATTAAGGCTTACAAATTGAGAGTCAGCACCTCTGGGGAAAGAAAATAACTGTGATCCTGGTGTTGGTTATTATTTTCAATGGGTTGACAAAACATGTTCATGAAATTGCCAGAGATAGCACAATTACAAAAAGCAACACTGCTTAGAATGTGTCACATTATCTGACAGTAATGGTGGTCATTCCATGTGGGTCGATGAACTGCAATACAGCTCTCCGGTCACTTCTAAATGGTGATGGAGACCAACTAATTCCAGACCGAGTCTGTGAGGTGTTTCTAAAGCCCAGTGCTTTAACCAACCATTCCTATCTCTCCTTCCACCAGATATGTTGAACTGTAACTCTTATTATTATTACCAAGCATATATTGGCTATCAAGGCCCGGGCTGTGGCGGAGGCTGGAGAGCAAGCCAGCTGCAACCAGCTGCAATGAATCACTCTGACCAGGAGGTCATGAGTTTGAGGCCCGCTCGGAGCCTGTGTTTGTCTTGTATTTGTTCTATGTTAAAAGGCATTGAATGTTTGCCTATATGTGTAATGTGATCTGCCCTGAGTCTCCTTCGGAGTGAGAAGGGCGGAATATAAATGCTGTAAATAAATAAATAATAAATAAATCAATGAGGACAATTGCCTATGACAAGAGTTTCTGGTCTTTTCTAAAAAGGTCCTCAAAAGTAGGAAGGACTCAGTGTTTCCCTATCCCAGGTCATGTTTTACCTGCTGTATTCCCTCCTTGCTGTTTTGTTGCTGTTGTTGTTGTTGTTTCCTCGTGTTTATACAAGTAGATTGCAATTGCACAGGACTTTATGCTTGCCATACTCTATTTACAACAAGACATGGAGCAGCAGAATCCATTGTTTCCTAGCAATGTGCATTACTGAGGTCCTGTCAACAAATCAAAGTCTCTGCAGGTGGCTTCTCAGCAAGTTTAATTCCTAATGTCTATTGGTTTAGAAAGTATCCCAGATATTTTTATTTACATCTGAACTAAATCAGTTATTTCTAAACTATGCAATGTTAGCAGCCAGTATGTTTTTCCCCTTTGTGCCAGGTAGTAGCAGCATCATATTTGTGGCGTTTGGTTGCATTGATTTCTTTTTTTCCTTGAAACTGCCCATGGACTGGCAGCCAATGGCTTATAGACAAGCACCAATCCACAGACCACTACTTCAGATAGCACGGAACTAAACTCCAGTGTGGGATGCCAGATTATGAGGGTCCCTAAACATGGGACAAACGTTTTTTAGAAAATACATACTTTTGGTAATATGTCACATGTCAAGATCGTACATAGTTTAAGGGATCCTGCCTATATTAATCTGTCCCTGGTTGCCTTTTTTGGGATAGTGATGGGCAACATTAAAAGGCTTGCGGGCCAAAAACTGAAAGTGACCAGATCAGAAATCCACATCCAGGGGATACTGTATATACTCGAGTATAAGCCTAGTTTTTCAGCCCTTTTTTTAAGACTGAAAAAGCCCCCCTCGGCTGATACTCGGGTGAGGGTCCTGTTTGGCTTCTATTTGGGTCAGCTTATACTGAAGAATATATGGTGCATTTATTATTTTTCTCTATTATTATTGGTATTATTACATTTATTATTTTTCTCTATTATTGTTGATAGTATTACATTTATTTTACTCTATTATTATTATTATTATTATTATTATTATTACATGTATTATTTCACTCTCTTCTTCTTATTATTATTACATTTATTATTTTTCTCTATTATTGTTGCTACTATTACATTTATTTTACTCTATTATTATTATTACATTTATTATTTCACTTATTATTATTATTATTATTATTATTGCATTTATTATTTTACTCTATTTATTATTATATGTATTATTTTCCTGTATTTATTATTATTATTATTATTATTATTATTACATGTATTCTTTTACTCTATTATTATTAAAAGGATACATAAGGGCATTTACATTGAAGAAGATGAGAATAATGATTTGATCAGAGTTGGACAGTCTTATCTTAAATTTGAGCTTTATGTAAATATTCAAAAACATTTAACCTACTGATGCCACAATTAATGTAATTTTATTGGTATCTATTTTTATTTCTGAAATTTCCCACTCTCGGCTTATGCTGGAGTCAATGTTTTCCCAGTTTTTTTGTGGTAAAATTAGGTGCCTTGGCTTATATTTGGGTCAGCTTATACTCGAGTATATACGGTAGTTATGAATACTGGCTGAGATCCTGCATCTTCAAATATACCTATTACGACAGAACTGTATGTCCCATAACTGGGAAAGCATTGTGGGTGTCACTTTCCAGCTCCTCAGAAACCTCTTAGCCAGGGGTCCCCAAACTAAGGCCCGGGGGCCGGATGCGGCCCATTGAAGCCATTTATCCGGCCCCCATGGCACAAGGGCAGAAGGGGGTTGGGCTAAATGACCCAAGGGGCCTCTTCTTCTCTTACAATCCTTATTATTATTATTATTATTATTATTATTATTATTATTATTATTATTATTATTATTATTTGAAACACAACAACATGAGTCCACAGCAGACACTCTGCTGGCTGTTGTACTGGATCACACGCCGGACACTTCCCAAGTGTCTAGGACTGTGTGATGTATAGGTGAATAATGTGAGCAGATCCCAGCAAGGTGGCCTTCTGCAGCTGGCAGATGGTAATTTTGGCAGCACCGATTGTGTTTAAGAGCAGTCCAAGGTCTTTAGGCACTGAACCCAGTGTGCTGATCACCACTGGGACTACCTTGACTGGCTTGTGCCAGAGTCTTTGTAATTCGATCTTTAAATCCCCATATCGTGTCAGCTTTTCCAGTTGTTTTTCCTCAATCCTGCTGTCCCCTGGGATTGCAACATCGACAATCCATACTTTGTTTTTTAACACGATTGTGAGTTCAGGAGTATTGTGTTCCAAAACCCTGTATTATTATTATTATTATTATTATTATTATTATTATTATTATTATTATTATTAACATTGAGGCTGGGTGGCCATCTGTCAGGGGTGCTTTGCTTGTGCTTTCAGTGCACAAAGGCAGAAGGGGATTGGACTAAATAGCCCAAGGGGTCTCTTCCAACCCTCATTATTATTATTATTATTATTATTATTATTATTATTATTTTTAATTAATTAACATTGAGACTATCTGTCAGGGGTGCTTTGCTTGTGCTTTTGGTGCACAACGGCAGAAGGGGATTGGACTCAATGGCCCAAAGGATCTCATCCAACTCTCTTTATTGTTGTTGTTGTTGTTGTTGTTATTATTATTATTATTATTGGCTTGGTGGCCAACTATAGTCCGGCCCTCCAACGGTCCAAAGGATCGTGAACTGGCCCCCTGTTTAAAAAGTTTGGGGACCCCTGCTCTTAGCTGTGTATTTACCAGGCTGGAAAAGGTAGAATTGTTGAGAAGTGGGGGAGATGTGTCATATTAAGTGGTTAATGAACCTCATCATGAATCCCCACTAGTTAAGAGTTTGTAAATCCATCTTGTGATCCTTTTTAAAAGATGTTATGATTGTTTTGGAATCAATTAGAGGACACAGGGTGCTTCCTTGAAGCTTTTGGGGCATCCTTCTCCTTTTTTGCCTATAGAAAAATGAGGGAGTCCAAAGGCTTCAAAAATGGGTGGGGAGCTGTTGCTCTCGCCTTTGCTATAGGGGACATTGATAGAAGCAAATTAGGCAGTTAAGAGTCAGGACAACCTTTGAAGATCCTGGGTGATTAATGATCTGACGCAGAGATTCATCCTGGTGGGCGTATTTACTGCTCAATATCCTGCCAAGTCTCCCTGAAGAGAGGAACAACAGCAGTCCCTGCCTGCTTCACTTAAGAAGCTTGATGGGGTCTCCAGTCCTTAGTATCTACTGTCACTGCAGCCTCCTTTTCATTGAATTTGTTTCTCCCAGCAGCAAGAGTTCAGAGTCACACTGCTTTCTATGTAAACAGAACCATAGCAGTGGTGCTTTGGGTAAAGCCAGCAGACTGCAGATTCCATGAGCTCCAGCTAGCATAATGGTGGAGACATGCCAATCTAGAACTTTGCCCAGCACCAGCCTGCCTCCTCTTCTTAGCATACCACAGGATCATAAAATCATAGTTTGGGAAGAGACCACAAGAGCCATCCATTTCAACAGCCATCCAGTCCAAATGAACTCCAATGCAAAGTTCTAGATTATGAGTTCCCCTAATCATAGGACAATCCAGATCTCCTGGGTTCCCCATATTTATTTTATTTATTTATTATTTAAACTTATATGCCACCACTCCCCTAGGGCTCGGAGCGGCTTACAAGAAAGGCTAAAATCTAATAATTTAAAAACATCTTTAAAATATCTTTCAAAAATATCTTTAAAACACTCCCCCAAGGCTCGGAGTGGCTTACAAAAACAAGCTAAAATCTAAGCAATTTAAAAACAGCAATAACCCTCTGGACTTCCCAACAGTCCCTTCCTGGTAATTGGGGCTTCCCAGCTTTGGTGAGGGTTTTCCTCCCGATCAGAAGACTGAAATGCCTCTCCTAAAGCTGAGCTACAGACATAAGGACTCTGAGCTGGTGTGTTTTAGCACTATGCTTTAGCCCTTGGCATATCCACTCCTAGCATATAGCTCTTAGAACTTTTCTGAAACTGAAGTCAGCTTTTTGCTGAAAAATGTTCCCCATCTTAGCTAGGACCACAGCTAGAAAGTCCGTGCCTGGCAAATGTAAGCTAAACCAGATAAGCCAGGACTGAGAAACCAACTCACCAGGTTGAAGACAAGTCACAGGGGCCGGGCTGTGGCGCAGGCTGGTGAGCAGCCTGCTGCAATAAATCACTCTGACCATGAGGTCATGAGTTCAAGGCCACCCCATGGCAGGGTAAGCACCCGTCAATTAAAAAATAAAAAATAGCCCCTGCTCCTTGCTGACCTAGCAACCCGAAAGATAGTTGCATCTATCAAGTAGGAAATAAGGTACCACTTATAAAGTGGGGAGGCAAATTTAACTAATTTATGACGTTGGAATGAGGAAGTGCCGTCACAGTGGATGATGAAGCAGCTGCTCCCCCTTGTGGCCAGAATCAAACATCCCCTCAGGAGAAGGTTAAATTGCCTCTGCGTCTGTCTCTGCCTTGGTTCTATGTGTATATGGGCATTGAATGTTAGCCCTATATGTATATAATGTGATCCACCCTGAGTCCCCTTCGGGGTGAGAAGGGCGGAATATAAATACTGTAAATAAATTATACAATTTGGCCGAAAGAGATGCGAGTACAAGCAATTTACTTCAAAATGTACAAGCATGGCTTCACAGAAAAAATACAAAATATCTTATACAGTTTTGACAGCTGTTCAGACTTCCCACTCTGTCCCCTGATTGGCTGAAATAGAGGCAGACTAGGATCTGCTCCAGGGTTGGCTGGGAGGGAGAATGGCAGTTGGGGATTGGTCAGAGCAAAGGACCAATCAGCTACAGAGATGCCTCCTGGGAGAGTGCAGTCCAGGAGGGAACAAGAGTGCAGATATGCTGATGAGCTTTTGATGAGCTCAAATGTCAAATTCTATGCCAAACAAAAATGTGGAGCCCAGGAAACAAAAGTACAGTAGAGTCTCACTTATCCAACATAAACGGGCCAGCAGACCGTTGGATAAGTGAATATGTTGGATAATAAAGGAGAGATTAAGAAAAAGCCTTTTAAACATCAAATTAGGTTATGATTTTACAAATTAAGCACCAAAACATCATGTTATACAACAAATTTGACAGAAAAAGTAGTTCATTGCACATTAATGCTATGTAGTAATTACTGTATTTACGAATTTAGCACCAAAATATCACAATGCATTGAAAACATTGACTACAAAAATGTGTTGGATAATCCAGAATGTTGGGTAAGTGAGTGTTGGATAAGTGAGACTCAACTGTACAAGACTCAAAGGACAGAGGTCTGCTCTTAGATAATCAAGAACCTGTCTGTCAATAAAAAGGTGGGGTTTTATTCGTGTCAAGAGCAACCGGAGTTGCTTCTGGAGTGAGAGAATTGGCCGTCTGCAAGGACGTTGCCCAGGGGATGCCCGGATGTTTTGATGTTTTTACCATCCTTGTGGGAGGCTTCTCTCATGTCCCCACATGGAGCTGGAGCTGATAGAGGGAGCTCTCCCTGGGTGGGATTCGAACCTGGCAGCCTTCAGGTCAGCAACCCAACCTTCAAGTCACAAGGCTTTAATCCACTATGCCACCGGAGGCTCCTAAATATAAAAAAGTTAATGAATGTACATACTCTAAGCCCGTTTCCACGAGGGAGCAGCAGACTCTCAGTCCCTGGTGAATTGCACAAACATCCTGAGTTTATCTGTCTGGCAAAGGAGATTTTTTTTTTCATTTACACACAGTGAATCTGATGATCACCTAGCTTGGGAAATAGCCAGAGGGATTTGCTCACTTTTTGTTGTAGCTTGGTCAGATTCTGAGTGTTCAGAAGATGGTGCTGGGAGATATTCAGAGGGCCTAAGCAGAAATGTTTTGGATTCCCAAAAGAATAGTAAAGGCAGTTCCCATGGGAACCTGTCAAAAGTGCAGACCAAAGGAAATGGGAGAGACAAATGTTGTTGGGTCAGAGAGATTAGAGTTGAGACAACAGGGCCTGCAATTAAGGATTTCCTTCTCCAAGTGACTTAGAGATAAGGTGTGGGGAAGTACCATATATACTTGAAGATAAGCTGAGTTTTTCAGCCCTTATTTATGACCTGAAAAAGCCTCCCCCGGCTTATAATCGAGTCAAGGTCAAGGCCAGCAACAGAGCCTGCAGGCTATTGCTTGCAATATGTGATCTATTTCTCTCTTCTCCCTTATCAGTGTGTTTACTTTTCCAAAGCCTCCCGCCCTTAATCAAGGGAATGTTTTGAAAAGAGAAGCATCCTTGCAAGTCAGGAAGAAGAAAAATATATATTCATTGATCTTATGAAAGCATTTTCCCCTGAAATATTTGTTAAACTCTCCTACAGATATTTAGGCCTTAACCCCTTGCAAGCTTTTGCCATCTCTATGTATTTTTATATGTGTATCTATCTATATACATTAATTTTATATATGAATTTCCCCTTATATGTTTGCAAGTCTCTGCAAATCTATATATATAAAAGGGTAATGAAATTTCAGCCTAGGACAAAACAACAAAACTACACATCCCAGAAACACTAAACTTGGCAGCACAACCCCTCATCCATGCCTCTACGTTCATACAACAAAAAGCTCCAGCTACCCCAGAAAATGGCCAGGCTTTGAGACTGCAAGGCTATTCACTGCTATTCCACCTGGCCAACAAAGGATTCCCATAAGCCACAGCAACGCGTGGCCGGGCAAAGCTAGTATCTATATAAAGAGAGATGTCTGGATAGATATGAATATATTCTTACCTACCTATATTACAGGAGGGAAATGCACACACACACACACACAGAGGGGATTTGCAAACGTTTCAGGGGGAAATGCATATGTGAAATTAGTATCTATAATTATAGATCTATATCTAGCTCTGCATTGTTTATATAAGCATTGAATGTTTGCCTGTTACTATGTTGGAAGCCGGCCTGAGTTCCCATGGGGAGATAGGGTGGGATCCAAATGAAGTTTTTGTTGTTGTTGTTGTTGTTGTTGTTGTTGTTGTTATGATGTTGTTGATACCATATTGTTTTTATTGCCCCTACTGTTCCACTTATAGAGCTAGTTTATTGTTTTTCTTTGAAATACGGTAAATATTCAAAAACATTTAACCTACTGATGCCTTGATTAATGAAATTTTATTGGTATCTATTTTTATTTTGAAATTTACCCATAGCTGCTGCATTTCCCACCCTCAGCTTATACTCGAGTCAATAAATTATCCCAATTTTTGTGGTAAAATTAGGTGCCTCGGGTTATATTCGAGTCGGCTTATACTCGAGTATATACGGTAGGTGCAAAAGAAATGATCTCATCGGAGGGATTTTGGCTTTTTAAAAGTAGTTCATGTTGATACAATCTTTGTGAGAGCAATGCTGGTTCAGGTACAGAGCTCTCGGTCTCGTAGGCCGTGAAATTTATGTAACCAAGTATCAAGCTGTTCCTGCGTCCTGATCTTGTAAGACATAGTTTTGCCTGCCTTGGATTTATGTACCTTGTCTTTGAATGACATTTTTTTGCCTGCCTTGGATTTATGTCCTTAGTTTTTGCATATTTCACTGGAATTATTTTAGAGATTTTCTCTGAAGGGATTTTTGGACCTTTTGCTTCTATGGACATAACTTTTTGAACTTTGATCCTTTTTTTATATTTGTTTGCTTTTCATATATCCAACTTTTATTATACTCTGCTTTTGATAAACTCTTACATTGGATCATCTGGACCAGTGGTCCCCAAACTAAGGCCCGGGGGCCGGATGCGGCCCTCCAAGGTCATGGACCTGGCCCCTGTCCTAAACTTTAGACTTAAGGTTGACCTAAGTCTACCTGGTCTTTGGAGGTCTCTTTACTTACCTATGGTCTTATGAGATCATCTATATGGTCTTTGAAGGTCTCTTTGCTTAGCTACGGCCTTATGAGACCATCTAGATGGCTTTTTGAGGTCACTTTCCTTACCTATGGTCCTATGAGACTGTCTAGATGGCCTTTGAGGGTCCATTTCCTTACATATGGTTTTATGAGATTGTCTAGATGGCCTTTGAGGGTCCCTTTCCTTACCTATGGTTTTATGAGATTGTCTAGATGGCCTCTGGGGGGGCCCTTTTCCTTATTTATGATCTTATAAGACCATCTAGATGGTCTTTGGAAGTCTCTTTGCTTACCTATGATCTTATGAGATCATCTAGATCAAGGGTCCCCAAACTAAGGCCCATGGGCCAGATGCGGCCCTCCAAGGTGATTTACTTGGCCTCTGTCCTAAACTTTAGACTTAGGGTTGACCTAAGTCTGAAATGACTTGAAGGCACACAACAACAACAACAAGTATTTCATCATCGTCCGGCCCCCCAACAGTCTGAGGGACTGTGAATCGGCCCTCCACTTAAAAAGTTTGAGGACCCCTGATCTGGACATTGTGTTGTTTGTGTTAAAAAGAGGCTTCAGGTCCCTAGTGCAACACTTTTCCATTCCCAGGAGATTATCTGAACAAGGTCACAGAGCATTGTCTGTCTCTAAATTACATTCCGATACATTTTAAGAAGCAGTTTATATACACTTCATATGAGAAATAGATACAGTACACAGTTTAAAAGATACAATTTACACAAAAATCATCACATCAATACTATTTATTAAAGGATTGGGTGCAATATAGTTCATGGGGTACAGCTGCTGCTGGGTTTAATCCCGATCTAAAGCTTAGAACTTGCACATCTCTGGACCCACAGGAAAAGTCTTTTTAATAAAAGGGAAAAATCATATATTTATTGGAGTTCTCTTAGTGAACTCTAAATCTTTGGGGGTGGGGGTTTCCATGGCTTGATAATAATGGCTCATTTTTTCTCCTTGCCCTTTAAACAGGTACAAAGTAAGCCATGAAAATTTCAGTAGCTGAGCCATTTCTCAGCAGGATGAAAAAGCGATAAAGGAAAGATTTAACTCTTGGATTTTGCCTCCTTTGCTTATCCTTCTCCCATGGAGTAATTACCTCTAATATTCCGCTTGTAGTGCAATCCGTAGTAATTTTCTTCTCCCTCATCTGTATGCTGTAATTACACCCAGAGAATTATAGCCTTTTCCGACAACTTTTTTCAAAGCCCTCCTGCTAGGTTTATTCCTTCCCTAACAGACCAAAAGTCATTTTCTGAGCTGATTTAGTGTAGAGCTGCAAGCAGCACGGACCCTCTATCTGACTTGCCAGAACATAAAAATTCAGTAAAAGCAGTAATATCTGGGGCTAAAAATTTGCCCCCTCTCCTCAGTATTATCTACTTGAGGATCCACTCAGTGCCTGAGAGAGACACAGTATAAAATAGATGTATCTCTGGAGAGTTCTTCTTTAACAGAAAATTTGGTACCAAAGGCAGAAACACTGTGGAAGGTACAGGGCTAGAATCCTATGCCATAAAAAAGAAGACAAATTTCAGCAGCAGCAGCAGCAACAACAACCACAACAACCACAACAACAACAACAACTGATAGTATGCACATGTGAAATGAAAGAACCAGTTTAGGCAAACTTTGCATAAAGAAACCAAAACAGTATGAACCTCGAGATCACTTGAAGGCTTCCTCCAAAATGCATCCCAGAATGACAATTTTCTTATGTGTTGTACAAGGCTTTCATGGCCAGAATCACTGGGTTGCTGTGAGTTTTCATGTTCCAGAAGCATTCTCTCCTGACGTTTCACCCACATCTATGGCAGGCATCCTCAGAGGTTGTGAGGTCTGTTGAAAACTAGGCAAATGGGGTTTATTTATCTGTGAAATAATATCCAGGTTGGGAGAAAGAACGTTTGTCTGTTTGAGGCAAGTGTGAATGTCGCAATTGGCCAGCTTGATTAGCATTAAATGGCCTGGCAGATTCAAAGCCTGGCTGCTTCCTGCCTGGGGAAATCCTTTGTTAGGAGGTGTTAGCTAGCCCTGATTGTTTCCTGTCTGGAATCCACCTGTCTTGTGAGTGTTGTTCTTTATTTACCTCCAAACAAAGGATTCCCCCAGATAGGAAGCATCTGGGCTTTGAAGCCACCAGGCTATTCCATGCTAATGTGATTGGATTTGACTAGTGGCTTTGGATTTCTGTGCATCCAGCCATGGGCTCCTCCAGACTGGTATAAAGAGACATGGACTCTTGCAATATAATAATAATAATAATAATAATAATAATAATAATAATAATAATAACAACAACAACAACAACTTTATTTTTGTACCCCGCCTCCATCTCCCCTAGGGGACTCAGAGCGGCTTACATGGAGACAAGCCCGGTCAACATCATAGAATATAATCACATTAAAATACATACATAGTATCATATCATTGGTTTATTATTACAGTAGAGTCTCACTTATCCAACATAAATGGGCTGGCAGAACATTGGATAAGCGAATATGTTGGATTATAAAGAGAGATTAAGGAGAAGCCTATTAAACATCAAATTAGGTTATGATTTTGCAAATTAAGCACCAAAACATCATGTTATACAACAAATCTGGCAGAAAAAGTAGTTCAATACGCAGTAATGCTACGTAGTATTACTGTATGTACGAATTTCACACTAAAATATCATGATATATTGAAAACATTTACTACAAAAATGTGTTGGATAATCCAGAACGTTGGAGACTCTACTGTATTATTATTATTATTATTATTATTATTATTATTATTATTATTATTATTATTATTATTATGTATGACACAGCAAACAAGATAGACATGCTGGATTTCATATCACAAAATCACAAGTCGAACACTTCCCAAGTGTCTAGGACTGTGTGATGTATTTTTGGATGATGCGTGCAGATCCCAGTAGGGTGGCCTTTTGCAGTTGGCAGATCATAATGTTGTCAATGTCTATTGTTTCCAAATGCCGGCTGATATCTTTTGGCACGGCACCCAGTGTGCCCATCACCACCGGGACCACCTGCACTGGTTTCTGCCAGAGTCTTTGAAGTTCAATCTTGAGGTCCTGATAGCGGCTGAGTTTTTCCTGTTGTTGTTGCTGTTGTTGTTGTTGTTATTATTATTATTATTATTATTTCTTTATTTGCTTCTTTTCTATATTTTTCTGAGGAAGGCAGGGGGACGGAACCCCTGTTACAATGCGGAGAAAAGGAATCTCTTTATGACTTATGGGAGGCAGTTGTGGCAGGCTCTTTATTATAGGGGTGGAACTGAGCCTCTATTGCAATGTAGCAGATCCACTGAGGAAAGAGATGGGGAAATGGAGCCACACACACCCCCAAGCTGTTTATTGCAATAAGTTTCAGAATTTTTAAAACCCATAATCTAGGTAGGAGTCGTTTGATTTCATTATGTTTATGTAAGCTGGGCAATGAAAAAAGCTGCAGAAAGAAAATCAATTCATTTAAATATGGTGCTAGAGAACAGTTCCGTCGACATCCTGGACTGCCAAAAAGACAAATGGGTGGCTCTTGGAGCCATCAAACCTCTCACTAGAATCAAAGATGACAAACTGAGGTTGTACTTTGTTGTTGAAGTTGTTGTATTCGGGATTATCATGAGACTACATGACTCATTGGAAAATATGATAATGCTTGGCAAAGCGGAAGGCATTAGGAGTGGAGGGAGACTGCACTGCAGATGGATTGACTAAATCAAGGGAGTTTAAGCACTGGGTTTGGAAGAACTGAGCAGAGCTGTTAATGACAGAGTTTTGGGAGGGGGATGGTTATCATTCATTCATAATGTTGCCATAAGTTTCTTTTTCGTGTCAGGAAATTGCAAGTCGCTCCTGGTATGAGAGAATTGGCCGTCTGCACGGACGTTGCCCAGGGGATGCCCGGATGTTTTCTGATGTTTTACCATCCTTGTGGGAGGCTTCTCTCTCGTCCCCGCATGGAGCTGGAGCTGATAGAGGGAGCTCATCCGTGCTCTCTCCAGGTTGGATTCGAACCTGGCAGCCTTCAGGTCAGCAACCCAACCTTCAAGACACAAGGCTTTAACCTACTGTGCCACTGGGAGCTCCTTGCCATAAGTTGATGTGACAGCAAAGAACAATGACATGCAGCTGATGTCAGGAATTGCCAATAAATATCCCAGAATGACAAAAATGTTGTCTGATTACTTGAAAGAAAAAAACAAGCAAACAAACCCCAGAACTGGGTTGCTGAACCTAGAGATCACTTCCAAAATGCATCCCAGAACGTATTGTTGAAGGCTTTCATGGGTTGCTGTGAGTTTGCCGAACTGCATGGCCATTTTCCAGAAGCATTCTCTCCTGATATTTCACCCACATCTATGGCAGGCATCCTCTGAGGTTGTGAGGTCTATTGGAAACTAGGCAAGTGGGGTTTATACGAGGGTTATCCAGAAAGTACATTATGTTTTGGAATTAAAAATGAACGAAGTATAGGAGAAAACATTTACCATATGCAGTTGAAAGCCACATCCAAATACCACATCTCACGTAGTCGCCATTCAAATCTAGGCACTTACCATAGCGATGAAAGAGCTTTGCAACTCCTTCCCCACTAAATTCTGCTGTTTGCTTCCTCAACCACTTGATTCCAACAATGGGGGCGAAGGGGTGACCGGCTGGTTGAGGACAAGCGGCAGAATTTAGTGGGGAAGGAGTTGCAAAGCTCCTTCATCGCTATGTTAAGTGCCCAGATTTGAATGGTGACTACGTGAGACGTGGTATTTGGGTGTGGCTTTCAACTGCATATGGTAAATGTTTTCACCTATACTTTGTTCATTTTTAATTCCAAAATGTAATGTACTTTCTGGATAGCCCTCATATATCTGTGGAAAGTCCATGAGCATGTGGACACAAAGGAGGAAACCATGAAAATGAACAAAATCTGGCTACCAGTATTTAAAAAGTCTAAAATCAGCTCAATAAATAAAGAACAACATCCAGAAAACAGGGGAATTCCAGACAGGAAACAATCAGGGCCAGCTAACACCTCCCAACAAAGGATTCCCTCAGGCAAGAAGCAGCCAGGCTTTGCATCAGCAAAACCATTAAATGATGATCAAGCTGGTGAATTGTAACATTCACCTTTTTTTCGTGTCAGGAGCGACTTGAGAAACTGCAAGTCGCTTCTGGTGTGAGAGAATTGGCTGTCTGCAAGGAAGTTGCCCAGGGGACTCCCAGATGTTTTGATGTTTTTATCATCCTTGTGGGAGGCTTCTCTCATGTCCCCGCATGGAGCTGGAGCTGATAGAGGGAGCTCATCTACACTCTCCCCGGGTGGGATTCGAACCTGGCAGCTTTCAGATCAGCAACCCAACCTTCAAGTCACAAGGCTTTAATCCACTACGCCCTAAAAATGGATGAAAAACCCGGCTTATACTCGAGTATATACGGTATGCCTGTCAAAGTTTGCCAGTCCTGATATCAGCCCATTTTTGAAGAATTCAGTGAACTTCACACATCTCTGTATATATTAGGAATAGAAAGAACTTGAGGTTTTAAAAAGAACACAGAAGAAAGCCAAAGGGAGAGATTTCTCCGCCCTCATTCCCAAGTGCTCCGGGTTTGGAATGTCTCAGCTTCCAAAGCTTCTGCTTCCACTGCCTCTCCATCATCATCATCTTTGTTTTTTCAAGAGTTGGGTCTATTTCCCCCTAATCCCTCTCCGAGCCAGAGTGAGCATCAAAAGGAAGCAGGCCCAAGCGTGTGGCTGTTTATTTGGCTAGGAAATCTACGTGATCAAATTCACCATGGCAATGCAGCACAGCACACGAGCCCAGGCAGACGGGAGCTGCTGCTCAGAGGAAGTGGATGCTAGTTTCCCCATATGTTCTGCCGGCTGATGAAGATTCATAGCAATAATTAGGGGTGGATCTTGCTTCCTTTTCTCCACCAGAGGATCGCAACAGGGAGGCTGCAGGTGGGAGGGGTGCCATGGGCGCCTGGATCTGTGCCAGTGACTCAGAGTTCGGTACAAAGAGGCCGTGCAATTCAAGCACACCCTTTCGCTCAAGGCAGCGACCTCAGAGAAGTTGGGGAGGACAGCTGGCCAGGGCTACACGGTCATTTCCCGTGAGGATTGTTCAATTCGTGGCAGCACAAAACACTAACAGTTATGCACAGAGGCAAAGCCCAACATTTAAAATTAGCAAAAAAATAAAAATTTAAAAATTTAAAATCAGCACTGCAGTTGGTTTAAAGTCAAAGGAATAGAACTCTGGACCTAAACCTTACAGATTTAGGCTTCAGGTTTCAGATTTCATTCACATTATGCAGACAACCCAGATAACACTGCCAGAGGAGGTGACAACAATGACTATCATTTTTGTGCAGAGTTTAAGCAGATATACTAGCTGTGCCCGGCCACACATTGCTGTGGCGAAGTATGGTGGTATGGGAAATGGTGATAGATAAGGTAAAGGGTCCCCTGGGCTGAGTGGGTTGCTAGGAGATCAAGTGAGCAGAGCTTAGCCTTCTAACTGGCAGCAATTGGATAAAAACAATTATTCCTCTCCCTGTAATTAGGACATTATTTTTCTTTTCTTTTTGTTATATCAACCTGGAGCCGTGGATGATGGGTTGTGTTGTCAAATTTCGAGATTGGGGGGCCTGTACTTTTGTTGTTTTGTCCGCTGCCATGATGCCATCACTCTCATATATATATATATATATATATATATATATATATATATATATACTGTATATACTCGAGTATAAGCCTAGTTTTCCAGCCCTTTTTTTAGGACTAAAAAAGCCCCCCTCGGCTTGTACTCGGGTGAGGATCCTGGTTGGCTTATATTTGGGTCAGCTTATACTCGAGAATATAGTAAAGGTAAAGGTTTTCTCCTGACGTTAAGTCCAGTCGTGACTGACTCTGGGGGTTGGTGCTCATCTCCATTTCTAAGCCGAAGAGCCAGCGTTGTCCATAGACACCTCCAAGGTCATGTGGCCGGCATGACTGCATGGAGCGCTGTTACCTTCCTGCCGGAGCAGTACCTATTGATCTACTCACATTGGCATGTTTTCAAACTGCTCAGTGCTTTAACACACTTCGCCACCAGGGCACAACTTTATAACTCGTTTGTCGTATCTGTTTTGTAAGCATTGCACATAACAACTCGAGATTAAGATTATTATTATTATTTCAAAGAATAGCTAGGTATCTGTTGGGGGTGGTTTGACTGTTTATATATCCAAATAGCAGCACTTTCAATTCTGCTTTTCCTCTGTCCATTCTGGCTGAAAGAGTCTAGAGCCACAGTTAAAAAAAAAATAAACTGTACTATGTATCTATATGCATGCGCTCAAGCATATGTGCTTTGAAGTTTCCTGTCAACTTATGGTGACCCCATTAATTGTATACTTTTTCTCACATGAAGAATATTCAGATGTGATTTTTCCAGTTCCTTCCTCTGAAAGATAACCTTGATTAAGACAGTGTCTGCATTCCGACCTTAGGGCAGTTATCTATTTCAGTTTGTTGGAAAGTTTCAATGTGTGGTGTTGTTGTGTGTTGTTGTGTGTATGGCCATGTTCCAGAAGTATTCTCTCCTAACGTTTCGCTCACATCTATGGCAGGCATCCTCAGAGGTTGTGAGGTCTACATTTATTTATTTAGAATCATAGAATCATAGAATCATAGAATCATAGAATAGTAGAGTTGGAAGAGACCACATGGGCCATCTAGTCCAACCCCCTGCTAAGAAGCAGGAAATCGCATTCAAAGCACCCCCGACAGATGGCCATCCAGCCTCTGCTTAAAAGCCTCCAAAGAAGGAGCCTCCACCACGGCCCGGGGGAGAGAGTTCCACTGTCGAACAGCTCTCACAGTGAGGAAGTTCTTCCTGATGTTCAAGTGGAATCTCCTTTCCTGTAGTTTGAAGCCATTGTTCCGTGTCCTAGTCTGTCCTAGTTTATTTATTTATTTATTTATTTACAGTATTTATATTCCGCCCTTCTCACCCCAAAGGGGACTCAGGGTGGATCACATTATGTATATATAGGGCAAACATTCAATGCTCATAAACACATCGAACCAAGACAGAGACAGACAGACAGATAGACGCAGAGGCAATTTAACCTTCTCCTGAGGGGATGTTTGATTCTGGCCACAGGGGGAGCAGCTGCTTCATCATCTACTCTGATGGCACTTCCTCACTTCCTCATTCCAACATTGTAAATTAGTTAAACTTGCCTCCCCACTTTTTATAAGTAGTACTTTATTTCCTACTTGATAGATGCAACTATCTTTCGGGTTGCTAGGTCAGCAATGAGCAGGGGCTATATTTTATTTTTAATTGATGGGTGCTCACCCCGCCACAGGCTGGCCTCGAACTCATGACCTCATGGTCAGAGTGATTTATTGCAGCAGCTGTTTACCAGCCTGCGCCACAGCCCGGCCCCCACAACCTCTGAGGATGCCTGCCGTAGATGTGGGCAAAATGTCAGGAGAGAATGCTTCTGGAACATAGCCATACAGCCCGGCCAAGAAAGCCTTCAACAACACATTTCAATGTGTGGCTTGCTCAGTAGCATTTCTGAAGCTAAATAGGTTCAAATAGTCACTACTTAGCTATGTGGCTTCTTGGTTATTGGGGGAGGTGGATCTGTTGCAGGGTTAGTCTGAACGTTAAAATTGCTATTAAAGGCATTCAACTGTATCTGCCAGATCATGTGAGCTTCTCGGATGGTTCCTTTAAAAACCTAGAGTGGATTCACCAACCCACTGTCATGGGAACTGCCAGCTATTCCTGGCTCTGGTTCAGGCATTATGCCTCGATGGGCATCTGCTTTGGAACTTTCTGTCCTGCAGCTTGGAAGAAAGGCGGGATATAAATAAAATGAGAGCACTTCGCATATGTCTGCTGAGATGCTGTAAACATCTCTCCCAAATTGGGTTGCTTTGATTTCAGGCTCTGCACCAGATAATTGCATGTTGCTGCTGCAGATATAGTCAGGTTGCTACTGAGCTCCACCTCGGAAACGGCTGCTCTCCACTGGCAAAGCCCTTTTGGTGTTGGTGGTTTGGTGTTCGTGCCAGAGCAATGATAGTAATGGTGCTGTGCCGGGTGGTTGACTCCTATGTCACAAATAATCTCTCTATGGAGAAGAACCCTGTACAAAAGTGAGGGACAACCATATGAACAGTTTGCTTATGGATTCAAGGGAATTGCTTCTAATGAGTGGGATACCACAGAAGATCCCACAGCTATAGAATTATAGTAACTTGCAAGGTTGAGTAACAGAGTGAGGAGGCAATAAACAGGGACCTTTTGTGGATCCCTGTATTTTCCGCTGGGGACGTTGGGAGGGAAACGTGCAAAGAATGTGAAGAATTCCTCCCAGTAGGAAAAGCACCATCAGAGGGAAATTCTTCCATAGAGGACATGGATTCACTGCATATCAAGCCAACACAACCCTGACCTATATTGCCTGGACCTTCTGGAGCTGTTCCAGAACATTCAAGCTATATCATACTCCAATGAATCCCTCCTGCCCTCTTCTAGATTGATTGTTTTATTGCCATCAAAAGAAAAGAGTACAGAGATTGGCATAAGATGTGCAGTGCTACTTCAGATGGAAGGATGCACCCTGGAAAAGAATTGCTAACATTTCAAACAGGACAATACGTCTCACCACAGGGACAACTGGTGACCAGGTGATCTAGAACTGTTTTCTTGATGCTCAACCAGGATTGACTATGAAGGGACACCTTCAAGACTCTTTTTCTTATAGGTCTTTGCCTTTAACCGGATTTGAACTACTTAAACCCTCAAATAATGTATGTTATGCAAACATAGTTCCACTCCATCTCACCATAGTTGAAAAGACTGTCATCATTTGGCCTCTTTCATGAGTACCCAGTCGAGAGACATTTTTCTTCTACTTTTTAGATTCTTTAAACTAGACCTGGATTGGACCCATTTTTAAAAAATATAGAGAGAGGGCTACCCCGGTGGCGAAGTATGTTAAAGCACTGAGCTGCTGAACTTGCAGACTGAAAGGTCCCACGTTCAAACCCCGGGAGCGGCATGAGTGGCGTGAACAGCCGCTGTTAGCTCCAGTTTCTGCCAACCTAGCAGTTCGAAAACATGCCAATGTGAGTAGATCAATAGGTACCACTCTGGCGGGAAGGTAACTGTGCTCCATGTGCAGTCATGCCAGCCACATGACCTTGGAGGTGTCTACGGACAATGCCGGCTCTTTGGCTTAGAAATGGGGATGAGCACCAACCCCCAGAGTCAGACATGACTGGACTGAACGTCAGGGGAAACCTTTACCTTTATCCTGTGTAAAATAAGACATACTGCCAAACAAACTGTAGGAACTGTAGTGACTTCTATTTATTATTATTATTATTATTATTATTATTATTATTATTATTATTATTATTACAACATTTGTATCCCGCCCTTCTCACCCAAAAGGGGACTCAGGGCGGCTTACAATAAAACACACATATATAAAAATATAAAATACAATGCAAATCAATTAAAATTGTTAACTAATTAATTATAACAACATTTATAAAATACAATACTAAATAAGCAGATGGGTGCAATCAGATCTAGAAATACGAGCCTATCAGATTGAGTTCCGGCACACATAATAATACTTAATGCTGCTATTGTTGTTCGAAGGCCTGGTCCCACAACCAGGTCTTAACTTTCCTATGAAAGGATAAGAGGGAGGGAGCCTGCCTGACTTCACCTGGGAGGGCGTTCCATAGGCGGGGAGCCACCACTGGAAAGGCCCTGTCTCTCGTCCCCACCAGCCGCACCTGTGTGGCTGGTGGGAGCGAGAGCAGGGCCTCACCTGAAGATCTTAAACTTCCAGGTGGGTTGTAGCAGTTGACTTCAGTTCTAGTTAACTTCAGGTGCTACAAGGGACACCCTCTCATTGCCAGCATTGAAAAAAGATGCAGTTCCCAAGCTAGTTGGTTGTATGTACACAAAATCTAAGTTTAGAAAAAAAGAGATTTTCTTGGACTGTGTCTCCACTATCCTCCAGTCAGCATGGCCATGCTGGTCACTTGTAGGGTTTCCATGATACCTCAGATGGGAAAACGTCTTTGGTTGGCACTAGTTTGTTCTCTTCTTACATGAGCCTATCAAAGTGAGAATTCATCTCTGCATAACAAGATACTCCACCAATAGAAAAAAAATGGAGAGTAAGACCTCCTCCCCAACAAATGTTATCAATACACAACTCTCATTTTCCCCTAACCATTAATAATAGGAGATGTAGTCTGCCTCCATGGTGAAGGACCCCATGTTCCTATCCCTGTTGCAAGCAGACTAGGAGGTCAACAACTCCCTCCTTTCATGCATCCCAGGCAAGACAGGACGCTCCATATAGCCACCATGTCATATTGTAATCATATGGACTAGGAGTGGGAATTGAGGTGTCCTCTATATGTTGCCAAACGGCAACTTCCAAGGTCCGTTGTCTTGGGCTATTTTGGTTAGGACTCCCATCCAGCATGGCCACTAGTCATTAGTTCAAGAACATGCTGAGATAATTTGCTGCATTGTGAAGCCTCTCATTCCAGTCTTCTGATTCTGAGAGCCTTTGGTAATGGCATCCTTTTGGCACTCCACATGCAAAAACACACACATGAGGGAGGTGTTGGCAAGTTTGAGGGGAAACTCAATATTTGTAGAAGTAAAGAAAGAGAGAATTACTTAGGGGAGGTAACTATTAGCGGGGGATCCCTGAAACAGCCAGGATAATAATAATAATACTTTTGCAAACTGCAAAAGGCCACCCTACTGGGATCTGCACACATCATCCAAAAATACATCACACAGTCCTAGACACTTGGGAAGTGTTTGACTTGTGATTTTGTGATATGAAATCCAGCCTGTCTATCTTGTTTGCTGTGTCATACAATAAAATAATACTTTATTTTTATACCCCGCCTCTATCTCCCCAAAGGGACTCAGGGCAGCTTACACGAGGCCAAGCCCAGGTAGCTACAGACAGTGCAAAAGACACAAAAATGTAATAACAAATCAGTAAAACATATTTTAATCACATGTACAATAAAACATAGTAAGATAAAAACTTGAGTGGCTTGTAAAAATAAATGGGGCCAGAGAAAATGTGTACAGTGAAGAATGTAAAGTAGCAAGAAGGTAAATAACTCGGAACTGTTATCATGATAAGGAGCTCGGGATGGGGTAAACATAAGACTATTTCCAACTGAAATAGGATTTTTTTTTTCATGTCAGGAGCAACCGGAGTTGCTTCTGGAGTGAGAGAATAGGCCATCTGCAAGGATGTTGCCCAGGGGACGCCCAGATGTTTTGATGTTTTACCATCCTTGTGGGAGGCTTCTCTCATGTCCCCGCATGGAGCTGGAGCTGATAGAGGGAGCTCATCCGCGCTCTCCCCGGGTGGGATTCGAACCTGGCAGCCTTCAGGTCAGCAACCCAACCTTCAAGTCACGAGGCTTTTATCCCCTAGGCCACCGGAGGCTGAAATAGGATGAACTGGTTGTTCTCAGCAGGTATTCACATTTTGGGCTGAGAAAGCCTAAGCAGGGATTATTCCATGCTGCAACATTTTTGTTAATGTTCTCGTCTGTTCTAAGAACTGTTGACTGTGTTCTGCATCTGAAAATAGAGCACTATACTTTCTGACATTTTGCAGACAAAAAAAGAATATTCTCATGCATATATGTAATACCACCGTTTATCCCCCAAGGAACACTGCCTGCATACCGGGTGCTCGGAAAAATGCGTGGGGATACATAGATGAAAGATTTGCCCCCTTCCGTTATACTGGCTGTATAACAGATTGTCTTGTCCTGCCCTCGAAAGCTGGTTTCCCGAAGAATGCAAATTGGATTTGGGTGTACTCCTAATAGAAGGACCGTGGCAAGCAGGAGCTGCAGCTCTGGCAGTTATGGGAGCAGGGAGGTTGAAATAGGAATGGCACACTGGCATTTCTATCTGTGTGCATGCATTTGTGTCCACAAGTACTAGACCAAACTGGACAACTAAGTGTTTTCAGATGCCACTTCTCTGCCCTCTGAAGGTGGGCTGTGGTGCAGGTTGGTGAGCAGCCTGCTGCAATAAATCACTCTGACCATGAGGTCATGAGTTCGAGGCCAGCCCATGGCGGGGTGAGCACCCATCAATTTAAAAAAAATTAAAAAATAGCCCCTGCTGGTTGCTGACCTAGCAACCCGAAAGATAATTGCATCTATCAAGTAGGAAATAAGGTACCACTTATAAAGTGGGGAGTCAAATTTAACTAATTTACAACATTGGAATGAGGAAGTGCTGTCACAGTGGATGATGAAGCAGCTGCTCCCCGCTGTGGACAGAATCGAACATCCCCTCAGGAGAAGGTTAAATTGCCTCTGTCTCTGTCTCTATTCTATGTGTATATGGGCATTGAATGTTTGCCCTATATGTATATAATGTGAGTCCCTTTCGGGGTGAGAAGGGCGGAATATAAATACTGTAAATAAATAAATAAAATAAATATAGAGTGATAAAAATCCAAAACAACAACAAAACATTTCCACCTCAAAATAGGCAAAGTCTCCACTAGTTGGAGCAGATATATATACAGTAGAGTCTCACTTATCCAACATAAACAGGCCAACAGAACGTTGGATAAGTGAAAATGTTGGATAATAAGGAGGGATTAAGGAAAAGCTTATTAAACATCAAATTAGGTTATGATTTTACAAATTAAGCACCAAAACATCATGTTTTACAACAAATCGACAGAAAAAGCTGTTCAATACACGGTAACGTTATGTAGTAATTACTGTATTTGCAAATTTAGCACCAAAACATCACAATCTATTGAAAACATTGACTACAAAAACATTTACTACTAAATAACGGTAGAATTGCATAAAACGAACTTACAGTAACACATTGTCGGAAGTTAAATCCATAAAAAGTTCAGTCCTTACTACCTAGAGAAACATTGGTGGATCCAGACAGGAGGCAGACTGTGTTGGATAATCCAGAATATAAACTAAGCAAAGGTTGGATAAATGAGACTCTACTGTATTTGCATATTTAAGGGAGTGGGGGGTGTTACAGCCTGTTTACAAAGCAAGGGTTGTTTCTGGAAGTTCCAGGAAAGATAATCTACATTTTGGGGACCACAAAAAGGGCAACCTAGTAGGTACCTTGGAGAGATCAAGGATCACAAAACACCTCCTTGTGGATCATATATGATATCAGCATCAGCTTTCTCCCATCCTTGAACTAGTCTGTAGTTCCAGTAATACAAAGGAACATGAACAGGGGTCTTTCATATGCCACAATTATCATCATCATCATCATCATCATCATCATCATCATCATCATCATCATCATCATCATCATCATCTTTATTTATATCCTGCCCCTCTCCAAACAGGACTCGGGCAGCTTACAGGAAGTAAAAACACAATGCAAAATACAATTTACAAATTTCCAACATGATAAAGGTAAAGGTTTCCCCTGACGTTAAGTCCAGTCATGTCCGACTCTGGGGGTTGGTGCTCATCTCCACTTCTAAGCCAATGAGCCGGCGTTGTCCGTAGACACCTCCAAGGTCATGTGGCCATAGGCATGACTGCATGGAGCGCCCTTACCTTCCCACCGGAGCGGTACCTATTGATCTACCCACATTGGCATGTTTTCGAACTGCTAGGTTGGCAGAAGCTGGAACTAACAGCGGGCACTCATTCCGCTCCCAGGATTTGAACCTGCGATCTTTCGGTTTGCAAGTTCAGCAGCTCAGTACTTTAACACACTTCGCCACCGGTGTTCCTTCTTGTATTCAACATGATACATAAACAATAATATCAAAAACCTAAAAAAAATAAACCACAATACAAAAAAGCAAAAATAAAACAATACTTTATGACAATATAAGAAACCTGACATGCTATTCTGCCATGCTATCATTCTACTTTAAAGACTTCATCAAATGATGAGGGTGCATGGGGCGATTGGCCAGCCTCTGTGGCAAATCCATGGGTCAGTGGGCCAATCCCAGTGCCCCGTGCCCCACCTCGCCTACAGCAACACTTCCCCAAAACATGTGGGGAAGAGTCATCATGTGACTTCACCCTGCGCTGGTTCCGCAAAGTCTCCCATGTTGTGGGCGAAGCATCAAAGGATGCTTGCACCACAGTTGATCCATGGAGCCCTGCCAGAAGTTAGTGTGCATTGTGAGATGGGCAATGTAGGGCTCCGTGGATCAACTGTGGATACTTTATGACGAAGTCCTAAGTCTCTGGCTGCATCTTGTGAAACTATTGGCAATTTAGGAAGCATCTTTTTGGGAAGTGCCCAAGAATGCCAAAACAGTATCATAGCACCTTAATTATATAGTGTGTAAAAGCCTATATGCCATTTCAGTCTCACCTTGTTTTCTCTAGTGACTTGAATCAAGATGAATCACCCAGAGTAACTAAGAAGGGAGATGAAGCTTCAAAGAGTTTGTGTTTATCAGTGTTGTAAATATGGTCACAATCACAAAAGGTACTACCTTGCTGGAGGGAAGGTGAGCTTCACCTCAACCTGTGGCAGCCTTTTATATTTTTATGGTGAATGTGAAGAATGGGGTGTCTGTCCCCTGTCAGCCCCTTTATTTTCTGTGCTATGCATAGAGAAGGAAGAGATCACTTGAATCTCTGCTACCAACTCACTTTCCCACCTGCATGCAGTTCCATGTCACCTGTGGTGAGCAGAGAAGCAAGGGAATGGAAGTCACTTCCTCCTGTTGCCTTTCGAAACGGCACCTTTGACATTTTTGCTGGAGGAGAACATAAGGAAAGCCAAATAAAGGCAACTTTGTATGTTAGACTCCTGCCAACCTAGCAGTTCGAAGTGTGTTAAAGCACTGAGCTGGAGACCGAAAGGTCCCAGGTTCAAACCCCAAGAGCGGCGTGAGCGCTTCTGCCAACCTAGCAGTTCGAAAACATGCAAATGTGAGTAGATCAATAGGTACCACTCCGGCGGGAAGGTAAGGGCGCTCCATGCAGTCATGCTGGCCACATGACCTTGGAGGTGTCTATGGACAACGCCGGCTCTTCGGCTTAGAAATGGAGATGAGCACCAACCCCCAGAGTCGGTCATGACTGGATTTAATGCCAGGGGAAAATCTTTACCTTTATCATGTTGGAAATTTGTAAATTGTATTTTGCATTGTGTTTTTACTTCCTGTAAGCTGCCCGAGCCCTGTTTGGAGAGGGGCAGGATATAAATAATGATGATGATGATGATGATGATGATTAATAAAATTGTGGCATATGAAAGATCCCTGTTCATGTTTCTTTGTATTACTGGAACTACAGACTAGTTCAAGGATGGGAGAAAGCTGATGCTGATATCATATATGATCCACAAGGAGGTGTTTTGTGATCCTTGATCTCTCCAAGGTACCCTGTTTCCCTGAAAATAAGACATCCCCAGAAAATAAGACCTAGTAGAGGTTTTGCTGAATTGCTAAATATAAGGCCTCCCTCGAAAGTAAGACCTAGTAAAGTTTTTGTTTGGAAGCATTGGTAAATGTACATACCATAGATCGTTTTATCATAGAATCATAGAATCATAGAATAGTAGAGTTGGAAGAGACCACATGGGCCATCTAGTCCAACCCCCTGCTAAGAAGCAGGAAATCGCATTCAAAGCACCCCCGACAGATGGCCATCCAGCCTCTGCTTAAAGGCCTCCAAGGAAGGAGCCTCCACCACAGCCCCGGGGAGAGAGTTCCACTGTCGAACAGCTCTCACAGTGAGGAAGTTCTTCCTGATGTTCAGGTGGAATCTCCTTTCCTGTAGTTTGAAGCCATTGTTCCGTGTCCTAGTCTGCAGGGCAGCAGAAAACAAGCTTGCTCCCTCTTCCCTATGACTTCCCTTCACGTATTTGTACATGGCTATCATGTCTCCTCTCAGCCTTCTCTTCTGCAGGCTAAACATGTCCAGCTCTTTAAGCCGCTCCTCATAGGGCTTGTTCTCCAGACCCTTAATCATTTTAGTCGCCCTCCTCTGGACGCTTTCCAGCTTGTCAACATCTCCCTGGAAAGCGTCCAGAGGAGGGCGACTAAAATGATTAAGGGTCTAGAGAACAAGCCCTATGAGGAGCGGCTTAAAGAGCTGGGCATGTTTAGCCTGCAGAAGAGAAGGCTGAGAGGAGACATGATAGCCATGTACAAATACGTGAAAGGAAGTCATAGGGAGGAGGGAGCAAGCTTGTTTTCTGCTGCCCTGCAGACTAGGACACGGAACAATGGCTTCAAACTACAGGAAAGGAGATTCCACCTGAACATCAGGAAGAACTTCCTCACTGTGAGAGCTGTTCGACAGTGGAAATAAAGGTATTTACATGGAAATAAAGGTAGTATCAAGAAATAATAATAATAATAATAATAATAATAATAATATAATAACTTTATTCTTGTATCCCACCTCCATCTCCCAGTAGGGACTCAGGGCACCTTACACAGGGATAAGCCCAACAACAACATAAATTCACATACAAACAGAAATTTAAAACAGTAATTTTAAAACAGTATAGCAATAAAATATAATATAGAAATTCTTGAAAGGATTGAGTGATTATATTGCTTCTGTTTATGTGATTGTTTTAGCCAATTGTTATGTTTTTGTTTTGTTTTTTGTTTTGTTTTTTAATACTTATAGTGTTTTACAGTGTTTTTAGTGTTTTATTGTACAATGTTTTTATGCTGATTTTATATTGGAAACTGCCCTGAGTCCCTTTCGGGAGAGAAGGCAGCATACAAATAAACTTTTACTTACTTACTTACTTACTTACAGTTTGGTTATGCTGTTTTGTGATGACAACTACTGTACAGTAGATAATAAATTTTCATTTTTAAAAATTCAACCATAAATGTGAATCCTTCTTTGTGGAAAAATAAGACGTCCCCTGAAAATAAGACCTAGCGCATCTTTGGGAGCAAAAATTAATATAAGACACTGTCTTATTTTCGGGGAAAACAGGGTACCTACTAGGTTGCCCTTTTTGTGGTCCCTAAAATGTAGATTATCTTTCCTGGAACCTCCAGAAACAACCTTTGCTTTGTAAACAGGCTGTAACACTCCCACTCCCTTACCTAGTATGTTAGGAGCAGCAGGAGTGAGAAAAATATTTGTAAATTAGAGTCTTAAATTTGCAATAAAAATAACTTTTTCAAGTTAAATGAAGGGTCCCAGAGCCCAGGGACAGAGCACCCATTTTGCAAAAGTTTCCTGGATTCATTATAACTGGCCTTTCAACTCTTTACTGGTAAATGGTATAAAAAAAGACAAGAGAGCTGGTGGGTGAGAATTCAGGATCTGCTCCTCCTAGGGGAACACACAACAGGGCCTGGCCTCAATCGCATCCACCCACGGGAGAGGAAGAGAGATGTGCTGTGTGAAAAGCACCAATGTACAAAGCAAGGCATACCCCCACTCCCGCGGCAGCAGCCCGTCTTCTCTCTCTCTCATTCTCTCTCTTTCGTTCTCTCATATACACACACATATTCTCCCCACCCTCCCACCCCCACCCCCCCCCCCCCCAATGCGCACACACAGCCGGTGGAATTTGTGTGTGGGCTTTGCTTGCAGAAATGCAGAGCTAACATAGTCGTGCACCCACTAAGACTCGCGTGCCTGAGAATCCTTGCCTGCTCTGCCCAGATTCCAACTACGAAGGGTCTAAGAGATATCTTGGAAGGTCACGCCAGCAATTGCCCCAGGACACGACCAAAACGGAAGTGTAACATCAGATCACCCACCTAGACCTGGACATCCATTTCTGCTGCATCCATCCAGCCTCAGTATCCTGTCTTATCCGTATCCAGCAGTGGAAGCATTTGCACCAAATCGAGGCTCTATACCCAGCTGTTGCTTTCAAGGTGGACAGTCTGCCCTCCTGCTTCGAAGATGTATCGGATCTGATCCAGCTCGCTTTTGTTGTTGTTCTTCCAGGCTCACCCCTTCCCCTCAAACACAGTTTGGCAAACTCGATGCTGGGACCATCATCAGGCAAGATCACCAGTAAGACACTCCTGCAAGGTAAGGTCAGTTGCAGTGGCAGAAATGCATCTGCGGAGATGGAACAGGAGTCTTCTTGGGGTTATCGAGCAAGAGTTTGGACAGAGCAGAAGCTGAAAGCACTGCTCGCAGTTAGATTTTTTTTCCAGCTTTCGCTGTTTCCTCTCTGCTGGTGAAAATATCTTCCAAACTCTGCTGAAATCTCAGCATCGGGCTGGTGGCAATGTTTGCAAATAATTTCTTTAGGATTGTCTGCTCACTTTGTGAAATGTCAACCTGCCTTGCACCCGGAATGCTTGCCAATTCTAGGGCCTCTGTGAATGCCAACCTAGCAGTTCGAAAACATGCAAATGTGGGTAGATAAATAGGTACCACTCCAGTGGGAAGGTAACGGCGCTCCATGCAGTTATGCTGGCCACATGACCTTGGAGGTGTCTACGGGCTGTGGCTCAGGTGGGAGAGCAAGCCAGCTGCAATTAACTGCAATGAATCACTCTGACCAGGAGGTCATGAGTTCGAGGCCCGCTCGGAGCCTATGTTTGTTTGTCTTTGTTCTATGTTAAAAGGCATTGAATATTTGCCTATATGTGTAATGTGATCCGCCCTGAGTCCCCTTCGGGGTGAGAAGGGCAGAATATAAATGCTGTAAATAAATAAATAAATAAATAAATACGGACAACGGCTTAGAAATGGAGATGAGCACCAACCCCAGAGTCGGTCACGACTGGACTTAATGTCAGGGGAAAACCTTTACCTAAGAGCAAAACATCCCCCTACCCTTAAAAATAGGGGTCCCTGGTGGCACAGTGTGTTAAAGCGCTGAGCTGCCGAATTTGTGGACCAAAAGGTCCCAGGTTCAAATCCCGGGAGTGGAATGAGCACCTGCTGTTAACCCCAGCTCCTGCCAACCTAGCAGTTCGAAAACATGCAAATGTGAGTAGAGCAATAGGTACTGCTCTGGCGGGAAGGTAACAGTGCTCCATGCAGTCATGCCTATGGCCACATGACCTTGGAGGTGTCTATGGACAACGTCGGCTCTTCGGCTTAGAAATGGAGATGAGCACCAACCCCCAGAGTCGGTCACGACTGGACTTAACGTCAGGGGAAACCTTTACCTTTACTTTACCCTTAAAAATGGTGTTTGAGTGATACCCAGGGCGATTGTGTCCATTCTTTAGTCCCAGGACCCTTCCACACAGCCCTATATTCCAGAATATCAAGGCAGAAAATCCCACATTATCTGAGTGTGGAGTCAGATAACCCAGTTCAAAACAGATATTGTGAGATTTTCTGCCTTGATATTCTGGGATATAGGGCTGTGTAGAAGGGCCCCCAGTCTCTTAGAACAGAGTCAAACGTCTGCAATAGTGAAATTCTCAGTACGTTTATTTCCATCCAAGGAAGCAAAATAGCTTGCGCTGAGGTTAGACTATTCCCTTTCCTGAGATCTCTCTGTCTTTAGAAGAAACCTAGTGCAGGCACAAAGTAAGGGCCTTTTGTACATTGAGACCTGAGTTCAAATTCTGGCACCGTGAATTAAAGGTACCAGCTCAGGCATGTTTTCATTCACCTTCATGGTGGTATGAAAAATTTTTGCAAAGAGACACAATTTAGAGATCTATTGCCAGCCAGAGCAGACATTACTGAACAAGATAGTAAAATATACTCGAGTATGACTAGTTTTTCAGTCCTTTTTTTAAGACTGAAAAAGCCTCCCTTGGCTTATAATCGGGTGAGGGTCCTGGTTGGCTTACATTTGGGTCAGCTTATACTCAAGAATATTATTTTTCTCTATTATTATTGCTATTATTACATTTATTATTTTTCTCTATTATTGTTGTTAATATTACATTTATTTTACTCCATTATTATTATTATTATTATTATTATTATTATTATTATTATTATTATTATTTCACTCTGATATTATTATTATTATTATTATTATTATTATTATTATTGCATTTATTATTTTACTCTATTATTATTAAAAGGATACACGAGCACATTTACATTGAAGAAGATGAGAATAATGATTTAATCAAAGTTGGACAGTCTTATCTTAAATTTGAGCTTTATGTAAATATTCAAAAACATTTAACCTACTGATGCCTCAATTAATGTAATTTTATTGGTATCTATTTTTATTTCTGAAATTTACCACCCTTGGCTTATATTGGAGTCAATGTTTTCCCAGATTTTGTGGTAAAATTACTTGCCTTGTCTTATATTCGAGTCGGCTTATACTCGAGTATATACGGTATATAGAACTTGGCTGCTTCCTCTGATGTTCTCTGGCCAGAGTAGTTGTGTTCTTCAAGATGTGATTGGACCACAATTCTCACCATCTCATTCCTTCAACTGTTCTGGTTTAAGCCATTGGATACTCGGTGGTGCAATGGGTTAAACAGGGATGGAGGCTTTTAAACAGAGGCTGGATGGCCATCTGTCGGGGGTGCTTTGAGTGCAATTTCCTGCTTCTTGGCAGGGGGTTGGACTGGATGGCCCATGAGTTCTCTTCCAACTCTACTATTCTATGATTCTATGATTCTATAAACTCTTGTGCCAGCAGGACTGCTGACATGAAGGATGGGTTGCTGATCTGAAGGTTGCTGGTTCAAATCCAGGGAGAGCATGAATGAGCTCCCTCTGTCAGCTCCAGCTCCCATGCAGGGACATTAGAGAAGCCTCCCACAAGGATGGTAAAAACATCAAAAACAATAGGAGGTCTCCTGGGCAACGTCCTTGCAGACAGCTAATTCTGTCACACCAGAAGCGACTTGCAGTTTCTCAAGTCACTCCTGACACACACAAAACTGTTCTAGGGGATGCTAATGGGTGCTTTTCTATTTTGGCTCTACTTGGCAATTCTTACATGTGAGGCTGCCAAGAAATACCAGGTTGTATTTGAGAGGGAAGAATGACCAACTTTCTCTGCATATTCCTTGCTAAGAAAACCCTGTGGAATTCATGGGGTCATCATACATTGACAGGTGACTCAAAGGTGAAGAAAAACACACACACAGTAAGTAGTGAATTTCGGTGCCAGCTGCCAAAGTTCAGTGCTTAAAAGTTCTAGCTCTGAATGACCTGTGTCTTTTTGCAAAGCTTACTTCGCAGCGCCTGCATTTTTGCATTGCAATGGGAAAGGCAGCTTGTTTATTATCAGCCTTAATCCCTTCTGGGGAAAAGGAGGGCTAATCCCACCCCCATGGAATTCAAAGAAGCCTTCATCTCCTCCTATGTCTCACTCATCAGCGAGAAGGTGGTGGTGTTGTGTCCCTTGACACTGGCTGTGATGAGCCAGTCTCTTCCCCAGGGACAGGAAAGGATGTCAAATGACAGTTATTTTGATGGGATTGGGCAGCAATGCTATCCAAAGGCTGTTGAATAAATGCAGGAATCTGTGGCCTGAGAGGTGATGGACAGCAATTATAATAGGACAGGGAGGAGGCTCAAAGTGGAGCACCATGAAACCTAGGGGTCAACGTAATTGCCTGTCCTTCTATGGTGTGGGTGTGTATGCATATGTATACATGAGAGCATCATTTGGATTTCAGTGGAAAGGGAGAAAGATACATTTTGCTTGTGATTTAAAGTGTGTGTGTGTATGCGTAATATATCCTAAAGGCACCAAATCCTTGGAAATTAAGCACTTCCATCCCTGGTTAGAGCCTCCGGTGGCTCAGTGGGTTAAAGCGCTGAGCTGCTGAACTTGCAGACCGAAAGGTCCCAGGTTCAAATCCAGGGAGCGGAGTGAGCGCCCGCTGTTAGCGCCAGCTTCTGCCAACCTAGCAGTTCGAAAACATGCAAATGTGAGTAGATCGATAGGTACCGCTCCGGCAGGAAGGTAACGGCGTTCCATGCAGTCATGCCAATTGCCACATGACCTTGGAAGTGTCTACAGACAACGCCGGCTCTTTGGCTTAGAAATGGAGATGAGCACCAACCCCCAGAGTCGGTCACGACTGGACTTAATGTCAGGGGAAAACCTTTACCTTTACCTAACATAATAAAGAATGATAATTACCTAAGAGCAAAACATCCCCCTACCCTTAAAAATAGGGGCCCCAAGTGGCACAGTGTGTTAAAGCGCTGAGCTGCTGAACTTGCGGACCAAAAGGTCCCAGGTTCAAATCCCAGGAGTGGAATGAGCACCTGCTGTTAGCCCCAGCTCCTGCCAACCTAGCAGTTCGAAAACATGCAAATGTGAGTAGAGCAATAGGTACTGCTCTGGCGGGAAGGTAACGGCGCTCCATGCAGTCATGCCGGCCACATGACCTTGGAGGTGTCGACTGGACTTAACATCAGGGGAAACCCCCAGAGTCGGTCAGAACTGGACTTACCTATGCATAATAAGCAATAAAATAAAATTATGTTGTTTTATGTGATTATAATGTTGTAATTTTACTGATTTATATTTTAATGTATGTAGTTCAGGCTTTTCCCCATGTGAGCCTCCCTGGGTCCCTTCAGGGAGATGGAGGCGGGATACAAAAGAAATTTAAAGTTATTATTATAGATTTTCATAAGATATGTTGTTTCCCTATACATTTCATTATTCTCATACGGTTCCCAGAGTTGGACACGACTGGACTTAACGTCAGGGGAAACCTTTACCTTTATCTTATCCCTGGTTAATACTTGGATGGAAGATCTCCCATGAATACCAGGTGCTGTGAGCTATATTTCAGAGGAAGAAATTGGCAAAGCCACCTTTAAATATTCCTTGCCTTAGAGAAAACTATGAAATTCATGGGATCACCATAAATTGACAGGGGAACTATAAGTATGTACAAAAGTAACTCAATGTATTCTCAATGTATGCAGCCCCAAAAGACAGTTGCATCTGTCAAGTAGGGAAATTTAGGTATGCTTTATGTAGGAGGCTAATTTAACTAATTTACAACATCATAAAACTGCCAGCAAAACGCGAGGAAAGGAATGAGGAAGTACAGCCACTAGTGGACGGTGAAGCAACAGCTCCCCCTATGGCCGGAATTATGAAGCTGGAAAAATGTTAAATGCCTCTGTGTCTGTCTATACTGTATGTTGTTTGTCTGTTGGCATTGAATGTTTGCCATATATGTGTTCGTTGTAATCCGCCCTGAGTCCTCTTCGGGGTGAGAAGGGCGGAATATAAATACTGTAAATAAAATAAATAAATAAACCGCAGCCACAGTCTCTCCACCAAATTGGGACTCTTGTTGGCAATTTAGAAATCTTCCATGTTCTAGTCTCATCACACTAGAGCTCAGATCCACTTTAAATCAGGTTTCTGCCTCCTGCAGAATTCTGGAGTTTGTAGTTTAGTGAGATCTAGGTCTTGTCTGACTGGACAGTTTAAAAACCCCTCCTCTAAACTACAAGCCCCAGAATTCTGCAGGAGGCAGAAATTGGATTTAAAATGGATCCATGCTCTAATGTGATGAGGTCCTAAGCTTAATAAGTTTATGTGGAAAATCCCTTCCACAGGGCTAGCATCAACCATTAAGAAAAGTATAGGCAGCAAATGATAGGAGGCAGCACTGGCAGCTCTCTCCCATCCCGCCATCATTGGAGAACAGAAGTGTGCCAGTCATGGGCATCCTTCACTAACCTAGTACAAGCACATGTATGTGGAAGGAAGATTCAGCTGCCAATCCAGTCATTTTCTAAGTGGAATGCCTTGCTTTTTGGTAGCAAAATATCACGGGTATTTTTCTTATATATTCTTACTCCAATGCCAGCACTTCAATTGGGCTCACTCTTCCAACCAGAATAGGTCATTGTGAGTCCTCCAGATAGTTTTGAACTACAATTCCCATCACACTTCACAGTGGAAAGCTTGGAAAGTTGGCCTGGGCTGTGGCGCAGGCGGGAGAGCAAGCCAGCTGCAATTAACTGCAATGAATCACTCTGACCAGGAGGTCATGAGTTCGAGGCCCGCTCGGAGCCTATGTTTGTTTGTCTTTGTTCTATGTTAAAAGGCATTGAACGTTTGCCTATATGTGTAATGTGATCCGCCCTGAGTCCCCTTCGGGGTGAGAAGGGCGGAAAATAAATGCTGTAAATAAATAAATAAATAAATAAATGAATAAAGTTGGGAGCTGTAGGCCAAAACCATCCAAAGGGCCACAATGACTATCCTGATTAATATATTTCTGTATCAACCTCCATTGTACAAACTTGCAATTTTAAATAAATTGCAAATATGTTGATGGTTTTTAAACCTAGCCATTTTTTTTCCAATTCTGAGCCAATCGTCATCTTAAGAGAAAAACAAAAACTAGCGTAGGCATGCCCTTGACATGCAGATCTGGGACATACGGTAGTTCTCTTTAATTGTTTATAACGAACGGCGCAAACATCGGTGTACAAAAGCACTGAGCTGAACGGGAATATAGGTCCTCTTGAGAAATAACTGCATGGGGTTTGAAACGTGATGGGGAAATGAAATGTCTTCCTTAAAAAATCCACCTCAGATTATCCGGACATGGATGTAGAAATGGAAAGGGGAAAATGTATTGCCTGAAGCGATGCCACCAATTTGGCTGAAAACGTATGACTGAGTTAAGACTGCATTTGTGTATTTATTTTTAGGACTGCAGCTTCCATTAGGTTGGAAAGGCATTTTGGGAAATGCAGTGCAAAGCTTTTCTGGGAGAGCATGCTTTCTCCATTCTGGGTGTATGGTCCAACTCAGGGGAGAAAACTCTGCAAAGAATCTGACTATGTAGGCCATTGCCAGGTTTTAGAATTCATCAGAAGTTTTAACGTATTGCTTTAAAACAGGGGTCCTCAAACTTTTAAAGCAGAGGGCCGGTCCACAATCCTTCGGACTGTTGAGGGGCCGAATTATCATTTGGGGGGGGGGGAAATCCGAACAAATTCCTATGCACACTGCACATATCTTATTTGTAGTGCAAAACAACAACAATAACGATGAAAGAACAATACAATATTTAAAAATGAAAATAATTTTAACCAACATAAACCTATCAGGATTCCAATAGGAAGTGTGGGCCTGCTTCTGGCCAATGAGATAGTTAGGTTAATTAGGATTGTTGTTGTTGTTGTTGTTGTGTGTCTTCAAGTCATTTCAGACTTTGGGCGAGCCTAAGTCCAAAATTATTTATTTATTCATTTACTACATTTATTTACTACATTTATATCCCATCCTTCTCACCCCAAAGGGAACTCAGAGCAGCTGTATGTACATACAATATATTATATTATTAGCATAGCACAATATTAGCATTATACTATATTGAACTATACCACTATACTGTAATATTATATGTAATATATAACATATAATTAATATTATTATATGATATTATTGTTAGTTTTGTATTGTATAAAATGATAATATTATTATCAATATTATATGTATATGCAATATATTATATTATTAAAACTGATATAAAAATATTATATTATAAATGAGGGCGGGGGCCAGGTAAATTACCTTGGAGGGCCGCATCCGGCCCCCGGCCCTTAGTTTGGGGACCGCTGCTTTAAAATATTGAAACGATCCCTGCCATGAAGCTGAAGAGATAGAGCCTCCAGTCTGTTTTTGGGCCAGGAGAGCCCTTTCTCCTCTCAGCATGGATAGAAAGTCATCAAGCATCAATGCTCCTAATCGCCTTTTCCCAACTAATCCCTCCGTCTTAAGTAGCTCCCTTTCTTAACTCACTAACCCTATCAGCTCTCTCTTGTCATTTCCAGTTGTGTGGCTTATGCACACACACACACACACATATGGATGGCTGGACAAACACAGCCTCCCAGCAACCTGCCCCTTGCCGGTCCTCAGCTCCGCTCCCATCTGAGGGCACCCTGGTGATAAGATCTCCCTGTGTACGTAACCTGAGCAGATGCCGGGTGCCCACAAGCGGGTAGGCGCTCAAAGAGACATGTGTGCGCAGTTTGGCAGCTTTGCCAAGGCCACAGCCTCCCTGGCACACACTGGAGGGGAATTACGGCTCCAAACATCATGGTTCCAGCTCCGGCAAAGAGCGGTTCAGGCTTTGGATTGAACTGACTAAGCAGAGATTCTGTGCCAAGGGAATTTTCCCCGTATGTTTGGTAGCAAACAAGTATTTGTAAATACAAAGTCTCACAGCCTTGTAACCTATTGGTTTTCCTATTTAAAAACTTTGACTAATTTCTGATTTGATCAATCAGGAGTCATTTCATTTCATGTGTCACAGACTGAAATGATTTTGGTCATATATTAATTATATATTGTATATTAAATGTAATATTACCAATAATATTACCATAAAATGATACAGTACAATATAGTAATTTAATGCTTATATTGTGCTATGCTAATAATATATTGTATGTTCATTTGATTTGTAAGCCGCTCTGAGTCCCCTTCAGGATGAGAAGAACGGGATATAAATGTAGTAAATAAATAAATAAATACATACATAAATATGCCCTTGTTGTCTTAACTGTTTTCATAAGCATAGGCCTCCGGTGGCCTAGGGGATAAAAGCCTTGTGGCTTGAAGGTTGGGTTGCTGACCTGAAAGCTGCCAGGTTCGAATCCCACCCAGGGAGAGTGTGGATGAGCTCCCTCTATCAGCTCCAGCTCCATGTGGGGACATGGCAGAAGCCTCCCACAAGGATGGTAGAACATTATTTTTATATATATATATATATATATATATATATATATATATATATCTCCAGGCGTCCCCTGGGCAACGTCCTTGCAGACGGCCAATTCTCTCACTCCAGAAGCAACTCTGATTGCTCCTGACACAAAAAAAAACCCTAATAATATTACCATATAATGATATAGTACAATATAGTAATTTAATGCTTATATTGTGCTATGCTAATAATATATTGTATGTTCATTTGATTTGTAAGCCGCTCTGAGTCCCCTTCGGGATGAGAAGAGCAGGATGAAAATGTAGTAAATAAATAAATATGCCCTTGTTGTCTTAACTGTTTTCATAAGCATATAGAGGTCACAGGAAAACACCAAAGGAGACTTCCCTGTTTTTCTTCTTGACTGCTAGTAGGTAAAGGTTTTCCCCTGACATTCAGTCTAGTCATGTCCGACTCTGGGGGTTTGTGCTCATCTCCATTTCTAAGCCAAAGAGCCGGCGTTGTCCATAGACACCTCCAAGGTCATGTGGCTGGCATGACTGCATGGAGTGCCGTTACCTTCCTGCCAGAGTGGTACCTATTGATCTACTCACATTTACATGTTTTCGAACTGCTAGGTTGGCAGAAGCTGGGGCTAATACTGGAAGCTCACTCCACTCTCCGGATTTGAACCGCCAACTTTTCAGTCAGCAAGTTAAACAGCTCAGCGGTTTAATCCGCTGTGCCACCAGGGGCTCCCCAAACCCCTCCATTAATTAAATTTTAGCATATCAGGTATGTGTGGCAGGTTAGGTCCAGATCCATCAGTGTTTGGGTTCACAGTGCTATCTGGATGTAGGTGAACTACAACTCCCTCAGATCAAGGTGAATTTCCCCCAAAGACCTCCAGTATTTTTTGCTGGTCATGGGGGCTCTTTGTGGTCCAATTTCATCTTTGGTGGAGTTCAGAGTGCTCATTGATTGCAGGTGAACTATAAATCCCAGGACCTACAACTCCAAGATGTCTATGCCAATTCCTCTCAAAACCGGCCAATATTCAAATTTGGGCATATCGTGTATCCAGATCATGTATTGTGTATCCAAGGTCATGTGGCCGGCATGACTGCATGGAGTGCCGCTACCTTCCTGCCAGAGCGGTACCTATTGATCTACTCACATTTACAAGTTTTCCAACTGCTAGTTTGCCAGAAGCTGGAGCTGACAGCGGGAGCTCACTTCGCTCCCTGGATTCGAACTGCAGATCTTTTGGCCAGCAAAGTTTAACCCACTACGCCACTGGGAGCTCACAAACACACACCATTTGCTAGTAGGACTGTTGGGCTAGGACTTAGGGGATCTAGATTGTCACCAGTGAGTCAAGAAACTCACTGGCCAACATTGGATCTATCATGCTCTCTTGCAAACTGGCTTGACTTGCAGGATTGTTGTGAGGATAAAGCAGGGAAGAAGAGGAGCCATCTGTGCTACCTTAAAATCACTGGAGCAAAGCCAGGATATAAATATAGTGAATACATAATCATGCGCCGTCTTCGTTGCCCTCACTTCTGTTTCATTTCTGAGGCAAGCAGATTTAGTCATGCAGGAATAAAACTCCTTCTTCCACACATCCTAAAGATACAGCAGCTACCCCTTTTCCATCCCTTGTGCATATAATTCACAAAACCAAGATTTTCATGGCTTGAAACACATCTGATCTGGAATTCTCTCCAGTCCTAATTCCATTGGAAACTTGTTTTTCTATTGGTTGAAATAACAGTGGTGCAAGGATAGCATTCTGCACAAGCTCAGAGACACTCTTTTTCCTTTCTTAGTACATCCTGTGTTCCAGAACCCTGCCCTGACAAACTCATTTGCCGCAAACTATCTGAGGATTAAGTTTTCCTGGCCAGTGTCAGTGTCTCTGATTAAGTATCAGCCACATCCGAGCTGCAGGGAAGGCAAACTAGTAGCCTCGAGGACAGGCAAGATGAAGAAGATATTTTGATTGTGGCTCAGTGGATTTCTCTGAAACTATGGATTTCTAAGAAAAGAAGGATTTCCTTCCGAAAGAAAGAAGGACTGTCTCACAACTGCAAAGGTGAGGCATGGGGTAGATAATAAATAATAATAATGGGTAATAAATAGATGGGTGTGAATGACCTATGGTCAAGACATTAATAAATGGATAAGTAGATTGATTGATTGAAGATAGATATATATTATTATTGAGTTGCTGTGAGTTTTCCGGGCTGTATGGTCATGTTCCAGAAGCATTCTGTTCTGATGTTTCTCCCACATCCATGGCAGGCATCTGCAGAGGTTATGAGAACTTTTGGAAACTGGGCAAGTGGAGTTTATATTTATTTATTTACAATTATTTATTTACAACATTTCTATCCCACCTTTCTCACCCAGGGAGACTTAAGGCGGAAAGTCCCCTGTGCAAAGTCCAGGTTAATAATAATAATAATAATAATAATAATAATAATAATAATAATAATAATACAGTAGAGTATCACTTATCCAAGCCTCGCTTATCCAAGTCTCTGGATTATCCAAACCATTTTTGTAGTCAATGTTTTCAATATATCATGATATTTTGGTGCTAAATTCATAACAGTAATTACAACATAACATTACTGCGTATTGAACTACTTTTTCTGTCAGATTTGTTGTATAACATGATGTTTTGGTGCTTAATTTGTAAAATCATAACCTAATTTGATGTTTAATAGGCTTTTCCTTAATCCCTCCTTATTATCCAAGATATTCGCTTATCCAAGCTTCTGCCGGCCCGTTTAGCTTGGATAAGTGAGACTCTACTGTCATAGAATCATAGAATCATAGAATCATAGAATCATAGAATAGTAGAGTTGGAAGAGACCTCAAGGGCCATCTAGTCCAACCCCCCGCTAAGAAGCAGGAAATCGCATTCAAAGCACCCCCGACAGATGGCCATCCAGCCTCTGCTTAAAGGCCTCCAAGGAAGGAGCCTCCACCACGGCCCGGGGGAGAGAGTTCCACTGCCGAACAGCCCTCACAGTGAGGAAGTTCTTCCTGATGTTCAGGTGGAATCTCCTTTCCTGTAGTTTGAAGCCATTGTTCCGTGTCCTAGTCTGCAGGGCAGCAGAAAATAAGCTTGCTCCCTCCTCCCTATGACTTCCCCTCACATATTTGTACATGGCTATCATGTCTCCTCTCAGCCTTCTCTTCTGCAGGCTAAACATGCCCAGCTCTTTAAGCCTCTCCTCATAGGGCTTGTTCTCCAGACCCTTAATCATTTTAGTTGCCCTCCTCTGGACGCTTTCCAGCTTGTCAGCATCTCCCTTCATCTGCGGTGCCCAAAACTGGACACAGTATTCCAGGTGTGGTCTGACCAAGGCAGAATAGAGGGGGAGCATGACTTCCCTGGATCTAGACGTTATTCCCCTATTGATGCAGGCCAGAATCCCATTGGCTTTTTTAGCTGCCGCATCACATTGTAGGCTCATGTTTAACTTGTTGTCCACGAGGACTCCAAGATCTTTTTCGCACACACTGCTGTCAAGCCAGGCGTCCCCCATTCTGTATCTTTGATTTCCATTTTTTCTGCCGAAGTGAAGTATCTTGCATTTGTCCCTGTTGAACTTCATTTTGTTAGTTTCGGCCCATCTCTCTAGTCTGTCAAGATCGTTTTGAATTCTGCTCCTGTCTTCTGGAGTGTTAGCTATCCCTCCGAGTTTGGTGTCATCTGCAAACTTGATGATCGTGCCTTCTAACCCTTCGTCTAAGTCGTTAATAAAGATGTTGAACAGAACCGGGCCCAGGACGGAGCCCTGCGGCACTCCACTTGTCACTTCTTTCCATGATGAAGACGACGCATTGGTGAGCACCCTTTGGGTTCGTTCGCTTAGCCAATTACAGATCCACCTAACCGTAGTTTTGTCTAGCCCACATTTTACTAGTTTGTTTGCCAGAAGGTCGTGGGGGACTTTGTCGAAGGCCTTACTGAAATCTAGATATGCTACATCCACGGCATTCCCTGTATCGACCCAACTCGTAACTCTATCGAAAAAAGAGATCAGATTAGTCTGGCATGACTTGTTTTTGGTAAATCCGTGTTGACTATTAGCAATGACCGCATTTGTTTCTAAGTGTTTGCAGACCACTTCCTTAATGATCTTTTCCAGAATCTTGCCTGGTATTGATGTGAGGCTGACCGGACGGTAATTGTTTGGGTCGTTCTTTTTTCCCTTCTTGAAGATAGGGACCACATTCGCCCTCCTCCAATCTGCTGGGACTTCTCCTGTTCTCCAAGAACTCTCGAAGATGATTGTCAGTGGTTCTGAAATAACTTCCGCTAGTTCCTTCAATACTCTTGGATGTAGCTGATCTGGCCCTGGGGACTTGAATTCGTTTAGAGTGGCCAGGTGTTCCTGGACAACTTGTTTCCCTATTTGGGGTTGGATTTCCCCCAATCCTTCGTCCATTCCATGTTGCTGAGGTTGAAGATGGCTTTCTTTTTGTGAGAAGACCGAGGCAAAGAAGGCATTAAGCAGTTCTGCCTTTTCCCTGTCCCCTGTCGCCATCACCCCATCTACTCCTTGCAGTGGCCCTATCGCCTCCTTTTTCCTCCTTTTTCTACCAACATAAGCAAAAAAACCTTTTTTGTTGTTTTTTATGTCCCTGGCAAGCCTGAGCTCATTTTGCGCTTTAGCCTTGCGAACCTTTTCCCTACAGGAGTTGGCTATACGTTTGAATTCTTCTTTGGTGATTTCTCCCCTTTTCCACTTCTTGTGCATGTCACTTTTGAGCTTTAGCTCAGTTAGAAGTTCTTTGGACATCCATTCTGGCTTCTTTGCACTTGTCTTATTTTTCTTCTTTGTTGGCACTGTTTGCATTTGCGCCTTGAGTATTTCACTTTTGAAAAACTCCCATCCATCCTTAACTCCCTTGTTTTTTAATATCGGCGTCCATGGAATGCCGCTCAGTAATTCCTTCATTTTTTGGAAGTCAGCTCTCTTAAAGTCCAGAATGCGTGTAATAATGTAATAACTGTAATAATAATAACTTTATTTATATACCACCCTGTCTCCGCAGGGCGGTTTCCAACATGATAAAAATAATACAATACAATACAATGCACATAATAAACAGAACCACACAACAATTTAAAATAATACCAATGGTAAACATAAATACACAACATACGATCCAAAGAATGAAAAATAAAACTAGTAGCAAAATTCCTTTTACGGACCAGTTATGGTTGGGGGAAAGAACTCTTGTCTGTTTGAGGCAAGTGTGAATATTGAAATTGACCAGCTTGATTAGCATTAATGCTAATCACAACCTCTGAGGATGCCTACCATAGATGTGGGCAAAATGTCAGGAGAGAATGCTTCTGGAACATAGCTATACAGCCTGGAAAGCTCACAGCAACCCAGTGATTCCGGCCATGCAAGTCTCCGACAACAGGTAGATATTATATTTCCTGTATTCTAAGATGCACTTTTCTCCACATCTTTAAAAACAGGGTGCATCTTAGATTTGTGGGTGCTTTTAGATAGACAGAAAGACAGTGTGTGTCTTACAAATGATGGTATCTTAGAATCAAAGAAATACAGCAAGCAGGCAGGCAGATAGAAATGTAAATAGATAGTTATTGTGATAGATAGTTGAAGAATTTGGGGGGTTTTCAAAGATTTATTACACTGCAAATAAGTTTTGATTTTGTTTTCAAAGAAAGAAAAAAAATTAACTCAAATAAACAATTATACAAAGAAAAAAGAGAAAGGAAAGATGGGAAACGTCACAGGATATAGTATGCAAGTTATGGAGCCATTTTAGGTTGCTGTGAGTTTTCCGGGCTGTATGGCCAGCTAACACCTCCCAACAAAGGATTCCCCTAGGCAGGAAGCAGCCAGGCTTTGAAGCTGAAAGGTCATTTAGTTTCCATCAAGGTAGTCAATTGCAATATTCATATTTTCCTCAAACGGACAAGAGTTCTTTCTCCCACCCTGGGCATTAAACCCCACTTGCCTAGTTTCCAACAGACCTCACAACCGCTGAGGATGCCTGCCATAGATGTGGGCGAAATGTCAGGAGAGAATGCTTCTGGAAAGTGGCCATACAGCCCGGAAACCTCACAGCAACCCAATTATTCCAGCCATGAAAGCTTTCGACAACACATTGGAGCCATTTTAGTTAAATAGTTCTACACAAGTCTATTGTATTGTCAAAGACATAGATAGTTGAAGTTTTCGTGGTGATATGAAGAAGGGATACAAAGGGGCTGACGGGGGAAGAGAACAGTTGCACCGGGACAAGGGGTGGATTGATCTAAATGCCCATGTCGCTCTTGTTGTGCGTGTGGTGTGGGTTTGGACGCTTGCTTCCCCCTCACCCCCACCCCACCCAGCTAGGATCAAACCAGCTCTTGTGCTTCAGTGAGTGAGGCAGGCAAGTGGGTGTCACAACCGTCAGCCGGTCAACAAAAGGAGCCTGTGTTCCCTTTGTTGCTGCTGCATTCATATTTATCCCCACCGCCTGTTCCTTTACATCTGGCCTTCCTCTGGTAACTAGGAACCAAACACTGGCATTGTGCTCTTGGCACAAGCGAGGGACATGTTCAGAAGGGTTGCAAGTAATACTTCGTGATACTCCACTCCTTATACTTTCAAGAAATGTCCAGTGGCCTGTTCTTCTTTGCTTTGACCTGTTTCCCAAGGAAGTGGGTCAACCATGATGGTCCAACTTGGCCTTTATGCATCAGCAGCCTCGGTCTGTGATGTTTATTTATTCATTTATTTACAGTATTTATATTCCGCCCTTCTCACCCCAAAGGGGACTCAGGGCGGATCACATTGTATACATACAGGGCAAACATTCAATGCCCATATACACATAGAACTGAGACAGAGACAGACGCAGAGGCAATTTAACCTTCTCCTGAGGGGATGTTCGATTCTGGCCACAGGGGGGAGCAGCTGCTTCATCATCCAGTGTGATGGCACTTCCTCATTCCAATGTTGTAAATTAGTTAAATTTGCCTCCCCATTTTATAAGTGGTACCTTATTTCCTACTTGATAGATGCAACTATCTTTCGGGTTGCTAGGTCAGCAATGAGCAGGGGCTATTTTTATTTTTTAATTGACGGGTGTTCACCCCGCCATGGGCTGGCCTCGAACTCATGACCTCATGGTCAGAGTGATTTATTGCAGCAGGCTGCTCATCAGCCTGCGCCACAGCCCGGCCCGGCCCTAACCTATGAGCAGGAGGTAGCTGTGGTCCTCCAGATGTTGTTGGATTGCAACTCCCATGAGTGCTGTCCAACAGAGCTAGTAGTTGGGATGATGGTATTCGTGATTATGTGGAAGGATCACATAATTTCCACCATGTGATAAAGGATGTGAGCTAGCACTCCTATAAGAAGTGTATCTAATCTAGGGAGAAAAATGAGAAGTAGGTAACTTGGCACAGTCTACTGTTCTGTGCAGGGCTATCTCATAGCCATTTATGCCTTAGCGACTGCAAGATCTGTGCTGCTTTTTTGTAATGAGGTGGCTTTATCTGAAGTCAGACCATTGATCTAGGAGAACCTCAGACTCCAGCCCTCCTGGACTTCCTCCACCTGACCATTCCTCCTTCTCCATGACACTATCCTTGGTCATTTCACAGTTTTTGCAGAACTTTTTCTCCTTCTTAGAAGGTTGAAATCTTTCTCTTAAGGCTTCAGCTACTAGTGGTAAGAGCTTTCCATCAAAATATGTTGATACGTTTGCTCCCACTCTATTGCTTTTGGACCCTCCCATCACTTGAATTGAATCTAGCCCTCAAGCTGAAAACAGTCTCCCAACCTTGTTCTACATCAGTGGTTCTCAATCTGTGGGTCCCCAAGTGTTTTTGCCTACAACTCTCAGAATTCCCAGCTAGTTTACAAGTTGTTAGGATTTCTGGGAGTTGAAGGCCAAAACATCTAGGGACCCACAAGTTGAGAACCGCTGTTTTACATTAATGGGAAACCTCTCCAAGATTTCAAATGAGTATCTTACTCAGCCCTGCTTAGAGGTGCCATGGATCAAACCAGGTGTTTTTGGAATACAAATCTCTGTGCAAATGAACAAAACCACTTTTCCTTCAGTTAAATGGGTGCAAAGCTTCCATATTAATCCTACAGATAGAAACAGAGAAGACCTGTAACCAATTGTTCTTGTTTAAATTCTACTCTTATCAATAGTATGGCTTGATTTTGTTTACTACTCCAGACAATCTCTAGGAACATTTCAAGTAGCTTTAACCAATCGTATGATTACAGTTCCCATCATCCCCAACCAGTTGGAACTTTAGACATTCTGGCTATGGAAAAAAGATATTATAATGCAATACATGAAAATGCAGTTTGGGTAAGACTAGCAGATCAAGCCTCCCTAAAATGTCTACTCTTTCCTTCCCCCTCCCCCAAATTATCCATTATTAAAAGCAGTTTCTTTTCTAAGCTCAAGGTAACTGAGCAAACAGATAATTACACACTTGTTTTCTCTGTTTTCCACATGACAGCTGTCTTCTTCCTTCTTATATATCTTCTTTCCTTTGGAATACAAAGTTGCTGCTGCTGTGCACCTTCAAGTCATTTGCTAAGTCATGGGTTTTCTGGGGCTGAGAGTGTGATATTTACTCAAGATCATACATTGGGTTTCCATGGCCAAATGTCATAGTTCAACACTCAAAGGCTCTCTTTGAAATTCACTCTCTGTGAATACCACACAGGCTCTCTTGAAATTCATCCTTTTGTTTCAAATGGTACAACGTGGTCATGGTGGAATTCAAATTAATGGAAGGTAGGGAATCCATAACTTTCTAGATGTTTGGGTGTACAACTGATATAATCCTTGGCTGGGGCTTCTGGAATTTATAATAATAATAATAATAATAATAATAATAATAATAATAATAATAATAATAATAATAACAACTTTATTTTTATACCCCGCCCCATCTCCCCGAAGGGACTCGGGGTGGCTTACATGGGGCCTTGCCCAATAAAGCAATCAAATATCAAAACACAGCAATAAAACAATTATCCAATAAAAACATCAATTACAGTAAAAACAATCATTAAAATCGACATAAAACATACAATATTAACACAGGAGACTAATTCATAGAACCCAGGCAAAGTGCAGAACGTGCCGAAATGGGCCGAAATGGGGAAGGTAATTTCACAGTAGAAATGGACAAAATGCAATATAACATTGGCAACACCTTGAGAATGGGGTTATTATAAAATGGGCAGATAGATCAGTCCGACAACAAATTAAGTGTCAAAGGCCTTTTGAAAGAGCCAGGTTTTTAAGCAGGTTTTTAATTTGAGGTCTCAAACATCTAGGAGCCAAGAGTCCTCTCTTGCAGATAATAATACATTATGGAATTGTAATGCTTGAGATGTACTAAAGGCAGTAGGAGAACTTCATGTCGCTAAGTTACGTATTTCTCATTGTTCTCTTCCTATCTCCAGTCCATTCCAAGCACAGAAACCAACTAGATTTAACAATGGCATGTCTTCTACCTTATCTGGTTGGTTGAAAGGCCCAAAGACAAGCTTAGTGGTATATAAAGCTCCACCTCCAAAATCTGATTATACCTGGAAGGATTCGAGAGTAACATTTGGAGAGGAGGAGGATGCACGTACTATCTTGACCATTTGTCTACCAGTCAAGTTTATTTATTTATTTATTTACAGTATTTATATTCCGCCCTTCTCACCCCGAAGGGGACTCAGGGCGGTTCACATTGTATACATATAAGGCAAGCATTCAATGCCATGTACACATAGAACAAAGACAGAGACAGACGCAGAGGCAATTTAACCTTCTTCTGAGGGGATGTTCGATTCTGGCCACAGGGGGAGCAGCTGCTTCATCATCCACTTTCCTCATTCCAACAGCAGCTGGATTATTTTTATGGAGCCATAAATTAGTTAAATTAGCCTCCCCACTTTACAAGTGGTACCTTATTTCCTACTTGATAGATGCAACTATGTTTTGGGTTGCTAGGTCAGCAACGAGCAGGGGCTATTTTTTATTTTTTAATTGTCGGGTGCTTACCCCACCACGGGCTGGACTCGAACTCATGACCTCTTGGTCAGAATGATTTATTGCAGCAGGCTACTCACCAGCCTGCACCACAGCCCGCCCCTGCCAGTTGGTCCTATACTGGGCAGTATACTAGATAATATGCATGTCCTAACAACAACAGTTACAACAGACCCGGACAGTGATCATTTCTCCCAAAAAGCATAAGGAATGGAAATCATGTCAGGTCACTAACCTATTTCTTCTCCATGTCTTTCTTTTGCCTTTCTCATTTTGCTCTTGTGTGGTGTGTAGCTCACAAGAGCCCCTCATCAGGAATTTTAGATCTGCAGCCTGGTGAGATGTGATTGCCATGCATTTGTGAATCTTTGAACTAGGAACACTGAGAAGTCCAGTAAGCCATTGCAATAGTATCTTATATCTCAGAGCGATTATAGTATCCCGTATCAAATAGCATTCAATCCAGCAGAGCACTGAACCTGAAAGCTCCCCTGAAAGCAATGATCTGACTTTGCTTTAGCCGTTTTGTAGTTCTAAAATGGTTAGCCTTCCACAACCTGTTAACTTTCTGGAAGTGCTGAACTATAGCCCCAGTCATTCCTAAGCCACCATAAATATACTGGATGCTGAAACTCAATAGTAAAGGTAAAGGTTTTCCCCTGACATTAAGTCTAGTCATGTCCGAATCTGAGGGTTGGTGCTCATCTCAATTTCTAAGCCAAAGAGCCAGCTTTGTCCATGGACACCTCCAAGGTCATGTGGCCAGCATGACTGCATGGAGTGCCGTTACCTTTCCACCGGAGCGGTACCTATTGATCTACTCACATTTGCATGTTTTAGAACTGCTAGGTTGGCAGAAGCTGGGGCTAACAGTGGGAGCTCACCCCAATCCCCGGATTGGAACCAGTGACCTTTCTGTCACCAAGTTCAGCAGCTCAGAGGCTTAATTCACTGCACCACCGGGGGCTCCTGAAACTCAATACTTCTGGGTTTATACCCTTTGTTAGCTCTGACAAGAGCAAACCTATTGACTCTGTGGGATTAACCGACGGGTTGGCTCACCCTTCAGCAATTAATTGAATGAGTCTAGTTTAATTGGAACCAAACAACAACAGGATGATGGCCATATAGGGCCACTAGGCTGCTTTCCAAAACAATTTAAAGAGTTTTGCAACCATCAGGACTTCTATCATTCTTCTTTTAATGAATGTTCCTTTCAATTAGATCTTACTGTTCATCTGAGGAAATGATTGGCTGTCTATTTAATTCTTTTAACAAACCTGTTGTGCTTGAGAGACAGCCGCAGTGAATTCTCCTCTTCGGTGGATGAAGGCTTGCAGAATCAAATCCAGGTAGGGCACGTGGAGAAGAAATTCAGGACCCTGGAGAGTTCCCTGCTAGTGATGCTACAGAAAGATATTGGATAACTGAGATGAGAAGCTAAGTTATCGGACACTTTATGAAGGCAAACATCCTCTGTATGTACATTAGGCCCAGACTCCTTGAAGATAACAGTTTTTGCCTAATTCTGGATTCTTCTTTTAGGTATCAGGCTCCCAGAAAAACTGACCGTTGACCTAGCTGGCTGGGGCTTCTGGGAGCTAAGATCCATAATGCCGGAGAACCAAAGTAAAGAACTATTGGTCTAAGAAATGATGTGCAAGTCTGGAAGTATTGAGGGATAGCATTAGCTACTAGGGTGAACTTGGGGACTGTGTTGCCACTTCATGATGAACTTGGGACTAAATAAAGATCCAACCGTCCTTGTGCCCCAAATACCCTCTAGGGCAATGGTTCTCAACCTATGGGTCCCCAGATGTGTTGGACTTCAAGTCTCAGAAATCCTAACAGCTGGTAAACTGGCTGAGATTTCTGGTTGAGGGCCAAAACATAGGTTGAGAATCATTGCTCCAGGGGCATGAGGGCATTTTCACTATGTTTTTAGGGCT